>NC_044578.1:8986314-9663657 GCF_901933205.1 Camarhynchus parvulus
GCACAATCACCTCCTAGAAACAAAACAGTTGCACGTATGGCACGTTGAAATGGCAAATATCAGTAAGAAACAATAGCTATGGGTCTGCTGTACAAGATTAGACCAAGTTTTCTAAAGGCTGTCTCTCACAACCCTGTTAGGAGGAATTCTGAAGATCTCTCTATACTCTGTCTTGAACTTAAAACAAATATTAAAATCCTAGGAAAACTGAGATCCATATATGTTGGGCAATCTTGGACAGGAATTGTACAGATGCCATTTGCAAACTGAAGGAAGCCTTGAAGAAAATAAGTTGGGACTCCTGATTGAAGCTTCCTTGGGAACACTGGCCACACATTTCAGTCGACCTTCATTTCTACTTGCAAAGAGGAATTAATATTAAAATTTCCTATTGTCAATACATCTGATTTCATTCCACTAATTTATCTGAAAGAGCACTGATACAATAAGTATAATCTTATTTCTCAAACATTCAGTCAAGCAAGCCAGGCATAAGAAATTAATCCTATCCACCAGTGGATATTGCTTATAATAAGATATACTGATAAAGTAAAATCAAATTATATTTCAAAGAATAAGCAAACCAAACAATGAAGAAAACCAACCCCAGCATAAAATGGCACTTTATTTTTAAAAAGGCTGCTAAAGAACAAAGACTTATGTCGCTTAAATCTTTTTCTAAGTGGAATGTCAAGCAAATGTTCTATGGATCCAGCCATGCCATCCCACAGGAGGGAGGAAGGGTTTCCTTTCCAGTGAAGACTGGAAAGTTCATGCTGACTTCTGACCTCAGCAGTGAGGCTCAGCTCACTGCCAACAGGTTGTACCAGGGATTCACAGCCCCTTTGGAGGAGTGGAAACCAACAACCATACCTTCCACATACTCCATAACCATGCACAGGTGCCGCTTGGTCTCAAAGGAGCAGAACATGCTGACCACGAAGGGGTTCTCAGCAAATGTCAGGATATCTCTCTCCACAAAGGCCTGCTGGATCTGGTTTCTCAGGATCAGGTTCTGCTTGTTGATCTTCTTCATGGCAAAACGCTGGCGGGTGGTCTTGTGCCGCACCAAATACACCGCTCTGCAAAACCACACGAGAGGAAAAGGTCCATTTTCAGTTCAAACTGCTTTGTTGTGGGCTCAGGTTTGGAGTTCTTTGTGGTTTTGTTGGGTTTTTTTAAACAGTGATGTTAGTGTTTTGACTGGATCCTGACAGACTTATCCATGACCCCAGAAAATCCTGTTTCAGTGACAAGCTTCCCTAGAAAAGAAGGAACTCCATGATGCCTCCCTCCTTAAGCGACTCTGCCTTCCTGAATAAAGCAGCATTTTTGCTGATGTGACAAACAAGGAGATATCTCAAACACCAAATTTCCATAAGCACCATTGCAGAGCAGCATGTATTTTTCAACACTACAGTGACCACTTTGCTTAAAAAATTGTCCAAAAGCTATGGAATCAGCATGAGTTTTTCCAAGCTTCATAAAATTAATTTGACGCAGCACTGTCACCAGGGATTTCCTTCAGTAAAGTATCTCTTACACTTCTATCATTTGCAGATCATTAGATTCCTTCACATTAATAATACAGTTTGCAAATAAAATTTTCATCCAGTCTGCCTGCCTTATTGAATCACTACTTGTTTCCTTTTCTCTGGAGTACATTACATTTAACGTGGTATTGTGTCTCACTAGCCACTGACTATAAAATAAACCCAGGATAAAGACGTGCCTAACAGCACAACCACCACTTCTCTCTCCCCTTTTTACAAAGTTACATGGGGCTTGTGCAGAAATATGACTGAAGAGATTTAAAATCTTTTTGTTTCATAATGACTCTTCAACATGCTCCATTGTGTCTTCACTCACTAAAAACTCATGCTTACACTTTTTCCACATATAATTTTTAAAAAGTGATTTGTTGTTAACTAAGCACCCACTTCCACAAAACACTCAAGCACATACTCAGGTTTTGTTGTTATGACCTACTGAGTATCACTGCTTTTCAGTAACAGCCTAATGACCTCACTGGTAAGGATTTATGAACTGTTAAGAGTCAGGAACTGCCTTTTAAAATTCTGGATAGGTTTGTGTGTGTGGTTAAAATTGTAACTGACTGAATTCATACTTGATTCTTCAATGGATAATAAAATCTAATAGCCTTTCTCGTGTATTACTCCTCACAGTAGATTTACCCCAGTGCAATTCTACACTTCTTTAAGCATTTCAAGTGCTCACAAATAGCCACATATGTTACATATATAATCTGAATAAATGAAAGAAATGGCAGCTCCCAGAAGAATGCAGAAGATACAACTGTGGAACCTCTGTAAGACCCAAGGGGAATTACTTTATGCTTTGGACCCAACAAAACCCAGATATTTGGCAAACCTTGTTACAGCCCTTTGCTGGGTAGGACAATAATAGCATTTTCCTCTAATTCAAAGTCTAAAAGTCTTACCCATAAGCACCATTACTGATCAGTTTAATAGTTTCAAACTCTTCTTCAGAGGGAGTTTTCTTTGACTGGACGGAGGCCCCGCGGCTCTGCGGAAAGACAACAAGAAAATAGAAATCAGGAGCAGGAATGACTTAATTCTACATGGGGTTCTTTTTGTCCTTTTCTTCTTTAGCACTCATTGACTCAAACTCAATCCATTTCCGAATTTCTGGAGTCCTCAGCTTTAGGACAGTTTTCGGTATCCATATGGTGTTTGCAGATTCCCTCCACAAATTATCAGCACAAAAAGTCAGTGGACTGTAAGATTCAGGCCTTTCTTTAATATTACATTTCTTTAAAAAGCAATAAAATAAGGATCTTTGAAACCTAGCCAGTTACATAATTAAAGTTTTCCAGTGGTTTTACTAAAGTAAACTCTTATCAATACCCATCACATTTTACAAATGTAGATATAAAGAATACCTCCAGATGATTTTCATTTTTAACTCCAAAAATTTAAAAAAATCCACAAAACTTGGTAATAATGCCTATTTGCACATTTTAAGCATCTTACCACCACTGGATAAAGATTTTCACATTTTTATGAGCATGTGCTCTAGTTTTAATATGAGCTTTTAAATGTCTGCACTTTTTTTTTTAAATTACAATTACTCTGCCTTATAATTAATTCTTTACTGTAGACTACTTCTTTTGAGAGAAAAAAAAAGTGCTAGACAGAGTGAGTGTATTACTGCTTTACCTCGACTGAATCATCTGTCTCGGGAGTGTCTGGGCTGTCATAGCTATTCAACTGGGCCATTTCTGAAAAGAAAGAGGAAAGATTACTCCTAATGATCTCAATCAAACACTATTCTCTTTGTTTATGCAGGAAAAACAGGATTTTAAGAGGTGCATGTAGATGATGAAGGACATTTTCTCCCTCTGTAAAAAGTCACCCTAATTATACAGTGATAACCTTTAACATCTTGTATGCTGCAGGCAGTATTATATATAAAGATGAATATAATTAATTGTTCTAATTTCAGCCTGACTTACTCTAGATAGTTTCTATAATAAGTAAAAGCAATAAATGCATGTTTGGGGAAAGTGCTGTCTAGTTAATATTACAACCTATTACAAACATATATGTCTGCATGTAGCCTGGTGGTATCTCTGTGCTCCAAGAAGAAAAAGCATCACATTTCAAACAGCTGCCCTCCACGGATGTGGCTGATTCTGCAAAACACTGAGCAGCAGCAAACAGGGGAAAGTCACTTAGTTTGGGCTACTCAGCTGTTACAGGAGATGCTGTAAACTCTGCAAGCCCAAATCCTGCCTTAGCTACGAGGCTCTGAAAGACATCACTGACATTTCTGGGTGCCCTCCTTACAGAAAGGAAATAAGGCACCTTGACATCTCCCCACATTTCCAAAGAAAATTTGACTTTAGTAAGGGGAATTAGCAATGGAAAGGTTCTCTCCCATGACAGGGATCAAAGGAAATTTCCCTTTAATGTCAGATTTCAACAAATGCTATTAAATTGCATTTAGCAATCTTTGGTAGAAATTTTCCCGAAGAGCTCTTCACTTGAAGTCAACCTGTCACTGTCATTCCAGTAAACACCAGAGAAGTTAAACTAGTCCCAGCCAGACTACTAATTTATGTTAAAATTATGCTCTCCTGAGGTAATAAGAAGCATAGTTCAATCACTGAAATATTCTGCAGTAACCTCCAGTCTCTGTCACACTTTCTATTGTTGCTGAACAAGCTGTGCATGCTCAGAAAACTTGTCATTTCAGCCAGCAAAGTGCCAGGCAGAAATATTAACTCACTAATTCTAAAGTTACAATCTTCTAGGCCAATGTATGTCTATATTAAGTTAACCATATGCAATTCTGGCACCTTGCAGAAAAGCTGTTTCTGTCCTTACATTGCTCTCTTTGGCTTGGCTGCTACACAAGATGTAAACCTCCAGTCTCACCTCCAGCTAAAAATTCATACTCATTGTGGTAATCTCATGGAAAACCACAAAAAACACACTTTTCCCAGAGAGGACAATCAAGTGGGATGACAGGATACTTTCCAACCAGGTCACTAGCAGGCCAGGCAGATCGGAAAAATAACAGGTAAATTTACTTTTGCTGTCCAATAGCACAGAGAAAACAGTTAAATCCTAAAGCTGTTTTCTAACATTGTTTCAGCTATGATACAGGGAGATATTATTAACATTAAAAGTAAAGAACTGTCACTATTGATGTGCCATCCTTACCCCAGCAACATTCCTTTGAGACACAGGGCTGAAAAGGACAGTCTAGAATTTGACAGCAAACAGGAAAATAAGGGAAAATGGCCTAGAAATTCAATCAATAAAATAAAAGCATCCTTCAGCTATGTAGTGACCAGGAGATTTGACTATGCTTTCAACAGTTTGGAAAGTACATAAGAAGAGTTCTCACCCTCCAGGGGATCCCTGGTGAGTCCCAGCTGGCTGATAATGTAACGAGGAATGTCGCATTTAATTCCTTGCCCTTCCTTGGCATGGCCTTCTGCAGCTTCCAACAAATGGTAGAACTCTTCAGGATCAAACTCCTACAGCAAAGCAGTGAGAGACACAGAGAGAGGTAAATGATACAGCTTTACAGCTATGAAAGGTTTCTCCCCCTTAGAGGGGAATTCTCAGAAACATCCAAAGGTAATTCTGGGCTCAGCAGTGATGCAGAACATTTCCAGTTACAACAAGCAAGGCAAAGCTTCCCACTCTGCTCTGCAAAACCAACAGACAGTTATATCCCAAGGGGCGTCCACAGGTTTAGATCTGCAAATCAAAACAGAACAAGGACTGTAGGGACTTTCTACAAACCAAACCCAAACTTTCAAAAGGTCCTGTTAACGTAAGTGTTATGTGTGGATTCAACTCCCAGTTTTGTCACATTGAGACGTCTGTGATGAGAACTGAGGCACCACCTTCTGCCACTTCCATATGACAGGTGAGTTAACCCAAGATAAGCCTTTCCTGCTGTCAGTTGTCACTTCTGATCAAGCCATACACCACCCAATCCTGCCACCACCCTAACCTCAGCAACTGCTAATAAAATTATTAATAAAACAACTTTCTTCATAAGAAGTACTGCTGCCGTGTTTCTTGTACTCTATAGTACAGGATCACTTTAGCAACTCAGTCATGGTGCATGTGATCTCTCAGGCCAGAAAAGGTTATAGAAGGTGTGATTTCTTGCACTGGACTAAGAGATATAGCAGGAAACAAAAGATAAGCTTTGGGCAGCAGGAGCACTCTGCTTAGGAACAAGTTCACCAGTTAACTTTAGCTCTCCCCACTACAAACCTCATCATTCACCAGCAATGAGCAGCTTCGCCAACACTCTTCAAAAATTCTCCAGTGAAATGGGAGGGTGAAAGGGGAAGAGTTTGAGCAAACAGCTGAGCATGCACAGGTAACATGAGGGCATCAGTAAAGAACTGCTGTGTGGTCAGCAACGTGAGAGAAAAAGAGCACAGAACTGCACACAAGAAAAGGAAATTAGAGCTTGTAATGACATGAAGAGACCTGAACAGAGAACAGATGCACTTTTCCATGACTGCTCCAAGCAATGCTGCTTGGTTAGGTGCTATCACCAAAGGCAGCAACAATGTGAGAAACAAAGTTCCTTCCCCACTCCTCTGGAAAAGGACTAATCAACAGTCCCAGAAGTGGCAGAGAGCAGGAGCCAGACCAGAGAGGACCACAGAGAGAGATGGTCACCAGAATGCAGGGAGAGGGATGGTGGAGCCAAGGAAGGACTTCCTGAGGAACAACTGCAGGTCATTCATTGGTGAGTAAAAGAGAGGGAAAAAACAACTTGGTGACAAAAAACCCAAACATACAAAACATAAAGGAACTATATAAATTCCAGTTCTGACTTCTTTATGGTAGGTTTAATCATTTGAATACAGGAGAATGAACTCTACTAAAGGGAGGTGGATGCTATGGAAAAATAAACAAACAAAAAAAATTAGATACTTTTCCCCAAAGATAGTTTCAGAGATGCACAAACCACACTATCATTTTCTTGAAGCCTCAGAGATTGTCTGCCATTAAACATTTCATAGTCCAACAGGTAATGCAAAGACAGAAGCCAAATAGCTGAACTTTGGAATACTTAAATGTTTTTGACTGCATTGAAACAATCACAATCATCACAAGAAGTGTCTACATGGACACTTATTTCATTTACAAGGAAGAAAGAAAAACGAGCTGTGTTACTAAAGTTGACCTTAATACTAAATAGTAGAAAAACTTTTTATAAATTCACATATAATTGAAGCCAAAGATTGAATTACAAAAAAGGTATGTTAAAGATAAAAATGAAAATTGGTTCTCAAAAACTATTTAATCAGTTAACTATCCATTACTATATTTCTTGGTTTATGAGACAAAAGGAACATTAGTATTTAGTTCTTCATGTCATCAGAGTAAAATTAATATTTGGAAAAAAAATTGCTAGAAAGGCAATGCAGGTTGAAAAAAACAGGTAAGACTAACCCACAATCCAGATACTATTTCTATCCTTTGGAGTCTGGCCACTTGATTGTCAAGGTTGTCACTACATACTTGGGAATTCATTACTCAATTCATTACTCAAATCTCAGTGACTTTGCTGCTTTCACCTGCTCCCACTCATTTTGCAGAACATCAGGTGGAGAAGGCATAGAAGGACCTGGAGACCTCTTGATTTGCAGCTAAGAGCTGCCTTGAGTTTAGAACTCAGCAGGTACAGACATAGGTTCCCAAGGCTTTCTGAGGTTCAGTGTTTTCCTAGATGATGAGTGTACACAAGCAAAAAAATGACAATGGTGAATGCAGCAAATACAAACACAGTGAGTTTAAATTTATCTCCTTTCTCCATTGCCTTCGCTGCCAAAATAAATTTTGAAGAAGTGCTGGAAGAAGATAAGCGGGAGTCACAAAAACTCATCTAAATCACAAACATGGTTTGAAAACCAAGGAATTCCCAGTTTGAATGGAGTTGTGGCCAGGATTTTCAGTGCAGTCTGGTGGAGATTTCTGGAATCAGTAAGTGAATGTATCTGTCCTGCTGGTTGTGCAGCCAACTTCCTCCCTACATTCTCATTAATTTTTCAACATCCTTTTGAAATACAATCACTGAATTGAACCCTTTCAATTGTGTACACCTCTTTCTACATATATTGAAGGTTTATATTAACTCTTTTGCAATGGCATGACAGTGAGAATACAGGTTTTCAAACTGCTTTTCCACCATACCAAGGAAATATTTTTGTAGTTGCAGAACTTCGGAACACAGTGGTCTATTTCACTGGAATTGCCTAAAAATTTTCACCATTTTCTAGCATTAAATTTTTAAAAAATGCATTAGTAGTAGTAGTAGCCAAATTCAGTTGTTAAAAAGGAGTGAGACTTGCTTTTGCTTGTATTCCAATAGCATTGGATTCAAATAGGATTTCAAACCCAAGTTCCCAAATCTCCTTGGGTCTCACACAGGGGTATCCCACTGTGTGTTCACAAATGGAAAACCTGGCACCAGTTTTCACCAATTGCTGTGTCTACAGGAAGGGTTTGAGTCCCAGAGCCCAAACACCATTTATGTCATGGAACTTCTTCCTTAGCACGGCACCCTGGACACCGGGCACACCCCATAGAGACATTTACAGGCTCCTTACAGTAGCTATTAACAACATGAGGAACATCCAGTGGCATCAAGTAGCATGGAATGATGTTGACAGCTACATCTGGCCCCTCAGCCATAAACTCTATACTAAAACATAATTTAGCTGCTGATGCAGCTGACAGTCCATTGCAGAACTACTTCCATATTAATGCAGAAGCCGCTTAGTACTTCTTTTTCTTTTTCAATATCAATTTATTTTTCATCAGTGTTTAATGAGCATGTAAAGGTCTCTTTTGAAGGCTTTGTGTCCCTTATCTCCTCAAGTGCACAGCACTGTGCAGAGCCTGCCAGGCCCACACTCACCAGGCACTCGAGCAGCCGCGCTGGCCGGGCAATGATGATCATCAGCTTCTTCACGAGCTGCGTGACGAAGGCAACCTCGGAGCTCTCGGATCGCTCGTGGGCCTGTGGGGAGCACAGCAGCACGTCAGGGGCCGGCACTGAACTCTGAATTTCTCTGTCCCACATCCTAAAGGCAATCACCAGCTCAGTGACCAGTCCAGCAGCAGAAGCACGGCTGGGGCAGGGCAGGCTGAGCTCAGCTTGCTCAGGGACGCCAGGGCTTTTCCATCACATCTGACTCACATTATCATGCAAGAGATATTTCAAAGGCTCTATTTGCATTATATCACCTATCAATTATAATAGATACAATGTGGGCTCAGTTTTTTAAAATGAACAGATGAATATTGATTTTTCAATTTTACCTTCCACACAACACTGACATCTAGGTAATCACTAACAAACACTTTTCTGAGCTTTACTTTCAGCTAGGATTTGAACCAGAATTTCTCTTCATCATCAAGAAAAAACCCAATCTCAGTTTCTCCTTTTTCAGTTTTATGAATCCTGTTGAGTAACTCCAACATTGCATTGTATGTTATGTAGGTCCAAGCAGATAAGCAAAGAGCATATGTCTGTTAGTTCACCAGATTTCAGTATAAATTGAAGTCTTAGTTTCAAGATGTATGTGTGTATTTGTGTGATGGGATGTCTTTTTACAACAGCAAACGCCAAACACACCAAAACAATAATAATTAAAAAAAAAAAGAGCGACACAAAAAACCCTCAGAAATTATGCTTCTCCTGATGAAGCACACAATGGCTACATGATGAGTTCTGGAGCAGAAATATAATAGCATTTCATTTCAGAGTGATAAAAAAAATGGCAATGCAAAAACTCTTAAACAAAGTACAGCTATTTTTCCCCAAGGTCTAAAAAATGTGCTTTAACACAGCCACAAATATAGAGTCCAGAACTTAATAAATGAGCTTTTGCTGGCAATGAGCCAGTTACTTATAAGAGTCATATTTTATCAACAACAGTGCAAGCAGCAATAAACTAAAAGGTTCATTTAATCTTGTCCATTAGAATCACCTAAGAAAAAGACATATTTATATGTCATTATATGTCTGAGAAGTCAAATCACACTGGTGACCACCTAAAAGAGCAATACAAACACAGGGAGCAGAAATTCAGAATTGGAAATACAAAAGCAGCATCTTACATAACATATCTCTGATACTCTGCTGCCAAAGAAAAAATATTAAGACGTTCATTATTTTTCATTTTGACACCAGTCAGAATAGAATGATTGTGTCCTTCTGCACTGGTTAGCACTGGCTAGAATTTTAACCTTGAAGAGAATGATGTACCTACTAGTTCATTATCTAAAAACAATATCAGAGGTCCTTTCTGGCTATGGAGCCTAAGACAGTACATTATTTTAGAAATATTTAAATAAGTTGTGATTTCTTTTCCTAATTAGAAGAGTTTTAAAATTATAAAATAGAAAATAATTGCAATAAAAATGATAATCACTTTGTGCTCTCTAATGCATTACACAAACTTACAAGTTACAACATGAATTTTAGAAAGAAATTAATGCTTTCATATTTTAAAAGCCATTCCAGATCACCAGAGGTTAGCTGCACTGGAATAAATAGATAAAACATCAATAACTTTGTGTTATTTCAAACTTGAGCCATGCAACTGGAAAGTTCTTTTCTCTCCCCCCACATAGGTTATGTTATGCAAAAAATATAATATAATAGCTATAATTCATCATTTTGTACCCATTTGTACTGTTAAAGAGAACTTAGTCTTTTAAATCAAGTCCTTTTGTTTTCTCCTCTTCTCATCTCTGACAATCCAGGCAAAACAATTTAAAAATGCAGCTAGTTTAATCAGGTGTCTGTTTTGAAAATGAAAAGCTAGACCATGACTGCCAAATGATACAGAAAAGCAAAAGGAAAAAGAAAAAAAGCATTTACAAAAACCAAACACAACTTGTAACAGCCACTCAGCCATCATCTCTGCACAGCGCTGCTCTTCCAGGATCCTCAGTGCAACTGCCTCCTCTTCTTTGCTGCTCCCACAGGACAGCCCGGACATCCCTACAGACTCCTGTCCCCAGTGTCCCACGGACAGAGCCCTGGAGCAGGAGGTGTGTCCAGCCAAGCCGCTGCTCCCATGAGGCAGGTGCCAACTGTGCCACCTCAGCAGCGCGTCCCCAGCACCACGCGCCGCCTCCGGGCTGCTGGTGGCACCTCAGGGCTCCCCTGGCGTCCCCGGGAGGGCTTTGGGCAGGGGCTGATGCCATTCCTGCATACACTGCTAGTGACACGTGCACAGGAGGTGGAGATGGGTAATTTACAAACCGATTCCCTCCTCTGAAAGACCCATCCGTCACTAACTGTGGCTGCTGGGGCATGAAATTAAAATCACTGTCCTCCCCTGGGCTTCAGCAGGACCAATAACTGGGATATGCAAGTCACAATGCTGTAATTGAGCTAATATACTGATGGAAACCAAAACAATAGACCTGCAAAGCCAAGGACTGATAAATTTACACTCAGGCTCCTACTAAGAAAGCAGCCCCAGCCAGAATATCCATTTGCCAATATGCAGCATCAGTCACTGCTGTAGAATGCTCATACCCGCCCCTGCTCCTTTTGTTTCAAGCACAGAAACACCTGTAATCCTTCACCTTCCTGCTGGCTACACCTAGGCTACTTCTACCCTATTGATTCAGCCCAGGAATAACTGCCTATAATCTTTTGTTCCTCAGTAACCTGAGATTCTAACCCATGGTAACAGGTAAAGAACTTAATGTCACATGTTCTTTTCTATATCAGTGCTTTATCTTATTTTTTGTATTTCTACTTTGATGTGAAGTGCAGCATTCAAGTTCATGTTTTCCAAAATGAAGAAAATCTCTTAAATTCATTTTTACCTCGTGATTATTTCAATGATGTGATAAGTTCTTCTGGCTAAAAGACAGTATTTCATGCTCCAAACAAGGGAAAAGATCTCATTTGCCATAGCTAATGAGATCTGTTGGCATATTATTACAAAAGCCAGGATCTAAAAATCTTCCAAAAGCTTTCTGGTTTGGTGCATTTAAACAGCTCATTATTTGCATACCCAAACAGTCTGTTTTACATTTTTACTCAAAGTACAATATATTAAATCAAGTTTCCATTTTATGGTTTGAAATGCTGTGCAAGTTTAGTTTGTTACCAGGTATTAGAATCAATACCTTAAATAGAATTTTTATGAGAGAGAATCCATTCTCTCACAATAAAATCGTAAGAAAATCTGTGGATATTTCTGCCACTTGCTGGCCTCATTATTCACCAATAAAGCATCTTTCCAATCTTTCAGTATGTTATAAAAATATACCATAAAACTCCACAGCCTCCTACACAGACCATACAACTCCCAAGTCGAACAGCTCTTTGAATTACCTTCTAATTGGTACTATTTATGTACCTATTATTTATGATACTTTACAACCTAAACAAAGGTTAAGATCCTGCCATCAAATTTAGAATAGTTTATACTTGACTCCAAAATGTCCTGTGCTCCAGGTGAGTCCTTCAAAGGAAATAATATCACCAATTTCTATATATTTTGACTAAAATGTTCCAATTATTTCCCTGCAGAATGCAGCCTGAAGTGCAAAGCACAGTCTAGGCAAGCAGAGGAAACAAGTAGCTCTTAAATATTAAAATCTAAAAGATAAACTAAGGAACAGAAAATCCATAGGACAGGAAAAAAAAACCAAATGAGAAAGCTGTGGAATGAAGCCTTTGGCTTTCCTCCGAGGTCTTTAATGTCTTTGTTCTCCTCCTTCCCAGCCTGTTCTGCCTCTCTAAACTTTCCTTTAATCACCTCTAGCTCACCTTACTTCCCAGAGTAAATCAATCAAACAGGAGAGCTGACCCCTCTCTCGCTCCCATTCTGCAGATGTTAAGGAGGAAGAGGAAAGAAAGCCCCAAATGTCAATTCCTGAACAAGCTCAGGGATGACCATTGCATCTCCTCTAATCACAGTTCAATGACACCTTTCCCAGTACTTCAGAGCAGCAGGATAATGCCTGTAGGATAAAGGGGGAAGGGACATTTAAGAAGTGTATTTTGAGGATTTGTTCTGAGGGAAAGGGGAGAAAAGGAAAAAGCTGATTTATCTGACCCACACCTTCTCCGAGACCCTGATTAACCTCTTCAGGCCAGAAGACAGGACTGAAAATGCAGACTGGAAGTGGCCAGCCCTAATTTATGGCTCTCTCAGTTCCTTATGGTGTAAGAAATCACTGTCCACACACAGGAGGAAAGTCAGGGAGAGGGAGAATTTCAGGCTCCAAGTATCTGCTACCAAAAGCAGTAAAACACAGTGTAGTCCCCCAGTGCCCCTGAAACTAAGGGATTTTGCTGAGCATATAAAGTCACTTTTAATGAAAACTTTCCAACTTCCAAACCATCACCCAAAGAGACCTGATCCCTTATTTCACAGCTGACATGTGCAAATACTCTGCTTCCAGAGTCTGGAGATAGAAGGGGATCCACAAGTGGTTACTGATATCCAATAGGCAGACAATCATATAGACCCTCAAAAGATATTCCCTACCTCTCTTGGTCTGTCAAAATTATATTCCCCATCCAAGCAGAACACCACAGATCCAAACATGACTCATTTTTCTCTCAAGCATAACAAATACCAGAAAAATTACAGCCACATTTACATAAATGGGGCAGCCAAAAAATTTAGCTGATACAAGGGAAGTTCCTGTAGCTTTCATAAAGCTTTTTAATACAACAAATGTATATTAATATAGTATTTTTACTCATTTGCCTTTTTCTAATGTCTGAAAGTTGCAAAGGGACACAATCTAGTGCAACTCATGCCAGTGGGTTGGCAAACTTATCAGTAAAGATAAAATAAAATTAAAATCATAACAGAAAACTAAGTATTTCAGATGTTCTGTTTCCAGGTGTTTCTGTGATATTTGCTGTCTGAGAATGCAATATTTATAAAATCAGATTTTTCAGCTTGCTGTATCATTAAAGTAGAGGATTAGGAAGATATTCCTAAACAGAGGTCTGGACTTAGCAATTGGCAATAGCACAGACAGTTATGGCATAAATTCTAAGAGATGTTTGAAATTTAATATTGTTTTCATGCTGAAGGGAAAGAGCAATTTTTAATGAGTAGCTGAAGCATACTGAGACTGCATTAAAATTACGCCCCCTTGTGTATTTTCATATGCTTTGAATGTCACAAAACACATCCAAGTACTAAAAGCCCACAACTCGATTACGTTCAGCTCAAGAAAATCTTTTGTGAAAAATTTACAGCAACACTAATAACTATGGTGTTTTCACTCCTTGAAGGCACTATTGTAATTAATAAGTCATTCAGAGTCCTGAAGTTTATGAGAAAAAATTTCAGTAATTTTGTTCAGCTGAATAAACACAATTTTCATAAATGGTAAAGACTGCCTTTGACTTACTCATATTCACATTTAATTTCTGTACAAACAAAGTTCATAAGTGAAGTAATTTACTTAAATCCACCCACAGCAGATCCTTTTCCAGGAGACTGGAACATCTCAGATCTCCTGACACGCCCCCACCTGCTGCCCCTCCCCTGGAATCCACACTGTCTCTCCTTAAATCAAAGCTCTGGCTTATTGGTTAAAGTTTCAATCAAAATAATATATTCTACTTTCCAGAAGGCACTTACATCCTGGAGAAGTTTCTCTAAGTTTTCCTGCAGCTCATAAAAGTACCGAGAAGTAATGAGACCTTCACGTGATTTATCTAGGCAATCTCTGGCCAGTTCAATAACTTGATGATGAATGAAACTTAGGACCCCATCTGCTAATTGCAGCACGTTCTCGGGAGCATTGGAGGCAATAAACTCAGCCAGCCGTTCTTCCATCTGTGCCGTGGCCTAAAAGTGCAGAATAAAGAGAAATTACTCCTGAATTTTACTAAGGCAGACCTTAAAGCATAAACAAGTAGGGTGCTAAAGAAACATTTGCAATATCAAATTGCATGAGGCTTAAAAAATATTCCAAAATACAGTAGTGTTTTCTGAGAATCAAGATAGCACATCAGAGGCAAAAGTTATATTCACATGAGCAAATAACAAAAATTAATCAAAACATGCTTTCTGAAAATGTAAATGACCACAAAAATATCTTGGTCCTGAGGCTGTATTCCTCCCTGGGTCTCCAAAGTAAGGATGTAAGATGTGAGGCAGTTTTCAGAACTTTTAGACAAGACAGTGGAAGCTGAAAATCATTGCCCCAAGCAAGAAACACGCAGCGTTTCTATTACTATAAGCCCTGATATCCTGTCTCCAGAGAAACATCTATTTTTGCTGGTGGTGGAACAGGAAGGAATGGCCATATCAACAGCTGTGGGATACACAATCTTTTACACTCATTTCAATGAGATTTTGACTTTTAACTTGCTTCCACAGGTTTCATTATCCAGCTTTTTAAAAAGCCAAGGCATGGCTCTTCTTCTCACTCTTGTGAGAATTTCTCGTGCCGATAGAAGACATCAAAATTTAGCAAATATGAAATGCAAACAAAAAAAACCAATTCAGCCTTTTCCATCCTAATCTCTACATATAGCAAATCTATTTCTTCTATTGCAGAATTAAGATATGAAGATGAGGAGGCAGCTTCAAACTCTCAATCACTGCTTGGAAATGGGATGTAAAAGCTGGACTCCTTCTCCAACCAGCACTACAAACTAATTCCGAGCTTGGACACAAGTTCATTGAATGGATTATTCAAAAAGTAATTCTTTACCTTTGGAAACCTTTCTTTGTACACATGATTCATCATTATTATTTCGCTGTCAAAGGAAACTGGAGAGCGACCAGGGCTGGAGGAGAAAAGAAATCACATTATCATTTACAGATATCACACCAAAACTTCAAAAGCCAGTGCTGATCATAATGCTGCCACGTTGACTGTAGCCCTTCCAAAGCTTTGAGTTCACTTCAGTACTGTGCAGATGCTGGACCTCTGAGAAGATCCTGGCAAGCAGTGGCAGTCTGCAGCCTCCTGGAGATGCTGACATCCCTGTCCCCACACAAGCTCTGGCAGAAACCCCCCTATTTCATTTCCAGTGAATGCAAACCCTAACACAGAAGCTTGCAAAACCCCAGTGGCGTTTATTGCAGATACATTTGCCATTCCCCTCATCCTGTGACTGCCCTCCGTGGCAGCAGGAGCAGCCCTACTCCTAAAGAAATCACAGTGAGCTCTGGAGTCTCCAGTGCCAGAAGAGAGCAGGGCAATAGGAAGTAAGGAAGTTGGGAAGATTTGTTTTCCTTTGTCTGAAGGATACTGCAGGAGCACTGTTATTCAGCTAAATCTTACATATAAAATAAATCCCACAGGCAACAGGGACAGAGTTCTTTTATGAGAGCTGCACTCCCTTGATGCACATTACACCATGGATCCATATGCATCTATGCACAGTTAGCAAGAAACTTTAAGGCACGCAAAAAAAAAAAACCAACAGGACAGTAAATCTTGATGAGCTGCATTTATGTTACTGTTTGGGTGGGTTTTTTAAAGAAGGGTTGCATCTTGTTTCATCACATCTGATGGTATGCAGGGCTCTGACTCACCCTGCCACCAAGGACAGGCAGATGAGGTAATGCAGATAATCCCCAGCTACAGATCGCCTGCAGCAGCTCATCGCTCCAGCTACCTTATTTCAACGTTCAAGATAAACAAGGGCTTCAATTATTTGGCATCTTACATGATCATCGCCTTCATGATTTTAAGAGTACTAAATACTCCTAAAAATACTCTATGTCAAAAGATACAATTTTATCTTGAATGCCTTCAAACATTTCAAACTTTCTAGTGAAGGATGAAATCGATCTCTCTAAATGGAATAAATGCATTTTAGACTTGGAATGCATTACAGTTACTACCTTCCTGCTAACCTATTTAGAGCAAAAACATTATTTTGGCAACATATATTAACAATTCGAAGAAAATTTAACTCATTGGGTCACAGACTATAGCAGTATCAAACTCTTTTCATGCCTTGTACTGAAATTCCATGAATTACATCATGTCTTGTTTTTATTACTGCTTATCCTTTAGCTTGAGAAAATGCACTTCAGATTAAATCTGTCACTGAATCCTTATGTTGAAGAAGAAGAAAACTGATTTGGATGTTATGAATAGCAAGTAAAAAGACATTTTCATCAACTCTCCTTAGCTGGGTAGATAGCTATTTTTAATCACAAAGAATTTTCTTTAAAAAGAAACTTACATCTATATTCATATGTAATGTATGACATAATTAAACATTCGGGTAAAAACACTTAAATTGCAGAGTTATAAGCAAATTCCCCTGCACATTTAGCCTGCTATCCTCATCCTTATTTCTCTTAAGACCAAACATGCTGACACAAACACCACACTTGTTTACTGGTACTTCATATGGAGCTGGAGGACTTGGTGAACACAGTTATTGAAGAATTTATTTTTCTCTGATGTAATTTTTCTCTGTGTGATCTAAGTGAGGTATAAATTACAAGTATATATAAGTCCTTTGATACTTACACAGAAATACTGAGGCACACACATACTTCAATTTAACACTAAAATTTGCACATGCTTAAGTATTTGCTGTCTTAGGGCTACAATAAAGCATGAGGGATTTTGCCTTTTGCTTTCAAGGCACTTTATTCATATGGATACAGGAAATTAAGAGCTCTGCAGAAATCAGGCTACTTGAGCTGTCCTGCCAGCAGATGTAGCATTTCCTTAGGGAGATCCACGATAGGAAAATTTACTGCGTTTGCTTTTGTTTACGAAACAATTTCTGTGCACACCTATAGGCAAGAGAGTGCTTCCTTGGGCATTTGCACTTTTGTCTCTCACCTTCTACCACTTTCTACCAACCAAAACAACAGAATACCCAAAAATCTCTGGATAAAACTTTGGATCAAGGTGCATGTTGTCACCCAAATTAAATTTGCACAATATACCGGGTCAAATTAAATGTTTAGCTGACTATAGCAAGACTGCAACATAATATACTGCACCGTAATTTTTAATGTTGATCCTCAGCTTGGGAAACTAAGGAACTAATTAGCTGGATACCTGACTAACTAACTAAAGGCTGCCTGACAGGCACTGCCAGGTTCTTTACAGCAGCTCTAGGACACAACCAGCTGAAAAAGGAACAAGGACTGGGCAGATAACTGAATGCCACCAAGGGAGAACACAAGGAAATTCAGAAATAAGATAAAAGGAGTCTAAGACATTTTACTGGCATGACATCTTTTCAAATGCAAAAGCTTCACACATTTATCCAGCACCAAAAATTTCACAGGCAGAACCAAACCAGTCTAACATTTCAAGCCTCACAGAAGAACAGACTATTTTCTGCAAAACAGAGAACACACGCTGTGCACGTGCATAACATTTTAAGACAAAAGGCAGGCTCCTTCCCTTTTCTTGGTGCAGACAGGTAGGTCAAAGAAGTGATTATTGTCAGTGAGTTTTTCATTTCAGCAGAGCAGACATTAGAAGAATAATATCTGTCCCCTTAAGCTTAACAGCAGAATGAAAAACTACTCTCTCTTTTCCCCTCCTTCACGCTTCCTCCACTTTATGAGACAACGTGGAGGTGGATTTTCAGGGATATCTATCTCCCACAAAGATTTCTGTTGCCTTAAACCTGTCAAAACTCATGTCTCCTTATCTGATACTTCAAAGTGAAAATAGCTTATAGAGAGCTATTTTGAGGAGCAACATTTACGCAGTAACTTAAATCTCACAAAATCTAGTGTAAGGGTGACTAAATAAAACGGAGATGTTTATGAATAGGTAATTTTTCCTTCACTATGATAGCTGTACTTATTAGGAAAAAGAAAAAAGCTGAAAGCACTGTTTCCCTCTGCTTTCACACTGCATATAAAGGTTTAATTAGGTTGTATATACAGGATATGACCAAAGTCAGTTCTCATGGGAAACTTAAAACTATAGGCTTTCATTTTCTGTCATTTCCAGACTCACAAAATAAGGAATTTGAAAACTGGAGAGCTAAAGTTGGATAAAGTAGGCACTAAGATAAGCCTTCTGCTGAAGGTGAGCCTTCCTATTCTCCCAAGAAATAAATATTTAAATCTTTGAGGTAATGAAAGTTACATTAATACTAGAAGTCAGAAAACTCCCCAGCAGCAGGGGCTGCAACTTCTGCTTTCCAATATTTCAGGGGTTTTATGCATGCCAGCAAAGACTGAGACTGCTTTAGAATGAAAGCACAAAGTTGGAGTAATGAGCAGTGCAAAGAACAAATAAGGATACCCAGTTTTCTTCATAACAGAAAACCATGAAAAAGGTGAGTGAACCCAAAAGTTAATAAATATAAAACCAATCACTTTGAAGAACCTTTACAAATCAAGTTCACAGGACACACTGTCTTGAGAGAGAAAAAAGAGACCAACATAATCTGTAATGCAGTTAGAATGTGTTTTCAGGAGGAATAGGTGCCTTGTGCTGTAGAATATAAAACTATTATCCTTCCCCAAATCCATGGGGATGTGAATCCCTGCTCCACAGCTTGTGGTGGATGGCCCTGTCTGAGAGCAGCGTGAAGGGATGAACACACCACGATTACTCAAGTGGTTAAAGCTGCCTCTGAAGTGCACTGAGATGAGAGAGCCCTACAGCCTGCAGGATAAAAGATAAAAATGGACTATGTGGGCCACTGGTTTTCACAACACCTATTGCTTCTTGGGCATTTTATCATCAGGAGTCTTTTCTGGTATTTTCCAGTTGTTTTGTCTGTATATTCTTAACAGCAGGATCCAGTGTGCTAAAAGTCAGGCTGGGGGATTGCATTTAAAAAGCACTACCCTGCAAAGAGATGAAGAAGGATGATCTCATCTACTTCAACTATATAAAAATTCACTGCAACAATCTTCTGCCCTTTTTACCTAGACAACATTATCCTGAAATGCAAAAAGAGATCAAGAAAAATGGGCAGATTGGTGGGCTGAGTGACTGCACAAAGGCAGCTCCTAAAAAAGTCTTTATTAGTTAACTCTACTTTTATCTCTGACATTCTCCACACATTCCCACATGTGAGCAACTGCTAAAGATGACAAGTAAAGAGAACTGGGAAAAGATGGAAGGCAGCATCTCTTTAACTTAAAAAGAGTAATGATGCCAAGTTTAGTGCAAGTATTCACAACTTTTCATGCGTTTTACTCCAGGGAGAAAAAATCTTGTTCAGGTGATGCCCAGGATTGATCTGAACAAAACAAATGTAGCCTGGGGATCTCCCTGTTGGTCAATAACTTGAAAGATTTGAAGGTTGCATTATTAAAAAAAAAAAAAAAAAGAGAGAGAGAGAACAGTTGAGAGATGATATTTAGGAACTACTTCTGCAGGTAATAAAGAAGTCTTTTCTTCTACTGAACACACACTACAAGCACCAAAACAGGTGGGTCACATGGAAATATGTTCTTTGACTGAGCACGTGAGTACTGGATTTTTTTGAGACAGATGAGAGAACAGGTTCCTGGATTTTGCAAGCAGCTTTATAAGGATGTCACACCTCTGCATTCCAGTGCTGGTCTCCTGTTCCCTCCTTCCCCCTACAGAGGAAAGCAGCTAGGAAAGAACCAGTGCCATTTCTTCAGGGCAGAAATTCTGGGCATTTCAAATAAGGCATGATTAAATAAAAGATGAGTATCTTCAAGGCACACTGGCAGAACACCTCAAGCAAAGCAGAGGTGCTACCAACCTGTCAGTGCACCCTCCATGACTGCACACTTTGCTAGAGTCATCATCCAGTTTGATCATTAAGACTGCTCTGAATAGGACATTTGCAGCTAGAAAATGGTACATTTCTAGCCAAAGAAGTAAGTGTATTTTTCCAAAAGTTACATCTAGGCAATATTCTATACCTAGGAGCATAAAAGGATCATCTGACATTTCTTTAAAAATATCTTGTATTACAGAGACAAAAAAACAATCTCAGCATTTGGCAATGACATCTCCAAATGCCACTTCCTCTCTCAAAAACAGATGTAAGGCTGCAGTCATATAGGAAGGAAAATGAATACACATTAACTATGACACCATCTTTTAAATTATAAAGCCATGGCTGCCAATTAAAGGAAATGTCTGATGTATTTTGTTCATCTGCTTTTCATTAAAGCTGATCAAACAAGATCACTGAGTGAAAAAATACATTTTTAGGAAATTACTGCTTAATTGAATTCAATGTTGAAAAACAAAAGCTGTTCTCAGCTTTTATTTTTTAAGTAAGTGAAAATATCTTCTCACCAAGTGAGGTAATTCTAAAGTATGGGCAAATAAATAAGCAAGCTTTGTGCTGTGAACAATGTCTGGTCTGCATGTGTTTCAGTATTTGTTTACAAGCACAGGCTGCCCTCTGTGAGAGGGTTTTTGCTCCTGCAAACATTGAAACAGTTGGTTGGAGTGACCCGTCCATTTTCCTTGGAGGTACAAGGGCCAGTATGAATGCTTGGTAGTGGCAAGGGTGCTTTAGAGTCACACAGCATCACAGTACTGGCAATAAGCAAAATGAAAACCAAATGAGGCACAGTGAGTTAAAAAAATTAAATTACTTCATTCTAAGTTTTGGAATACCAATAAGTCTGGACATTTTCACACTAAAAAACAGTGAGAGAACCAGAAAAGGTATTCAAGAGAAGAAGATTAATCACTTATATGACACACTGAATTAATCTCATCTCACCACAAATTATAAACCTACTCTATGATCAGTCTGCTTCAAATAGGCTCACAGAGGCAAAATTCTCTGCAACCTGATAACCCATATTAACAAGGAAGAAAATAAAATTGGGCTCTTTACATGGTCATGTATATCATTCTTGCACCAGCAGAAGTGTCTTCTACAACAGGATGACACCTGTGTTAGAGGACAATCATTCCTTTAGCATGTGTGTCTACAGGAGCTGCCGCACCCCTAGAGAATTGGTGCCACTACAGTTACACTACTCAGCAGGGGTCAGGGTTATCAGTGGCAGGACTATGGTTCAAAGGGACTTAGTACAGAATTTATCATTAGTCTTCACTACACTACATGGCACTGAGGAGGTCTCTGGCTGAGTGTGCCACTACCCACAGTACTCACCTGCTCCTGTAGATTACCGTGTAACTACACTTGGCAGGTCCATACGCAATTACCCTGCAGCCTGCACTGAAGTTCAGAACATACAAATAATTACAAATAATCCTGAAAGGTCAGCTCTGCCATGACAAGATATTCACCATGGGTTTTGTTACTATCCTGGTCTGTTTCACTTCCTACTTTTACAAATTCCTACCCAAGTCCTGAGCTGGGGACACCGATTCAGCAATTCCAGCTGGCAGAGTTTTTGAATATTGCCCATTAATTTAAAGGTGATATCCACCTCCAACATCCTCAGATGAATGAAGACTTCACCTCCTTCAACCCTTTTCTTTCACAAAGTGTGTCTAGACTTTCCCTAGACTTTCATTCACTTGGTCCAGCACTAAAGGCATAGCAACAACTTGAGGCTTTAGCCATAATTCAAAGTGTTTGTGGATTTATTCCACATAAGTGTTAGAGATCTGCAGAAAGACTGCCCAGAGAGTTTGTGGAATCTCTGTCCTTGAAGTTACTCAAAAGCTATATGGACACAACCCTGTGCAGTCTGCTTGAATAGGGTTTTGCACAGAATGACCTCCAGAGATTCTTTCCAACCTTAGCTATTCTTTAATTCTGTGAAAGATGAAATTGTAGTTGCTTCTGGTTTTATGTATGGAGAAATCAACTACACATGGAAATAACCTGGACAGTATCTTTGAACAACCAGTTCTCTGAACCAAAAGTAAAATTATTCAACTATTAATACAGCAGAAACGTTTTCAGCACTATTACAAAATCGTGCTGGGGTGCAACTCCATTTAAGGTTTTGACTTTATCTACTCTGAAGTACTGCCAGAAAAGTTATTAAAAGTGGTTATAACCACATCCTTATGATATTGCAGCAAAATTCTGAGAAGAAACTTCACTGAAGGAAATCTACACCCTATGCATTTAGTTTGAGACACTTGCTGATCATGTTTTCATAGAGTTATTGTGCAAATGTAAAAGTAGAGCATGCCAACCACTTTGCAATCCAAAAGCTCAGCAATGTGAGAAAAAATCCTTTGTGATAAGATGAGGTGAGTTAAATGCTGATTAAAAGTTTCAAACACATGTAACAAAGCAACTACAAGCAACTATTCTTTGATCTGAAAGCACATATAGAAATTCAATAAATGTGTCCAACATCTTAAAAAATTCAACAAGCAATCCAAAGCTCACCTGAGACTGCGAGACCGAGGCCTCAAGGCTGGAGAATGGCGCCCTTCCTCATCAGTGATGCTCTCAGTACTGAAATGCTTTGTCAGGAAATGAAGTTCATCTGCCGTGGGCTGAAAGGGCAGCTGGTGCAGCTTCTCCTGAGATGAGCATGATGACTGAGTACAGAAAAAAATACAGAAAAGAAATGCACTAAACGCATGCATAGGGGTCAGCTAATGAATGGAAGAGGAACGGATTCTGCCAGACACTGCGCACTCCAGCGGAAAAGAAAGCTATTTATCAGACCAGGTGCCTCTTTTATTGCTCTCATCAGGCTAAGCCAACCCTTACATTCAATGATGGAGCTGGTGAGATCAGGAAAACTTTGGGAGAGGGCTAGGGAACCATTGCATCTGATTCTGGAACCAGCACATCTGATCATGCAGCTAATTTATTATCAGGAGACAGAAAGGGAGGCACGTGAGTACCAGCACTACTCAGGAAAGGACAAGGAGGTTCCTGGAGTGGTGAGCAACTTTCTTTCCTTTTCCCTCATATTCTTTTAGCTCAGGAGCTTCATGGCATGCAAAATGCTATGGAGCTGTGTAGACCTCAGATTTTTTTGGTTATTGGCTCTCACTGGAAATTGCTATTGTAAATGATCAGGATTTTATTTCTCCTTTTCATTACCCATCAGGCTTCTTCTCCAACCAAAGAAGCAATAATACGTAAAGTATCTGACTTGTAAGACTAAGTTTCTCATCAGTGAGCTAAACATTTTATTCTTCTGTAAGTAAGTTGATGCATTTATATGACACATGTTTTGTGATAATAACAGACATGAAACTGTTTTAATTTGTGAACCTCATAAAACCTGAGATTAAAAGAAATATTTGTGGAAATATTTGTGGAAAATACTAATAACATCAAAGTTAGACATTCCAGGGGAAAAAGCTGAAGGTCAAGTAACAAATGTATTTTTTTGTGTGTGATTCTTCAATGCCCCTTTCCATTTTAGAGAAGAAAATAAATTACGTAAGGACAAATTTAAAATTCTCTTTAAAAACAAAAGGGAAAATGAAAAAAAAAAAGGTGCTGAATAATCAGAGTAGCACTGAACAACACCAGTGGGCCTTATTAAAAACATCACCCTGACCTAAGTTCCACAGCTCCTTATTATCTGATGAAATTAATTATGTACACTGTTCCAGCAGAAAAACTTTTCCTTTTGCTACAACAACCCTCACTTAGACTGAAGAACTAGATCCTAGTACCAGAAGTATTGGTAGGAGGGAGTTATACATGATATAAGACATATGACCAAAGATTTAACTCACCTAGCGTGGGAAAGAAAGCATATCTGTCTTTTGTGATATAGCTAGATCATTTGGATTGACATTTTCTGAGGGGAAAAACCCAATCAACCAGCAAATCTGAGATGAACAAGTAACATAGAATGTTCAAATGGTGTAGTTATTCCAAGTATTGTAAGAAACAGAAAATCAGGTTATATAAGAACATATCAACCTAAAGATCCTATTTTAGACAAAAATTTAATTGGCTCCAGATCCACTCCCACTGCACTGCACAGAGGCATTTTACAGAAAAGGAAGTACTAAAAACACTTAAAAACCTACTTTAACAGATACCCAAGTTCTGGTATTGCAAATACGTGTCTGATTCAAAACAAATTAGTTTAGCACATAGTTACTTGAATTAGGAAAAAAAATCAAAACTTATAATCTAGAAAAATCATTAAAAACTTTATGTTTCCCAACAGCAAAATCACTGGGGAAGTAGTGCTAGTCAACCCATGGACAGCATAGCAAAATTCTCCCTCCACTTCCTCTCCCTAAAAGCAATAAGATCACAAAGTTTAGAATTCCAGAGAATAATTAATGAAGGCCCTGAAGATAAAGACCACGGACATTCTCTGCCAAGGGCTGCTCT
Organism: Camarhynchus parvulus; assembly: GCF_901933205.1. Taxonomy (NCBI): domain Eukaryota; kingdom Metazoa; phylum Chordata; class Aves; order Passeriformes; family Thraupidae; genus Camarhynchus; species Camarhynchus parvulus. The sequence goes on from NC_044578.1 coordinate 9,011,056, forward strand.
AGCAGTATTAAGGCATATGACCTTTCAATGAAAAAGCATGAAAGCAAAGTGAAACACTTCTGAAGTATTGATTTTCAGGTAATCACATCACAGTACTCAATATTTGCAGCAGACTAATACAAATATCCCCCTGGTGTCTTAATTACAGATGCAGAATTAGCCAACTATTCTCCAGTAAAAAAAAAAAATCAATCTATATTACTGTTGCTTGTAAACTAACTCTGCATCTAGAAAATGAAGAGCAGATTAACTGTTTAAAAATAATTGTATACTGGCCCATCTAACTGATTCACCTAACTAGAAAGTTCTTCTTCAGCTTTTTCAGTGTTGGTCTGATGCTACATCTGGTCTTCATGATTTGTAAAGAAAAGGGTAAATGTGGTTTGGTTTTGATTGAAATGTCATCCCTCATTTGGAAGTAAAAAATAAAGCAGAATCTACAGGTTCTCACTGACCTAGGACTAGGTAAATGCCTTGGGTTGTTCAGTAGGTTGGTACAGCAGGTGATCTCTGGTCACAGAGATGAGGGTCAGCTCTTGCTCTCATACAAAAGCTCAACCAGCAGGACACAGAACGGACTGGATCCTTCTTGATATTTCACTTCCCACTGGCACATACACCAGAGCAAAGGTCTACTGGCTTCCTTGATCTTGCTTGAGAGAGAAACAATCTTGAGGACTGATCATATGAAATGGAAGCCCAAACTTCTGTTAAATTCCTATCTGCAGCACTAATTCATTGTGTCCTTTTGACAAGCCCCTTCACTGACTCTTACTTCAGTTTCAAAGTCTATGTAGGAATAACACTGCTTATCAACTTTAGAGGTGTTATTCAGATCAATTCAAATTAATTCTAATCTGTGAAATACTGAGATAATAGGATTGGCTTAGAAATGTAATACCAGGTTTAATAGCTCCAACAATTGCATCACTGCTTACTAAACAGCCCATTTCAAAGTCTTTCTACTACTGAACCAGCAAAAGGTCTAGAGATGAGGAACTTAGTCACTTAGGGAAAAAAAATAAAAGCCATGGAATTACATGTTTCAACCAATTTCTTGAATGAAGCTGAATTCAGGCCTAACTACAACTATCACTTTATGCTTCTCGTTACATTTCCCTGTTACTTACAGTGAAAAATTACTATTTGAACTGATGCTTTCTATGTGACATGTCTATCTCAGATTTATTGAATTGTTTTTTTCACTGCAAAACATTAATCAAAATGGTCTATCTATTTCTGGGAACATGACAAGAGACAAATATGATGACTGAGTACAGAAAAAAATACAGAACTTTAGAAATTCTCAGCTTTCTCATGCCAGAAAGCCAAGAGCTTTCTAAAAGTGGCCTTGATGTCCCAATTTCAAAGTAAGAACGGATGCTTCCAACAGATTTTTGGTGTTGTTACATTTTGTCTCGCCATGGGCATCCACTTTAAGTCTGGTCAAACTACAAACTCTTTAAAAACTACAGTTTGGCCTCCAAAAGTGTCATCTTCACAAGCAAATTGGAAGCTGTCACAGTGACTACCAATGACCAAGCTATTTTTGGATGTCATCCATATGGAAAGTAACTGTACTTGCTCCATGTTCCCATAGCTTGAAGAGGACTTAGACAAGGATTATGCCCATAAAGATTTAACCTAAGACTATAAAGGCCAAAGCAGAGCCCCTTCTTAACAGCTGCTCTCAAATGCTTCAATATATAATAATGTGTGGCAGTGAAACCAGGGACATCTTTTCATGTACATTTTTCTGTGCTCCTGCCTACATATCTGTATTCACATTGAAATCAAGTCACCTGCCTTCCAAGGAGACAAAAAGCACTCCAAACTCAACAAGAAAACAACTGTCTTGAAGTTCAAAAGGCAACAAATAGTAGAAATGGTGTGAACCAGAGTTTGCGAGAATGCGTCTGAACAAATGAAGTTACAGAGATAAGATTAACATTGCAGAATCAAATTTTAATCATATCTATTCATACTAAAAGGAAACTTTTGACCTCAATTTCTTCTTTTTCTATATAGATTGAATTTAACACTCACCCCCAAAAAACCTTATAAATTTGTGTTTGAGAGGCATTAGAAAGTTTATGGATGAACTTAGAACAGTTCACAAGGAAAACAATGATATAGTGTAAGATTTGCATAACGTGAAGTAATGAGCCCTAATTAATGAAGGCGTTACAATTATAAGGAGCATACTCTAAATAATTAATAAAAACCAAATGATCAGTATTATGGAAAGAGGCAGTGATTTGTTACCACACAGTTGAAGACACCATAAAGACACATACAAAAGCATGTTACATTAAGTCTGTACTTTATAGTTCCAATGTTCCTATGTTTGTTCTTTGCAAGGTTCTAATATGGATAACCACCACACTGAGCTGATTTAAATAAAGAGTAAGATTCATTTTAGGAAGCATGTCAGAGTTACAAGGGTTAATGTGGTGCTGCCAGCTTGGTGGTATTGCTGCCAGAACTCAAACAAACTGCAGCCAGCCTTCCTAATGATGGGTGTCAGAACTGGAAAGCTTCATTAGGAGGTACAAATTACTGGGGTTGAATAACAGATGTGGGTTATCAATTTTTCTTTCTGCTAGCCTAGTAGAAGAGGTTTTCATACTAAGTACTTGAAAGCAGACAAGAATTTCATTCCCCAGTTACAAAAAGCTGAGAGATAGAAGGTATTTGTGCACTATCTCTGAGTCCTGCCACTTTGGAGACTTTGTGCCTCTCAAATGATCACTTGAGCCAAGTGCTGCACTGGGATTTCACCAATGCTGAAGGCAAAGTGCAAGATGATAGGAGCTGGGAAATGGAGGAAAAAAGCAGCAGAACCAATAATTAAAATAATTTTTAAAATAATTAGTATATTAAATAATGTTAGCAAAACAATGAAGAAAGATCCAGTATTTTAGTAGAGACTCAGAAGCTGATTTGTTAGGGTGTGTTTGTACAAACTGAATTGCTTGGAAAAGTCTGTGTCACTTACTGAAACTGTTGAACTGGGAGTGTTTGTTCCATATCCAGACGAAGGAAGGGAGGCCAAGGACCAGCGGCGTCCGTCCGTTCTGGGGAAAACACGTGAGGGAAATCACAGTCAGGAACACAGTGCGGCTAATTCTGGAGAGAAATAAGCAAGCTTCTCCTCTGTATCTCCTAACCTCACACTTTTATTAATGCCTTGAGTTATTCAGATAAATCAGGTATCCTATTTACAATCACACTTGTGGAAAAGCAATTAGAGTAAGTTTTGAAAGCAAAACTAGGTGACCTCGGAAAAGCTAAAGCAAACGGGCACCAGAATCCTGCATTAAGTAGATGCTTTGTACTTGTATAAAACTTGGAGCTCCTAAAATAGACAAATACAAACAGCTCCTTGCAAACTTCTTTGAAAAAGACACTCACGCTTATCATACTTATGCAGCTCATTGTCTTCCAAATCAAGATTCAGATTGAGGACAAAAAAAATTACATTAGATCAAGAATCAACTGAAAGCAGATTAATTTGTTTACCTACTCAGAGGGCATTCTGCCCAGCATATTGCCTGGCATGGGTGGAAAATTAAACCCAGCAGATAGAAACAGAGCCAAGGGGCCCACTCCAAATACATAAGTAAATCACAGAAATCTCACCTAGGGTCCTTTCTCCTCCATTCATTGTAACATCAGCAGTTATTTCCCTATTGTAGCCAAATAAACATGTTCCTCAGGGAAAACATCCAAAACATTGTGGAGAAACTGCAGAAAGATCTTGTTTTGCCAGTGTAAAAACTGAGGAACCAAGGAACTACACAAGAGCTTCGAGAAGAATCAGGGCTGCCCTCCCTGAAATCCTCTTCTTCCCCCAAACCCAGTCTCAGTGAGGATGGAAACTGAACTACATTCAGCTCAGTCTCACAGCACTTTTTCTAGCTCTGATCTATTTTCCCACATTTTGTGTCCTTAAAATGGACAACCGTGTCCTGTTGCACAGTGGATGGATGGATGTTAAAAGTCTCCTCCTCACATCAGTTTCTGTTTGCTTGGGTTTTTTCATGCAGCAGATTATCAATAACTGGTCATAGCACGAAGCTGAATTAGAACAGCTCTAACTCACTTTGGAGAGACATGGGAGGTTTTGGTACACACAGATACAGTGCATTTATGCAAGTGCATTATAAAATAGGTTATTTGGTACAGGTCTGAAATAGTGATTATAAAAACTTCAACTGTTATCTTCACAGTAATATTTCTCATCCCACTATCCATACCCATGAAGCCTCCAGATAAAGGTGCCTTTATCTGTGCCCACCAAGACAAAAACCCCTATTCACAGTTTTTCCAGCTCTAGTTCCTTTTATTTTCAGGCACTGATACACACCTCTCTTTGTCATCTATCTTAGAATGAGAGGGAAATAAACTCACTGTTCCACATCACTGAAAGAATATTATGTCAATAGAGTTTTTAAAAGACTCATGCTTCATGCATTAAAAAAATAATAAGTCTGTAATGCAGATTTTTATTGCATGCCTATGTTACAGCTAAACCCCATTTAGCCACAGGTGATGTTTTCTCTGGCAAGACAATTAAATGTAAAAGAACAATCTCAAAATAATTTCAAGTGAAATGGAATTCCTTTCTTAACCCTGAAAAACAACAACTATTCACATTACAAAGTTGTAGCATGCTGTGGGAAGGGATTGAACACCTAACTTCAATAATCTTCACTGAGTTTCTTGTAACATACAGGGGCTCTGGGGAAATATTTATGTCAATGATTCAACCTCACTTTGGAGCCTCAGTCCCAGAGCAAAACACTGTTTCTTGCTGCACAAGTTACTAATTTCTTGCAAAAGAAAAGCTTGATTCTTTTTTTAACTGAAATACCTAAATGGTGTATTGAAATAACTTTAGAATTTTAATTTTTACCAAGTTAAAAGAAAATATCTTTCTCATTTAGAAAATTCCAGCACACTCCTTCATGCTTAGGCTGTTTTCTGCTGATGCAACCCAGGCAAGCAATGTGCTAAGAGTCAGGACAAACATATCCGCTCTACTCTAGCAGAAAGAAGTGGGACAAGAGTTAAAACCTTCCAAATCAAGGAAGGGGAAAAGACCTTTAAAGCAAATTCCTCCTACATTTATGCAAAGCATTTCAAAGTACTTTAATGTTTTGTTAATAAACATACTTTTAGCAAGACAACGTGCAATATTACTTGAGGATAAGACACTTTGAATGACACCTTTAGGTTTTTTTATTTATTGTAGATGCTTTGCTAGCCCAACAAAGACATGCAAACAACAAATTTTGCCTCTAAAATGATATTTTAATTAGTTAATTATGGAGGTGTTTTTATGGCAGCTAAATGCTATGTCATGAAGAAGCAGATCAATTTCAAACAAGGAGTTAGAAAAACAACACATCTTCTCCAGAGCGCTACCTGTTTATCATTTTAAGCCAAAATGTCAAGATTTTCTGTTTCTACTACAAAGACTAGAAGCTGAATGCCTAAATGGGGTTGTTACAGCATGAACTTGTTAGGGACGCGTGCTCAGCTGCACAGAAGCACAGTTCACACATACACACACAAACAGCAGCAATGGGATACACGTTACCTGTCTGCTCTGTGTCCATGGCTGTGTGGAAAAAATTGTACAATAATTATGAGACAGGGAGCAGTAAATGATGCATGTGATTTCTGAAAAAAAACCCTTCATCTTCTGTTACTGGTATTCCTCCAATATTAGTTATAGTGAGTATGAGCAGAATTAACCATACATTCCTCCCTGTGTTGTGGCTATGACACAATCATTGAAAGGGTATCTAACAAGGGATTTATGGTTAATCACAAGTCAGACTAAGGGCGACCTTGCAGGAAATTGTAGTGGCTTTACAATAACACAAGCTTTCCAAACAAGTTTCCTATTCCATCTCAAGAAAGAACTCATCACAAGACTATAAAGAAAGAATGGAAATCAGAAATTATGTCCAAACAGGATAATAAATGAAGAAATTACACCACTAAAAAAGGCAGAAAATCAGCAACAAGTAATTCCTGTGATGGCAAAGGCAGGAAATCAGGCAAGGGCCTGATCTCTTAAACCCGAGGCAATGCCAGTGAAAAGGGTACTGTGAAATATCCATTTCTCTGGCACCACACTTGTAATTCCTTAATTTCATCATATAGAAGTTATTCTGATACCAGTATAGGGCAATCCAGTATGTATCTGTTGTTACTGCTGGCACAGCTATTCAGGCTGTAATGCAAGCAGAAAATAGAAACAGGTTTCTAAAACAAGCAGTGCTTAAGTGTTCTTTTCCCTGACAGGAAAAGTATAGAGAGGAACATGAATACTATGAAGTGAACCACTGTACTCAACAGGACAGACTTAACCTTTATTCACCTATTTATTTAAAAATTAAATTTAAAAAGTGGAAAAGTATGAAAGGGCACTCTTCAGAGTTTTAGAAAGCCATATTGAAGGATCAAGTTGAAACATGATGTTGAAAAATTACAATAAGTTTTGAAAACAACTGCTGTTTCTGCTGCAATTTTTCTACTGTTTTCCAGGATACAGAACTCCTGTGAGATACTTCAGATACTGTGAAAACTGGTAAAAGTTCAGTTGATTTCAACAGAGCTTATTGAATACATCCAGATCAGACTTTAATAACAAATGTGGATGAGTCCATTTGAATTAAGCTGCAGGTAAAGCACTCATTTTCCTTCTGAGGCAACAGGAAAACACATATCCAGTCTCTTACATCTCATGTACTATTAAAAAGCATTTTCTTACATAAGACTAGAAGACCAAAGTCTGCTTCAAACAGAATTCAAGGACACCAGGTCTTCTAGCAAATCACCTCAATGGAGAAATGCTCCAGGATTTTCCTACCATTCAGATAAAGAGTGCACCTTATTCCATCAAATCCTAACCCTTTATTCTTCTCTGAAGTTTTGAGATTTATCATTTTTTCTAACTAGTCCTAAAGCTAAATCTCTCTTTCTCAGAAAACTTACTTCCTCTCAGGATGATCACTCATTTCCTATTCTCAGATAATTTTAATAGAGACTGGGTTTTTTTTTTCAGCTAAGGCAGAGTTTAATAAATCCAAAATACCTTCCTCACACTTTAATCTAATAACCCACCTCCTATGTAAAGCACTGCTTGGGAGCTCTCTAATTTCCCTGTTTTATCTTTCTCACAAAATTTAACTTTCTGTGTCATTTTCTGCCTACCTGCTGGGACTCAACATTCAAATCGCCATTTTTCTGCTTTTCCCAGCTGTCTCTATTCTCTCATTCCTGTTCCTTACACTAAATCCACCACTGTGGGATCAGATTTCCTCCCAGCAGTTTGACACACCGCATGACCAGCACCTGTCCAGCACTGCTGCAGGGCAGATGACAGCTCCACGCTGGGGTCTCTCAGTGCTGCTCCTGTAAAGGTTCTCTTAGACTTGTAATTTTCCTCATTGAGCAGTAATGTTCTCTTGACATCAATGCCCAAGACAGCAGAGAAAACTCAGGAGTCACTACCAGTGAGAAGGCAGGGAATGAAGACACAGGGTTGTGCACACCTAATTTAAGATATTTCTATACCTTCGTGCAGACACAGCAAAGAAGATCAGTACATTTTCAATACACCTCAGTGAGAGCAACATCTAGGACTACAACTAAGTTACAATTACCCTAATCATGACTGGCTTTAATGTCACTGACTAAATAATGTGTCATATCACATGCCCTACATGTCATTCTTCTGGGAGAACATTGCTTCTTCCTCAGGCAGCATTAACTGCTTCATTTACTTTATCTTTTTCTAGGTCTGAAAAGCCCCTAATACATTCTGGTGCTGCCAAGATGTAAGCCATAAGGAGTAAAATAAAACAAAATTGGAGACATCAAAGAAAGTAAAACACAATCAAAATGTTCTAACCCATAGGCCATTAGTAAATAAACTGCATAGACTATTTGCTTGCCAGTCCAAAGAGAACAGATCTTGCCTTACCTTCGGGCAGGAACAAAGGAAAAATGAGCAGGTGCATTTGGAGAGAAGTTCCTGGGACTGTCCAAGGGGCTGCTACCTGTTTAAGAAAGCAAAAATTAACAATTCAAAACCATTTTTGTTCACATTTGCAACAAATGGAGTAAGTTTTCAGTGTTCTGAAAGACTTAGAACTGCACGTTGTAGTCACAAATAATTGGAAATATGGAGCTTTGAGTCTTTGAGTTTTGAGCATTAGTTTGCTAAAGAAATGTTCTGACACAGATGTACCAGTACTTTTCCTCCTTTTAAAATAATTTAAAGGGTATATTTCATTTCCCACTTTCAGGTAAGTAATGTACCGCCCATAGACAAGAGAGTCTTTTATTATTTTGCAGTAATTTCTATCTTCAAGCTTTTCCTAACACTTGTCAATGAAAAACCTGAGTTAGAAGCGACACATGACAGTTTCAGGAAAAATAAACAGTAACAAAACATTTCTTCCCAATATATGCTAAGGTTGAATGCAAAATTCACTGAGAAAAGAGATATACCATGAAAACTGCACATAATAAAAGGACTATCTATATGTAAGATGATTGGGCTAAAACCTATCAGCAGTCACACTAACCACCACTTTTCTGAAATAGTACTTTACCATGAAAATGAAAGTACCAGCGAAACTATACAGACAAGAAGAAAAAACAGTTAATTTTTGGTGTGGTTTTTTTTTCTGGGCTTTGTCACATGGTGTGTAATCATGGTGAGTGGTTTATTGCAATGTGTTTTATTTCAAAGTAAAAAACAACCATCACGCAGAAAGCCCTTCTGAAAGCCAGGATCATTTACAAACTAACTACAGAAATATTTCAAAGATATGGATGAATTTAGAAGCTTCACATCAGTGAGTGTGCATTCCATTGGGCATGAAGTGGTTTGCTCTGTCCCATCATTAATACAGGCACAGAAGAGAAACTACCCATAGTAAAAGTGTCAACAGTAATTTCTTTGTGCAAACACAACAATATAGCACTAAAATAAGACCAGGAAAACAAAATAGATTCTGGAAAAGGAATACACTGCAAGGTACATCAGAAATGATTTTAAATTTATATCTCATATAAAATGGTTTTATTTTAAAAGCCATGTTGAAAAATCAAAACTCAAGTATGAGCCATCTGCAAAGGACTTGTCTCTGTTTCAGAAGCTCAAGTTGCCCAGCTTGCCCCTCAGGCAAGCAGTGATCCTGAGGTTACAGTCCCATCCAGCAATCTACTGAAGCTTATAATTAAGCTTATAATTAAGTCACATTAATTTCAATCCAAGTTATCCACACACCTTAGGTGTTCCACTGAGCAGGAGCAGAATATAAGCACGGTGCTCAGCTGAAGGCAACGTTCCCTCCCACTTCAGCCTCACAAAAGGGGCACAAAAGTCTGCAGCAGCATCTCTGCACAACTTCTGTGGGCAAGGTGTGCACACCTGGCACGTGTGTCAGGACAGGGAGGGAGGAGGAGGCGAGGGGGAACAGTCTGGCACCTCCTGGGGTATGAGGATGGCCACAGTGCAGCACAGGCCAGCAAACTCCATCTGGTCTGCAAGTCTGCAAGGGGAAGAATAGCAGCTGGTTGAGATTAAACCAGCCCTAGGCTGATAGAACATGTGTCATGGGGTGACGAGAGAACTGGAGACGTAAGTGAATTCCAGACCACTCCACAATCTGCTTCATCAAGAGCAAACTAAATTAAAAACAAAGAGTTTGAGCAACAGGTTTGTTTACCTTTGCCTTGGTTTTCTTTCATATTGTTAGTTAAGACTAACAACGAGTTCATAGTTGAATACAACACAATTCAAGTCTCCACCCAAAACTGGACACTGTTTAACCCATTCCCAGTATATCCCAAGTGCAGAGGGGAGAAAGTGATCAGAAACCCATAGCTAAACAACTTCTGGTGTTTCATTTATTAAGCTTGTACTCATTTTAATTCTTATGGTCACAGTGCAAAACCAGAACCATTTTGCTGCTCTTGAACCACAAGAAGATGGAGAGGTCTGACAGTCCCAGTCTAGGAGGCACTGCAAGCTTCCAAGGAGATTGAGGAAGTCCAAGTGAAGAACTGAGTCATGTATGACAATTCACATCCTGGCAGCAGCACACACCTTAGGGTCAGGGTCACCAATCACTTGGTAGCAGAAAGCTGAAGGAGCATTTTAGGATGCTGAAGGAGTGAGGCCTTTCCATGGCGATGCAGATGATCTGACAAAGCAAGGAAGGCTGCCAGCTTTGCTGGAAACCTTGGTGTTTGCCTTCTCATTTTTCAAACTTTACTGGCAATGAATACTACTGTGTCAAGATGATAGTTTTGATCAAAAATCCCATTGCCCAATGTTGTTAAAAACAAGCAATGAACTGTCATTGCCTTTTTATATCTTCATCAATCTTTGAACTTGCTGGCTATGATAAAAATGGAATTTCAGAATAACTGAGCAAATTGGGTAATGACAGTTTTTAAATTTTGAAATTAAGTATGTGGGTGTTCAAACTCTTCTGAGCCTGCACTGTGTGGTACAGAGATACTACTAATTTTTCAGCAACTACTTTTTCAGATGTATATGGCATATTTCCTTTCAGACACTGGAATTTTAATTAGATCCCCTGTGATTTGCTTCTAGTTTTAAAATGAAAAGCAATTAGTTTTTCTACTCAATTCAAGTCTGGGTGAAGCTTTTAAAACAACAACAGGGAGAAGGGGAATTTCTACTTTCCCTAAAATTTCCCAGCACTGCTGCATCTGCTGTAGATGGAGGTATTTTAATAAGAGAAGCCTGAGTGCAATGGCCTCGTTCACCAAGGCTGATCGAAACCCCATTTATTCTGCAGCAAAGGTAGATTCCCCTGTTGCTCCAGGGTTATAGTTGGCTAGTACTGAACCTGAAATACCTGTCTCAAGGGAGGCTGTTACACAGAATGATTGCCCATTAGGCAAATCAACACAGCAACACCAATGCCAATAATTCAGGCAGGAACCTTCACATCTTCTGGACACAGGAAGAAGGATGGAGCCAAAGCATTTGTAAATCCACTACCTTCAAAATGTGAAACCAGACCTTACAGGCAATGACAGTCTCAGCTATCCCTTACAAACATGAATGACATTCATCAGATAGGTCATGAACCCCAAAATTCACATCAGAACCATGCTGTAAAACCTGCTTCTGAGAGCCATAAAAATTAATAAATAAACACAAAAGCTAAGTTTATGTGGTCTTCTGTGCAGGATATTCAAATTATTTGCTGAATATTAAAGCAAGCAGCTAAAGATAACGTGCATGCTACAGAATCAGATGTCTTCCAGCACACACAAATTCCAAAATTATGACCATATTTAAAGCACCCTGCGTACCACAAGTCTCATAAACAATGAATGCCATGGTGCTCTCAGACCAGGCAAGGATCACTGGCATGATGTGCTGATGAACCTCAGCTTTGATAACCAGGGCAGGATCTAGGGTGGGATGTTACATACTCTGCACACTCTAAAAATAATAAATAAAAAGGCACTTCAGCAATGGCCATTTTTCTGCAGAAGGTGAAACTGAACTTGCAGTGTAATAGCAGAATCATTTAATTCACAGTGCTGCCTGTGAGCAGCTCCCTCCATGTACCATTACAGATGGGAGCAGGGCAAAGGTCCCAGCAGTGACAGGTGCCCCCACTGGAAGTCAGAGAGCAACCTGGATAACTTACAGCTGTGGAAAGTAAATTTTAAAGTAGCCTGAGTTTCAATTTCCCAGTTGTAAGTGCCTATCTCTTTACTACTAAATTACAATGTAACTTCTTTGATTTTAAGCTTTTTGATTTAAAACATAATTTGATGGCAATTTAGTTATGAACCTTGTGGTGTAACCTCTTTTTCATTTTCAGATTTTAAAAAATGGATTCAAAGAAATAGAAAAAAAGTTAAGGAATACACATGTGTACCTCTTTACTTCTCCCTCTCATTTCAAAACAAAAATAATTTAGAATAAAGGCAAAACTTTCAAACTTGCATTCCTAAAACTGGCCACTACATGTTTGGGAGACTAAACCAGCAGAGTGAGCTCCCCATGAGCTGTAGCTCTTTATGCCAAAGTACCAGCTCATTCTGGAAAAGGCTGTTTCATACAGTCTGAAAACTGAACTAGCACACTTAAGTGCTCTAGATTCAGAAGTGATTTCATGGGTTCAAAATGTTTGGATGTACTTCTTTCTCAAATGTTCAGAGCTTTTTAAGTAATACTTTTCTTCTACATTTTCTAGGATATGAAGTTCCCTGGCATCTTGTTGGGATGCTGTTTGAGACAGTAAGTCCCTCTGACTGGATCAGTGCTCATGAGGAGCTAGGTTTGCCTGACAGAAAGAACTCTCCTAGATCTCACCCACTGACTTTTACATCATGTACAGAAGAGTAACTCCTGACATTACTGCCATTTATTTATTTTAGTGTATTTAGTGATTTGTGTTTTAGCGTATTTGTTTTAGTATTTTAGGAATTTGTTTTAGTGTGGTGTCTGAACAGAAACATTTTAGAAAGCTTCTCTGGTTTCTCTGCATGCTTGCTGTTCCTTTGATTTTAGAAGAGGCTCAGAATGCGCATTAGGAAGACAAGAGAAAAGTTCAAGACAAAAGAGGCTGGGGAGAGGCACCAGCATTTCTTAGTAACTCATCACTGTGTGTGCCTGAACAAACAGACTGACAGATTCTGTTCAAATACTAAACAAATATCACAGCCTGTTCTCAAATTCACTCCTCATATATGATATTTCTTAAGAAAATATTTGTGACTCTACTCTAAATTTCATCTACTTTTGTCTCTTGAATAAATTATTTTTTTTCCGAGGGAAGACTCCTAAATATAGTACTAGTAGAGAACCCAAATTAAATAAATTTATCTTCCTTTGCACTAGTGGCTACTCTTGCAGGTAACAAAGGATGCCCTTTCAAAATCCCATATGCAACAGCAGGGAAAAAAAAGGAAATATTTGAAAATTACTGCTAAAGTAAGGTGGCACAGCACTGAATAGTTACTCTTGCTTTTAGAAGACACTCACATACTTCTAACAACTTATAAGCTTGTAAAGCCTGAAACAGCATCAAAGCCACCAGAAAAAACGTAAATTTTTAAATAGAGGAGAAAAGCAAATCAAAAGAAAATACAATATACATGTTTCTATTATGAACATTTCTGCATTTGTTTTCTGACCAATGATCATGTCAATATCTTGTTGCAATCTCCCAAGCATTTTTTTTCACAGTTAAATGCTTGTAGAGCTAATTTAGAATTTAGTGAAACCAACTACATTTATATGTATATGAATTCAAAGCAGAAAGCACAATGTAACAAAGTGGAGAATCTCTACCAAGAAAAATGCCTTGTTTAAACTAAATTTTACAAAATTATTGCCACCATAACCACACAACAGCAACAAGGGAGTTTGAAGTGGAAGGAGATGGTCCTATATACATTTTTGGCCCTGCATTTTCTATCAGATTCTGAAGCAGAATATGATTTTAATATACCATCTGTAAGATTCTGTTAGCATTTTAATTTGAAAATCATGGGTTATTTTAGAATAACAATGTACTTAAAGCATCTTCCTCCCTTTCCATGACTGGGCCTTTTATAGCATCGCAAGAAAATGTGGCAGATTTTTACAAAAACTTAAGAGTGAATGAGGCTTTTATGGGCATCCCTGAACAATAACTTCAGCCTTCTTTTTCCTTTCCACAGGTTGGATATCACCTCTCGGGATGCAAAGCTCTGCAAACAGAAGCAGATGGCTCCTTCTAGCTGAGCTCCCATCAGTTTGCTGTTCTTTCTCAGCATTGCCTCAGTTTCAGTCTCCAGAAAGCATTTACAGAACATACTGCCATGTAGGAGGAAGATAGTGTGACTACAATGAAAACAACATTCCTTGTCTCACACGCAGCACTGACGCGTTTGCAGAGGCTGCACTGTGGGTGATGCGCCACAAACGTTCCAGCTGTTTCCTGTTACTGACAGGTGCCCATCAGGGACCTACCTGGGGCCCAGTCATCCACTCTGGCATTTTGAAATAGCAAAACCAAAGTCGTCACACACCATCTACCTCCCTCAGCAACAAAAACAAGGGAACATGCTGTTCAGGCAAGCTGTTGAATCTGCATGTGTGACCCCTTCTGAAGAATTATTCCTTCTTTTTCTGTTGGAAGAACATCTCCACACACTTCACTTCAATGACTAACAAGCCCCTGCCCATGCGCTCTGAAATGAGCATTTCCCAGCTGCTGCCATGGTAAAATTGGGAGCAGTGTCAAAAAGAAACAGAACTCCCAAACACTTCATGCTGCTGTGAGGAGCAGACAGAGACCATAAGATGGCACACTGCACAGCTGCCAGGCTGCCAGAGGCACGTGGAAACAGGCAGGATGTTCCTCCTCATGAGAACTGCAGTTAAATCACTGGCACAAATTAACCATGCTCAGAGACTCAGAACAAGAGATTTATTGATGTGTATTTATCTAATTTTATTTGACTTCGTTTTCCATCTCAGGCTCTTTTGCAGGATGTAAGAGGATTGAATCCCCCAGGAAGAGTGGAGGGTGGATATGGAAGCAAACTAGAAAGTGCAGAACATAAAACATTTATCTTGAAACTATAAAGACCCTCTTAACAAGTTAGAGAAGGTGATAAACCACAGTCATAGTAATTTCCACAGGGCATACTTTGATGCTGAGTATCAGTATGTTCAAACTCACTGCCATGAGTGAGTGCTGATGTTTCGCAGGTGGAGCAGTCCTAGGGAGTTACCTGTGTGTCCATGAAGAGGGGAATGTGGCCGTGGGAGAGTTGGAGATGTGCTGGATGTTACAATCAAACTCTTCCTGTTGCTTGTCCGACAGCTGAAAGAAAGAAAGAAAGAAAGACAAACCAACCATTAGGCACGGTCAGATGGACAGCAGCACCTCGAGGCAGGTCCTGCAGAATCTCCTTCTGCTAAGGAGGAATCTCTCAGTATTCAGGGTGAGATTTTCTCATACGCTTGACCTCGGTAGTGATTCTGCAAAGAAGGAAATGTACAGGGAAGAAAGGTACCTTGTCAGCAGCAAGTGTTTCAACACTCTGGACGCATTTGTTGCACAGGCCACTGGAGATAGCTGATAATTTATTCCTGATTCACAAAATATGAGCTACTCATGCTTTACAACTCCCACAAAAAGCAAAAAACAATGTCATATAGCCCAGAGTGCTCTGGATACTCTTACCAACACCCAACGTAGCAAATAAATCCGTTACAATTATTGGCTTGGTTATAAGAAACTAGAGCATATTCCCTAGGGCAGAGTTAAAATTACAGAGCAAAGTGTTAGCACAACCCAACAGATGAGTGGGATTACTAATCAGACTTAAAGCCTGGGATCCAAAAATCTTTGTGAACACATGGCAATACCGATGGAAAACTCTGCAAAGCAAGTTTCAGACACGCCTCCACCACATCAACTCCGCTCATTGCCATGACTTTGTTCCAGCAAGGAAAGTGACACTTCTTACGGGACAGTTCCGATTTATTTTTTCCCTGTTGGGAAAGCTGAGCCAAGTGAAGAGAAGGATGTGTTCCTCCATTTGCTTCCCAGCTCGTGACTACTGGTAGCAAACATTTAGCTCTAAAGAGCTAAAGAGGACAAGACAAGAGGAATCCTAAGACAAGAGGAATCGTAATGGTTGAGGGAAACATTTTTAAATCATGGGATCTGTGAAGAAGAGCAGTTGGATAGTTAAATCCCTTTGTGATTGCCACTTCTCCTGCTGTTTAAACAGAAGAAATGAAGTTGCCCGCAAAATCTTAGAACTGACCCAGCACTACAGCTACATACATCTATTCTCTGTACCTCCAGCTTGCTTCCCCCATGGCACAAATATTCCTGCTTACTTCAGCAGTTCCCAAAACACGTCCCTAGAATCCCACTGGTGTTGATAGGGGTGGGAGAACAGCCATGAGCAGGGAAAGCTGAGCAAAGGCTGAGGAAGGAGCTCTCTGGCCCCACTCCAGGGGTGCCCTGTGAAGCTCCACACTTGGGTTCCCCAGGCACAGGAAAAGCCTCTTTGCTTGCAGACCCCAAATGCTGACATCTGCCAGGTCCTTCGTACACTGATCTGCTGGAGCTGCCCAACAATAAACACACTCAGGCTGCCAAGTGCTACAATTTAATGCAAAAGTATTTTGCTGCCACAGGATACTGTGCATCTGACTATTATTATTTGTAAGCTTATTTTATTGCTGTTCTATAGGAAACTAGAGAACTTGATGCAGAAAAAAATACAACTGAACTGCCAACTATAATAAACAGTAATAAAGTTGAAGCACCATTAACTGCTATTCAGGCTCTTTAGTGTACTTAAAGCATTCCTCAGAATTATCCAACTGATTCCATACAATCTCCATTTACATTCATGTATTATTCAACAAAAGTCCATCCAAAAACTGATTGCCATTGTGCACATCTCATGGAAAAACTAACAGCCCGATTTTAAGAAGCTTAAAATCCCAGTTCACAGATATTTTTAACATGTTTTCGGTTACACTATTCCAGTAACTGCTGAAAAAAACCCCAGAATATTCAATTCCAACATTAATACCAGATAATCATTGTTTACATTAGCACAAAATCTTTCTTGAAACATGAAATTCCTGAGTATTCTAGTGTAATATATATTACTATGTTAGAAATAAAAAACAATCCTGGGTATTTTAGTATCAAATATAATGTAAGAATTTAAGATCTTGCTCAACAAAAACCACCAGTACAGTGAGAAAACAGAGCTCCATTCTCTACAATTTTATCTCTTTGCTAAAGAGAGTTCCTAAAGCACACTTTACCACAGCAATGTCTGGAGCTGACTATGGAAACTTGGTATATTTAAACCACAGCATAACAGGGGAAGTGAACTGTCCCAAACTCAGAGCTTTTTAACTGCTTGCCTGCATTTTCCCAATTGAAGAGAGTTTTATAAATCCATTTTCTTTGCTGTCTTTGCCAATATAAGGAGCCAAAAGAGAAAGGGTTAAGGGGATGGAGAGCAAGCACAGCTGAGACCCCTTAAAATAGGTCAGGTTTACACAAATGTACCCAGAGGAGGGAATGGCTTGGAGTGAAAGCCTAGCCCAAGTTTGGAATAAAACATTATTCTCTTTGCACCCTCAGCATTGGATAACTTTTAATTTTCCTGGATCTCTCATCTGAAAAAGAGAAACACCACTTGGGTCTGTTTAGCCATTGCTATGACTTATGTGTGTTGGCAATAAGGCAAAGCTTAAACACAGAGACTAAAAACACAACACCCAACTTCTCAAACTCATGTTCTATGTTGAGAAAAATACACAAGTACAATCACACTCTCTACTGGTGGAAGAGAGCCCTCTGCATATAGAGAAAAAGCTTTTAGCAGATGTAGGAATCCTAGAGGAAATGCAGAACAAGAGCGATGAAGTTCTGGTAGGCACGAAAACAACAAAAAAGGGTGAAGGGAGGAGGTAACGAGCAGACTTCAGTGGGATGACCTCTCCCCCCACAAGTCACTATGACAGCATGTGAGCACCTCCTAAAGAACAGCTAAATATGAAGGAAGCAAAGCTGGCTTTAAGCAGGGCTTAGTGCCAAAGAAATTCAAACTAGTCAATTTAAGTGTTGGCAGTTCCACTGAAAAAAAAAATTATTTCCTGGAAGGTTCATTTTAGCCAGACAGACAGTGCTCGGCTCAAAAGTGAGCTACCAGGCCAAAGATACTGAGGAGATCATATTGTTAATCCTTTAAATTGCATTAATTATTACTTATTACCATTTGTGGATTCTTGAAACAGTACTGTATGTTTTCTTGCTCAAAAATTAATTCAATCTACATAAGAAAACAGGAGTAATAGGAGAAAGTAAAAGGGGAGAAGGTTGGCTATAGCTTACTTTTTAACTAGAAAAAAATCAGTTTTTAACCAGTCCAGAGAGACTTCAAGCATTATTATTTGTTTATAAGCCAAAGTTTTGCTGTTTTCATTAAACACAAGGTGAGTCCTGCCCTGAACCTCCTTTTCTTTCACAATTTGCTATGGGTCTTGTTAACCTTTTTTTTTCTCAGATCTCACTTCATCATTTCAGAGAGAAAATCCTCTTCAGGTCTTCCAGCTTAGGCAAAACGCAATTTTAAAAGCACAGAGTTTCTGTAGGGCTCAAAGCTGTAGGGCTGAGCTCCAGCCCATGCAGAGGCACTGCCCTCCCTTCCCTGGTCAAACACGCACACAGCCAAACCTGAGTCTAGAAATCTGTGAGATCACCTTCTAAAAACACATAGTAAAATGGATATCTTACATGGAAACAGCTGAAACAATGCCTTTGGATCACTATAGATATAGAGCTTTTACTCTGTTTCTGGAATTAACTTCTCTGCCTGCAGTAAAAATATCGTTTGTTACGTGTACTGAAGTGTCCCCAGCGCGCTCCTGAAACTGAACCCCGCAGGACATCGGACGGCTCCGGTAACTGGACACTGCCTTTGGACCCACTGCAATGTGTCCCCGGGGCAGCACCCTCACCCAGAGTTATTCCTGAGCACACTTGGCGTTGTACCTGCGACCTGCTTGCAGCCCTCAGCTCTTCATCTGCACCCCAACCAGCCTCCTCCTCCTCCTCACCCATGGACAAGCCCAAGGCAGGCCTCTGAAATGAGCACCACGAGTGCACCTGGTTTCATGTGCCTACTCAGTCTGAAAAAGAAATCAATGACTCAGTTTCAACATAAATCGATATTTGATTCTCTGTTTTAGCAGTTTACTCAGGGGACATCTTCAACTCACTGAGCAAAACTGATTAATGCCCAGGAGGCATCGTGTAATGAAAGCAAGGGCCACAGAAAAAACAATGTAAATATAAATAACCAACCACCACTATCATGCAATTTCATAGGGATGCTGGTTATTATAAATGAATAATGATAAGGAAGTTTCTCAAAATCCATCTGAATTTACAGGCCTTGAGGAATTTCTCACAGCTGAAACTGCTGGAGTATATAAGTAAATAAGATAACACTGATTGCATGAGCCTTCTCATTGACTTGGACAGAAATCAACTTGAAGAAATACAATACTTGGAAAAAGTATAGCTTAAATCACATTTTGGTTACTAGTCATGAATGCATTTTATTTATATTAGTGATTTGTCACAGAATCACTAAAATTGGAGAAGACCTACAAGATCATCAAGCCCAACCTTCAACCAAAACTTTTAATTTTACAATTTTGTTTAACTACATCAGGTTGTCAGAGTACCAGATTAACTCTTGCACTAACTTCTTTCAAAATAGCATTTCAGAAGCCAAACATCAGACTTGTTCCAGATTTGACACTCCATTTAGTGACCTCAAATCCCTATGAATCGGGATCCAAATTCAGAGCAGTCATATCTACTAAAGTTATTTGTGGTTACATATTTTCCTAAAATGTAGTATCACCAAACCAAACTTCACCAGATTCTCCTCTGATATTACAGAAGTTTGGTTTCAGTTGATTTGCTTTACAAAGAGTTCTTTATGAGAAACAGACATTTTGGAAATGAAAATAAGTATTTAAAATTTTTATTCACAATGACAGAAAATTTACAAAATCCAAAATCTGCATGTCAATGAATGCAGCAGCTGCACAGCAATGTTAACTAGATGTGGAAGTTATCGTCTTAATTATAGTAATTCAAAGATGGAAGCAATTTTGTAAGCTTTAGCACTACCAACAACAGGGATAATTAGTTCTCTAAAATAGATAAGTAAGCATCTGGTTCAACTGATTTCTTTTTTTTTCCACATTCAAGAATAGTTTAAGAATTATTCATCCTAGAATAACTGGGGGGGGGGAAAGTGTTATTATTCATGGTGTAGGTTTGGGGGGTTGCACATTCCTACAATAAACACTTATTTTGTTGTAAAGAAATACAATTACACACAGTTAAGATACGAAGGATGGAAGCACGAGTCCAACAAGCAACTTCTTAAAGGTTGCAGGCAGAGTCTCCACCACAACAGACACAGAACTATCTTCTTCCCAACATCACCTACAAAAATTGCTTTTTATTTCCTGTCATTAAAGTCCCAGGAGGAAGGAAACATCCTGAATTTGGACTCCTTCTTGGTTATTTTGTCCAGACTAAACAACTAAGGAGCCTTTATCCAGTGCATCTCTGGACAATCTGCACCTGCCATTCACTCCTTTATAAAATCAATCCCTAACTCCCACGATCTTGAGACTGGATTACAGTATTCCTGTTTCGCACATCTTTCTGAAGAACTTCAAATAGGATTTAACTTTGGAACCTAAATAAAAAAAACAACGAAAACCAACTGCCTGAGTGCAGGGTCCTCTTCCACAAAACATTTTCTACAATTTAATTACTACAAACACAGTAAAAGATGCCAGTTGTTCAGCAAGGCAGGCTTCACTCAAATTTGCACTGCCCATTGTTTTGAAGCCCATGAGACAGAATAAACTGGACAAAAAAAAGAAGAGCACAGAGGAAAAAGATGCAGTCAACTTGTGAAGTGTGGGTTGTACTTCTGTACAGATATCCAGAGAGTGTACAGGGATAAAATACACAAGGGACATCATTTTCCATATTGCCACCACATCTCTCAGCCTGCTACCAAACACATTAACTGAGGTGAACACAGAGTCAAGCTATGCAAGACTTACAAAGCAAGGAGTAAAATGGGTGCAGATGGTTCTTTTGTTTTAAGGAAAATTAACATCTTTGTACTTAGGAATTAACTTATTGCACGAAAGGCCATTTTCCTTTCATCTAAACCAAGCTATATGTTAGACAAGCCCTCCTACTTCATTTAGAGCTCGAATTGAAGAAGCAGCATCACCGCAAGCTAAGAAATTACAAAAGAAAAGGCTGGAATTGCCAGTGAACACCAAATTTATGTCTAATTTGCCTAATGCTTGAGGCTGGTGCACACCTGCTTACACCACTCTGTATAGTCCAGGCCTTTTGCATTATTAACAACATAGGAACAACTCTGCAAGGCCAAACAAAATGAGATGTCACAACAAATTACAGTGACTGGTACAGCCGTTCTCAACTACACAAATCCACTTCATTCTGAACACACTCCAAGCCTATCTTTGTTTTAGCATAAGAGAACAAAAGTAAGAAAAAAATCTTTGATTATGGAAGAGAGACCCCAGAATAAATACAGACATTATTTAATGGGCAAAAACATAAAAATAACCTTCTCAAGCACTCCTATCTCCTACTTCAGTTGTGTTGTGCATTATACTGCCATGAAGTTACATCACAAAGTGTGAAAGGCTGATTGAATGAAAGCTAAGCATAACTGCAAACTTTCATTTCCCATTTCCTCCAAATCTATTATTAAATGCTTCACATAGCATAGCTGCTTTTTAAATAAGTCTCTACTTGGCAATTCTCACGGAAGCTGGTTTATCACATTTCTTTTTCTCCAAAAAATACAAGCAAACAAATTCCAGAATGAAATGACAAAGTGATTTTATATTGTTTCAAATCTTCTAACCATGGAGTGTACAATTACATACAGGTGTGCAATATAACAAACCTACTCTAGACACTCTCCCCAAAGATGCACCCAGGAAACAAAGCAAATGAGCTGAAAATGGAAAGAAAGTTTTTCAGGTTTAATGGAAATGTTACAAAAAATAATAAGAAAACTCATTTGGTTGCTTTGTAGCACGCAACACGATCAGTTTTCTTCATTTTGTTTCAGAGCATTTTCTTAGTTTAAGAATCAAAAAATGTTACAAATTAGCTCATTACCAGCTACCTGTGGTTCCCAACCTCAGCATGAGGATTAATTACTGATCTAATTTTAAATCTATTCTAACAATACACTATTCTAGAATTAATCTCCAGACTGTCCAGGGAGTTGCATCTACTGCACAGAACACAGATTTTCACACGGCCGACCAGTAGAGTAATAACCAGGGTGGCGACACTCTGAACAAGACTAGGATGTTTGCAATCAAATTATTTGCACATTTTAAAAATACAAGTTCTTAAGGTGGTTTCCTGAGCTCCACTGGAAAGGTTTTGCTCTGTTGGTAAGACTCATCTTCAGCTATGGAGACCAACTGAAGAGTGTCAGGGTTTGTGCTTGCTTGGCAGAATGTTACCCTTGTGAGGTGCTTTCCCCCAGCTGGAACTACATGTATGCTGTGGCTTTCAGACAAGTGCTGGGCCACGCTTCCACCCTCTGTTTTGCACATGAGCCTCACTTACTGCCATCCTCAGCTCTGCAACATCAACTTCCTTAAGCATCAATCACCCAGCATATTTAACTTGCAAGCAGCTTCCAGCATACCAGAGCACAGAAAATGCTGAAAAGAGCACAGCACCACATCTGGACAAATGTGCTAGAAGAGCAGACAACAAACATTCAGCTTCTAAATGCCTTCAAACAGACGCATTGAAAACAGTTTGTTGCTCATGTTTGCACACACACAAAGATGGGAGAAAAATCCTCAAGAACATCTCTAAAAAATAACAGCAAAGCATGAGTGTACTAAGGTAGACTGATAATAGTCCAATGGACATATTAGGAAAATATCTGGGCTAAACAAACCTGTAATCTCAGTGGGAAGGCTACAAAACTTTTGACATTTGTCCAGGACTAAGCTTAGACAGGAAAATGCCATGCTCTGCTTGCCTGGATTCCACCAGGGCTGAGCAGAGCAGTTCCCTACCAGAGAAGACAAAGGTGAGATGTGTTTGCCAAGGTGGTGCTTTAATTCAAAACAGATACAGAGAACGAATACAGATGGCTCAGGTTGTTCCCTTCAGCTTTGGAAGAGGAAATGCTGCTTGGGACCTTTCTAATCAATGCACTCACAGAATGGCAGAGAGGGAAAAGATGCTATTGAGATAAGAGTTGACTCTAAACGTCAAAGAAGGGGACAGACAGGAGCTGAAGTTCTGTGGACATTGAAAATGCTCAGTGTAGCCACTAAAACTGGTGTAAATTCATGTAGAGAGATACATTGCAGTGTTGAAATAAAGCATTCAGTTTATGTGGTCCTTACTCATTTACACAGACAGGTCTGTCAATAAACCACTGCCCTGGATAAAAACAACACACTTAAAAAGACATGAAAAAATTATTTACAAAAACACATTAGATAGCTATACTGCAGTGTATATCAGATCAAATAAGCTGGCTACTAAAATAATAAGATAATACACCCGTAGAAGGCATTTCCTGTTAATGGAGCAACAAAACCACCAAGGGCAGGAGAAGAGGGGGAGGCCCTGAGTGCAGATCCTGCCCTGGCACACAGAGGAGCCCTCAGATCTGCAGCAAGGGGAAGTTTCTGGAACAATCAAGCCTGATTACATGTTAAACCTCATTCTTTTGTGTAAAGCCTACTTGCTGAGCCAAATGTTCATTATCCAACAGCCATCAATTTTTCATACAAGGATGGCTGTTCCCGTTTAATAACTATACGAATGTGTACTACAAATAGATACACACACACAGGGTTTTGAAATTTTAGAGAACTGAAGCTCGAACAACCATCCACAAAACTGAGCAGAAGAAAAACACAAACATTAGAAGGCACAAGCTGACAGCTAAAGCTTGTACCAGCAGTACATCCAAAGGGTGAAGCAGCTCATCACTGCCAAGAAAAGGTACTTGTTTTAAGAGCTATTCTACTTAAGAAGGCTAAAAAGTAAAATCAAAATGAATTCCAGTAAGATGGTAGAGAGCAGTAAATATAAATACATTAATGTATCAAAAATAAATGGATGGTAGCAGTGATAACAAAAATAAATCATAAAAGAATGAAAAAAATAAAACCTAGTAAAATCAGAGCCATAATTTACAAGGCTATTCAAAAAGCAGATATTTAATAAATGTACCTCATGTAAAATTGGATCAGAATGCAAGTAAAGAAACTGCTAAAAGCTTTTTGAATGCTTTATATACTTATTCATAACTAAAGGAACTAAGAACATCTGAGCATCATTTTTACAAATGGTGTCTAAAAAACTCCAGCAGAAACTCACAAGCACAGGAAAACACAGCCCAAATTTTCTGTGAGACAAAGTGGGGAAAGATAGGGCTGTTAAATAATATTAGCCTATTTCTGTAAAAGTAAAAGATTGTTGTAAAATTCATTTCTGGGAGCCATGTATTGTGAAATCCCAGCATTCTTGCTGCCCTAGTTCTGTTCTGCACATAGACCAAAACCAGCTTGGCCAGCAGGAAAACAAATGAGACCCATGAAAATTGCAGAATGTACACAAATGAAGACACAGAGGAAGACAAATGCAAACACTGAGAGAAAGTCAGGTATTCAAATTCAATAGCAATCATGCCTAATTTAAATTAGGTCTGCTAATTGTAACATCCTAATTTACCATGCAATCAAGACTGGGAAAAAAAAAAAACTACAGGACAGGAAAACACACAATGTCCTGGAAATAAGTAATTTCAAATGGCACCACAGGATCCAAGCCTGCTTCCTCAGAGAACAAAGATCCAGAGCAAGGCTGTTCTCATGTGTGCCTGCAGAAGATTTTTTACCTCGCGTCACTGAGAGCCTCTGCTCTGGCACATGCTCACTGCCAGTGTCGCATGACACCAGAAGGAACTCCTCCAACATCAAACAGAACACGGCAAGTGACGTTTACATCTTCCGTTAATTCTGAAGGAGTTTAAATTATGTGCTGAGTGCTACGTAAACACAGCAGGCAGCAATGAATATGGGGAGACATCACACTGATACATAACATTTGCTTAGATTTTCAGTACATTACTAAGCTTTGTCCTCATATAAAACATGACAGTTGAGGCATTTTTGTTGAAAGATAGTGATTGATTAAGCTAACAATCTCAAAACATGTTCAACTTGCTGCATAGGATTGCCTAAAATGATAGACAAAAGAGACTGGTATCAGGTGGCTTGGATTTCATATCTGGCACAAGGACTCCCCTGCACAGGACTTGTAAGCATCCTCCTTCTGAATCCCAGTTCTCTGGACCCTTTCACCTTCAGCTGACAAAGAACCAAAAAAAAAAAAAACCAAAACAAAAACCACCAAAACAGACTCTAAATTTTTAAGAGGCCTGGAATAACCTATGAGATTTCACTACAGAAGTATGTTTCATTTTATCAGCAAATTACGCTAAAGAACACTATCAGGTATTAATTAGAACATTAGGTCTCATAAAGGTATTAATTAGGTACATTAATTAGGCATTATAAAGAACAATATTAGGTATTAATCTGTAGTCCACAAAATAATAGGGGAAAAAAAGATAATTGGGCTATGAATGGAGAAAAGCTATTCAGGGATTATCTGACAATTAGTTACAAATGTAGAATCAAATCACTTCAAAGGTGTTTTCCTTAATAGTTTGGAAGATATTTACTTCTGAATATAGTAACTAAAATGATGGCCAAACCAAAGTGTTGAGCACCCAGCTGAAAACTAATTTCTGTCCAGGTAGGTGTCTGGTGATAGAAAATGACATGCCATACAATGTATCTCTCAGTTCCTTAAATAAGGTCTCCTTTTTAAAAAAAAAAAAATTGCTCTAAGGTGTACAGCTCTTTGTAAGGTCAACATCCAGCTGCCAGTAAAATAAGAGGAAACCCAGGTGCACCAGAGAACATCTCTTAGTTTGCTCCTGACCACAACTTCACACCTGTAAAGAACAGGGGCCTGCAAAGGGTCACATCATGCCACGGGCAGGGGTTCCTCACATCCAGACACATCTCCAAGTCCATCCCACGGCTTCAGGCTGGTGGGCACTCAGATTTAAATTGTACTTGTCAGAGACAAAAAACAGTCAAAACAAGCAGATGCACAGACTCTGTAAGGATTCCAACACCCAAATGTGTCGACTTCAATTAAACACAAGAACTGCACATTTCCAGGCCAATCACGTGCCAGTGTGTACGCTCTGTCTTACTTTCCACAGTAGAACTGACCCGATCTCAGCATCCTCTGTAAAGTCCAGGATCTCCTTTTTTCTCATACCTCTCTTCAAACCAGTCTCTTACCCCACTATTTCATTTAGTTCACTTAAAACACCAGTGCAAAATTATTTTATACTCAGCAGTCTTGTTCATGTGAAGGATCCAAATAATTCATGAAATTGTCTGCAATTTGTGTGTTGCTTCATTTCCTCTCCACAAAGGTTTTGACTTGAAAAACTGGTTTGTCCTGGGCAATAGCCAAATGTTCATACAAGAGAGTTTCGATCTGAACAAAAAGCTTTCAAGGCTCAAAACTTCAGTGTTAACCCTCTAAGACCCTTTCCCTGGGTTTTAGTCAAGAGGGTATCTGCCAACAGTATTCAAAATCAACATAAAATATGTTGGTTTACACAGAATCCCACATAAACTAGAAAATACAAACAGTCCAGGCGGATTGCCTGAATCATTACAAGTGTTTGGGGGTTTTAGGAGGACGTCTCTTCCATTCATTGGACCAGCCTCTTTCATTGTATTTAAGTAGTGCAAATATCCTGTAATGGAGAGTGTATTGGAAGCTCCCCAAAACTCATCCATTAGTGAGCAAAATATCCATTACATTTCCATGCAATCCAACAGACTACTGTCATAAAGAGATTTTCAGAAGATAAGGTGAAGATCTTTTCTCCCCCAAGCAGTGCTTTTGTCCTAAGGCCATATTGAAATACCTAGCAGAAGTAATTTGAATGAAATTTCCTCTCCAATTATGAGTGTCAGATAGGCATTTAATATGCTGAGCTAGGCAAAAAGAATTGAGCTAAGTATTGTCAAAAGCATCAGATTTCCAGGTTTTTCCTATCCTTCCCAACATAAGGGAAATATTTCTTATGTTATTCATTTAAGCAAGGAAATGTGTGGTGAGACAGCTGTCACTTTAAAGTTAATTATAGTATAGACTCACATTTTTAATGCTAGCTTTATGTTACCACAAAAAAGTAAGTATTCTGCTAGCATCAAACTAATTATTTTTCTTCAAAATGACAATGTATATATGGAGGAGGTGGCATCCTTCTGACACACAGCTTTTAATGTCAATCCAGATGAATCAGCATAAAAAAGACACTGAATACATTTGGGGGGGATATGTACAGACTCACTGTCTAAAGTGGTCATGCTATTGCCACTGAAAAGTTACCAGAAAAACACCAATGCCTCAGAAAGCACCATTTATGTGCTCTTGGCCACCTGATTATTGCCATTCACCCATTTACATCCCAGTGAAAGATGATTTCTCTTACTGTTTGTGACTACTTCAATAATGAATAGCATTTTTCATAGTTACCAAGGAACTGTTTGTATGAAATACAATGATTTCCACAGAATCACTGATCTTCAAGGTGTTTTGCTACTTAAGATTGCTTTACACTTTACAAGCAGTTAATTCTTGTGATTTTAACCAATTTTTGTATTGCTAAAGCCCTTTCATTAAAAGGAGAAGAGGAAAGAGAATTAAAGCATCAATGGCAATTGTAGATACAAATCCAAGAGGTCCTTCCTCAAAGAAATCCACCTTTTTCATGCTCCAGAATTATCTTTCAAGTCACTTCAACGTACAAATCTCCCATCTTAACTTTGCAAAGAGAAAGCCACTAAACAAAAGTGAAATCATTAAAACGCACAGTCACAGCCGGTTCCACCCAGAGAGGATTACAATGAAAAAATGAGGAAACATTAGAAATCAGCATTTTAAGTCAGTTTTACAAGACCAACAAACACTTGCACAATTCTACAATGCTGTTAATATCAAATTGCAAGAGTATATTCAACATACACCCAAAGTATAAAGAAACAAAAGGACTTAAATGCAGAGACATTTAATTTAAATACGCCAGAATTATGCTTTATCTTTCCATAATCCAATTTCAATAGGCAATGCCTCAGTAGGGCTGATATCAGAATACCAGCCTCATATGCCCTTTGAACCCTTTGAGGAGTTCTCATATTTCTCCTATAGTTTAAACTCATAAATATTTATACAGAACCAGTTTGACAGGTAAATGTGATTTATGTTTATGTCACCCCTCCCATGAGAAACTTATGTATTTACAGTTTGCTCTTGACTTTCTCTATCCTTCTGGGAATAGGCTGGAGAAGAAACAAGGCAGCCACTTTGACCGGAGCAGCAGATGGTTCACTTTTCCAGAGCCATTAGCTGCGGCGAGAATCCCACCAGCTGCACGGAGAGCTCATTTCCACAAAATGCACCGAGCAGAAAGAGGAGTCCTCCCCATTTGCCTCCTAATGCAGGAGAAGCCATATGGGAGTCAAGCCCTCTAGGATTTTTAGTACATATCAGAAGCCATTATAGAAAAATGTGCCATAGCTCAGTAGTCAGAATACCACAAGTAACCCTTTCTTGCAATGTGAAACCAAATTAAAACTGAAAGAAAACCAAGGCGGAGAAGCCCTGAATTAAGAGCACACAAGCTATCACTAACGCAACAGGACTGTACAGAAGTTTTACAGACAGAGCAGAGGAAAACTGTATCAAATATTTGTCACAGCAAAAAATTCTCTATTGCTAAACATGACCAAGATTGCAAAGTTACAGGAGAAATTTAATTTGAAATCATAATGTTTAAAGAAAGTGCACAAAGCAAACATTGTGCTTTGAAAGGGGGCCACTTAAAACAGAAAAATATTTATTTATTTATTTAGTGATAGACTACTCCATTCCTAGTGCCCAGATGCCACAATCCTGAGAACAGTAGCACACAAAATCACCCAGGTCACGGCATTGCAACGCACTCCATGTGCAGTGACCACTCACACAGCCCAGACACTGTCAGGAGCAAAGTCATTGCACACGTGGACATGGGATTTCAGGATGGATACCCTGGCAAGAATCACATTATTGCAGTGATTTATCACAATACTCCTCAGACCAGACCAACCTGCCCACCCATCTCCCCCAAGACGGCAGGCAAAGAGCTGGCAGGCTGCCAGCCCGGCTCGGCAGAAGGTGATATTCCCAGCAAACTGTCACACATGCTCAAATATTTCATTTCTGAAGCTGGCTGAAGGCTGTAGTTTCCATCCTGTGCAAAATAGGATTTCCACCACATGACTTTGTGCAGCAGCTCTCTGCTCTGAATACTCATAGTGCTGTTTGATCATTTTGAAATACCTAATACTCGTTTATGTGATTAAATCAATAAAAAGTCATCTCTTTTCCATTAAGATGCTCAGCGGATTTACAGATCAATTTCTTTCTTTCTGTACTTCAACTACTAACAATAGATGGAATTGTAAATTTTGAGTAGGAGTTTTCTGACAAAATATCACACCTGAAACCTTGTTAGTATCTCTCAAATTGTTTCTGACCTTGATGCGTAATTTTAAATTCAAAATGGCACACTAACAAGATACTGAAAAACAAGGATGGTTTATTTTTGTTGTGAGAGACACTGTGGGTGTCTACTCTCTTTGGAAGACTATTATTGCTGAATTTTCACAAAATACTACCTTTAAGACACCATCTGGAATGGAGGAGCTTCAGGGAACCAAAGTTGTGCAAGCAGCAGTAATAAAAGGATCCAGAATGTGCAGGTCTAACACAGGTTATCTTCCTATGCACAGGCGTCCTCCCTCCTCACGTGCCCTAAAGCAGCTCCGGTGCTCCTGGCTCTGCCCAGCTCCCCTGGCTCCCACAGTGAGCCAGGGCTTGTTACACCAGGCTGCTCCCATCTCACAGCTTGGTAGCCAAGAGCACCTGAAAGCCAAGTCCAACCTACCTTAGCCTGTGGAAATGGAGGCACAGGAGAATAATTTGCCTCCATTTCCTCTCCCCAGCCAAATTCAAGAAATCTGTAAGAAAATGTGAAGCTTTATCTTTGTCACTTCTGTCACTCTATGAAACCACTCCTACAACTGCTCAATGGATGTGAAAGTTACTGCTTGGAGCAGAGACATCAACACGCAACCTGAATCTCAAGGAGCTCTTTTACTTTAAAAAACAGGCTGAAGACAACAATTTTGAAAATAATAACATTGCTAATGCAATTCCTGGCAGCTAAGATCCCTATTTATTTACAAAATGTTTCTTCATTGCCACTAAGATTTCTAAAAGTCAGTGGCAGCACAGAACACAACCTCAATAAAATTTAAATCACACATGTGGAATAATAACAAAAATTAAAGAGTCCTCCAAAATATTAGTTGGTAAGAAGCTAATCCTCTAAAAATGATTAATATAATTTCTGATAGCTGATGAACAAAATTCATCCTTAACCTAAGCCAAAGCTTATATTCTGAGTCTTACACAGATTATTAACTGTATCAACAAACCAGCTGCTGCGAAATTCTGGTACCAGCTGCAACTCTTTACTCATAAATCTGAATATACTGCTTTAGTCAGGATTAGCTATCTACCAGTCTTACCAGTAAGTTTTCAGGCTACAAATGCTAAGCTCCACAGAGCACCTGATGAGCGATAATTATGTTGATATTTCCCAGTCTTGAAGGGACAACCCTGTACAGCATCAGATCCGATACCATTCATTAGTTCACACACTTCAATGGGATTTTATCAAAATCTAGAGAGCAAGGTAAATGCAAACACTCATCCTATTAACTGCTACATTAACATATTCATATCTATAATAAGAAGAAAGATGCTAAATGTATTAAGTATTATTTAAAATTTAAGGTTATGCATATCTATGTGAAGACCGTAAGTGCTGTAAGTCAAAATATTTGCAAGTCTTTCATTTGCTGCCTATTTCAACATAATATTGTTTTGCTACTTCAAATAATAAAACAGCTTCCTTTCAGTAAGCATCTATCCATCATTTTGCAGAAACAAGCCCCTTATCATATTCACATAGTATTAGAAGGAACAATGCCTTTAAATAAATACCTTTTAAAAGAACGAACGGTGGATCTGCACAGTATGATTTTTACAATGAATACAATTACAAATCATTCAGAAATTAAGAAATCATATCTAATGTACTAGGAATATGATTCAATCTGTTAAAACAGGAAAAAAAAAGCAAGATTAAACAGTATTAAAACAAGTAGCTTAGAAAAACATGGTAAGAATAACTCACAAAATCCTTAGATTACCTTTTGGATCGTCTCAACATGCTGGTAGCAGGCAGAGAGAAATTGGACAGCACTGTCCAAAAGGAGTCAGACATGATCTTTAAAAGCTTTCATTGCTGGGAAAATACAGCACAATCAAGCCACTAGCAATAAATAAGGAACTAAATAATACCAGTGACAGAGCCAATGCAAATTCCCTGTAGACCTTGCAAGCTGTTCCATTAATGTGAGACAGGCAGGCAAGCGTACATATTGCTGCTGTTTCCACTGCCTCTGTTTTCTCCCTGCTCCATCCCTGCCTCCCTCCCTCCACCTTAGGAGGCAGTGCAAAACGAGATATTTATTCTCTTCCTAATACACTTTAAACCTGGAGTTTGCTGAATGCACAGCATACATGCTTTCTATACATCTCTCTGTGTTCATCTAATTACAAACAAAATATTTTCAGTATTTTCAAAACCGTAACTGGGCACTATTTGCAATCCTGAATAACACAGGGGGGTTTAAGCTGTGTCTGCACAGAAAGCACCACTGTCTCCCTAGTTTGTGTTTTTATTCTGACATGGTGGCTCTTCTTTTCCTAACTACATGAGGCACATATGGGGCATTTTGCTTATTATTCTTAATTAATCTTCCACCTTTAAACAAATCCCATCTTTCATCTTCAGTAACCCAAGTGGATTTTTAATTAAAAAAAAAAAAAAGCTTCTAATGACTCCTAAGATCAGTTTAAAAACAGAAAGCCAGAAAGCCATTCTCCCCCTGAAGTCAGCCACACCAGATCCACATCAGTCACAGTAAACATAAACTCCTACGTGGCACCTGGTGCCCAAAAACAACTCAACCAGCTGAATTTTGACAACAAAACACAAGCAGGACTCGTGTGATGCACATCAGAGGTTTTCCACACACCCCCATTGCACATTAACCACAAGTTCACTATTCCCCTTCAAGCCTGTAGAACCTTCTTGCCATGTTTTTGCTTTTTCTGGGGTCTAAACAAAACCTCACTGGAGCTGCTTTTTTTTTTTGTTTTTTTAATTTCAGTATGCAATCTATTTTCTTTTTATTGTGGCTTCTTTAAGCACTTCTGCCAGTAAGAAACCTAATGACGTTCTCATATTTCAGCCTTCTTGAGTGGCTTTTTATCACAGTCATGAGAAAGATGACAATCAACAGCTGGCACAGCCTTCCAAGCACAATACAGCCCTAAAAAAAATACACAAAAATGTCTGGGAGAAAGAAATCCCACTAGATTCACTTCAGCTTTCTGCAGAATCTCATGGAAGAATTAGATGGTCTTCATAATTTTCCATTAAATAATTACATATTTTTAATACATACATTAATAAGGAATCACAGTGTCTGACTGAGCAAAGTATTCCTTTCCATCTAGAATTCAAAACAGGCAAATAGGATTTTTAGACTCTGCATAACACGACCGTCTTTTCTAGTGCTTTAAAACATTTTTACAAAGTTAATCTACATCACATAGTGGTTTGATTTCACAAAGTTAATTTAGAGTACAAGTGAACCAAACTCTGCCACCGTCTACTGCTGATGAGAAAGAATAAACACACTCATTTTTGTGTCCACATAATATCATATACCAACCAAGTAGAAACTGAACACTAGCCTTTTGGAATTATATTCAGGATATTATGTGACCTTCCAATTCCAATAAACCCTGGTTTTGAAAAGGTATGAAAATTTTACTCTGTCAGCTAAAACATGAATTGAAATTCATGAGCAATAATGGTGGAATAAAAGTGTTCAGTTAACTAACAAAATAAACCTATCACAGTAGAAATAAATTCCTGACTGCTTATAGTTAGCAAATAAGATCACAATCAGCTAACACCCCTAAATCTGTATTAGTCACACTTTTTACAAAAATGATTGAAAACTCAGCGGTTGAAGACATACAATTCATTATCACTGTACTCAGCAGCAGCACTTCCACATCTCTTGCAGGAAGGACACAAAAAGGAGAAGCCATTTTAGGAGAACATTTCTCCATGGGCATCAGTGACTGACAGCCCTACAGCAATGTTAATCCAGCTAAACCCTGTCCATCCTCTGCTGTTCCTGGCAACACAGGGCACCCCAAGCAGGGAAGGGGATGGGGTGTTTGCTATCATCAGAAACCCATCCATTCACCCATCTTGCTATTTAACCCAATTCTGCAGAGCTTTTACCCAAGAACTGCAAAAAGCACTTTGAGAATTACATAACACTGTTCAAAACCAGCAGAAATTTCTTTTAACACTTTATATTCCCGCTTTTCAAAATGCCTGTTCCCCATGGAAGTTACAGACTCCAATCCTGCAAATCAGCACCTGCAAAGTGCTCATTTTGGAAGCCAGAGATTCCCAAGAAATTCAGAGTATCCAAAAAAATGGGAAGACACTACACTTGGAGATGAAGTGTTTTTGTTAGAAAAACAGAAGAACACAAACTGTCAAAAAGCTTTTAAAATAAGTCATGTCTTAAAATATGACAGTGTCAACATTTGCAGTATTGTCTTTAGTAGCGACAAATATAGGAAGCATAAGGATTTTCTCACACCTACAGTGACAAATTAAATCCTTTGAAGGAGCTGTCTTACTGTCTCTGCACAATCAGCAAAACGTTTTGGAAAATTTGGACCAGAAACTTCTCACTGATTCAAAAATATACCATATCTGTATATGAGAGAACATGTCAACAACACACTCACACAAATAGGTTACAAGATGAGTTTTCTATTTTATTTAACTCATAATAACATTAACATCTCTTTGTGAATTCCAGGCCCTGAGTTATTCCAAGCCTGAAGAAACCTCTTCCTTTACAACATTCTCTCACTCGCCTTTCAGGATACTTCGTCTCCATCAATCTTCCTAATGCACCTTCCCTTCTTTATGCCCAACTTGTCCTCTGAAAAGACCACCTGCAGAACATTTCAGCAGCTCCTGTGATGATGGAGTATTTCTCTGTCAACCAAATGTACAGTTTCCAGAGCCCTCCTAATGACACTGCATCCACTGGACAGTTATAAATAGTCAGTGTCAACGACTTTCCCGATTTCTCATCTTTACCATTAGCAACGCAGGACATTAATTAAGCCTGACATTAAATGAGAATGCAATTAGGCAAACAGTCCACATGAAACCCATTCCTTTCTGGACTTTTTTATAGCAGCTGCATTTATCATTAAATAAATTTCCTTGGTATAAGATCATCTTCTTTTAAATAAAATCTGTCATTTTAGAAGTAAGCTGAAATCCCTGAAAAGTCTGAAGCAGTACCAAGCAGATCAATGAGGTAATTTTGAAAAATAATATCCCGAAGATCAAAACTCCTGTGACTGACTACATTTTAAGTTGACTATGTATCAAGAAAAGTTTCCACAAAGTACTGATTATATTTTTAAACACTTCAACCAGGATGAACCATGTAATAGTGTAGTAGTTTTCAAATGAAGATGAATTTCACAAATTACACTGTGGTAAAGGAAAACTTATAATGGAAACCAGTTGAAATGCCATTGAGAAAACATACCTCTCGCTAATTACGCCATCACTTGCATGCTTACATTATATTAAGCTTCACATAAAAACATGATACTTGGGGACATAACTTTTTTTTCAGTCATTAGACTGAAATACACAAATTATTCACTAGAAATACCCAGAAATTAAAACCATTTTGCTAGCAAAGCCAAATTCTTTGGAGAAGTCACAACGTAAGTAGATACATTCCATCTCTATAAAGAGCATATTGACTGATTTTAAACTTTAAATTGTATGCCCAACGAGCACAGAAAATTATTCCACTGTAAGTAAGCAGAAGTTAACACAGGTGAAGATACCCCCTCTGTGTCACTATACACTGAAAAGCGTGTAAGGTGTAAAAACCCCAGCAGAAAACTGGTCTTGCAATAGAAGGAAAGGAGAAAGTTCTTCCTTTATGTTTTAAAAAGCAAAAATGAAGGTTCCTTTAAAAAAAAATGACATGGGAGATGTGTGTTGAGCTATTTGGGGCATCATTATTATTTGAACAGTGACCTAAGCAAGTGAAGAACAGACCGTCTTTGAGCCGCCTGCAATCGCGAGACTCCTAAGCAACAGTCTGACAGAAAACATTAGGTCGGATGTATCTTCAAGGTTCACTTTTCTATCATTTACTAAGTTACAAAACCACAGATATCTCCCTTTTGGGGCAGAAACCACCAAGCCACCACCCAAGATCTAAAGAGCCATAGTCTTTTACTACAGCGGCTCCCAAGGATTTCAACTGCTACCTCTGTATAAAAGGGTTCCCAAAGACGTATCTGTGTGAGATTCAACAAACAGCTGTGGCCAAGGGTTTTGGGGGTGAAGAACAACTAAACTTCCCTCTGGTGTGTATTCCCTGTGCAGGGAACAGCCTGGTGATTGCACTAGTTAATGATTCAAAGGATCAGAAACATTCACTGAAGCAGCTATCAGGCACTGCACCTGCATGGAAGCTGCCAGCTCCTCATGTAACTTTAATTGGGCACAGTTACTGAACTAACAGGGGTTGCCATTCTAGAGGACAGCCTGAAATGCTATCTAATGCACTACAATATCACTGCACAGTTAAGCACAAGTAACTGCTCTGATTTCAGTCTAAAACAACCCTCACAAAATTGTACTCAGATATAGAGGATGCCAACTACAGCTCCATCATCACAATCTTTTAAGTGACGACACTACTAAATAAGTGATAAGTTAGCAGTGCTAAAATGCCAAGTTAATTGTGCTCCAAATCCTATGAATATTTAATAAGAAATATTCTTTCTCTGTATTTTTATTTACAAAAATATCATTTATTAGTATGTTCATGTTCCATGCAACACTATCCTTCCCAAGCAATAATAGTAAGATGTTCAGCTACTCCAGTATAACATAAGCTTAACATAATTTCAAACTCACAGACTTGACAATTGGGTTCAGATGCCATGGAAAGGTCAATTATGCTCTTTAAATAAGTTACTGGATCTTGCATTCTTTCCCTAGCCCAGCCTCCTTCATGTGTGATTCAAATGTCAGTTGTCCAATTTAATCAAATGTAACCTCCATATGTGATTCAAATGCCATAAAAATTGAGAAATGTTATCTGAAAAACAACAATACTGAACATCAGATCTGAAAATGTCACTTCCTGTTTACACAGAAGTCTTCTAACGCTTTATCCAAAATGTAGTTAAGGACATTCAGTAGCACTTGCAGAAAACACAGCATCACAAAGTGCTGCTGTAGCCCAAATATCTTCCTCCAAAGATTCTTCCTCCTTTTCACCAGCCAAAATTTATCCAAAGGAAAAACACAGACTGAACCTCCTCTTGCCACCACAGCATTTCCTCATCTTGTCATGTATTATTTATCCCAAAGCACTTAAAACTTCCTTTTTAACCTGTAATACAGTCTTAATGAATTCACTGTGCAACTGGATTTGCAAACAGGAAGACAACTTAATCTCTTCTCCTGCCACTCCAGCCTGCAGCAGCCTCTCCATGATGAAGTACAGCACTTGAGCTCTTTGCAGTTTTTCCACCTCTGACTCCCTGTACTTGAGTAACACCACCAGGCTATTGCTAATTCCTGTAAAACGGGGTTTGTACATATCCCAAAGAGCTGTAACACACAGTCCTTGACAGACAGGATCCATAACCACTCCAACAAAACTATGTCAGCAAAGCAGATTTGAAAAATCAGGTGTTATCCTCCTCCCCATTTAACAGAGAAGCTACAGTGCAGAGCCTAATGGAGAAATTAGGGTAAGAGCAGCAGCAAAGGTGGCTGGCAGACTTTGTGTCTTCATAGGGAGTGAGGACTGAAGAAGAAAAGATGGCTAAAACTAAACCAAGACAACGGGCAAGTCATTAAGGTAAAATGAACAAAGCAAACAACAAAGGGAAGGAACTGAGCTGTATTTCAGTGAGTGAATTAGAGGGCTTTGAGTTACTCAGCTCTCAATTACCAGCTCACAAAAGCAAAAAGGGTTCTCCTCATCTATGCAGGACCACAGACCCCCAGCACATCCCAGGGCAGCAGCCTGTGCCAAGGATCACCATGGTGCCCCCAGGCTCAGGGCACACGTGGTGAGCAGCAAGCAGGGAGAGCTGTCACCTGTTTCACAGTGTATTACCCTGAAGACCAAATCAAGCCTGAACTCCAAAACAAGCCCTGGCATCTGATTTGTTTCTCAGTATAATTCAGGTTGTTTGCTCCAACCCAAATCTCTGGTGCAGGACATTCCACTCCACAGCTTGTTTCCTCCTTCCCTGGTTAACACACTTAGGCTCAGCTGAAATGTTAAGGATATTGTAAAGCTCTTGCATTTACCATGGCTTTTCTGAGACAAAAAGCTTATTTTATAGGATGTTGGCTAAGAAGAGTTATTCTGGGAGCAAGGGGAATGCTAATGTAACGAACAGACGAAGAGGATGAATTTTACATTTTCAAGCATAAATTCTTAATGAAGTTAGAGCATGGGATAAGAATAGACTTTACAAAATAAGCATGGTACAAAAGAGACATAAGAAATCAAAACCATGCTTGGGAAACATCAGGAGTGCTAGTAGACACACACACAAAAAAAAAAGGAGAAAAAATTTATCTAGTTTTAAAGGCAGAATTACATCCTTTTTTCAACATGTATTTTTAAGATAAATTGGCCCCTATTTTAGTCATTCCTCTGGAATACTATGAATCTTCACGGCAAAAGCTTAGCTTTTAGTCTTAAAGTCTGGAAAAACTGTGAAAAGATATCATCAACTGTCAGACAAACAAACTACTCCAGGTTGTGAGCCTCAGAAAAATATGTAACATACAAATAGATCCAGCATAAGAACAAGTCTGGACCACAGATTTCTAAATAACTACAACTCTAAATAATTATACAGTTCTAAATAACTATACAACTCTATCAACTGCTCTACTGTAATTCTGAGAAACCCAAAAAGGTAGTTCATTACAAAACCAAGGTTTCCTAAAATACACATATTATTTAGAAGGTCTTGAATGAAGACTTTTTTTTTATGTATGACTTTAACATGTCTACCTATATATAAGTGGAGACATAAGTGTTAGAACACAGAAGCAGATTTAATAAATTAAGATAAATTGACTCAAACTGAATTCTCAGCTTTGAAATAAAGTACAGAATGGACAGATATGGAACTCGTAATGATTTCTGCAGTCTCCAGAGAAACATTCATAAAGACTAAAACTAAAATTTATCCATTTGCAATGCTGTATCTCACTACACTCAACTGTAACATTAAAAATGGCACAAATAAATCTAAATAATACAGCTAGAAACAAAAATATATAACAAAATTGCTTGGTTTTTAAATAAATTACTTTCATAACCCACCTCACCAATGACCTTTTAAGCCATCTCAGATATAAAGAAAAAGAGAAAGTGTTAATAAATGGGAATATCCATCTTGTATTCACTTTCTTTTCTTTCAAATTTTTATTAGGAGATGTAGCATTATAGAGATTTATAGGGAAAGGGAAGAAATATTAAAATTTAAGCACAAATGTATACAATATTAAAAAAAAAATTTTAAGAAAACCATTTTCTGCGCTACCTATTAAAATGCAGCCCGTAAGAAAAGCAAATCCTATTTCCAGCTGGCCACAGTGTTCAGTGCCCCTCGCAGGCTCCTAAGCAAACACATCAGCGGGCAGAGCACAGGTGAGGCGCGCACACCAAGCCCTCCCTGCAGGGCCAGCGCAGCTCCAAAGGCAGGGCACTCACAAGAGCACGATGTAGAGCAGCGAGTGCGGCGTCCTGCGGCCCAGCCTGCAGCTGCCCTCGCTGGGGACACGGAGGGGGAGGCTGCAGA
This sequence comes from Camarhynchus parvulus, assembly GCF_901933205.1. NCBI lineage: Eukaryota > Metazoa > Chordata > Aves > Passeriformes > Thraupidae > Camarhynchus > Camarhynchus parvulus. The sequence goes on from NC_044578.1 coordinate 9,050,016, forward strand.
AGCGGCAGGTCCCGGCTCTGGGCTCCGTCCCGGCTCCGGGATCCATCCCGGCAGCGGCCGAGGCTGCGCGCTCAGCCGTGGGGCGCAGGCCGGGACACGTCCCCACGGCCTCTCCTCCATGCCAAAGACAAACGCAGCTCCAATCAACTGCATTTGGCTCAAAGGAATTGCAAGTTCCCTGCGAGGGCAGCGCAGACTCTCGTGGCTTTAAAGGAACACTACTGGTCAATATTTGTGCGTCGATTCACTCAGAAAATTGGGCGCTTCATGGTTCTGGAATCTTCCGGTCTCTCGGAAGCAGAATGGGTAAGCACTTGCATTAAATGAAGTGTGGAAGAAAGCTAGGAGGGACCTTTTGTCTTTCAGTGGAAAATTTTGCCCTAAAAATTTGCTGAGAATTATCACTTGACCTGTTCTGCTATTTTAAATTTCTCCTCTGCTCACAAATACAAGTGAGACTCTCAGGAACAAAACAAAGTTTTAATAAAGAGTATAAAAAATAATATTCACCTTCTCAGGCAAGCTATAACCCAAACATACATTATCACTTCTACTTGTACAGCATGTCTTTGATGAGAATCAAAAGAATTACTTAGAAAAAGAAGCTTTTAATGTGTTTATATAATAAATGCCCATCTCAGCCCAGAGATGTGACAATGCAATTCTAAGTGCAGCAAGTCTTTCCCAGACGGCTGGATCAATAACATCCCTGCTCTAAGGACCTAAAGGTCTGAAGAAAGGAAAGGACAGGGAGAACAGGAAGGAAACAAAAGCACACAGAGCTCTTTCACCACAGCAAAGATTACGGTTTGAAGATTTTATTTTAGAACATTAATAATTCATAATGACAGTGTAATGTAAACTAGGTTAGAAGATTATGCTCTCAAGTACCACACAAGGGATTGAATGACAGAATAATAATAAGTAGCCAAAGTAGCAAAATTTCAGGAGATAAATGAGGGGAAGAGAGAACTTAGAGCACTAAAAGAAGCATATTTGAGATGAATGAACAAAAACAGGAATAGAGAGATACTGAAAAAAAGGGGAGCACAGATGCAGCCTGTAGAAAAGAGAGCACAAGTGGGTCCATTTACAGCAGAAGCAGCTCTGCAGGCTCTCTGGCATGGTAGTTATGAATATTCAAACAAGAGCATAAATTTCAGACAAAAGTTCACCATAGCCCAGGATAGTGAGACATAGCTGAAATGGGTTGCCATTCCAAAAATTGGTGAAAAGTTACCCTGAGATTCTCTCTAGTTCTTTACATCCTAAACCTTCCTTAAGCTTTCAGGTTAATATTGATCCACTAAATGGTTTATCTAACTAAATAAAATCTGTAACACATGTCTTCAAAAAGCAACTTTTTAAAGAAACGCATTGGAAAGGAACCTGCTACTCATGGGCAGGAACAGTCCTGGGCTGACACACACAGCTGTGTAAAATAACCTCTGATTCCCCCCAGCTCCAGGCCATGAAGGTGACACCAGCTACTCACTGTTAGGACATCTCTACTATCAGTGCTTCAGCACAGGACGTTAACAGGCCTCTTTGCATACTCACTGATTTTCCAAATTAAAACTAAAAATAGCCCCTGGTTGCCTCATAGTCCAATTAAAAACAAATCTTGGAAAATGCATGGCACTGTCTATCAACAATAATAAACACATGACTGTCTGGTTAAGAATTTTATTTCTTTCTCAGAACTATACCCTTGCCAGGAGTCTTTCAGTGCTCTGGTTGTTTCTGTATCTGTATTAAAGATCAAAAAGTCTTTGAAGGAGAGACTACTTGGAAGGAGCACACCACTGTCGTTTGAGGAACTTTCTGTTATTTGAGGATAAGGACAAGAAAAGAAAGGCTTCAGTATTTACTACAGTCTCTTAAGAACCTTCTGAGCTCTTTGTTCCTCCCTGGAAGTTGCTGACTTATCCCAAGCATCCCAAACTCTGAACAGTGCAGGGGTAGTAAATGAGTCAGCTCATACACAGGTGCACCAGCAGGTCACAGCCTTCAAACACAATTATATAGAAAAACCAGTTATGAACCATAACCTTATATGGTTTATAGGTGAAATGGCCAACAAACAGTAAAGCTCTCCAACTCCTAAAGTCACAAGTACAAGCTCCCCTCTGGGAGCCTCCGATGTCCCAGGTCAAACCACCAGGTTATGATTTACAATTGGTCCCATGGAGGGCAGCCAAATGGTGAGCCTGGAAGGAGACAAGAATTCACACCTCAGGCTCCAAACCCAGGGTTTAACTCTTCTGCTACTGCAGCTCCAGGCAGGATGCAGGGATTTTTGCATTTACATAATGCCTTCACATGAAAAAATTATACCATGCAGGCCACCATGCCTCAATATTGCCAACCATATTAAACAAACAGTTTTCTGTCAACCCAAGACACACAAGAAGTTATCTGAGCCTGTCACGTTTCAAGTATCAACAGTGTGTCCCTCCCATGTAGTTTCTTAGACGGGAAAAATGATTCCCAAGAATAATAACCAGTACAAAGGAACAGGAATAAGGAGAAAAATTTCCATTAAAAAAGAAATTAATTCTGGGAAACTCATTCATTCAATGTGAGATGTAGATTAGAATTCAGTTGCCAAAAGCTTACCTACTCAAAATTCATCATTTCACATTATGCATGACGATATATCCACAAAATTGTTCTGTTTCTCATTATTCTTGAATTGCTGATCTACACTGTTTCCAAAAGTGACATTATGCCATCTTGCAGTCAACTCTGACCAATTATTAAGCACATTTAAGAAAGCAGAACCTGTACCAAATCAAGCACTAAAACAGGAGGATAAGACTTACTGCAAAACCAGAACAATTTCCGAATGTCATTCAAACTGAATACAGGCCTCTTCATTCATCCTTCAGCATTTGTCAAATAGGAAATTCTAATTTAAAAAAATAAATTTAAAACCTGTATGATATCAAGTGACTTTACACTAAGCAAAATTTAGGCAAAGATAGGAAACCATCAACAACTTTTGATAAGCCTTGAGGTATTTCAAAGTAAGAACAAAGAAACTTATCAAGTCTGAATTCTGAAATGTTTTTGATCTTCCTTAAAAATAAGGAACTTCTGTTTACAGTTACGGCCCTGATGTAAAATATATGCAGTCTTCAAAACCCAAACCTCAGGTGATCTGGGGATATGTGTGCCAAGAACACAAACTTGTGCTATGGAAGGGATTTCTGCACCTGCCTGAAGCAGCAGGACTGGAATTACAAGGCTCTCATCGAGGCACACCAGCAATCCTCACACACAAGATAAAGAGCCACGGTCTAACAGGAGATCCATTCCAAGAAGGTGGATATCCCCATCCCCACCCTTTGGTGAGGGTTTTCTGACCAGCACTCTGCAAACCTGGAAAGCCCACTGGATTCACTGCAATGGAGCAGACCTGCCCAGGGCACTGCCCACCCAACCTCACTCATACACCCAAACAAGCCCTAGCTCTAAATATAGGTCTCCCCTCATCCACTGCAACAGCTTGTACAAAAAAGGCTTTAAATAAAGGCAGGCAGCCCTCCAGGACATTTGCTGAATGCCTATATATAATATATTCTTGTTACTTACCACAGTTATTGATGAAAGGCTTGTTTCCTAGAATAGCCTTTTTATGTAAATAAATTAATATATTCTTAAATTATATCACAGATGTCCATAAAAATCCTAATTATATAAAACTCATAACATTGTAATTACACACTGATCAAGTAATTATGTAGTGTGCTTAAAGACTTTTGGAGCAACATTAGGTTTCCCATTTTGTTTTACTTAAACAAGACAGCAAGGGTCTGGTCACCATCACATTCACAAATGGTGACCAGATTTTGTACAGGCTAGGAAAAAATTCTATTAAACCATCCTGAAAAGCTATAAAAAAATTAATAGCTATTTACAATAGACTTCATTAAAGCTAGAATTTCCAAGGGAAAACATTCCTATAAAAATAACCTCCACCATACATCCCTGTAAGAACATGCTCCACAACTGGCATGAATTATGAAATTGAAATAGCATGAGGAAATGCCCCTGGAAGGATCCAGCTGAAGCCAACTCTTCCCTTGGTTTGTTAGGAAATTGAAGCAAATTTCCACTGAGACTTCACCTCAGCTGCAGCACTCAGAGATGCCAGAAAAACAGCACCTGGACACTTTCATCCTTTTTACCACAAACAAATTAAACTGTTTCTAGAATTACTGAAAATGTCTTATATCTTACTGAGGGTGTTACACAGAATGTAACATTTTCTGGAATGGGGGTAATTGCACTCTCCTTTAATCTCACGGTTCATCACTTCCAAGTTAGAACAATCAATTCATGACATCTCTTAAGCAACCTGAGAGCAAAAAATGCTGTAAATTCATATTTTGATTAAATTAAAGGACAAATATGGGTGCACAAAGATTTGCCAGCTCATAAAGAGGACCAGCTGTGAAACATGGCCTCATTTTCTTCTTCAGTAATTTGACTTTCCTGTTACCCCCAGAAGAGTGCAAGCCAGATCCCAAAGACAAAAATCAGAACATGTTTAATTCTGGACATAATTCTCTTTTCTTCCTAAAGATGCATGACCTTAATTCCAACCCACATTTCCATCAACTATAGCAGTCTTATTCCACCTGTTATCAATTTGTTTTTATTGTAATCAGACCACATTTCCTTTTACTCTTTTGCAAGGTTTACATTATTTTCATTTGTTCAAAGGTTATGTATAAAATATTTTCAATCTTAATTAGATTAATTCTTTCAGAAGCCATGAACTTCCATGCCATCTGTCTTGACATCAGATGCACCAACAGTTGTTCATCTGTCAACATCAAATTATCAATGGCACCACAAAATATACGGAAGAAGGGAAAATCTGTGCAAATTCTTGCAAATGCAATGTACCAAAGGTAAAAAGTGAGGAAGATTTAAAGTGAAGGCACAAGTTTTTCTTGTTACATTGTCCAGCAGTTCCCTGCATAGCCATGGAAATGAATCACTGCCTGGCTAACCTGAGGTGCTAAGCTGAGCAGATCAATGACAGTGGGAACTTGCCAAGATGAACCTTTGCTCTAAGCAAGCAGGAATGGCTATCACTGGCACTGTAACCAAGTAAACAAAACTACAACAAAGAAAGACAGGATAAAACAGGATCAAGAGCTGCACAGGTGAAAGCAACAACGACAAAAATAAAAACTTATTATAGTCCACCTAAGCTCTCACACAGAACCATGTATCTGTGAATCATCAACCATTCAGTATTTAAAGAGCAGATGGCTGGAAGGTCCCCATATGTGAAAAACATTATTATCAAGGAGTCCATAGTAACAGTGGAATAAAGCTTCCTATTAAGACTTTTATATGAACTGTTCTTAAAGAGTAAATTATTCACTGACCCATGTCAGAACTCTGAAAATTGAAGGCTTCTCAGAGGAAGAAAAAGCAGTAAGTAACAAAAAGGTTTTTGAAAATAATCAATAAGCATCAGATCTCATCTCCAAAAAGAACAGTTCTCAGCTGACTTTAACAATAATCTAATCTTGATATTTAATTGCCACTTACCAGTCTGTTAATTAGCCCCAAGGCTAAACAGCATTTAATCGAGTTTAATCACCCTTGTTTAAAGGAACATTACCCAATACCAGCCTTTAAATAATAAAAATTCATTTAAAATTGGATTGATGGCCATGACATTGAAATGTTAGGAGACTGTTCTGTAGTTGCTACCCTTCACTTCCCCCAAGTGCTGCCAAAGTGAGTACCTTATTAAGAATTGTCACCAAGTGCTGCCCAATGTGCAGGGAAAGCAGCAGACACTGGGCAAGCCTCTCCCCATGGCCATGCACAGTGAGGACAGACACATGCAATGTCCCTTTCCTCTGCTGACAACCTGATTTCCACTCAACAGATGTCGTATACATTACTCTGCATTAGAGGGGCAGAAGCCTAAAATAGTTCAACTTCACATTTTCTGGTTAGTCCTACCAGAGCTGGCCAGCAAGACCAACCTCCCTCTGAAATAACATCTAGATTCAGGGGCTATTGCATTACCACCTGATGAGTAACTGAAATTTGACCAGCCACATCCACCCTGCAGCATGTGAACTTCAAAACCAGCCCTCTGGTGCTGTGTTGGCTCAAGTTTTAAGTAGGTACCACTGAGCTCCAGTTTCATAACCACACACACACAAATCTCCAGCGTGTGTGAGGCTTTGCTGGGACTGTCCCCCTGAGAGCTGGTGACATTTTCCCTGAGTGAAGAAGCTGAAGGTTTCCACTGGGGTGGCTGATGGCTCTGCTTGTCCTACACAAGCACAGCGAGGAGCAAGAGTTAATCCTGAAGGGAAAATATATCAGTTGAGCTGTTAAGTGCTTTAATATAAACTGAGCTGGTTCGGGCTATTTTTGCTTCAGAAACTCTTGTATCCTTCACTCAAGCCTGCTAACAACAGGCTTGATTCCACTCCTTATCCTTTGTGTACCCTGCACTTGGAGACTTCAGCCTGCCAGCCTCTGTAAGAAAGCAGAGTGGATTTCCAGGGAATAGAAGAGGGTGCAGTATTTAGCACAGACCCATTACTTAGACAGGAGTTTTTAAGGACCCCACTTTAGGCTGCTTGACTTTTAAATTGGTTTTCCTGACACTAGACATGCCTGTGAGGGCTCCTCTGCTGCACAAGGTACCATCAGGAACAGGCATGCACACACCACCAGACAGGTTTCCATTCCTAAATCCAATTTATCTTTTTCCCTACATAGGGCCTGCATGCAAACTACAAAAACTTTGTCCCAAAACGCAGCATCAACTTGAACACTAAAATGCTGGAAGTAAGCTGTGAGTAGGAAGCTGTTTCCTTCTGTTAGGTGTTATTCTCTTGAACTGTAAAGCTGTTAAGTTCATAGACAGTTATGCCAATGACAAACTGTTAAAAATTCCTAGTTGATACCTGTCCTTACCTCCACTGAAAAGGATGGCTGTAGCACGGACTAGATGGATTGCTCTGGGCTTGTGAGTTCAGGTAAAATACTAGAGGAGAAGTGACAAGTGCACAGTCAGCACTAAATGGGAATTTAAGATGCTGCAGACCTGGAGCAGATGTAGGAGAGAACATGTGCTGATGAACATCATTTCCTCGGCAGTGGGAGAACAAAGGAGAGGAGATTCTGACGAGGTACCACAGTAGAAAAAAAAAATCAGGGTCAATATTACATCTTCTGTTTCAATAAAGAAAAAAGATAATTTCAAAATACAAGTTATATCTTCTAAATAAATGCAATAAACTAAGTGGTCAAAAGTCATTTCTTTCCATTATCATCCAAACCAAAATGTATTTTTCAGTCAATTTAATATCTATTCAATGTTATTTTTCCACTACAAAAGTCCTCCAGTCTGGAATGATCCAAATCCTTTCTTGCAGTGATTTCCAGGCTTTCTGACACACCATTGTCAATCTCTCATATAAAGTGCTTAATTGAGAAAAATGAACAAATTAATAATGGCACCATCAGCAAACATAGACCATTTCTATCACTGCCTTCACAATTTGGGAGCCATGGTTCCATGCCACAGCTGTGGCAATAACCAAAACACACAACTGTGAAAATATGAATGACACAAACCATTAACTAGAAAACAACATTTAGCAGTGGCAGTTGTTTTAGAGCAACAACTAATTAAGCCTGAAAGCAGCACTGCAAAATGGCTTTATTCTAATTTTAGCAGTGGGGAAACTGAGGCATGAAGAGGTTTAGTGACATGTCCACAGCACATCCACGGTAGCATCAGGATTGCAGCTGAGGGTGCTGGTGCCCAGCTCTGTGCTCAGCTCTGTGAACTCTCCTGCTTTTGCAGGCTCAGCAGCCAAGGCACATTTGTGTTCACACAGGGCACAGAAAAGGTCTCAAAGTAGCTGCTTCTCAAAAAGCTGCAAACAGACTTGTACATAAACACAGAGATTCTAACACCTACTTTAGTGAACTATACAGGATGAGATGTCCTTCACTAGAAATAAAGTAAAAGTTAACTTACAATTATTGGTATTACACAGTGTGCTTATGTGTTAGAATACAAATTAGTGCCAGTGTATTCTTCTACCTATAACTTTGATTTTTGACTGAGGGCTGAAAAAAAGTTTCTATTTACCATATTTAAACACAAAAATGAGCAAAATGGAAATTTGAGGCATGCTTCAGTTTTGTTTAGAATTCAGATATTTTACACTTAGGGTCCTGAAGTCAAGCACGTTTGTCCATGTTTCTAGCTTTAAATTTCCTGGTGAATCCAAATACTTATCAGTAATGCAACCTTTATACACTGGAAATCCTCCCCACTAGCAATCTCTGCTTAAACAGCTGATGAGCTTTACAGTCTGCAGACAGAAAAGGTTAAGCCTGCCTCTTACCCTGCTCCTCCCTCCACTGACTACACGATAGATTCTTTACACCTCCTCTATTTAAGAACACAGTATTAAACACACAATTTCCTTATTTTCCCTAATAGAAATAATAAATATAATTATGATCATAAATAGCAGTTTCCATTAGTAGATTTCAAAGCACTTATAAAGGAAAAGCATTTAAAAAGGAAATGCTTGTTAAAATTCCATTTGTAGAAATACATGTGGCAATGTAGCTAGACTTCTTGCTTCAAATCTAGACGTTTTCAAAAGCATTCTTAATTCTAGAAGACAGCAAAGCTAACAAAGGTTTCTGAAGATTTTAGCACTGTGACAGCTTTCTGACAGATTATTAAAAGTGCTTTTTAAATCTGAAGAATGATCAAACTAGAAAGACAGAGTTACAAACACTTAGTTTGACTATACTAATGCTTGGGACAAAATTTAACCCCAATGTATCCCAGTTAAAAACATTGAAACATTGCTTTTTTTGGCTATACTTCATGGCTAATTCTCCATAAAAGTAAAATGCTAGAGCTTCCAAACTGAAATTTCATGTACAGCCAAATAAGCATGACAGATAAAGAAAATTCTAACAAATCAAAGCAATGTCTATTGGCCACAGAAAATTCTGGCCAGTTTTTCCTCTTCATAGCTTCCATTTGAAATGATTAAGTGCAATTTCTTTTTCACAACAGTCCTTACTGGATCCGCAGAGATGGGGCTCCGAGCCTCTGTTTCCTCCGCTTCATCATTGTGCTGATACACTGATATGCCTCTTCCCAGCATAAGAGGCTTAGGGCTGGGGAGGAGAGGCCACTGTTATCACTCCAACGCAGAGCACACAACAATCAGTGCAATTCCGAGCGAAGAGCACCCCCCGTGTCACAGACACCTCGGGAGTTCAGTAATGGTCCAGATTAATCACACAGCTCATGTCAAAAACCTAATTCTTTATAAAAAAAATAAATATTCAGATGAAAAAAATCTTCTGCGAGGCTATTCCCAGCATCCGGCGAAAGGAAGCGGAGCCCAGCAGAGGAAAGGAAGGAGCCCAGGACACCGAGGGGCCATCTGACCTGTCACAGCGCCAGCAGCGCGGTCCTGCCGCGCTCCGGCCGAGCCCCGCACATCACCCGACTGATCCACCAACGCCGGGGCTGCCAGGAGCAGCAGCAGCCTCCCCCAGCAAAGCCAAGGAGAGGCACGGCACAGGGAAGGATTCTGGCAGGGGTCTCGGAGCAGCCCGGACAGCAGCAGGGCGGAGGGGCAGAGCAGCGCTCGCACCCGAAGCCCGGCAGAGCCCTCAGCGGGCGCGGGAGCCGCTGCGCCCGGCGGCGGGACACGCGAGCCAGCCCCGCTCCGAAATCAATCCCCTCACCTACAGCAGCTTACAACAGCCTCCCCAAACTCCCAAGCTGTGCTCCACACACAGACTTTATGGATCCCAGCACCGAGAACGGGGCAGCAGCGCCCGCAGCAGCCCGGGGAGCCGCAGGGGAGGAACGGGGAACACCTTCACTAGGAGGAAATGCTCCCTTTACACTTCTGCTTGCAAACAGCGGCTTCAACCACTCAAAATCAATTCTGTGCTATTAACAAAACTGCCTCCAAATGATGTCCAACATTTTTTAAATGTGTACTCGTAAGAATGTTACTTTCCTCAAAAAAGTTTCCATATAGATATATATGTTTGATAGGTTTAGAGTGCTAAAGGCTGTATTTAGGCTGCCATTTACAAGTACTCATTAACCAAGTCAAATTCCAGGTGACAACTCTGGTCTTCAGACCTTCCCACGATTCTGACCACAGCCCCACACTACAAAATCCCAATCTCTCAGCAATTAGGAAAAAAGAGTGCCAGGCTGAGGAGGAAGGGCCAGGATGGCTGTTCCTTACACAACCAAAGCCCCTGCCCCCACACTGTGCCTCTGGAGTCGGACAGCACAGCAAGCAACAGAAAGTACAAATTTGGTATGCTACGAATAATTCTATTGTACTTATTAAATGAGAGCCTGGATTAAGTAGTGGAAACTTGACAATAAAAACTGCACAAAATACTTTTTCTGCTTTTAAATCCTTGATGAAAACCTCCATAAGTTCTTTGTCTCTGAGATTACAGTCTATACATAACACTAAAATACTCCTGATTCACCAAATCACTTCTTTTAAAGAAACAATGCTTTCAAATAATTTTTAAAGTCTAATACAGGAATAGCAGCAGTGCTGTGGAGCTCCACAAGAATAATTCAGCATGTTCCACCTCCAGAACCAGCCCCATAGATCAGCTTAAGAGCAGCAGGTTATTTTTGACCTACTGCTTGTGAGCTGCTTCTACATGCTCAGAGAAGGATGGGGTGGTCAGAAGAGTGCACCTCTTTCTCTCCCCATCTATGTAAAGCACCACAAGCAGAATGCACTGACTGGAGGCATTATTTCTTACTTTATTTCCACATCCAAATCAGAACAGAGCGCAAAAGCAGCAAAATTCCCTATTCCTTTTCAGAACCATTTTTCATCCACTTCCTGCACTTTGGCTTTCCCACTCCTGGGACAGTGGCACTCGCTCCTGGCAGGGAAACGGCATCGATCCATCACCAGCAGAAACACTCACCCGCCAAGAGGAGCAGAAACTGAATTATATACTCCATTTCTCTGCAGACACAGAGCAAATTCCCACAGCACCTGAGCGTGGCAGCACGAAGACGTACACCACTAAAGGCCAGAAATTTTCTTTCCTGCCATCAAACTTCTTATTGTTTCCAAGGTCTAAACATTCAAAAAAATACAAGCAATTCAGCACATCCCCCCCCAAAGAAATTCCTTGGTGTGTTTGTGTGTTATTTTACTGTCAAGAAGCTGGGGGACAAGTTTAACAAATTATGATGAAGACTTGTTTAATGAAACCCCCTCAGAAATGTCTAGGGCAGCAGAAACTAAGAATCTTCAGAGGTTTAAAGTAAAATGGTAATGCAGAGAAGGAGGGAGAGAAACAGAGAAAACAAGTCCCACAGGGGACATAAGCTGCCTTAAAAAGTGATTAGAAGGAATAAAGACCACCATAAAAGGCTTGCACACGTCTTCAACAAACACTTTTATGTTGCTTACCATATTTCAGAGATAGACATAAAAACTTCAGGTAAATACTACTCTTTACCTGCACCAATCACCATCCAAACAACAATGTGTAATATTTGGTTCATATAAATGTGTATTTTTACTGGATATATTCTGGACTAAAACTATTTTTTCACGTTTCTTATGCCTCCAGTTTCTTTTTCCATTTGTATACAGCCTTTTAAGTATATTTGATACAGATGGTTGATAGCAGGAAATAATTAACAAAAAAAACCTTACAGCTGAAGTTAGAAACTGGTTTAGCAAATTTAGTTTGCTGAGGAAATTACTCTTTTCAAATTTGGATATAATATGGGAAAGCTGTGTTTTCTTTTTAGAAAATTTTACATTTAGCACAAAAACTACAGCAACCCACACCATGAACCCTGCCTCAGAAACCATGAGGATTTAAAATACAAACCCACATTTTTCATTAAAAAGCCTGAACAGGTCAATAAAGTTCATGCTATAAAGAACTGAAATTAAAATGAATTTTTTATTATTGGGGTACTGAACAAGAAACCAGAATGGCTCAAGGGCAACCCCAACTGGATTTAGTGACTACTGCTCAGCCAAGAAGGCAAGCAGGAGCAATAGTGAGCTCCAGGCTGGTGCTGGGCATCCTGCAGCCAGGATGAAATGCAGTTTGCAGCCTGATCTTCTGGGTGCTGAACTGCTCTCAGACACATGAACACGCACACAGAGGTGGTGCACCACAGGATGCTCCTGCTGCAAAGTCCCCACCTTTGTCCCTTCAAGTCTGGAACATCTCTGCTGTGATTCACGTGCAGGTGCACATCAAAACCATGTGAAAGCTGCAGCCAACAATACAAAAACCAATCTCTACAGAGAACAGAACAGGATAATGGCTGAAAATAATTAAACCACTTTGACTAATAGGCTGGAGATCAAAGTTTGAGTCTATCACTCCACATCCACTATTTGAAACTAAAGAAAATATTCATGAATGGTAATTATTTCTTTTGTGAACAAAGCATGGGGAAAAACATAACCAATACATTTATATGCATAATTCATTAAAGGAAAACTTTGAACTCTGATTATTGAACCACACCAGAGACAAAACATAACTACTTATTCCCGTTCTCTAACTACTCAGTCTCTTAGCAGCCTACAACTCAGCTGAGTATCATCTCCTTTAGTGCATTAAACATAACCTCCCACAGAAACACAAACACTTTAAGCACATTAACAACAAAATGGTATCTAAATTATCAGGCATTTCTCTTAATGTCACCCTGCATACAATTCCCCCATCTGTTTTACATGTCTGCTCACTCTGTGCTGATTATTTCAAAATTAGGATTGCAAGATACCCAAGTGCAAAGCCATCCTCTATAGTGTGCCTGTGTTTCCTTCTGCTAATATGGAAACAGTCATCAACACTCCTCAACAGACTTCACAGGCTCCATCCCGCCATTCATTCTCTTCAGCTCCCACCCAAGAGCTTCTTTAGGTGACAAAAGTTCTCATGTTCTCCTGAAAAAACAGTGAGACATGTAACTCCACTCCTTTTCCTTAGCACAAATAAGCACAGCAGCTCTTGTTGTCTCTGCTTATCATCAGTTCCTGCAATAAAACAGAGATTACTCATACTGACTCAGGAAATATGAAATATTGAGAGTCACAGCAAGAAAAAGTTAGAAGCATTTTCAGGAATAGCTCATCCTTTCTCATTCAGCAATGACAAATACCCAAGCTGATCCACAGGCTAAAACCTTTGTAACTCAACAATCCAGCAAAGCAATCACCAAACAGTCAGCAGTAGTAGATTTTTTACAGAAGTAAGTGCACCCCAACCTCCAGACTAGCACACAAAACAATGCTAAGTGGCTAAGTTTTGTATATAATTCAATTGCTACTCAACCGCTACGAAGACTAGAGTTTGTGAAGAAAATTCATGCATCTCTTGAAGGTTTCTGGCTCCAAGCCAGGTACTTCATCCTCCTGTCCATTCCTGCTTCTGCTTCTGTCAGTGATCAAAAGTCAGTGACTGACAGTCAATAAATCAGGACATGGCTACACCCATAACTATCCCTGCTCATCAGCCACAGCACAACAGCAGCTTTTCACAAAAAACTTTATTTTCAGAATTTATTTTTGAATATGAGGTTCACAGTTAAGTTGATTCCAGGAGAGGAAAAGCCTCCAGAAGAACTGGGAACTGCCTACAGCTGAAATGCCATTATTTTTGACAAAGTGGTTGAACAAATTTATACATAGTATATGTATATTTTTACCTTAAATTACATGCATATACTATAGTTATTCCCTTGATATTAATTTCTAATTCAAAAACAAAAAGGATTTTTTTAAATCAAGTAAGCACTCTGATATTGGGATATGCAAAATCAAGCAGACAAGCCTTTCCAGTGAGCCTGTACATTTCATAGTACAGCATCAACGCAGATCTACATCAGCCACAATGCACCACTGACTTCATGAACAGTTAAAACTTCTCAAACCACAAGACATCATTTGGTTCTGGACTACACTTGGTACTTGACTTCATATAGAATCTGCAATTCCAGAAACTACAATCAAATAACCAGCTGGACAACACAGGCAACTAAGACATTTCAATTCTTCATAGATCTTTAGTCTCGCTAATAGCTGCAACCTTGTGCTTAAAATTTATGGCCTGGATCTTCTTGACACAGGTTGCTAAATTACTTCACATAGTGACAGCTTAAAAGGCACTCACTCATGGAATAAAAGTAAAGCGAAGTAATGAAAATTGCAGGAGTTAAGTAATACAGAAATAAAATATTCAGTCATTTGGTTTAGTTACCAGTAACTAAAACATTACACATCTGAAGCACTTCATTTGTATCTCAGATAGTCCAAGTGAAAATACATGACTAGTCTTGTGTCATACCCACCTCCATGCTGGAATGAGCTGGAATATCTCTGGCATCCTCAATTTCAATTCCAAAACTTTTGTGCAAAAATTACATTCAACAAAAAACTTGCTGGTAACTCACTGCTCCACTATTTGATCAAAGAACCTTCATAATCTTCAAATTATGAACACCACCTGTCTTAGAAATCTCTCAAATCTCGTTAAGCCAGCCTTTGAGGCATACTGGTTAAAAAAACCCCAAACCAGTCAGTGCTTCATGTTCTTTAAATAACTCCCTGACTGGTTTATCATTGTCATATGAACTAAACAAAAAGGTCTGGTCATGCCCCCCTTTTAAAAAAAGACCTTTTGATCCTCTGTATTGTTCAGCCCTGAATCACAAGCTCTACACAGCATTTTCCAAACACTGTTTCTTACACAAAGGGGATAGCTTACACTGAAAGACTGAAAATCATTTCTCATTAGAACCAGAAACCTGAGGAAGAAAGGTTATAAGCTTTTGTGAGCTTCATGTCTGTAGTCCACAAACTTTGGGAAACAATTTTAAATCATAATGCAGTAGCAGGCAGTACAAAAGCTTTCTCTTTTATATAATGCAATCAATAATGCAATTTCTTCCACCATAAATCTGTAAGCATAGCAGAAGCTAAGCTCTTATAATACCATTGAAACACCAAGTTAGTTCACTGAAATTCTTTAAGTATCATAATGCATTTAAAAAAAAATTGCTGTTTGTTTAAATGACAGTTTTAAAAGCCTACATTTCCTGACATGCACTACTTTATTGAGACACCTCTATCAGGCTGCCTGCTCCACAAACACCTGACCTGTGTGGCCCAGGAGCTGTGTGCTTAAACTTCTGTCAACAGACTGTTTGGAGAGCAGTGATCAGAGTTGTCCATATCACATAAATAATCAGCAGCTCCTCTGGAGTCCCTGCAGCCACGTTGGAGTGGCAGCACTCAACACTGCAGCTACTTTGGTATCAGGAGCAGCTCAGGCTGGTAATTAGAAGTAAGCTTACACGACCACTGCTTTTCCTGCTACACTTAAGGAAATGAATAGAGGCTTCAGTCTCACAGAAATCCAAGCTAGCTCTTTCCAAGCCCATGACAGATTCTCAAAAATGTTTAACAGAGAAAACAGAGCATCTGCCCATCTAAATTACTTCCACAACTGAACAGCTATATATGTTCAAAACAAACCAAGGGATGAAGAAAGAATAATTATACTTACAAGCTTCCTCTTCTGGGGAGACTGAGCTCTTTCTGGGAAAAAAAAAGAAAACCTTGAGTTAATTTTACTTTTTATTATATATTACTGATTTATTTATCAATAAATGACTGAGGTGGAATGAATAAAGAGCTGGCCATTTCCCAGCGCATGCTCAGTGTGGAACTGCACAGCTCTGCTGCTGCACATTCACAATGCACAGTCTGGGGTATGAAGGTTGCTCATTTTGCCTAAACAATCACTGCCTTTGGAGTTAAATATCATAAGTACTCAACAGAGCAAACATAACTTTGAAATTCAAGCCTGAGCACAGATAAGGCAGTAATTAATTCTGTCCTACATACCTCATCAGCATCAGACCGAACCACTTCCAGAAGTGTGGAACGTGGTGTGCCTGCAGCTGCTGCAGTATGGTCTCACACTCTCACCAAAAGGAAGAATTAATGCCATAGAGTGGATCTGGGGGATGATTTGGGTTTGGGTGGGTTTTTTTTAAACATATACATTAGTGGTGTTATGTATTATCATAAAAATTCGAGGCCAAACACAACTTCCACTTCTCAGCAGCATTTTGTATTTCAGCAGCACAAGCAAAGGCAGACGGTGGATTTTTCCGTTTTTATTGCAGTCGAGAGCCCGGGGGCATCCCCAGGCGGGGGCATTGCTGGACATGGCACATCCCTTGGCACTGTCCCCCCCGCCCGGGCACTGCTCATCCCCGGCACTGCCCAGGCTGGACACGGCGCATCCCTCGGCACTGAACCCCCCCGGTACTGTGCCCCCCACGGGCACTGTTCCCCGCACGGGCATTGTCCCCTGTCCCCTCCCCGGCTCCGCAGTCCCCGGCCCCGCCCGGCTGCGGGGGCTGCGCTCCCTCCGGACACCGCCAGGTGGCAGCCGCGGCCGCCGGCCCGGCCCCCGATTCTGGAGGTTTTCCCCTTAAAACATCGGCACGGGCCGTGCCCATCCCCGGCCCTTCGCTTCGGCTGAGCCCGGCAAGCACCAGCACAGCCAATACCAGCTGGATGTCAGGGTACTTGATCTACGGGATGTGTTTCTCACCCCCTCTAAGAAAAAAAAAAAAAAAAAATCAGTGTTTTCACTGAATATTGAACAAAAAAATCAATCGGGAAAAAAAAATCAAATCCATAACACTGGTAAGGTAATCTCTTTTCCATCTTTAGCCACAGTGTTTGTGCTGACTGACATGACTAACAATGCTATTGACAGGCAGTGACTGGTCTGATCAGTAAGACATTGGATTTGGCTTGAAGTTTTTCAAAGATACCAAAAAGTTACAGCCACTAATAACAAATAAATGAATAAATAACTCTTACATGCCAGTATTATTTTCAAGTATTAGTTCTCCATAATTTGAAATTCCATTACAGTTTAACAGTGCCGAGCAAATTCCATGTGTGAATTATCTCAAGGCTGACAGCTTACAGCATGGAGAAATAAATTCCTGTCGTCAGACAAACTTGTCAAGATCTAATCAAAACACTTCAAGTGCATAAGATAATAAATCATTAGCATCTATAACAGGTTGTATGGTTTATATTCTAAAAAAGGTATTTCTTCCACTCTCATTTGTTAGAAAGAATTAGTTTCCAACTGTGAAACCTATGCAGCAAGGACAGCTTTTGTTACTGCAAATGAATAAAAAAACAGATAAGATATAGGTATTATATGTTATCCTGCTTCTTTGGCTAGTGTGTTACTTAGACATGCATATACATCTCTTTCATCATATGAGCAGCTGTATTTAATTTATGCTTTTTAAAGAAGATGGCACCTCTTGGCAGAAGGCACTTTTTCTATTCAAATGATGTATTTCTGTTGATTCCAACACAGTAAGCTCCTGAAATTTTTAGAATGTATGTCTAAAGCTCTGGAATTTCATAGTACTGGATGAAAAAGCAAAACAGTGACCTTTAAATCTAACTACCTTCTAGTTTTTGAACTTCTAGGGTTCATTTTTACAAGCTTTGCTCTAGTCATTAGAGCTGAAAAGTCATTTAAAGAGAGAACACTCCCTTGCAGCAGCACAGCTCTGGTAATTGTGACTTGTAATTACCAGATGTACATCACAAGAAACATGGTCCAGGAACAGGAATGGACAAATCAGTTCTCCCTTACAGAAATCTTGCTTTACTCAAACGATATGACCTTTAATACTTCCTATAATGTAAGACATTCAGGATAAAATGCATTCAAGGTTAAGAGGAGGACTGCCTGGGGCTTTGTTCCTGAAAACATCCCCTGGAAACTGAGTTTCCAAATAAGGAAGGAACAAAGTCCTGGCAGATGACATCTCAACGCAATTGAAATATTATCCTATCCATGCAGGAATTGTCTTCATTCTGCACCACCACCACCTTGACAAACACCGTGCAGCTGTGGAATCAATAGGCAGCAGTTCACATTTAATACCACTGTGGTCTTGACAACAAAGAGCACAATCAAAACAATCAATTTTTATACCTGTTGTTCCACTATGCCTCAGTTCATGTCAGTCTTAAAATCCCCTTCACAAACCCTAACAGCCACACAGCCCACCCCATCCTGGCCTCTGCAGCACTTTCCCTGGCCTCTGGAGAAATGACAATGCACTCACACAGCTCCCTGCCCTCCTCTGCCTCTCCAGAGCTGGTAACAGCCCCAAAATCCCCCAAAACAGGCCATGAACAGTGGGGCCAAGGCAAAAGCATCAGAGCTGGACATTACACAACCACGACCAGTGTAATTATGAGATTTGCTTTCCCAGGTCACCAGGGAGTTTGTGTGTGAAGAAGTTACATCCCAGAGTGAAAACACCTGGAGATGGAAAGGAGGGAGCAGACTGCAGACAACTGCTGAACTATTTCCTGTTTGAGGATGCCCAGTGCCAGGAGAACACTGCAGATCTCCAGGGGATCAAGGGGACAATGAAAATGCCTCCCAGACATGGGGATACACTCACAGGGTTGAGACTCAGCTGGGTCTTAAGACAGCTCAACACTTCAATGTGGGTAATGGGACCAACAGAGAGTTTGTATCTTATAATGACAGGGTGGTTTCAAACGTATGGAGCAGCACTACAAAAGCAGTGATTCAATAATTATGAAAAATATAAGTCCAACAGCATTCCACAGGCACCCTATAAAGGTTAAAGTCTACTCAGAATCATATATAGTATCACTTATAGTAGAGATTAAATGTTTTAGTTAGTAAATTATGAGGTAGGTGGTATGATTTAACTGGTTTCCACTCACACCACAAAAGGAGTTTGGCATTACATGTCCATGTATCCTGAAAAAATAAATCACATTTTAAGAGGTGAAATAACCAATAAAAGAGTGCTGAGCTGTGACTCCTTGGTCTGAAACACTATTTAAAGGGTGCAGCTGTAATCCTTTCAATATGCTAGTTTATCCTAAAGGACATTTTTCATTAAAGATCACCCTTCTGATGAGAACAACACAGGAACCTGCAAAATTCCAAACTGCCCCTCCCAAGAGCACATCTGCCTCCCTGAGCACTTGTGCTGCCAGTAGCTATATTTATATTACCATTATTACTCCAGCCAGCTCCATGCCACCTGCTCTCTAGGTCAACAATATAACCCTCAAAACAGAGGCTTACATTTATATTTGATTTATATGAAGTGCTAAATAGCATAAGAACACTGTAAAATACTGGTGCACATTATTCACAAAGAACTTTCAGAAGTGGAAATAAAGAACTACTTTCACAGATCCTAAAAAATAAGGAGTGTATTAAATCTTGCAGTACCCAAATGACAAGAACAGACTGTTCTGAAAGTTAATTTTTTGTTCCAGTTCCACATTTCAGGGCATAATTATTAAACATGCAACTTGATCTCTACAAGACAAAAGAAGCAGCAGATTTTCAGATGAGCAGTTAAAAAGGAACCTTGGGAAAGAAAATCAGCATCACAGAATTTATAAAAAGCTGATTCAAATATCTGCCTTCAAAAGAGTTATATTTTCTTTTATCTTAAGTTCATCACCTCAATCATAAGGCTATAAAATCAGTTGGACACCATATCATGCTACAGAAGAGGTTTCACAATAAAACTCAATTCTCATTTTACAGGCAGCAAGGAGGCTAAAGAGAAAAAATACCAGTCATTTGAAAGATCATTTTTGTTTGTAAAATACATGGTTTAGTATATAGATACTGAAACATTTATTCAGTTGTGGTTTTTTTATATACAGAAACTGCATCTGAAAACAGGAATGTTTCAGGCAG
Source organism: Camarhynchus parvulus (assembly GCF_901933205.1). Classification (NCBI taxonomy): domain Eukaryota; kingdom Metazoa; phylum Chordata; class Aves; order Passeriformes; family Thraupidae; genus Camarhynchus; species Camarhynchus parvulus. The sequence goes on from NC_044578.1 coordinate 9,069,912, forward strand.
CAGGAAGAGTGCTGGCTTTTTGCATAGGTGTGTGCACACAATATGGAGAGGAAATAAAGTCTGGAAATTTATTTGTTCACTGACCTACAATACAGCCCACATCGTTCCAGCAGATCCGTTATGTTATAAAAGTGTGAAAAAACAGGAACCCATCACTCAAATTTGTCACTTTCTCTCAGTCTTGTAATTTGTCCTTGAATATGTATCTGCACATATGGCACAGACCCACAGGCAAAGTTGGATGCTGGAGCCTGCACTGATGGCAGCTTAAATGGAGTCCTTGCAAATTAAAATGAGACCCATCACCACACAGGATGTTCCATATTTTTGCCAGAGCAGACAGCATGATTCCTGAGATTGCTTTTGACCTTGGCTCCCTTGCAAGGTACTCACTATCATACCAGTTGGGACAATAGACAAATATTTTTACAGCTATAAGAGTAAATACATTTCAGTTAATAAGTTAATATTTCACAGATGATGAAATTCCACTGACAGTCAGTGACCTGGTACCATGCACTCTTGTTTTAATTTTTTTTCCTTTGCTGACTATGTTTGCTTTAGGGTATACTACCAACCAGCAGGGGATTAATTAAATCTCCCTCTATACATAACCATTTGCATTACAGAAATGATATAATGAGGGTTGGAATCTCCAATTCTGATGGAAAGTACAACCTGGCCGTGCAAGGACAAACTGTAATCCATCCATCAGATTAACAGGAAGGAATTTTTCATGGTGATTAAGAAAAAAAAAATGCCCCACGCTAAGCTTTTCTTTCTGCTATCAGAATCTGTCAGGAAAAATAATTTCCTTCTTTTCACCATATCACTGTAAATGGTTATTAAAAACAGCACTTCTCAATTTCTCTGTCTAGAAATGATTACATCTGAACTTGTTTCCCAAACTCATCAGTGAAGAATTTTAAACAGCAACACTGAAACCATATCTGTACTGAAGGTCAGATGAACCTATGGAATATGCTGCAGATATTTTCTGTAATTTACTGACTTTTTAGAAACTAAATTCAGGATCATACTGTTAGATCATCTGCTTAGCTACAGAGATACTTAAAATACAGGAAACGAATACCCAGCCTCTTGCCAATACCATTCAAAATATTCAGAGGGCATGGATTTAATTCCCAGACCTTTCTCTGCACTCTACTGAATTTATGTCTGCCATCACACAAATTCTAAAATGCCATGGATAGCTTAGTTCCCAGAGCATCCCCCCATATTCCCAGTACCACCCAAACTGCCTGGAACCACCCTTTCCGAAGAAATCTCACCTCCATGGTGGCAAAGGGCCACAGCATGCAGAAAAATGTGTGTGACACTAGAATAATCAATAGTGTATCTGTTCACCTAGTGCTACCCTAAACATACTACAAGTTCAAAGCAAAATAAAGTTATTGTTTTGATTCATTTTCTACCTCAGCAGAAGTTGCATGACAATAAAAATACCACGTGACTATTCTAACCTATAAAACCAAATGGGGAAAAAACCCTTAGCTGTTTAACTAACAGGCAGCCCCATTTCTCTATTCAGTGTATATCAGTCTTCTGACCCACAGGTCACGAATCAGCCAATGATGCATTTCATGCTTTTAGATCTTCCAGTCTTTCTTTTCTCTTCAGCTTAGAAATCCCTTACTAGTCAGCAAAATAAAAAGCCTTTGGATTTATTTCAAATTAGAGTTACTGCAGAAGGAAATAAAGCTAAAAGCCCTTTAAACTTCAAGCAAAATTCTCAAACACAGCAAATTATTTTCCCTCCCCCACCAGCCCTTCTAAATGGGCAACAGAAACTTATTCTTCGGTAAGCAAAGCTAAGGATCCAGGTCACATCTGTGCATTAACTTGTCAAGAATATATGTGACCAGAAGCTTCCCACTAACCCTTCATCTCACTTAACCTCAGGGCTTTCCATAAGATTATGGATTTTGGCTACTTGACCTAAAATAATTCCAGAAAACATCTCAAAACAGGCAAGAATTCACACTTTCCTCAGAATATTTTCAGTGCCCACTCCCATGTGTGTATATATATACTATATCTATACATATTTTAGTAAGCTGGAGTGTCTGCTCCATATTTTGTACATTACATCATGTTTTCCAGCCCAAAATACAACATTACGCAGTGCGCAGCATGAGCCACCGCTCATGGCAACAAACAGGACTGAAATCACACATCATGACTGGAAAATGACAATGCAAACAGTGGATGCAAACCACATTCCCAAGGGATGAAGGGACCAGCCCCAGGAAAAGGCACAGCTTTTCCACAGCTCAGTGGGCACCCACAGCCCACGGCAGGGTGGCACCCACACATCCCTCAGCAGCCAGAGCCATGAGTGACTTGCAGTGCTCCAGCTCTCACTTCCTCCACAGGATTCATTCCTATCTCTGTTTCTCAGGACCAGGAGCACAGGGTCACTCTGATTTCATGCCCTCAGTCAAGCAGAAGTCTCTTTCTTCCCATAATAAAGATGATTCCTAGATTTATATCTGATCCCAAGCTTTTCAGCAGTGGTTAAACAAAGAGTGGCTTCTGAAAATTAAGACAACCTCTAAGAGCCCTGGTCACAATAACAGGGGTACAGTAACTCAGCTGTTCAATCCTTAGACATCAGCAAACTAATTTACTATTAACTTGATTGTTTTCCTCAAAGCTAAAAAAATAAAACCAACCATAGAAGCAGCCCTCTTCAAGTACATTTGCCAAACTTATTTTTAAATGTTACGGAGCACATAAGAGACAATGTTTTTAAGGTGAAATTTCACTAGCAGGAAAAAGTAAATTTAAATATTACAGCTTGAATTTTGCAACCCAGAATCCTAAATGGGATGCAGAAGCATAGAAAAAAACCAGCAGAGCAGAAGAAAAACCATGAATTTACTCTCCTAACAGACAATCCATAAATTGCAACAGCAGCAGCTCTGGAAGGCCATTATGATGACTTATTCCCCAAATTAAACAACAACAACAACCCAAAATGTGTGTGTGCGTGTGTAGCAACAAAATAAAAAGTGAGACACATGGTAGTTCTCTGTAAATAAAAGGTAATACTTTGAAACCTGAGAAATAACACCAATAATAAATGCTCCAAATCTTCCTTATATATTTTTGCACAAATTAGCCTAAAGGCAAAGGAATACTGAGAGTAATAAGGCACACAGCTTAGACAGCTCATTAATCTTTCTCATTACTTAATTCTAGTTTTACAAGGCCATGAAGCAGATTCCTGATGTGTGAAAGAGCCTGCCCAGCACTGAACACTCATCCCAAATAATGGGAGCAACTGTTCAAAATTCTCTTCCATTTTGCCAGACGGCGCCAGTTTCAGAAATTTAAGTCAAAGGTCACATTCTGCAAAATTTTAGAAAATGCAGGGAAGAGTCTCATCTCCAGAACTCCAGCTGTAATGCTATTGTTAGAAACCGCTCTTAAAATTACTCTGTCTTGACTTGCACCAAAAATTCCTTCAAGACTGGGCATGCAATGGTCACAAGGAAACAGTCACAGCTGCTAAAAATGCCAAGAGCATTACAAATAAACAAATCCAGTCTTATTCTCTCCCTTGTAGGCTCATACTAATATTAATCTGTGATTAAGTCAGTTGATATTTCTACTATACACGTCTACTCCTTAAAAGGTTGTTTCTAGACAAATTAACTGTCATCAAGGCTACCTGACAACCAATTTGATTCTTAAACTCTTTCAATATCTCTTAAAACTGAATAACCAAGCCTAACAAAAGGATTCCACAAGAACCTTTCTGGTTTATCCCACATAAATCTATATGAAACAATGAGCATCTCATGAAAACTCCAGCCCTGGCTCATCAGCTCATATTCATTCAGTGCACTGTTAATACAGACCAGGAACAAAATTCAAAGATTGCCCCTAAAATTATATTGAAATACATTGGTATTATATTAAAATCAACTGGACATTCTTCAATACCATAGCTGAAGGAACAAAGGCACATGGTCAGGTCAGTGTTAACATCAGCAGCAGGTCTCTCCCACCAGTCCAAAGTCTGTCAGGCTGGTTTCTCACTGACTCCCCAGTTGTGAAGCATTTGAAAGCAAACAGGCAGAAATTAAATTTGGTGGCTGTTTTTGAGAGGCACTCCCCATGTCTCCAATTGCTTTGTCAATGTTAGGCTAAGACTTGTGACACACCAATAGAATTTTATCTTTACAACTCAATTAATTTAGACAAAAAGAAAAATGTGCCAGGCCAGTGCTGCCAGGCAGCTGGACAGCTTGGCCAGCCCTAAAATAACACCAAGTTTCCTAACAGTAAAGCTCTGGGAGAAAGTCCCAGGGAAGAGAAACCTTTTAGTTCCTCAAAAAGCCTCAACAATAAAGGTGTCTCCCATCCTTCCTTAAAGCTGCATCAAATCCATTCCACATAGATATGGGAAAACACTCTCAGAAATTGAAAGCATAAGCAATCAATTTTAAAGATATTTAGTAATTAGTCCTAAAAGGATTTCCAAGCAAATAAAGCTCCCTTGCCTTCATCTAGTTTATGACTGATAGCATCTGTAACCTCACGTGGCATCCATTAAGTTCAGTAGTTAATTACATCTGCTCTGACTGGACATTATTTACAGAACAAGCAGATGTAATTTTCCATTGCTTAGCTAAGCTACATGAGGCACTTCAGCCTACCCCTCTCAAATCACTGCTTCTCACAAAACCACGGGAGGAGGGACAGACAGGGTGCTCTGAGCATTTTCTCTAAAGGAACAGTTACAGACCATCATCCACTTAATGAACAAATCCACATGCTGAGCACCATGTGAAAACTTGGAATAATCAGAGCCAGACAGTATTTACACCTCTGTAAGCAAACAAGAGAATTTTAACTTCTCTTTCTGACCTCAGAAGTGAATAGTCCCTGATATTGCTTATGCCTGCTGGGCTCCACACTGGAGCATAAACCCTTGACAAAAGCGATGAAAGAAAGGGCTCTGTTGCTTCATTCCCCAAAAATAAATAATTTTTTCACCAAAAGCAAAAGCCACAGATATTTGACATTTACACGTATTATCTGTATAGGAAGAATATTCACCCCCTGGATATGTAAGGTGGTTACACACCTAGCGTGACTCATTTCAGTTATAACACAAAGCCTTTATACCTTTTTATTATTAGTTCTGAAAAACTACCATTTCAGTGAAAAAACCAAACATTAAATTGGAACATGCTTTCCTATCTTCTTTCACTCATACTTTCAGACTTGGTGGGGTTTTTTCTGCTTAGGCATATTTAAATTAATCATAAAGACAAAAAAAATATTAGAAAAAAGTAATTAAATTGTCCTCTCCATTTCAGTGAGACAGAACTGTAATAATCACCAGCTGAACTCTAATTTTAAAATCACAATCTTATATTAACTTCAAGGGTTCAACAGTGTGACAATGCTCTAAGAGGGAATATAAAATAAGAAACTGCAAAGTGGTGCTCGGCCAAACCTAGCATTCATTTACAGATCAAACCCAATATGGGGAAAGTTTTCTACTCATGTAGGTAAGAACAACTTCAGGCTTAGAAGAGACAGAACATATCTCACAAAATGAAAGACAGGTAAGCTGGGAACCATAGACACTGACCAACCTCATCTCTGGGCATATTTTTAAATAACCATGTCCAGCCCTGTCCTACAGTTACATCATAAATTCTGCAAATGTCAAGAGAACTGAAGTTTTTGGATCACTCAGATTTCTCCTATGAAAAAGCATGGGATACATCTAAGCATCTTTTACAGATTTATTTATGAACAACCCTACATTTAATATAGTTGGATAATTCAGGTTTACTCAGTGCCAAGAGATCTGTTTCAGAGTAAAGGAAAATTCATCCCCAATTAAAGCAGTGGTAAAATACAGGCACTCACTCCCAAAGCACAGATTTGAGAAAGTGCAGACTGTGCCTAATGACTTTTAGCTCTGATGGGCGATTACTGTGCTCTGTAATGGGCTGACAGAAACAGCTGATTCTATTACAAGGACGTGTTCTGGCAAGGATTCTCTTTCTGTTGCATTTAAATTATAAATATGGACTCTCCTGAAAATATCAAGACAAAAGATACTAATCAATATCTCAAACTTCTGCCTTCTGTCCTTTACCATACTTCAAATTAGAACAAGCACTGAGTTCATCACCAGGAAAAGCCTTGCAGGTACTCAGGACTGTCTGCACTGTAATTTCTCTGCTGTGCATTCCTCTTCATCCTCTACTCCTTTTAGCAGAAACTGCAAGGTTTTTTTTAATTCAGCTGTTGGTTTCAAAGTGAGGTTTTAAGGTATATTCCTGTTTGCATGTATGGGTACAGAAAAAATTTCCAAAGACTTTGCAGTACCTGAAAATTCATCACCAATTGTCACTGAACAGTCTCTTTCTTCAAAGAGGATTTGGGAATGGGCTTTTCCTCAACTTGACAGGTCTCAAAACCACAAGTCTAATCAATGGCCTTGTTCACACTTTCAGGTTGAATTCAATGCATGATTAAAGCATTCAGCTCAGAAAAGCTTCTGGGGAGCCAAAAAGTCTTTAATACAATGTTTTTAACTCGATGTCTGTAATGTACTGTAGGAGAAGTTGAATACCAGAACCAAAGTCCCTGCTCCTCTGATACATATTTCATAAAAGCCACAAAAAAAGCTACTCATACTGGAAAGAAAAAGCAGCATGGAAACTGCAAACTATCTAACAGGCAAAAAGCTTCAGTACATCGAAGCATTTAAGTACAAATGGTGCTCACACTACTAAAAACCTGGTCTATACCTCTGCACAAGCTTTCCCACTGCTGTTTGTGAAGTTTTGTTGTAATTTTCTTTTGTCTATCCCACCTCACTAACAATCAGCCCAAACTCAACAGCTTTTTTCAGAGCTGAAGTTACAATTTTGATGTGCTGCTATGTACATTAGCGGACTTCCTACACAAAGAATGTTTGCTATGGACAATAAAGCAATTCTTATGTTGATAACTAATGAGGGAAAAAGCCTTCACTGAATTTGTTACATTTTGTTACATTTTTGTTTGAGAGGGATCAAACTGCAAAGAAATAACAAAAAATATGGACATTTAGTGACCATCTGTGAAGAACTAACCTAAATAGCTTTCAAAGAATGACTCAAGGTTTCATTTCCTGATAGCAACCATCTACCCATGCTCCTTGGTATGATAAGTTATCTTTTTCATCAATAAAATTCTTGGTTTATTTCCCTTAGATGTTTAACTCCTTAATCCCTATTTCCACAATGTTTTCTCTCAGGCAGTGCTGCCACAAGCTGTCCTGGTGCTCCCAAATTCTCACAACAGAAGTGCAACTTCAGCAGCCAGAACAAAGGATTAGTAAAAGCATTAAAGTGATCCTGCAAAATCATTCAGTGCATACACAAAAATTGAATTAATTTCATTAATTGTCCTCCAAATTTCAATTCTGTGAAAAATGATAATTTTCATTTCAATAAAACAGTTTAGGAACTGATAAAATAGTTCCAATGTGGTCTGACTGCAACAGGCTTAAAGCTCTTTTAGCATGTTTCGCTTTTCAGTTTCTCACAAAGTAAAAAGCACAGCAAAGAAAAGGCAAGATGGTGATTCCCATTTAAATTCCCATTTAAATCCTATTCTTGGAGCTGAAATGTTGCTCCAAATTCACCACTGTAATTTAAGCATTTCAGTTTAATCAGGAGGAAATAAACTTTGGAGATTTAAAGATTTGTTTTTTAATGCAAACTTTGTACTTGTTGAATTCAGACTTTTAACACCAGGAAGCAAAGCCACCATCTAGTCAAGGAATTACAGATGACTGGCTGTAGGGGGATTTCTCTAACACACACACACCCAAAACAAACCCAGTGCAGCTCCTGGGTCTTAGTCCAGATTTACATATGTGCTAAGTGACAATTCAGGCTTAACATCTCAAATGATCTTTCCTCACTTACATTATTAAAAAAAAAAAAGGTGTGCCATAGGTACCAGTTTATTTTCACTGTTTTTAATTCGACAGTACCTTCTTAAATAATGAATATTTATTTTCTGCCCATCACTTACTTTTATAGAAGTATTTATCTTTGAAACAAATTTAATAGTCAGGTTAGTATTTATTTAAGAAAACAACTAGGATGGCTCACCTGGACACAAGAACTATCAGAGACTGGGCAACAAAAACATTTAAAAGCAGTTTTTCAGATGTAGTGAGCCTAGTGTCTTACTAGGCGAGCCCCTGGGAAAGTCTGTTGCTTTGTTAACATGGTGTTGGGTTAGTTTTCAGATGAAGGTAAAACAACTTAAGTCATATTCCCTCCCCCACCTGAAAGAAGCTGCCCAGCATTTATGTCCAGAGTGCTTAAATTGCTATGTACATGCTTCTTAAAAAAATAAAATCAATAGACATTATGCCTACTCACCTAAAAATCAATAGACATTATAGATTAATAAAATATTCTTTTCATTTTCCCATGTTCATTTTATTCTAACTGAATATTTATAGCCTCTCTACCCAAGTTTAACATTAAATGCAAATGGATAGAAAGCATTTAAATGTGTACTGGTTCCAGGAAGCAGAATCTGTACTGTTATACAAACTTGAAAGAATTGTTTATAAAATTACCATACTGAGAAGAGCAAAATCTTATTTTCAATCTTAATACTCCAAGTTTTCCTAATTTCAGTGTACTTAAATGGCATTCCACTGTTCAGACCTAGAAACTATTAAAGCAAATGACTGACCAAAAAATATAGTATTTTCAAAACAGTATTGTAACATCACTACACAAATGTCCATTCATTTCAATGGAAAGGGTGGGAAATTAGGTTCAGTTAGGTTCATTGTGGAGTCTGAAAATCTCCATCTATGGCTTCCTTCATGCCCAGAAGGTTTTTGCTTCACAGATTCAGGTATTCCTATCAAAGCAAATAAGTCTCTGGAGCCTGGGAAAGGTAGAGAGCAAAAAAAGGGCTCAAAAAGCCAACAGGCAAATAAACAATATAATAGCAAGATACAGGAAAGGGAAATTAATCTGGCTACAATGCCAGGGAGCTACCATGTGCAATACTGCATAAAGCAAAGCAGAACTTACAAGTGCTTCTACATGAATTCTAGAAGCCTGGAAAATAAAACAAAAGTATATTTGGCATCAAACAGCCACCCTCTGTAACAGGCATCCCACACACCTGCCCACAGGAGGATAATCTGTGGGCTTGTGCTGTCAGTATTTACTTATCAGGATTGATGGATTAAGCTGTAGGAGCTGGGAAGATGCTCTGTGGATGAAATTTACCAGGATAAAAATATTACAGAAGAAATGCATCACAGAATCCCTTTGGGCAGGAAACCCAGCCTGTAATAGCCAAAAATACAGTTCCAGGGCTGTGCTACCAATTCTCAGTTCAAGTCAATGGCAACAATCAGGAAACATTAAATAAGATCAGGGAAGCTGCAAAGTTAGAACAAGTCACAACAATGGAACTTTTCAATCTGGGCCAGTGCTTCACCAGGATAAAGGAAGACCAATCTGAACTCCAGAAAAGATGCTATTTTGGGTTTGTCTTCAGCCTTTACATTCCTTTTTAGTGCCCACAGCATGACTCCGTCTTGATTGGGCTGCAGTGTTCCTCCTGGGTAGAAGCTTTCGGTCCCAAAGACATGATCAGCTCCCATCACACCTAATTCCTCCTTTTTACTCCTTTATTTTGTCTACACATGTGGGCTGCTAATCTCTTGTCTACAGATTCTCACACACAGAACTGGCAGGTATTACAGAGAATGTTATCACAGAAATCTTGTATTTCAGCAACCTCGAGTTACCCTGGAAGCATCCCTCCCTGAACCTCCCACACAGAACCTGAGTTAACTGCATTTATTCACAGAATCACCCACTATCACAGTCAGCTTCCCCTTATCCTTGGGGGCATCATCTCTGCTGCAGGAGCCTCCTCAGCACCGAAGGATCCAATTACCCTGTCTGGAAGGTGGATCTTGTCCAAAAGTTCAGGTCCATCCTCAGCAGCAGCGCAGAGGGGCTGCCCCTGTGGTGTCCCTGCAGGTCTCACCTCTGAGCCTCTCTACTAAGTTTGGCCAGTTCAGGTACTTTAAGAGCAAAGCTCTGCTCTCAGTGCTGAGAGCTCCCTGAACCACACACACGAACACACTGAAGACCTGCTCCATCATGTGATCTGCATTCTCTGCAAAAACTGGAGACGCCTTCACTTAGACACCAGATTTCTACCTGTCTATTTGTTTAACAGCGTGTTAGGTACTAGAACCTGCTGCTAATTAAGCTTCTCCTTCAAGCAGTAATTACTCTCCTCTCACTCTATTCTACTTTTATTAAGTAAATTAAAAATAGGTGACATCTATCCAAGAGCAAGTTCAGGTTTTTGAGTTTATGGGCTTCTTTTTAAATGCTGACATGAGGCATTCTCTCTTTGCCGATGACAGCCAACCTTTTCATTGTCCCCTGTTCTACATACAAGTTAGAAATTTCTTTTCCTTTCACTCCTGCATCTCTGAACAGGTTGGGCATTCTCAGTGTCCCAGATGATTAGGCAGAAAGCTGGCTAATTTTGAGGAGGGTAAAAAAACGTACATACAGAACTAAAAAAAAAAAAACCAAACAACTAATGCCGAAGTACAAAAGTGTGTTGTTATTTTATTACTGCAAAATGTTAGAAATTTGAGATTTGAGTTTTCCATTTAGATTGAGTTTTCCTAACTTAATTCCAGGATACACTGCAATAGCAGATACCACACAGAATCAAATGTGGGTTTCCTGTAAATCCTGGCAGTGTGCGGAATTTATCAGGCAAGTGGTCAACACAAGGCCAGGATCAGGATATACACAACTCACTCCCCACCCACCCACATACAGCCAAACTAGAACTAATTTGAAAAAGGACAGAGGACAAACTGTGAAGACAATGGACAGCTTTATTTCAGGAATAAAAGGCAAACAGGCTGTTAGGTAGCATCAGGAACGGGATGGAACATAATATGGAAATTATTATAATGGCATTAGCTCAATCAGAAGCATATCAGCAGCTATGATGCCATGTCTGGTTCTGGGCACATCGTTCACAAAGAAAAATGCCAGACTCGTGGACAAGACAGCTTACTACTATTCTTGAAATTAATTTTCCTATGGAATACATACCTGAGCCTAAAGCTAGAAAAAACCCTCCAACCACTACTGAACAGGTTTTCACCAGAAAGGAAATAACTTGTCTTTGAGCCAAAGGAGAAGTATCTTCAAACACCTGCAGTGTGACAGCACTGCCTTCCACAGCTCAGCAAGGAGAGCCTCCAGTTTATCTAAAATGAATATTCAAGTGCTGGCAGCCATCATTCCAGCACAAGAAGTCTTTCGATGCAGTGAGGACAGTCTCATGGAGTAATTGAGGGAAGAATTCTCACAGAAGGAAAGCTACTCAGAACTAAGGACAATGCTGGCACAAGAAATGATGCATGCAAATAGGTGTGTTTCCATTTCCATACAAATGGAAACTAAAAGTTTCTGATTTTCAGAAGACTATGCTTGTAAAACAGTAGCAATGAAGTACATAAATTCTTTGTGGTCCTAAAGAGATACAATTGGACAGTATATATACATTATTTCATACATACACACAATTTCTATGAATACACAGACACAAAGAAATTCTATTTTCCTGGGATAAATGGAAAGCTCACACATTTTCTTTTGTATATATACAAACTTCAAAGACACCACAAGAGGAAATTTTGTTCTGATGCATCACAGATAACAGCATTATTTCCAACACCTTCTTTTACAACTGACTTCTTTCTTTGGAAAACAAAAGGCTTGAAAGCCACAGGTTCCTGGAATGCATTTTCTACATGTGCAATTTATGGAGGCATTCAAAAACAGCCTACAATATATATAGCAGGCAAACTGTGAGAGCTTAGGCAAGAGGAATTTTCCTAATCTGCTTAAGCACAGGATTTTTTTAGTGGCAACATGGCTGCTGCTCTATGTCTGTGTCTCCCTGTCCTAAGCCTGTTTGCTTTTTGTTTTCTATTTAGTTTGATTCTCTGGGGGGGCTTAATTGTTTTTTGCTTTTTTGTCTTCATGGTAGGATTCCTTTATTATCTGATTTTACGGCTGCCATTGCCATTTTCTGTGGGAGCACTTTTTTGTTTGTTTTATGGCCCACCTTCAGTGAATCCTCTTTAGTAGAATCAACCTTTTTGGCTTTTTACTCCACACCATTATTCTACTGCACTACAGTTTACTTCTGAGGGATTTGCTGCAAGACTCTCAGCCCCAGTTTCCAGCAAATGAGGACTACAGAAGGATCCATCTGCTGCTGATACACAGAAGTCTCAGCTGAAATACTTCTTATGCCACAAATATGTCATTTGGGATGGATGGAGCTACATCACCACATCTTTTCACAAGAGGATGCAGTCCAGGAATAGGAACCAAACTCCTAAAGACACTGTGGATCAGGATTTCTTCCAAGAGAAGGAAGAGCTACCAAGAATCCAAAGGCTTTGTCGTTTGACTGCCATTCCATCAGCAGCTATTATGACCTGTTACTTCAGGTTTTTACATCTCTAATCACTGAGGTTTTCACCACTGAAAAAGGAATTAGCACCTTTATGTTAATCAGTGAAAATATTTACTTGAATTTTGACTTGTTATTAAATTTCATACTGTACATACTTACAATATGGACTTTGGAAATACACTGCTTGATTAATCTCCACCATTAATGCTGCAACAGGAGGACAGTGACAGGTCTCTCCTGAACAGCTTCTGGGGATGAAGATGCAATCTTTCTTAGCTGAGAAAGGATTATTTCAGATCTAACTCTGGTTGCTGGCAGTGTTGTTAATGCATCAGCATCTTGTATTATGTGCAAAAATTAAAATAATAATTCTATGCACTTTGGAGAAAGTTCTACTTTGTCCAGCATCAGGGGACAACAGGAGCTAACCTGCTTTTCTTTTAGCATTAGCTTGTTATTGTCTTGTGCATCAGAATGCAACCTCCCATGTCCAAAAATCAATTTCCTGTAAAATTATGTATTTTCTCTGTTGAAAGTTCAAATTGTTTTTAGCAAGCAATCATATTTAATATTTTGCTGTTAGTGAAGTTTTAATCTCTTCCCTGCAAGCTGGAGTTATTATTGCAACCTCAGTGCATATTGGCTGCCCTTAAATATTGCAATTGAATTTTTCCCATTGTTTCAAGACTGTCCTTGAGGAATAGCATAAATGGTCTTATTTCTCAGTTAATTCTCAAACTGTCTGCAAACCAGGCCATCGTTAAATGCTTGGAGATGCCCAGGTAAGGACAAGACACAAAGACACAAAGCTGCCCCATCTCAGTCAGATGCAGCAGGTGGCCACGTGCACAGTGGCCTTAAAAGCCTTACTTCCATCATCTTAATTAACTTTCTTAACACTTGCCTGCCCTGGAGAATTCATCTGAAGTTAAAAGCTGACTTGTGCTTCTATTTGGACTCCAAAATTGGAATTATGTTATGTTTCAATTTGAAGCTCCATGAAATTGACAGTTTTGTCTTTGAATGCTTGAGATCAAAAAAGTACAAATGAATTTTTACCAGTAACAAAAAACAGGACACTCTATTCACATTAGTAACATTAGCACTTTTCTTGTATTGTTTGTATTAATGTTTGTATTTTTCTCATTGAGCTAATACTGCATATTGTCCCCTTATCATAGTGCTACTTTGTATGTTGTCAGTCCTGTGGCATTAGGTATTTTGTAGAATAAGTGTTCTATTTCTTATTTGATACTCATATTTTTACTTTAAGATTTTCATGAGCTGATCTCCATGTTATGATTTTTTATTTCTGCAAGACGACTCATGCAGCTATTACATGAGTTCTTTAAGGAATTATGATTCACATTCTGATATCTCTTACACTATTTAACATGTGTCAAAATAAATAGTAGAAAAATCCTTTTTCATGCAAAAGAATATCTGCATGGATATTGCACAAATCTTTATCAACTGAAATACTATTTGAAGATTTCCATTCCAAAGCAATTACCACTCCTGCAGAAGAAAGCAGCTGATGAAACAGGGGGCAGAAAAGATCAGTACTTAATCCATTATCACATCCCAGTAATGCTAATCTAGGTGTAAGATTAATTTGGACTTCAAACATGTTAAAGCAGCAAAATAAGATTTGCTTCCAGGAATGTTCAAAAGACAGTATATCCATATGATTAGATTCAACATTTACTGCAACCTTTCGTCCATAATATGAATTTGAAACCAACTCAGACATTTAGTAAAAGATAATGCAAATAGATGATGTATGGAACCACTTACAGGACTCAAACATGGATTTTAATATGAGAAAGAAAACTTAATGAGATCATCTTCTCTGACAGGGCAATTAAAACACAAGAAGCATATTTCCAGAGCAATCCTTTCAGCATTTCTCTCATGGAAACTCATTCAATTATTTGGATGTAGCATTTTGTTGGTTTCCACCTATGAGGTTCCTATTGTTTTTAATTCTGTGTTTTTCCCTAAGAACTTGACAGTTACTTGATAAATCAATTTTTAAAACATTTGGTTTAGCCTGCCTGACCTTAGAAGTTGGTGTATTATTTCTAAAGTAATTTTTTCCAAACACAAAAATTCAATAACCTACCCGTTTATTTCACAGCAGCAATGGTGAATAACCTCTAAGCATCTTACTACTGTTAAATCTAAAGTTTCTACTTTTTCATTTTTGTTTCCGTGACTTTGATTTCTGTTAAATTTACAAAGGCAAACAACTCTTAGCAGGTTGACAGGTATCTCTTTTTACTTGGGATTTCAACTGCTCAGTTTACCTGCCACTGACTCAAGAGCTCATTTCACTGTAACAAGAATTAACATTGTGCATAAAGATTCACATGGGAAAGCACTGAAAGGCTCTGGACCTTCTGGGTTCTTACCATTCCTACAGCCTGGCATTTGCATTTCATCTTCCTGCCTCCCTAATTTCCTGTTAACCTCACAAAGTTCTCACTTAGCCACTACCAAAACACAGGCTCAAATATATACTTGTCTTTTCTAACAGCTCCATGTCCCTCCTGTGCTGGGGACTCCAGAGCTGGACACAGAGCTCCGGGTGGGTCTCACCAGAGCAGAGGGGAAGAATTCCCTCCCTCCCCTGCTGCCCACAGTGCTTTGGATGCAGCCCAGGACACATTTGGCTTTCTGGGCTGGGAGTGCCCATGGCTGGGACATGCCCAGCCTCTGATCCACTGCACCCCCAGCTCCTTCTGGGCAGGGCTGCTCTCCATCTGTTATGTCCCAGCCTGGATCTGTGCTTGGCATTGCCCCAACACATGTGCAGGACCTTGTTCTTGGCCTTGGCGACGTTCAGGAGGTTCTCACAGGCCATTTCTGATACATGTCCAGGTCTCTCTGGATGGCATCGCTTCCCCCCAGCGTGTCACCCACTCCACTCAGTGTGATGACACCAGCAAATGTGCTGAGGGTGCCCTCACTCCAACATCACCAACAAAGCTGTTAAACAGGGTCAGTCCCAGCTGAAGAAACCCCTCATCACTGGGCTCCACTTGGACATCAAGCATTGACCACAACTCTGAGTGCAACTTCTATTTCAACTTTTATTTTTCTCACGTTACCTGGTTTTTAATTAAGAAAGATTTCCCCTGATTTTTTTTTAATACTTTTTCCTTTAAAAACTAATATCCTGCTCAAATGCTATGAATGTTTATCTCTACCTTATTGCTCTGTCTCTTATTGCATTTTATGATCTTTACAGCTACTTTGACTCCTTTGGCTACATTTTTTAAGCATAAATCTTCCAAATGGCCTTAGTTTGGAAAAATCTTTATTCAAGCAATTAAGTACAGTTTTTACTACAACTACTACTTCAAATATATTTACAATTTTTTTTTGTCTTCATAATCAGTTTTCGTTTTCAGTTTCATTATGGTTTTCTTGCTGCTATGGAGCAGTTTATAGCTACACAAATAACAAATGGTAGATTCAGAGGGGAAAAAAAGAGGGCTGATTATTGAACAGTAAAGTGAATGTTATTTCAAACAGATAAAAAATAGATACCTTGTCCAAATATATCTCTTTGCATGGTTGAAAGACTGAGAGCAGAAACAAGATTTTAAGAGAGGCATGTTAGGTAAAAGTCTATAATAATGCTCAAGCTGTTCCAAAATACAGTGCTTAAAACCAATTTCTAGCCATAACAACTATCAATCATGATCTGTTACACTAATAACAGGACTGTATTCTATTTTTGCTTTTTTAAAATTGGCACACACCCAAGATGAAAAGTGGCAAAAAGGTTTTTCTCCCCTGCCTTTGTGTAGCATAATATATTCCCTAAACCTGCTTACACAAATATTAAAGAGGAATTCCCTTTGTTTTGTGTTCTATCAGAACTAACTCAGCATCCCAAACTGAGTGCTTGCAGCTTTCACATATATTTGGTTCACCCATCCTTCCCCATCCTAACCACAACCTGTTCCACACAACACCAATGTAAATTTATGCCTCTCATTGGCTCCTGAAAACAAATGGCATTTGTTCATTTCTTTTTTTATTAACAAAGTTAACAAAAGCCAAATCAACCATTCCCATAAGAACCTTCAGCAAAGACCCAAAAACCCAGCCCAGGTATAAAGGTGGCCTCTTTTTATTTCTACAGCTAAGTATCTTGCCGGCTTGATTTTTTGGGTTTTATTTGGTTCTTTTCCAAGAGAGCAGGGGGCTCTTGAAATACCAACAGGAATGATTTTAATGCTTTCTGAAATCTGCCTTCTAGGAGTTTAGAAGTGCTAATTCTTCACCAAGAGTATTTGAGGAGAAACCAAGGTTGCCAGCTGGGGGCAAAAAAAGGCAACCATTCCATTTCAAACATCCCTTCTGCTCTGAAGTGGTCAGGTTTCATTTGCACAATGCACCCTGCTGACGTTAATTTAGCAGCCCTCTAATCAAGCTCACTTCCTGAAAGAAAAGCAGAGAATATTGAAATGATGGTTGTTAAACTCCAAAGTTTTCAGAAAACAGAAGGAACTCAACTATAAAACCCCCTTTTGAGTCCCATTATAGAATATGCACAGTTCTGTCTGACTTCACCTGTGGAACAACTGGGATCTGGCAGAAGGATCTGCACTGTGGCATAAGGATAAATGAGGAATAATGAGGGGAGGCAAAGCCCTCTTGTGACAAGGCTTCAATTTGCCTACAATGGAGAATTTTTTTTAAGTCCAAAACCAAAAATGAATAGTTGTTTCTTGAAACACTCACTTTCACCTGATATCAGTCATGAGCACATAAAGAGACCCAAGACACCAATACAAGAGCGCTTTGTTTTGAGTATCAGGGTCTATGTCAAGGGTATTTAAAGCCATCTCACTACAGGATAAACTAGGTCACCTGAGGATTAAGGGGTAAATGAATGAAAGCCATACACCAGTCTCTCAAACAGTAAGGTAATACAGCTCTTTGTAGTTGAAAGGTGGAGTTAGTAAAACCCTTTGGTGGCATTATATTGTCTGCCAAAAAACACAAACAGTAATCACTTCATCCAGTAATTCTCCTATTGAAGACCAAGAGAACTACTGCCTCCCAGAAAGAACTCACATGCCACAGTGACCAGCCTGACCTTCTTTGAAGTCACTGTAACTTTACCTCAAATGCTATTTTCCTAGATATTTTTTTTAATAGAGGAAAAATATCTTTATCTTGTGGTACACAAATGCTACACAAGGATGAAGTTATTTCTGAAAGTAATACAAGGCAAAATCTACCCCAAAGCCCTCTCATTCCACTGCCTTCAATTCTATGCAAGTTATGCAAGGGATTGCTTTCAAGAAATCGTTCTTTTCAAGAAGTGTGAGTTAAGTACATGGAAAATTGGCAATTCCCAGCAACAGTATGTAAGGACCTCTGCCCCCCCTCCCCCATTTAGATATGTAACTGGATTTTTCACCTGCCTATACTCGCCTCCCCACCGCTATCAAAAAGAAGAGATTCTGTTAGAGCACCATTTTTAGGTAACAGGTTTCCCCAAGATTGCTGCAATCCATACAGCCAGGCAAGGTACAGGCTATTTCTCTTGATTCATGGTAAATCAATATTATGTTCCCAGCACCACACAACTAAATTACACCTATTGCATCTGCTGCTGAAAGCTGTATGTAAGGGCATGGTTTTTCTTTAGTATTTCATTTTTATCAGTCCCAATGGTACTACACTGGATTCTATGTTGTATTATGCCTTAACAAAAATGATTTTACTACATCACTCCATCATCTGTCTAAACTTAATCAAGCACAACATTGCTTTCTGAAGGTCTCCAGTAGTCTCATCTCCCTGAGGGGCTTTCTTCATGGTAGCCACTTTGAAAGAAAAATATCAGCTTGGCACTGTCAAACTCTCAAAATTTACAAGCAGGCAGTCACCACACAGCAAAACTATCCCAGATTATAAAATTGTTTTTAAAAAACTTCAATGTTTGCCCATTTCAGTACAAGAAGTTTTGGTTGCTATTTAATAAATAAATGTTTTGAGACAAAGTGCAACAGGACTGCCAGGTGTAAATTTGGTCCACAGAGTTTTAAGGTAGGACCTACCAAAACAGACAACAAGCTCAGAACAGGAAGCTGCCTGACATTCACATTTGAAGGAGGAAAAGATAAAAGCTAGGAAAACAAACAGTAAATGACTGGAGACCATTAGAGAGAATAAACTGTCAGCCCACAGCCTTTGCAACCTGAAATCAATCTCAAATGTAAAATCACTCATGTCCCTGTTTAAGTCACCTCCAATCTTTTTCTTGCCCATAGCTCACCACAATCCATTCCTCTTTCCTCTTTCAGCCTTTAAATTTATCCCCATTGTTTAGGTTTTTTAAGACCCTAATTGCCTCCCAACAGGCGCCTCACAATTAGCCCCCCCAGGGGATCTCTCCACCAGTCAGCACACATTCTTCCACCTTAGCCAAATTGTTCACTGTAGTTATGAAAAATAAGGCAAACAATGCACATTTTTAAAAGGAGATCACTACACACACCTAAGGGGAAAAAAATAGTGCAATACTGGAAGCACACAGAAACACTCTCAGGGCCACAGATCTGCTGGGAAGTGATGGCCATGGGCTTGGCTTGCTCCATTTCAGACCATGGAGTCATCCCCAGCAGGAACAAGCCACAGCTCATGGACCAGTGGAGCAGAAAGAGCCTTTTTCACAGAACACACCAAGTGACATCTGATATCATTTCTTTCTTTTGGCTGGCAGTACAAGTGACATTTATTAGCCTGTGCTGATGTAAAACAAGTGATAAATGTCAGAGGCAATTAATATTTTCATCTTTTGAGGAAAGTAATTTAAAAGTAATTATATCAGGTTACAGTTGTTTAAGCTGTGCCATACAATAGGTAATATTTATATTCATCCTCATTCCAAACATGATTTTATCACACTAATACCCAAGAGTATTTTGAAAAAGAAACCTTTGGCTACAAAAGCATCTGTTGTGCTTCAACAATTTGATTTAAAGGGAACATTGCTATTAGCAAAATGAGTCATTTATAGATTTGACCAGGTAAAAACAAAGCTGAACTACTTTCCATCCAGAGAATGTATCCACAGATGACGTGCTGATAACTTCAAAGTCCAGATTTCAAAGATCTCTATATATACCTCATCTCTAAAAAGAAACAATACAAAACCATAAATGCCATTATCTATTTAAGAAATTCATTCAAAAGACAGCAATGATATCTATCAGGAAGCATTCTGCATAGGAAGTGGAAGAGTTAAACCCTTAATTCACTATATTATGACATGCCTGCAGTGCAGCACTTCACCCAAAGCCCCACAGCAGACAACACATCAGGATGCATGGAAAAATGGCCCTGATTACCTCCACATATATCAATAAAATTGATATTGGAGAACAGTTATGGACAGTAAGGCTGAATGTTAGAATAAACACTATCAAAATCTGAAGCAACTGGATCCTTGAAACAAAATAAAAGAAACTTCAAGGTTTAATCATGCAGACGCATTTATGTAAAATGTCATGTATTAAATATTTCTACTATAGTATACAATAATTGAATTCAAGCTGAAATTAGCTTTCTAACGTGGAATAGACTTTCACACTGTGAATCACAAAACTACGAAGTGTGATTCATAGCAAATCTTTAAATAGAGATGATGATTCTAAAGCTCATAAGCCAAGTTTAAGGAACTGCTGTATTATTTACAGTACAAACCCAATGTTTTCACAAGATATGAGTAAAGTGAAAATTCATATTTCTAAAGCATACCTGCTTACATTAAACCTAGTCTAACAAATCATTTTCATACCACTTGAATTTACTGTAGTTTTAGGTGGCTTTTCTTTTGTTTAGCAATTCTTTTGAATGTCACAGACAGCCAGGCCAGAAGTCACACAACTAAGAAAAGCCTTTAACAACTAGAAACAGGAAGATTCAGTGAGCAAAACTTAATAAATATTAAGTCCACCTCCACCAAAGCCAACCTCATGTCTTCAATTACTGAAAGACTATGTAAACTTTAAATATTTTGTGAAAAAGAAAGAGAGAAAGAGCTGCTAAACTATAGTCACAGATTGGAAAATTCAGAATACATCCACACAACTGAAAACAAACTACAGGGAATACCTGGACCACCTTGGATGCCAAGAGCAAAACAGTTGCATTTGAACACTGCTCTGGTGGGCAAAAACACTCTGCTATTCACATAGCTGCTGAATAAAGTAATCCAGTTTCTTGACTCTCACTGTTGTGCTAAGAATGCACATCAAAAAGTCTTGGGTATTCATTTCTTTAAAAAAAATCTTAAGATTTAATATCAGCTCCTTCAGAGAATAACACTGAAACACTTTGGAGTCCACAAATTACTTCACATTTTTAATAGTAGCTCCTAGAAATTCAAGAATCACCAACCCTGAAAAGCCTATCCTGTCTTGATCTCAGAAATTATAAAATCCCATACCTTCTACAGGTCAGATAAATACTCATGGCTTGGGTAAAGCAATTTAATACAAAATAAAAGAAGACCAACTGATAAATCATATGGGAAATACTGCCATATATTTACAACTGACTTTAAATATCTTTTGACATTTTAGAGATCCTTTTCTAGGTGTTATTAAATACTGCTACTCTTAAAATATTTTTTGTAATTTATGTGACTACTATCCAAAATTTACAAATATTTAGAATGCAAAGATAATTAATACTTATCTGTTGAAAACACAAAAGCACTGCCTACTCCCAATGAATAGTGATAGTTTTCAAAATTAAATTTTTTCACTTGGCATGTTTTATTATGTTTCCTTTTAAAAAATAAAAAAAAACTAACACACACCAAAAACCACTCTATACCATCTTTCAATGTATTTGAGGAACTGAAGAGGCAACCATAACCAGCAGAACTGACAGCAGGAAAATAAAATGCGCCCTAACCAATTTCAACTTCCAGGCTGATGACATAAGCCTAGAAGCAAAATACACACTGCCTCACTGCAGGACATTTCTTCTCATTAAAGAGGTAAGTGGGTCTGTGTAAGCAGTGAAGACTATTAAAGATAAGCAGATTAAACACCAGTCTTGCAGCATGGCAGCATTATGTTGTGTTGCTAGGCTGGAGAGCTGGTTTCCCTTTAAGATTTGGGATTTCCAGCCTTAAGCAAGTACAAAATGCAGCGATGTTAACACCAGTGAAACACTCCAAGTGGCTGATGGTGAGGAGGAGAAACACTCCCACTCCCTACACAGCAACCCCTGCCACCAGCAGCAAACACATTCATGGCAACAAGCAAGTCCAGCTGACATGCTCAAGCCAATGAAATGTGTGAAACAGGTACTGCTGTTTATTTTTGGGAAGAATTCCTCTATCCAGCTTTTCCTTAGGCTCAGGTTCACACACATACATCCATTCTTCCCTGCAGTCACCTGCTAACAAAACATTTCTTCCTGAAGTAGTAGAATATTAATTACAGGTATTTTTATCTTTCCTCACAGCCTGAAAATAAATAGTTTAGTGCAGCTATACAAGCATTCACAATGTCCTTACTGACAAACTGAAAGCACTTATTTAAGCATTAACTACAGCAAATTATCAAACCAATTTAACAGCACCCTGAAGACAGCAGCTAAATGCCATCTTTTCTGCCTGAGCAAACCATTTAACCTTTTCTCCTTGTCCACGTTTCAAGGACTTTTTATTCTGACAAGGTTTTGCATTTTTGCCTTGGTACATTTTCTAGTGTCCTCAAAGTGAATGCCAGAAGCTCATGCTCCCCCAAATTTGGTTCCCTTCCCTATTCCATTGCCAAGTGGACCACAAGCACCAATCCTGAAAAATCCAACCAGTGGGAAAGCTCACAGGCCCAGAAGACATCCACCAAAAACCCACAAGGCTTCACACCTGTCTGAGCATGACTCCTCAGTCCTACAATGAGATGTACCACACAGATTTCACAACAATTCATTTTCCCATGTTGTGACACACAGCATCCCAGCACCAGATTACAACAGACTCATACAATAAAACCTCACAGTTTTTTTTCCACTGACTTTAGTCAAAACCAGTTGTTTATGACAGCTCTAGTTAATGAATTCTAGCAGCCATTCATCTGTAGTCAGTTCCCCAGCTCTCCTCCTCAGCAGAAGACAGAGCACATTGCCCAGACAGGCTGGACACCCTCAGCCACCAACCTCTGTACAAGAGCAAGGTCATTTCCCTTCTCCACACAGCTAACACCAATGCAGATCCCACTCCTCCTGTCAGCTGCCAATTTTCACAGAAGCTAAAGAACTTAGACTGTCTTTTTAATTAATTTCAGGTGTTGGAAATTTACCGAGGGAACAGGAACCAAGCCTGAACATATATCTTGCTTCTTTTGAAAGCCAATCTGAAAAAATTCTTTTTCTTTAACTAATATTTTTTAAAAGAAAACTGGCATACACTTTCTGGTATGCTAAGATGGGTTTAAAATTTCAGTATCTGAATAAATCATTTTTATTTATCTTCTCATGTTATCACCTCTTCCTCAGATGTCAGTGTACGTGGTGACTGCCTACATCATCACTGCTGGAAGCTCTTCAGCAGATATCTGACTTGTGGGTTCAGTTATGTTCCTAGTAAATCTGTGAGCAGTATAAAATAAGTCTCGTTAATATATTTCCCATGGCAGGCTCCCCTGCAGGACACAGTTCCAAAAACTCAAATCCAAGAGACTGGTAGCATCTGAAGATCTTTACATGTGTATGTATGCATCTATCTTCACGCTAAACTTACAAAGGTAACTTTCAGTTTAAAATGTAGATACTAATTATTTAGTTAATGTGTATTTCAGAAGTTTTTTAACAGCAGAACAGAAAAATCAAATTTTGAGTCCCATTTAGCATCTCTCTTCACTGTGAACAACTTACAGGCCTTTAGTGAGCAATTTCTACTTTAATTTTTTTATAAAAGTACAGTAAAAAGCAGTATTCTTACTAACACCATTTTTATCAGACCTTGTAATGAGCTTTGTAGCCAGCAAAAAATGTCTTCAATAATTCTAAAACACACTCTTCATGAGATAAAATTGAAGAGCTAGTCAAGTTTCAGAGCCTTTAAATTATGGCCAAGGGTGTGTCAGAGAAGGCTGAAACTGTACAGTGCAGTCAGCCTCCTATTGTTAAATATATTGAAGCTTAGAGATTCCACTGATTTTCTGATTCCCTTTCCCTATAAAACAAAACAAAAAAGTGCTCAGTCCTTAGAGTAAAATAAACCAGCTCAAGAACAAGTCCACCAAATACTCATTATACTCTCCATGCCGTATTTCTCCCCTGCCCTCAGGAGGAAAGTGTTAGATTTATCTTTAAAACTAATGAATTTTTCTTCTGGTGGGCTAGGAGGCATAGGGTTTTTGGTATATTATATTTTAGCCAAACATGCTGTGCAGTAGAAACACGAGCCAAGATAAGCACATTCAAGCACAAAAGTGGTCCCACAAAGTAAATTACCTAGTTGAAGTTAGCCCAAATTTCAACAGAAAATGAGATACCACACTGTAAGGAAAGATGGATGCAGGGAACTGTGGTGATAATGTCCAGCCACATCTGAATACTGCTTACATAGCACAAATGCAGAATATAAGCTACATGCAAGTGTCTGAAATCTAGAATAGCACAATCTCCATTACTTTTCTTACTTGCATTCACTAATGAGGATTTTGGGGATAGAAACTCCAATTTCTTGCATGTGCGAGAAGAGTAAAAGCACACATGCACCAGCTCCTGCAATGCTAAAGAAACCAAAACCTCCACCATTTTCTAGTACAAGATGATCAAAATGCCAGTTCATCTTCACAGGGACTCACTGGGTACTACTGCTATGATCTGCACTAAAATACCAGCAACAAGAAGTGTACATGGAACAATAACAAACCTAGGTAGCCTCCTAACATTTGTGGCTACATTACAATGCATTTTATGTGACACCAAATAAATCAGAAATCCAAATACACATCTCTGTACAGAGCAACAGAAACAGCTCCACCACTTAGCACCTGTCCCTAGGCAGTAATTTATGTCAAAAGTCCAAGTTCATTACCTAAAATGAAAGCCTAGAAATTAAAGGAATATTCCATTATTAGAAGCTCTTTCTCAGCCTCTTCTCAATACTACTGCACAGGTATGTCACACTGTGAGCATGCTATACGTGTGTGTATATTATAAATATATAAATATATACAGTTACATGTACACAGAAATCTGATTTACCTCTCCTGGACCTTACATTTCCACACATTTCACCACTACAGATTTGTAGACCAAATCTGTGGCACCAAACAGGATGCAACAAAAGCAGAACTGAACAAATGAAGAAAGTGATACAGAAGGGCCACGTGCCACTATATTGACTTTGCATGTAGGAACACTCCTGCTCCTTTAGGTTATCTGCTCCCTCTAGCCCACAGCTATTTCCTGCAGGGATCAGGGCTGAGAGAGCTCCCCAAGAAGACAAATTTATCACAATGCGGATATCACAAGCATTTCAGGTGATGGAGGTAAAAGGAGCATGAGGAAAATATACGTGTGTGCATTTGGAAAGTGCCCTGTAGTGAAACATAAAGGAAACAAGATTTTCACAGTGCACTTGATTAAGTACCAGAACAGGTGCCAAAAAAAGGCTGCAAAATCTATCCCTAGATACACTCAAAACCAGCCTGGACAAGTCCTTCAGCAGCCGGATCTAACTTTAGAATGAGCATTGCTTTGAGAGGAGAGGTTGGATTAGAAAACCTAATTTGGGCTCTGATGTTCATTTTAAAAGCCATCAACATCCAGCTTGAACTAAGAAACTAATTTTTTTCATCAGTGGCCTTTCAAACTAGCAACACCCAGCTCTCCAAGGGAAGCAATTAAATATAGTGCCTTGGCAATGTCCCAACAGTTCTTTAATTTTTCTTGATTTTTGAAGTTGAAATTGACTATAAAATGGTCACTTTTCAAAGCCACAATTTCTTCCAAAAATTCTACTCCAAAATACAGAGAGGAAAAAGAAATGATCTAGCATTAACTTCCTTTTAGACGTCTGCCTTATTTCCTGATATCCTTTTAGCCTATTTTCCAAGTAACTGGAGCATTCCTGATGTAGATATTGATTACACCTATATATGTGTATATATATATATATGTGTATATATATATATATATATATATATATATATATATGTATATATATGTATATATGCATATGCATTTACACATACCTACCCAACTGTGGACAGACACAACACTACATCTAGACAGTAAATACTCAGGACCACCAAAATGATGGAATTTCACCATGCTACAAAGTTAAACCAGGGAAATGCATTCTCATCCCCAGCAGTGTCTTCTGCTGACACTGGTGGACATTTGGGCTCCTCCAACCTCCCTTCCTTTTCCAATACTCCCCTGAAGAACTACCATGAAAACCACTCCCTGGTATGTCAAACAGATAAAACATCCCCAAGAAATGCTAGATTCAGAAAAGCAATAAATGGCTTGGAAAAAAATTTGATTATCTGTGGACAGAAAAAAATCTTGCTTATGAAACTTTGATTAATTAGATACATTGAAAATAATTATCAATTTATCCAAAAATTCACCCCCAAATAATCTTACTTATTCCTATATACTCAGTTATACAGAAAGTAAATACAGCTTATTTTATGATGAGGAAATGTACTATCCTAATACACTGTCACCATGGTATATGCAGCACACTGTGTCAAGCTATTTCAGTAATATTAATAAGCAGTAAATAAATAAATAAATAGGTGAGATGTAGAACATATTCACATAAGGCAGCAATTACTTTGTAATTGCCTTAAAGCATCAGCAAGGCATGAATAGCAATATGTTAAAATATTAAATTTATTTTCCTCAAAGGAAGTTAAACAATGGGACAGACATGGTTAATTTAATAGGCAACGTTCATGGTCTATAAACAATTACTTATGCTAGCAAGTATGTAATAGGCTATATACCATCCTATTACAATGAAAAGGGGGGGTTGGAGGGAAGAATATGTTGCTCTCAAGCACAAATCTATTCCCTGTCCATCTCACACAAGGTTTTGGAGCTCACTCACTTCTAGCAGTTTTATTCCATAAGCATCAGTTCAGTTATCACACACCACTGACACTGGCACAGATTACTGCTTGTCAGACCAGTGCAACTGAGTCCAGCTTCCACAGCACCAGTACAAAATAAAACTTCACATGATGTTTGAGTTCAAAACAAATTAGAGTATTTATTGCAACAATGATAGCTGTTGAAAGTAAAATATAAATATTATTTGCATTGTTGAATTGCATTCTGGTTTTGGATTACTGGGCATTTGAAGCAGTAAAGAAGCATATGTCAAAAATAAATGAGAATATCCAATCTGCAATTTTTAATTAATGCTCAAGTAAAATGGCTACTCTAAGGCAAGTCTGACAAGTCATGTAACAGATTTTTGTATGTATCTGTAAAAGTGAAGCCCCAAAATTAAGGTAAGCCTCATGGTTTATACTTCACTTCTTACCATAGGAATAGTCACAGAACTATTGGATATAATCCAAGACATTAAAATATTATTTTATTACTGTATACAAAATCCTTCTTTTAATTTATAAAATATACACTAAGTAAAAACAGAAAAACTCAAATTCTAGTATCATTGTTACGTTCTCAGTCAACCTGATTCACACCAAACAACTGTCAGCATTTTAATGAGACTGTC
This sequence comes from Camarhynchus parvulus, assembly GCF_901933205.1. NCBI lineage: Eukaryota > Metazoa > Chordata > Aves > Passeriformes > Thraupidae > Camarhynchus > Camarhynchus parvulus. Next base: position 9,097,231 of record NC_044578.1, read on the forward strand.
ACATTACAAGCAGAAGAATAAATAAAAGAAGGCTGAAGTTAAACTTACCTGCAGCCCTCTTCTTCGAAGAATACTTGAATCATCCATATTTCCACTGCTGATCACTAAAGCTCACTTGCTTCTCACTAGCTTTGCTCTCTAACTGTTAAAGAAGTCCATTATTTTCAAACTTTTCTCCCCCTCCCACTCGCCCTCCGTCCACTTGCTAAAAATAGGACATGGTCTTTCACTTGCCTGTCAGGAAGAACTGCAGCCCAGTCTCTGACTATCTGTATGTAATTTTGTCTGCCTCTTTGTGGCAGATTTTGCAGGTCACATTTGAAAAAATCTCTTCGACTTTCCTAAATCTTTTCAAGGTTGGCTGTCTCACTCCCCTCATACACACAACTGTCTACAAATATATAATAATAATAATCCACAACTCCACGTAAGGCCAAAGAGTGGAATTTAATTCAGATCCCATACACAGGCATTTTTGCTTTATTTCAATTTACTCGAGCTGTTATAAAGGATCAGTAAGCTAAAACAGCTGCCTTCATTTACTGTGTATAATAAGCTCACAAAATCCAGGTCACATTTCCTTTAAAAAACACACAGTCACGCTAACTAAAAAAGCAATACTGTGGGCACACAGGACGATACACTGGCACCAAAAATACAGAAAAATCTAGCTACAAAAACCATGGAAATTTTATTTTTCCCAATTCTGAAAAATTCCTTTACTCCTTTGCAAGACAAAGCAACTGTGGGATTCTTCAGATACTGTCACACATTCTTTTGTTTCTGCTATCTCTGAGGTATGCTGGGCTCCTCCATGCAGCAGGCACGGCACATTCTTCAGCTCATTGCTGAGATCTTGCGACTCTCATGTGCTGAAGGGTCTGGAACACATGTTGCAAGTCCTGAACATTTAAGAATTCATTCATCTATTCATCACTGACAGAGCTGTCTGAAGTAGCCCTTCCCTCATCATCATCCATAGCAAAAAGGCGCGGGGGGGAATGAAAAAGCACAGTTCAGCTGAGGCTTTTTCAGTCTGTCCTGCAGTTTCTGTTTTCCAGCTACCTTCACACAGACAACTCCAGCAAGGTCAAAAAGGGCTTTGCCCCTTTAGGTCCATAATGCCAATGCCATTTTAAAACACAAGCATACAGCATGTGTTGAAAAATAAAACAACAACAATGCTTCTAGCTATACCAAACACCATTTCAGTAAAACCAAAAATCTAGATATGTTCATCCCAGTATCATTGAAATTTCTGAGCATGTCAAGAAGCCTTTGTCCTACACATGCCCTTTCTAGATTAAAAAGGAAAAAAGAAAATATAACGAACAACCTATTGCCGCAATGACCTTCAATTTTTTAGCAGAAAGCTAAAGCAACAGATTTCATCTCCTGATAAAAGCTTAGGAAGAGAGTCTATTTATAACTTCTGAATATAAACACTGCATTTAAAAAGAACCTAACTTCTGATGGATTTCATTAGAGACACAAATCAAACTTCATCGAGAGCTGTGTTTTTGAGGGGATTTCAGCCAGCCATCCTCAAGTGTGCAAAGCAGCAGCGAGCGGAGCCCAGCCCGGGCAGCGCTGCTGTCCCCGCAGCTCTGAGAGCCGCGAGCCAAAAACGAGTCTCCGGACAAGCGCACGGGTCTGGCCGTGCTTAAAGGAGCGGAGATTTACACGGAAATCTTCAGCTGATCTTCATGCTAAGTGACCGAGTCACATGAGCTGAACACATCATTGTAAAGTCAGCTGAAAGCACATACAACTCAATCCAATTCACCAGGCTTTTTCCTGATCCTCGGCGGAGCGAGTGTGGTCTTTTATTGAGAGCAGCTAATAAATCCTGCGGCTGCCGTGCCTGCCTCCATCCATCTGCCGATTTACACGAGCGAATGCCGAACGAGGGCTGCAGCGCCTTTGTGCGCTCCGGAGAGGGCAGAGCTCATTTGCATGGAGCCTACTGTACCATATAAAAACCTGCGCTAGTGAAAACAACTCCATGAGCCACTTCATTTTAAAGGAACAGCATCTGCTTTTGCAAATGGGGCTGGGGAACAGCGAGCCAGCCACAAAACTCTGCGGGAGAACTTAAGGATGTGTCACCGGGGGGAACAGCGACATTAAAATACAGAATAAGCTGTTTAAAAGCACACAGGAATGTAAAATGATCATAGGACTTCACTGGGATAACGTTCATGATGGATTTCAATATCATTTCTTGCATTTTGCCATCAAATAAGCTTCCTCAGAAAAAAAATACAAAATACTAACTTCAGTTATCAGACATTAGTACCATACAAATTCTATTTTTACCTAAGAAAATCTCATAGAAACAAAACACTTTGGCATGCATGCTCATACATATTATATGCACTTTGCAATTTGTTGTAGTCTACAATAGATTTTAGAAATATTTCTATTAGACCATGCACTAACTGGATCACTGATCTTACCTCTTCTAAGGCCACCAGCATTAAACAACACATTCTGTGAGAGGAACCAAGGCATCTTAACAGTCATGCAACACCATTCCCATTGTATCCTCCTCCTAAATCAACCACTAAATGAAAATGTTTCAGCAAGATAACAGTAGTATATAACCATAACTTATTTCCATAACATAACTGGAAGCATTCTTACTGGCACATATACATCTAATCCTTCCTGGATTATTTACCGTAGTATTCAGACATTGCCAATTCTCAATATGTCTTCACAAGTGACTTGTAATTGATTGAGCCTGGCATGAGTCTTGAAATACCATGAGAATCATCTGTTCTCTTCCAAATTTCAAGCTTTCTTGGGGAGGATGCTTTCAAATTGGCTGCCTGCCACACTTACCCAGTTCCTGGGGTAGAGAAGCCAAGTGGGGCTGCTGGAAAAAAGAACAGGCATGGCTTTTCCTCCAGCTTCCCTTCCCTTCTTCAGTGTTTGCTTAAATGTCAGATCAAAAACCACCACCAAAAACATCACAAATGGAGCAACCGTTACCTTTTCTTCTCTCCTGTTTAACTGTGAAGACTCATTCACTCTCTTTTTTTCTTCCTTCAGCAAAATCTACCATAGAAAATCAATGATGAAAGAAGATGGGAGAAAATACTTAGGATCAAACTGAAACAAGCGAAGGACAAATGGAATTTCAAAGCAACTCTCTGACATGGAAGATTTTTTACTAAATATTACCTTTAGAAATTTAAATTTACTTGTCATTTCATCAAAAGATTACACTACCCTTAAACAGTGATTTTAACATCCTAAAAGATCTGCAGGTAAGTCTCCAATTAGAGATGAGAAAGTATTGTATAAGACATTCCATTAAAGGATGTATTACTGAATGATACTAAAGAAACAGAAGGACACAAAATGTAGTTTTATCAATTATATAAAAGTTAATTCTGGAAGAAAGTTTTCAAACAGTTTCCAGATGCAGGCAACACCAAGAAATGATCTAACAAAAAACCCTATTTATCAGGGGAAAAAAAAAATCAAAATAAGGAGGTCATGTAATACTTGAATCCTTTAAGAATGAGAGTACCTACCTTAATATTCAACTTCACTAAAAGAAATTAGGAAGGGGGATTAAAAGAGGGACTTTAAAGCTGGTTAACCAACAACTTTAGTAAGCTCCTAACTCAGTTCTTCCTTCCTCCATCAAATTTACAAATCTGGAGAAAATTTGCTTTGCTCTGCAGCAACAGGGAAAGAGAAAGGGGAGTGTAGCATTGGGATCTCCTGGACATAATCCAACCAATTCCTGTTTCGCTGCAGTACTCTGAAAACGTTCTGAGAAAGTTCTTAATTGAATGTTGATTTGAAGACATCAAGAAATGGAAATGGCCATGAACTTCCAGTATGTTCCTACAAGGATTAGCCCGGTAAGTTGGGAAGGGCAGTTTATCAGCTTGCCAATACTGGGCTGAATTAAACAAGGCTAAGAGCAATTCCCAAAGAAACAAAAGGAGCTACTGCTTTACACAACAGTCACATTGGGCTATTTCTGGCTGTAAAAGGCTGGAGGGGAAAAGAATCACAAGCATGGGCAGAAGTGTTTGGACAAATGCATTGAAGAATCTGCCAAGAACTCTTAAAGAGGGAAACACACTGAAGTTGACCCATAGTCACAAACAGTTGCAAGTGTTCTGGGAAGAGACACTGCCTTAGACGCCTGCAATCAGAGATAAGGTACTGGGCTCAGCCAGGGTAACCATTCTGTGCCTTTATTTAGGTAGAAAGTCCAAAGGTAATGCTTGCCGAAGACAACAGTGTCTTTCATCCTAAAAGGCATCCAAACTCCAAAAAGGAACGAGGTGTAACAGTGAATTTGTAAACTGAAAAGTAACTCTAAAAATAATGTGTAGCTATGACATTCAGGGAAGCTCTGAACAGACCAAGAGAACTTACACATCATAAATTAGTGGTACTGTCTCTAGATATAATACTGATGACATCACCATGGAAAATCATGTCTGTGGCCTATATTTTGAAATTAATATTGATAAAATGAAAGATCCAAAATAAAATGTTTCCAGGGTAGGAAAACATCAATATTAAAAGACTTTAAGAACTTAATCTCCTTTAATTATCCTAGGAAAAGCCACATGTATGACAAGACATTGAAGAATATTAAGAGGACCTGGAATTTTACTTTTTACACACTAGACAGCAAACAACCCTACCTCTCAGAGGTCTCTAGGAGGGGTCTGTGCTTGGATTCTGGTCAGCATTTTATGTCTTTTGATAAGAAGTCTCTTCTCATTCATGCTGATTCAGACCCCATTCCATTGCCTGCTACCAAAATCTATCACTTCTCTGTCTTGTAGAATAAAAACATCTGAGAGGTCAGAACATTTCCAAGGTGAAAATGACAGGAGTTTTCCATCTATTAACTTCAGTATCATCAAAACAACAACTCTTTCAGCTCTTCTGCAGCCCACAGGTTTTCAAATAGCATCAGTGGAAGATGACCAAGGACAGACCAATTTCACAGTCAGAAAAGCAATGACCACAGGAAGTCACTTAGAAGTTGTGCGATTGCTCCTGTGTACAATACATTTTATTGAAACATAATTGAGAATTCCTGAATAAGCTCTTATCCTATTACTCACATTTTCTACTCACCAAAGCAACTGCAAAGGGGAATAAATAAGAAAGGAGTCTGTATCTACTATATCAGAGTGCATTTACATATGCACAAAGACATATCTGTGTAGAATCACGTGGCTCATCTCTGAGCTGTGTTCAGTTTGCATATTGTACTTTCTATGCTGAATATAAACTACCTATCTGAAATTGTAATTGATATTTGCAGTGAATTCTAGGTATCACTCCACATCCGTGAAAAAACTACAAATTAACTAAAATAGGGCAAATAATTTTGCTATGACTTCCTAGTCATTTCAGGTTCTTGGCACTGCATCCTGACATCTTTTGTGGTTTACACCGTTGCATCAGAATTGAAACCTACCATTACCATAAAAGCAAAACCAGTAAAGGTCATCTTGGCAATAAAGTCATCACATTGTGGATGAAAAGTGTGTGTGCTGTCTAGAATAGCTTAAGTGAATCCAATAGCTGCACTCCTTAAATTCATAACTCCAGAGAATTTGGAGGTCCTTCCAGAGGTCCAAGTCCACTTATATTGACCACTTAGAAAATTTTAATATTTCATAATAACTACAAAAACACCAGAAAGTCTCTTACACAACCAGTGCCCCATCACTGGAGACAGGGTGTGAAGGACGGCAGCACTACACGAAAGGAAGATCTTGTGATGATCACCAATTCACATTTTGCTACACAAAGAGTACTCCCATCCAAAAATCAGGCTAAAAAGACCAACAGCTTGTCTATTTTCTGCAGTAAGATGCAATGGTTTTAATTACATATTGTATTATCAAGGAATTTTTTGAACCAATGTCCTGATCTAAAAATACCAAGAGTCAAAATTTACATTTTTCATAATGTAAATTATGAATTTCATAATTCCTAATTCATTATAGTTTTTACTCTATTTAATCAAAACTAAAAGCAACAAGACATCAAGCTGTGGGAAACTTTAAAGCTATAACATTTCCTTACATAACATATTGTCTGGTGGGAAAAAAAGATCACTTTCCAAAATTTTAAAAGCTGACAACTTTAGTGACATTTTTTTTTAAGTCTTTGGTAGCATTTATCTGTGCAAAAAAATGAGCCAAATGTTTCACTGTCAAACTGAAACTTAAGTGCTTGGGGCTTTTTTATTTATTTTGATCAAGCTGTGTTTATCTGGAGATTTAAAAATGTGTCTCTTCGAGATACACTGACAGAATACTGAAACCAGGAAGGCTGATGAGGTAACTTGTTTTTTAAAAAAAGAAAAAACAACAACTTGGCAGCCAACCTAAGGAAACTCGCCTGACAGCTTGTCTGAATTTCTTCTGGATGTCTTGCCTATTTACAAGATTCAGTTTGATAAAGTAAGACCTTTGGAGCAAAGCTGTGCATTAGCAATGAACTACAGCAGGAACTCATCCTGAGCCACCGCTTATGAGGCTTGGTCCCAGAAAAAGAAACACTGAAAAAATGTCTAAAATGCTCAAGGTTTACACAATACTCAGGCTTTCACAGCACACTTTCCGTTCCCAGTTTGTTAGGTTTAGATTCCCGGGCCAGACTGCCCCATCCCCCACATCCAATGCCTTATGAAAGGCGGCACTCCCACTCATCTTCCATACAAATGTAAATTTGCTGCCGACAAGGCTGGAGGAAAGGGTTCATTCATCTACAGAACAACTGCTTCCATACTGTAACAGAGCAGGCACATGCAGAAGAGACACCAGCTTCCAGGCAGAACCTTGGCTCAAGCTAACATCTTTGGAAAGGAATCTCCAATTAAATTTCATATTTATAGAAAATGTGGGATTCACTATGCAAATTCATATTCTGGAGCTGAACTGCCATTAGAGCAGAATGGAAACCAGCTTCTCTCATGCTACCTTTCAAATACAATGCCATCTTTAAAAGAAACATGGTTTTGATAGGCAGAAAAGCCTTTCTCAATATAGGCTGCAAATTTAAACCTGAAGAAAATATAATTTCTGTCTACTAAACATTTGATGACTACTGAAATCAAGTTTCTCTTACTTTATTATAAAGACAACCCTCACACTTCAGATCTTAGGATTTAAACCTCAGCAATTAATAATTCCAATCAGAATGGCAACAAACCCCAAAGCTCAAGGACTCAATACCAACTTGTGTGTTTCCCAAATGAAGCTATTGACATTTACTGAAATGTTTATGGAAACAAAGGCTGTAGTTTCAAGAATCCCCCAGGAAAGACATTATGAATCCAGTTAGCCCAGAAGCTATTCTGCCCTAGAAACTGGCTCTATAAAGCTACAAATTACAGATGCACCTCATATCTCATGCAAACAGACTTACTGATAAATACTCCCAAAATTTTACTGCACACAAAAGATTTCCTCCACTATCCACTCTCCTGACCAGCACTGCCCTTGCTGCAGCCTCACCACAGCAGCAGTGGTTTGCATATACACACTTCCCTTTTCTGTGCACTCCTCCCAGACTTCTGCTTCCAATTCTTACTTCATCAACAAAGCCACATTTAACTTTGAAGTACAAGCTAGACAATTTTAATAGAAAGATGGCACTTTTCAATTAAAGAGTTGTAAGGACAAAATTAAAGAGTTGTAAGGACAACAAATTGCAGAGGTGTGAGACCAAACCGAGCTGTATTTCACTGTATCTTCCTCCCACTTGTATCTGTAGGATATTTGTCATTTTGAACACTCATTTCTTCAAAACAAACACCTGATTTTTCATGACACAAGGAACCTCTTCTATTACACTGGTAAAATAGTTACAAATAATGATTCATGCAGTCATTAGGAAAAAACCCATTAGGAAAAATGCCGTTAAACTTAACAACTGCTTTTTCTTTAATTATTCTGCTCAGAACAGACTCTACAGCACTCTGATAGTGTGTACTATCAGAATATAAACAGAACATATTTTTCCAGCTTAATCCACATACAATTCATTTCTATATACCATGAATTTTACCTTGGTTTCCAGCTGACATTAAAGTGCTTAAACAAGACTCCAAAGGTTGTACCATTTTGCTGGCTTAAGACCAACATAATATACATCAAACGCTACCTTTGAAATAAATACTTGAAGATAAGCCAAAACATTTGGAATTAGAGGGCTTTATTCTCTCCTACTCTCCTTGTTTATACCTAACTAAGCTTACATCGATATCCAGGGAGACATCTCACAGCAGTTTTTACTGATGGATTCTGACAGGTTTTTATTCTTCCGTTTCTGGTCTCAGACAAAACTTTGCTATTGATTTCTCACAATTTTGTCATCTCCTTAAAGTGCTGGACAAGTTAAAAGCTTTTTTATAGATATCCTTTTTTTTTTAATCCACTAAACTTGAACAAAAACAGAAAGATAAAAAAAATAAATTCATTCAGGATTTCAAAGATTTGCAGTACAATGATAACTTTTTTTTTTTCAATTCTCCCTTTTTACCAGGATCTGCACTAGACCTCCCATTTTTATGAGTTCTCATGGTTGGTTTTTTTTCATTTGAAAACTACTTTTCATTTTAAAAAGAGTAGAGACATAATAGTAATTTGGCAATCTCTTGAACATTTTTGGTGTTTTTTAATAGAACCATTTACATTCCATCAGGAGAGAAGAAACAGAAGACAGTAAAACTGCTGGCTTAAAAGACTCCAAGAATTTTTCTCAAAAGAAAAGTGTGACAATAATTATTTTACAAGGCATGTGAAAACAGGTCTCCTTTCATAAAAGTAGCAGATAAAAATGCTTGGAATTCAAATTAATAGTCAAATATATACGTTTTGCATTTCTTGATACAGTTACACTTTACTCCAAATTAAATTCAAACACAAAATTGTTACATGTGACACAACAATACACGTCCAGCAGCAAACGTTTCAGAAAAAACAAATGTGCTCCATTGCAGCAGCAGTATCTTTACAATATATGTTCCTTAAAGAATTCAAACATACTACTGACTAAAATAAGATACACCAAAACAGTTGAAATCTTTTGTTCTTTGTTTAAAAAAAATCTGAGCTCACCAGTAAAAATTGAAATGTTATTTTCATGCATCATTTGAATTGTCACCTGAGCTTTTTGTCTCTAGAACTGACAGAGAATATCAATGTGTTAATTGAAACAAGCAGTATGTAATCCACAGGACATCTTTAGCATATGTTTCCTTCCAAGGCTGACAAGAGCTTTCTTGGATTTTTCAGCACCAGAGTCTGACATTTCCATAGTCAAGCTAAAAATATGAACAAAAATCTTACACATTTACATAAATATGTATTTTCCCAGCAGTATCTTTCCACGGGAATCAAGACACGCTGTATCAGTTTTGAGACCTCGAAAAATAAAATGTGAGTGTGGTAACATTGGCATGAAAGTGTTGAAAACCCCATCCTTAAAGCTGTATTTCTCTTCATAATTCAAAAGGCCCAGAAAAATAAATCCAATCAGAAACCTAGCTCCATGATAGAACATTCTTACTGATGAAGGAGAATGAGCTAATGGATGTAACAAGGCAAAGCTCAATACTCAAAGCTATCATAATTTAAAATTAGACATAATTATCCTTAACAAAACCAGGCACTGTGGAAAGGGGCTTTGGAACAGCTGCTCCTCTTCAATTTAAATGCTCATTTGTTTTACATTGACCTAGAAATCAGTATCCTCCTAACCAAAAGCCAATTAGATAATAGTCTGTCTTTCAAGCTTGTAGAATACTAATTTTTGTAATGTTGTTAGTAGTGAAAAGCAAAGAAATAAACTGCAGATGATGCCACAAGTACACTCAGCTCCAATATGCACAAGTGAACTGTGAGGGTTCCCTTCCCTCCTTTCTGGAAGGTCAGATTTACAGCCCAGGGAAGACATCCATCACTTCCTTGTGCTGACCCTGCAGTGCACTCCCAGGCTGGGACAACCACAGGACACTGCAAAGGCAACCACATGGAAAGATCTTCAGTTCGCTGGAGTAGCATCCCACCACCCCTCCCACCAAAAAAGCAACATGCCAAACTGACTACAGGGAAGCATTTCAAAAGCTGCCCTTCCAACCTTGCCCAGAGTTAGGCCATGAACATCCACGTTCTTGGAAACAGAAGGATGCCAGATTCTTTCATTACTTAGATATAAACAAGCTGCTTCTTCAGCAACAAGGACTAAATGCCCAATTTCTTACAGACTTGAGTTTGGCTTTTTGTCTCTTGCTCCCTCCCATAGCCCTGACAGAGGTAACTCTGGCTCTCCTCCTCGGGTCTCCACCCAGCTGGAGACAGCACCTCCCCCAGTGAATCCAGCACTGTCACATTTCAGTGTCAACCAGTGCTGCCAAACCACAATAAACAACAAACTGACTGTCACGGAGAGAATGTGAGGGGGTGTCTCCCACTCACTTTCCAGTTCTTATAGTATTGCAATTATAGTTATTTTTGACATTTCTTATTCTTTTCAAGCCTGGATGAAATTAGCCAGCAGCTTGTAAGTTACCAGGAAAGAAGGAACAATTGGAGAAACTTTGACTCCCTACTACTGTTCAGTGTTTCTGGCAGTCAGGATCATTTATACCATTACTTTCAATTTTGGTTAAAGCCAATGCCAAAAATGTATATTCATCTACAGAGCTGTTCCTGCTCTAAAGAGACAAAATGATCATGAATGCCAGTTTGATTACACTTAAATACAAAACCATATCATTTCTTGGTCTTCTGAGACTTGGCAGCATCCCTAGAGAAAATTCTTTCCATGAAAGGAGGAGAGCCTTTTCTCAATGCATCCACAAAATAAGCTTCTCAGAAGGCTGGTATCACAGTGAGGCTGACAGGATCCAGCAAGAAACCAATTAGCACAGGAAACTACATTAGAAAACAGAGAATTCAATTCTACCAAACCATTAGATATTCCTAGAAGAAAGAAATACTGACAATCATCAGTTGTAATTCACAGTTCCATGCTGCTCTTAGTGCAAAAGGTGGATGTTTCAATATTGAAAGGAGCCTCCTAAAACTGCTGAAGTTGTAAAGTAGACAAGCCTATATTGACAGAATGATCTCATAGCAGAACACAAATGTCTACAGGCAAGGTGGAATTCAAGGCAAGGAGAAGCTCTTTCAAGAATAGTTAATGAAGCTGAAGAAACCCGTCTCCTTAGGTTTCCTTCGAAGTCACTGAAGTAGAAAGCAACTAAATGCAAGTGTGAGCTGCAATGGATAACAAAAGAGAAACATGAAAACAGCAGCAGCATTCTAAATATACCTCTGAGTTATCAGACATCAGCATTATCAGTTGATTGTAGTTGATTTGCTCTGTCCTGTGCTCCTGAATTTCCCACGCTAGCAGCTCCCTTTCCTTCTCAGAACTGCCATCAAAGCTGCTTTTGCAACAGGAAGCAGAGGACAAGCCAAAGTCCATTCCTGCCCAGCCAAACAAGTAAGCAGATTATCATGGAGGTTCCAGAGCGGCTAGGACAATGTCCAAGGCAAAATAATTATTTCAGTCCTGTATCAGCTTTTCCAAAGAACAAGTAGGGAAGCATCATAGAATTAGTTATTGAGATTTTCATAGAAAAAAATGCTATAAATAAATCACTGTGGCTTCTGAGAAGAGTTCTTAGGTGCTTTTGGATGGAAGAGGTAGAGGTTGGGCTGTTTAAATTACAGTCTCTGCTGATCAAGTAAACATGTAAACATCAGGCTCTGAATTGTTCCACGCTTACAGCTTGACTGAAAAGTACATTTCTAAAGAAAATGTATCTCTAGGAAACAGCAAAACTTTCTGGGTTAAGATCCTGCCAATCAATTGAATTTTTAAAAGTAGCTGTCAGAAGAATTGCTAGGGAATATGACCTTTCTATGTCAAAAGAACAGCCATGCATATAACATTAGATATGAGGAAGAAATTATTATCACTATGAGGGTGGGGAGGCACTGGCACAGGTTGCTCAGAGAAGTTGTAGGTATCACATCTCTGCAAGTGTTCAAGGCCAAGCTGGATGAAGCTTTGAGCAACCTGGTCCAGTGGAAGGTGTCCCTGCCCATGGCAGGGGGTTGGAATAAAAGGGTCTTTAAGTTCCCTTCCAACACAAACCATCCTATGATTCTATTATATGAATGGGTGACCTAAAAGTAAAGCCACTGATGACAAATGTATTCCAACAGAAAATGAACAGTGAGGTCAGCACTGTCAGGGTGATCTGAATGACCTGCTCTGTGCATGTACCGTGTTAATGCAACCAAATGGTAAATCACACTCACAGGAATTAGGATTTAGGCACCTACAGCATGAAGGGAACATCTGCAATTCTAACTCCATTAATCTCTCAAGGATCCCTTTTTTCAAATACTGGAACTTAATTTGCCATTTTCCAGTCCTCAGACTATTTTAAGCAATTGGCTATACAGCACAAATAGTAGTTCACACATTTCATCTTTGAATTATTTTAAAGCTGTGTCATTATCTCCTTTTACTCACAGAATTAACAACTTACTTTGGTCTGTTCCTCACCATTCTGCTTTCCTTTTAACCATTGTTAATTCTTATTCATAGGTAGGATAGGGGAACACTGCATTCCTCTGCTGCCTTGAAGGAGTGGTCCTTAACTCAGTTCTGTGAAGATTATAAAGATGCAGGTCTCTTCACTGATGTTCCTTGTTCTTCATGCTTCTCTTTCTAAATTGGTTCATCTTTTTGAAACTCAAAGCAGGTTTTTTTGGTTTTTTGTTTGGTTTTTTTTTTTTTTTTTTTTTACTATTTTTAGCTTTGCATACCTCTATTTCTATTTCAGTTCTTAGGGTGTTTTTTTTTAATTACCTTTTGAACCAGAACTGAGCAGTGCTAAGGACACAAATAGCTCCACCTCCCATGGGATCCTTGCTGGAGCATGTTCTCTCTTATTAAACCATCACTGAACATGTAAAGTCTGCTCTCATCATGGCATGTGCCCAGTCTGCACAGAAGCAAGTGAATTCTCCCACTAACATTTTGTTCCAGGGTGTCCAATCCTCCTCAGCACACTGCAGTCAGCATCCCCCGCCATGCAGTGGGTAACACAGGCCCCACAATTAATATATCTTAATTAGACCCAAGCTTCAAGGCTTGTGGTGTGTGCTTTGCCTGTTTGGTGGTGTGTGCTTTGCCTGTTTCAAAAGGGAGCAGAGAGCAGGGTCTTTAAACATGCAGCACCACCCAGCCACAATTCCAGCCTCCATAACCTTTCCCATGCAGTTTGAGGACAGGATAATGGACACAGAACTGCATGTGAGACAGGCAGTCCTCAGCATAGCCATGACAGAATATGAGCATTTTATGGGATTAATTATCTGTAAAAACATACAGTAGTGTAGTAATTACACTTATGGGCAGTGAATATTATTATATGCTTTCCACTACCCTGAACTGGGGGATTCAACACAGAACAGAAGCTCATAACACAAAGCGTAAGCTCAATAATGTAGCTTAGGTGAAATGGAGTTAAATCAACTTTATTCTTTTTACATAACACAAAATGGGGCTCAAACAACGTTTCCTGCCTTGCTCCAGAATGTGAAATAGCACTTACCTACTTCTGAACACCCAAACTATTGGGTATGTTTCCTGATGTGCAAAGAAAAATGGAGCTGACCATTACAAGCAGCTGTCCATGACAATTCTCAGATGGAGATTGCACTCAACGGACACAAAGCTAGATGATAAAATCCTTGTTGATAATGGGACAAAAAGAAATCCAAAGCAGATGGAAGGGCATGCATCATTAATGTATTCCACTGAAGAAACTAAGCACCCATCACACCTTTCCCTTGGAATTATTGCAATTTATAGTAAGCCAGGTGGAAGAGCAGTTCACCTTTTTCTTATGGAAAAATAGAGAAATTCAGCAATTAGAACTGTAAGGGACATCTATCACTTCACTGCAGACCCAAGTTTAATAGCCAAGCAGCCTTAAATGGTTTTTAATCCATTCTTCACACTTTGCCTGGGAAATTGATACCACAGGTTTGTCTGACAATAAACCACAATGAAAAGGGTCTCCCAAGGGTTTCAACAACTCTCATTTATACAAACATTTGCAGCCATTTTCTTTTTAAGTCTCATATATATATATGCATGTGTGTGTATGTGTATATATATATATATATAAACTGATTTCTAAATCACCCTTATCATAAAAATAAGAAGATAAGCAAGCCATTCAGTTTATTAGAATGCTCTCCTAGAATTAAGTTGGTACATAAATCAACTGGTTTGTCTGTAGGCATTACCTGACATTCATACATGTTCATATCAGCAATAAGAAGGTCTTATTTTCTTTTTACTCTGCCTTGTATAAGTCAACTATTTCTCAGTCAGCAACATTTTAAACACAATATGTAAATTATATTGAGAAAGTAAACATGTCAGCAGGCCAGTAATCATACAGAAAATAAAAGATGTCACTGTCAAAAGTACCCCTTTAAACAGCTGCCTGTCTGATCAGGATTGATGCTGATACCTGATCAATATAATCTGGCAGTGCTGACATAGCTCTTTTCCTCTCCATTCAGAGAGTTCTGCATATTTGCCATATTACATTGTTCCTCTTTTCTTTCAAACACCTAATCATTTATCTTGCCAAACTTCCCTTTCATTAGCCTATTTCATTCTAATAAGATTCAAGAATTAACTTTGCTAAGAAATTTATGCATTTGAAATTCATAACACTCTACATTTTACTTTCTTTTAAAATAAAATATTTGATAGATTAATTTTAAGGCAAAACATCAGAACCTTACCTAAAACAAAACAAATAATTATTGGTAGATTTAATAACACCCACAAACTTGACTTTTTTTGCATACTGTCATTTGAACAGACTCAAAGAGCTTGAGGATCAAAAACTCATGACTCAGAACACTGCTCATTTAGCAAGGAGATACTGAAGAAATAAAGGTAGTACCAGAACTAGTAACTGTACAGTAGAAAAGGGGACTGCAAATTTTGAGCAGCTGTAAAGCTGCAATACAACTCTACAGTGCTCACAGCTCCCAGACCAGGAGCCCCTAGCCCAAAGAACTGACAGTGGAGAGGGACTAAGGAGGTCACAGCAGAAGTATATGTGTGCATACAGCAACCCAAATTCACAATTAGACAGAATTCTCTGGCTATCATCAAGAAGTAAGAACTGAATTTTACTGGCCGGGGGGGGGGGTTGGTTTCTGGGGGTAGGGAAAGCCATGGAGAAAAATAAACACTTCTGGGAGAACACAGGAGAGAAAGGAGAGCTTAGGAACATTGAAGAGGTGGGAAGGTCTTAAAAGGATCTAGCTCAGAGTGAAGGCAGCCCAGTGTGCAAACTGCCCTGACCAAGGTTGGCAGCACTGATGAAATGCAAGCAGGAATGAACATTCCGACCTTTGTCTCCAAGCCCTGGATTCCTGACACTGTGATAAGCACTGCATGTATTTTCCTTGACAACAGCTCATCCATTAAATTACTTCAATTACTTCAATATTTAGAAAATTTAAGATGCAGATTTGCCAGAAGTACCTCTGCAGGCTTAACCACCTGAAACAAAAACATCACACTGCACCTCCTGAGGCAGCTTTATGTGAGAGATTCAGTGCATGCACCGTAACTTTGTGTAAACAATTCACAGCAGAATTCTCTGTGTTAAAGGTATGCAAATGCTTGTTGCTAATTCGAGCAAAGACAAATACAGAAACCATGTTAGCCCTGAAGTTTCATGTTTTATTTAAACTCCAAGGTAGAGAATTTTAATTCAAAGTTTCACATAATAATTTGTTTTCATGGACAAATTATGAACCCTGCCATAGGAGTTCATCATATAACTACTTTAAGTGTCACTATACTGTATGACCACATTAAAATAATGAGGTTTGAACATTCCAATCTTCAATTAGAGCTTTGTGGCTTCGAGCACTTAAAGAATAAATGCTGCCATTAACCTAGACCTTACCCCTCAAATATGCACCAAATATATTAACAATGTTACTGAATCATGAGGTCATTGTGAAAATATAAATCTCAGTGGATTCCATCACAAAGCAAAATCTTGAGGATTTGAATAGGATATTATTTAAAGTATAAAATTAAAATCTCTCATTAAGTTATCTCAACAGCTCATTTAATTTATCAGGCTCAAAAATATTTTAAAGGTTATTTTAGGTTAATTACATTTCACATCCTTTTATGACAGATCTGAAACCCTGCACATCTTTCAATCCTCTTCTATAAACATTGCCCTTTGCCAAATAGCTGAGAGTTCACACTGACACATTTTTGCATACTCATACTATAGTCTCAACATGACAGTGTTTTATATTCATGATGAACACAGAATCTTGTTTATTTAATGGAAACTTGGTCACTGCAATAAACAATAAAAGCAGAAGCCCCTCAGTCAGTAAGGCACCCTCTCAGCAAATTTTACATTATTTGTACTTAGTTGGTCACGACTGATTTCAGTGAAAATAATTCTGATCAATCCAAAATGCCACAATATAGGAATTCTTCTCATCTATTCCCATAATAAACAACAATCGGGGCGGGGGGCGAAGGTGCCTGGCCACTATTTTGTCCTAGTTTCTGTTCACAAAGGGAAGAACTAGAGATATTGACTCTAAATCAAACTTGGTAATATATTGGTTTTTCTAACTTCATGTTCTCACAGCACAAGGACTCTGCAGCTCCCACCAGGGAGGAGTCTAAAACTCACAATTAATGTGGAAATGCTTGGGTTAGCAATAATAACCCAGCAAGGGTAGGTAAGAGATCATGGCATGCCTCAGCTCTTAAACAACTGACTTGAAAATCTAAATATGAACACAGTCAAAAATAAGGAAATTATCCTGGCACACTATATACAGTGACTGCAGCAATAAATTATTCCACAGCACCATCCATTTGAGCCGCAAACATCTGCTTAACATTAATAAACTGAGGTTTACAGAAAGTCTGCGAGACGTGCTTTACTTTCAGCTCTTCAGGTGACCAAGGGACTGAACCTCTCTGTACGTGAGCTTATCAAAGTTCAGATATCAGCATGTTGCATAAGTCCCAGGCTTGTGTTTCACTTACAAGGCTAACTCTTATCTCTGCCAAGAGATTTCACCTCTCCCACCCTGGTAATCTCGAGGCAATAAGGATTTTAGATTAACTCCTAGGAAAGATTCTGGGCTGCAGCTCTTCAGAGGTGATGCACACAAACCTCTGTATTCCCACTGTCCTGAAAGTGGTAAAATAAACAATCACTGTGTCTCTGGGGCTGGAAAAGGATTGTTGGAAAGACACATTGCATGGCTTGGATAAACCAAAGTGACACAGTGCAGGAAAACAGACCAAACAAAAAGTGGCAGCCAAACATGGAGGATTATGCTACTAATTACAGAGCATGTCCAAAGCTTTTGCTCAGTCAAAATGCTACAGGGGATTCTTATAAATGTCCTAAGGCTCAAAACAGTTTGCATTTCTGAAAGAAAGCAGCTTGAAACTTAAGCAAACAAAGTATTTCATGTTTTAAGACCCATCCTCCTATTATCACATTCTAGGAAACTATTTCAAGAAGTATTACCAGACACAGAAGGCAGCCATATTAAAATACTAAATGCAGACATCTCACAGTGCCTTTCTATGGAAATATCTGCCAAAAATAAACCAGCAAATTTTCAGCTACTTTAAATTAAAACCCAGAACTTTTATTGTGTACATCAGTATGTGTTTATAGAGAGGTCATTGAGAACCACAGAACAACACTCAAGGAACAAAGCCTCACTATTCAACAGAATGTGTTCAAGACAGTCTGAATAACTGTATTTTAAGTTCCCCATAGCTCTCCAAGCAAAATAGCTAATTTTCCATGCACACTACAGCAGTTTCTCACTTTACACCTACAATAGTGCTGCTGTCAGGAAGAGAAGTGACTGCATGTGCCAAAAATCAATTCAACATATTCACAGACAAAAAAAATAACATGCAGCATCTGAAGATAATGAGAACTGCAATCATTCAAACTGACAGTCTAGTGCCTAACAATTATCACAAGGCAAGTTTTATGAATTCATATTTCCTACAATGACAAGCCTCAGGTTACACAGAAGGGTGTTCACATTTTCTTTCAAACATGAAAACCTCCTTTAAGCCAATGAGTCCACTCCAAAATGGAATTCACTTAACTGAAGTGAGCAAAAATATGCTGACTGTGTTTTAAGTAATATGCTGAAGTTTCTTCAGAGCAAGATGCTGACTGTGCTTTAGTAATATGCACTATATAGTAAATATAACTTTAGTACAGAATTTATCACAAAAAAAATTCTGTTCTTTACATTAATAATTCAGAATTATGTTTCCTAGTGAAAAACCAATCGGGACTACCACTTTTGGATGCCAGTGTGAAGCAAGTGTCCTGAATCTATCATGAAAACACAGAGTCACAGCACATCCATTTTTGGTCTCCTACCAGAGACACCTTAAAAGCTGCGACAAAGGTGAGTCCCTGCAAGCACTCTAAACACTGCCAGATGTCTAGAACTTGCTCCATACTTCTTTCTCAGGCCCTGTCCAAGTTCCAAAATTGATAATGTCCCCAAAGATTCGCCAACAGACCCTGCAGCATATGTCCATGCAAATATCTAATTAGTATGCATAAACTTAGGCTTCACACGTGGTCTTAATTTGGAAATCCACTTACTTCCTAACTCAGGTTATTACAAGTGCCAATTTAAAATGCAATTTCTATGTCTTCATACAGTAATAAAATCCCTTCATTCATGCAGCCATTGTTCCTGCTGTCTTTTCCTTTTCTATCAACATAAAAATATGAAATCCTACTTGTACAGTCACGTATTGAATGTTCTCTACTCCCTAATAATAAACTAAAAAATGAAATAATTTATGACCTTTATCATGACTTTCAGGATTATTCTTAAACAAAATTATTTTCATCTGTATTGAGTAACATTTAAATAGTCAACAGGTTACCACTTAAAATGCAAACTAAAAGTAACTTTATCTGTGACAAAACATTTTGGGAAAAGAGCAGCTGTGTGTTTTATAAGACACAAATGTAAATGAAGTTTTCCCATCAGATTAAACGCCTGCTTCTGTAGTAAGTATCCACAGGAGGTAGCACTATGCACAACTGACATTAATGATTTGTCCCTGAACTAGTACTGTATTTTTCAATTAAAAGAGATTCTATCTAATTCTTTGGTGAGGAGGTGGAACTCTAAGCTCTATGCGCTCACCTCACTGCCAGCACGCATAAAGAGCAGAGAGGTGGATAGAGAGTGTGGTGGGAGAGCAGATGCTGTACCTGGTGTCTGCCCCCCCCATTCCTTCCAGGACCTCACCCTTTGAGTTTAACAGCCACTGCCCAGGTGCCTGCATAGCGCACAGATCCTAAATATATAATAAATAAATAAATAATAAATGCATTGAAGCGCTGGGGGCCAAGCAGGAGCCGTGGAGATGGAATTTCCCTTTATAACTAGGAGGGGGTTTGAAGCTGGAACTTCTAGCTCCACCGCACTTCACCAGGCCTCTTGAACTATTAATTCCCGTACAGAACTGACAAACAACACAGAACTGAGGTCTCCTTTAGCTGCGGGAACCATCCCCGGGCCCGGCCCACAGCCAGGCCGACATTCCCGGCGGAACCGCGGCTCGAGAGACGCCCGGGGCTGCAGCGCCACCGCCAGGCCAGAGGCCGCAGCGCAACTCACACAGCTGCCACCCAAAAATTCACAATTTTATTTCTAGAATCGGCTACAAACAATATTTTTTACTTTTTTAAATTTTTTTTTCCTTCGAAAATGTCCCAACCGTCATCTCTCTGTTACCAGAAAAAGGGTGCTGCAAACCACAGCACGGCATTACAAAGCAAATTCATACTCCAGCTACAAGAAAAAGGCCAGTTATTAACAAGGGGTTGCTGTGGGACACGATCGCAGCAAGAACAGAGCCCTGCTGTAAAATCACTGATGACTGCGGGGGTTCTAACGCCGTTTGACAGAAACTCACTTGGATTGCGTTGTTCACGGTTCCTGTCCCCAGCCCCTGGCACACCAGCAGATGGCAACCCAGCTTCACAGACCCCTGCACAGGCTTGAGCAAAGCACGGACTTTGGATTCCACAGGCGTTCAAAGGGAATCACCCACCTTGTAATAATCCCACTCACTAACTCAAACCTGTCGCCACTTAGCCATTCTTCCTCATAGCCAGGAACAATACAAATTTTAATTTTCTTTTTAACATACAGCATCCTGCACAGGGGAAATATGCTATCAGGGGAACTTTATTTATTAGGTACAATCGATTCTATAGCTAATATATAGAATATGAAATTTTTTAAAGAAAAAGAGCAAAAATTTAGATAATAAAAACCTAACATCATCTCCTACATCTAAAAAGCATACCCCAACTTGGAGACCAAAGGTACCATGCCACAGTGTGAGGTCTGTGTGTTCCCAGCTCCCAGCACATGCCAAGCCAAGGCCCCAGCACCA
The DNA here is from genome assembly GCF_901933205.1 of Camarhynchus parvulus. Lineage (NCBI taxonomy): Eukaryota > Metazoa > Chordata > Aves > Passeriformes > Thraupidae > Camarhynchus > Camarhynchus parvulus. The sequence continues at coordinate 9,117,817 of NC_044578.1, forward strand.
CAGGATGACCCATTCTCCCCATTCCACTCAGCATTGCCTAATCCACACAGCTTTGGGGAACTGAATGTTCACAATAAATCAGGCTGAATGTTGTTCCACAGAGGAACTTCGTCAGTTGAGAGTTGTTTAAAATCTTTGCATTTGAGCTCTTCTACCCTCCAGATCATTATTCAAAATCTAAGAGGCTAGGGTCTTTAACTATTTCTTCTAAAACAAAATGAGGGAAAGATTAACTGTCTGTCACTGTTTACAATCATAATGAATATGCAATTATTTCACTCTGTTTCAACTTTCACTCTGTTTAAAAGTAAATGTAAAACCCTAAGGCATTTGAAATTATCCTATGAAGATAAGACTGACCCTACAAGGAAATCTTGCAAGTCTGGAATCAGAGGATTAACAGAGCACCAATTGCTTAGTCAGCAGCCTTCATCTCTGAAGATGAAGAAATGGCTCTGACCACATCCCATAATATACCCCAGAATATAAGGAAGAAAGTTTACGCTAAATAGAACTGCAACCACCCAGATGAAACCATCAACCTCATTTTTAAAAATTATGTCCAGTTTTTCAGTTCAAGGAGTGCCCCAAGTTTCAGTTCAGTACTGGAAGCACCTCAGAAAATTAGAGTTTGTAAGTATTAAAAAAAAATAATTTCAAAGTCTCTTTCACAAACATATCTAAGTTTCCACTGACAAGCTTCTTCAAGCGTTTTCCTATCACCACACTTGGCAGAAGGAACATGTATGGTTTCTTATTCCTGGAACATCTCAGACTTTTCCAGACATTAGATGGTGAGCAATGCTTAAGAGATGTAGTCCTAATTAATGTGTTGCACATTATCAGATGTTTCTTTCACAAAACCCTGGAGAGGGTGCTTGAGATGCTCTCTGTGAGGGGCCAGGACATGGGGCACACACAGAGAATCTCTCTTCACAAATAAAGAAGCATATTCAGCATTAGTGTAGTGCTCTAGTTAAGCATCCTGTCCTTAATGAAAATGAGGGGAAAGTCACCCCTTGCCCACCAATAAATGCTCAGCTATGGAATATTAGCACCTTATGGCATTGCTCCTGGCAATGAGTTTCATTCACATTGTGTTTTGTCAAAATTAACAGTTGCAAGAAAGACACTCCCAATCTACCTCTACAACAATCACAACCATCTCTTCACAAGGTCGTTTTCCTTTCTAAAATTAGAAACCCTTATGTTCTCTATGCCTTATTTCATAAGAGAATGCACCCACATAACTGATCTTTTCATCACCAGTGACAGGATTCAAGGAAACAGGATGAAGCTGAGTCAGGAGAGGTTTAGGTCAGATATCAGGAAGGACTTTCTCACCCAGAGATGGTTGAGCACTGGAACAGGCTCCACAGGGAAACAGTTGCAGCAACCAAGGCTGTCTGAATTCCAGAAGTGTTTGGACAACACTCCCAGGCACATGGGGTGACTCTTGGGGTGTCCTGCACAGGGCCAGGAGTTGGACTCAATGATCCTTGTGGGTCCCTTCCAACTCAGCATATTCTAGGATTCTAGAATTCTATTACATCCCTTAAAAAAACGCAGTCCAAGGTCTAACTCTTTTTATGACAGGGTAAGATCTCAGATAAACCCCCAAAACTAAGTCATAAGAAATTTTCCATAAAATTTCACCCTTCTGTTCCTTAAATGTGCACTCCATACATATTCCCTGCACCCATTTTTTTTGTGTGTGTTTGGGTCTTGACAGCAGGAAATACCACTGAGCTGCCCACAATGATGCTTTATGTGTTTTCCTCTGATTACTTCCTTGGTTATCTTAGGGATTTAAAGTCTTAAATAGGATACTCCCCAGCAGAATGCAATCTCTTAGGATCAGAGCCATTCGTTTTAAGGTAGATGATGAGCTGAAGGTCATCCTCTAAAATCCTCACATATATTTAGAAGGCACACAGATCAGATCAACACCTTCCATTCCACAATGACAGCACTCAGCATTCACTCTGCCCTGGCTTCTTTCTCAAGTCAAGGACCTAGTGGCAACTGCTGTGCAGGCACATTAATCCAGATTATCACACATGTACAAGCTGAAAGATCCTGCCCAACAATAAATTGGGTTTATATAGTTTAGCAAGTTAGAATTTTATGTATTCCCAGTTCTGGAGTCATTGCTGATAAGTAGCCTAGTTACCAGGCTTGTTTCAGAAGCTGAAATCCAATTTCTGTAGATTTGCTATTGTTAACTTATCTTTTCGCTTTGCAAATATTTCTAAAGAGGAAAAGAATGCAATTTAAGCACAGTAAACAACCTATCGGATTAGTAGCGGTTAGAAAGCAAAAAAAAAACCACATTACTGAATGCCACAAAGCAATTTAGCAAAGGAAAACCTACTGACACCTGCAGAGCCAGAAAGAGGGAGCAGAAACAATGCACACAGCTTTCCTGGCTTCCTAAATCACATTCCACTTCTCTCTAGCTATCCAACTACTGTATTATAACAAATAATAGAAGAATTAAATGCTCTAGCAGTCAAGGCTAGCATATTAAAATGACACTCTGCATTACTGAACTTACTCATCTCTTAATAGAGCTATTCTTCAAAGGAGATTAATTATACTGGCAAGGGACCTTTTGCTATTCTAATTTGTGAAACATATTTCAATACCACAAGCATATTAAAACAGCTGCAAACATGTAAGTGGCTCCAAAATCTCAGGACTCACTGCATTTAATTAGGTGTTCATCTTGTGATGTTCTTTAGTCACTGCTTTTGAAACCCACTTCACATAAAAATTTGTAATGTCTAGGCTTAATTAAGTGCAACTGTAATGAAACACACAGCCCATCATAGAATATACAGAGATAGGAAAGTGACCATATTGTTCAACACCTAAACACCATCACAGAGGAACAAAAACTGGATTTAGAGATTAATTTCTCTGCCTTACTTAGGAAACAGAGAATTTAAAATTATTTTAAAATAACTCGTTGGCATTGTGTTTCAGATCAGAATATTTGATAGACAGCACAAACACTGCCATGACAAACTGAAAACACAGGATATAATATGAGTAACATGCAGAATTGTAACATGCAAACATCTGCAGCTTGCTGAGCTGCACACAGCTGTTAAGCAACAGCCTAGTACTCCAAATTAAATATCTGAGAATTAGTGCTTTGTTTTAAAGCACAGTTATTTTCATTAACCTAAGCTATGAAGCTTCAAGGCATTTATCTGCCTCTAGAGAACAGGCCTGTGTTTTAACATATTACTTTTTCTAATCCCCCTCAGATAAATACTTCTAGCCAAGATCCTGTGAGCATTCTCTCTTTCTTTTACCACTGAATTTAGAGCCACTGGTGAGAGCATAAATTTAAGGCAAGCACCGAACAGGCACCAAATTAAGACACAACACAATTAAACCAAATCAGAAGAATTTAAATATAGTAACAAGTCTGAAAATGTCAAGACTACAATTACTTCATTGTGAAATCAAAATTAGTTGTAACACAAAAGTGTGACTTTTTGAACCTTAAAGATTTAAGTTTCCTTTCATAACCCAGTGGTGCCAAACTGTCTAGGAACCCCCAAAAATTCTCAGGGCTTCATCCAGAATTTAAAAAATAATTAACTTAAGGAGTCATTGCTTCTAAGCAGTCTTACAACATAACATAAATTTACCCAGTTACTTGCAGCACTCTAAGTAGCACACACCAAAATTCCTCATTTGAGAAAAATTGTTATACAAATAACTCTGTAGATGTTCAGCAAAAAAATTTCAGCTTTGGCTTTAATCTGCTACTTACCAACAGTTTCTGTTGCATATATGCCTGCTCACAAATAACTGTCTTTTCCTACCCTTGGATTTTTCTTGTCCTCACACGTGACTGATTTTTGAATTTTATAGATAATAATGAAAAATTTACAAACAAAAAATGTGTTCCTTTTCATGTGCAGTTCAGACTTGACTGTAGCCACTTGAGTGTGTGTCCCCATACAGAAAATGTTAATTTAGCAGATGCAAAATTCCTCAAAAATATTTTCCCAAAGGTTTTTTTCCAAAACCTTTTGACAGAAACCATGAAGAAGAGCATATGTCAATTTCAACTCTTCAATTACTTGGACACAAGAGTTATCCCTTTCAGATTCATCCCCCTAGCTATTTCCTAGAAAAAGAGGCAAAGGCAGATATTCAGACAGCTGCTTCCCAATTAAACTTGTTTGAAACAGTTGGGTTCCCATGCTCACATCTCCTAGACTTCCAATGATATATCTTTTAGGCATCAGGCAACTGAAGTAGTGTTGAGAAGGAATGTCCCCAAAAATAAATGATTCTTCAACACACATTTTTTCCTGCTGTCTGTCTAAATCAGGATGAACATATTCTCTTCCTGGCTCACCTTGTAGCCTAAAAAGTCCCACAGGAACAAAGTGCTGCTTTCACTGAGCAGGAACAGGGGAAACAAGGTAAAAACTAAGGCACAGGATCCCATCACTTTTTATAGTACAAAAGCATCACGAGTATTCATTCCCAGAGCCACTCACCAAACCAGCAGTAAGGGAAGGAGCAGATTGTCCCAGAGACTGATTTCTCATGCGGACCAGGTTGGAGGTATCTCCAGGAGGCTGCCACAGCGTCTGCCCCACTCCACTGTGGACACTATTTGATAAGGGAAGTAGCTGTTTTCCTTTAAAAATAAAATCAAAATACCATCAGCTTGTTTCTAAACAAGTCTGCAAGTTCAAAGTACAAAGCTGAGAACAAATACTGTGTAGGAAGAAAAAGCAATTAATAAAAAAAGCAATTTCAAGATTTTGGTAGGTTAAAACTTGTAAGAGTACCCTATCACTAAACTGATAGCTAACAATTTCCAAAAAAAAAATCTACTTTACATTATGAGATAATGGGGAAATTAATAAACCTTGTAAAAACAGACTGCTATCACTTTCTAAGTTTCCATATTCCACTCACTTTAAAAAGGAAATAATATTTGCCCAAAAACAAGGCAAAATCTCTTTAGTATAATTTTAAAAATTCTTTTGAAAATGGATTCCTAATTGTAAAATATTGTCTCTTCTAAGTAGCTTGGTCATCTAGACATCTCCACTTTCTCCTACCACTGGAACTCTGAGCACTGCATTTCACACAGCTGTAACATAACATAGTGTATGCTTAAATATTGTCTTGCTTTGAACAATGGATGGATATTTTTTGCTCAATACTGATTTTCTAGTCAATGCAACACTCGTTTTTGAAAAATGTCAAGCAGTAAATTTCCGCAATGAGAAAGAACCAAAGTCAAAGTAGGTCATATTTTGACTCCACAGAGCTTGACAGCTTCCTTTTATGTACAATGTCATCCACAAAGAAAAAAGAGAAGATATTTCTGTGGTTAAAAACACATAAGTGAAGAAGTCTGTGAATCTGGGTTCAGTTATTAGCTCCCAGATGACATACTCTGTAAGTTTGGTCAGCCAAGCCCTGTACTGCAATTTCCCCATTGCAAAATGGAAGTGGATAATACCTCTGTTCCTTAAAATTAGGACTATGGGACTAAATAACACACCCTCTTCCAACCATAGTAAAGAGTCTTGCATTCAATGGATTACTACATGCTCAGGAATCACAGGGGACTGAGACATTGATTGCAGTAAGTAGCAGGAAGGCTACACCTTTAATCACAAATATGCTGCAGAAAAAGACTCGTTCTCTCAGAGGCAGAAAGGTGTTTACAAATTCAGCTGCACCTTAGAACTAAATATGAATTATTACATTCATTCCATAACAATGGCTGCAATATTTGGAAGGCTGCCACATAATGTGACCAACCATGATGCTGGGGAAAGGTGTGGAGTGGAAGTGGTGTGTTTTTTTTCTAACTTGTTAAGATTGATTTTCTGTGATAGTTACAGGCAATGGGCCAAGTATACACCAACAGAATGAGTCAAAGTGTATGAGAGATGAGCAGGCCCAACTTTGTCCAGCAAACAGAGACACAACATATTAGCACCCTCTTCCTGGTCCCACTCAAGCTGCTTACAGCTGTCGACATGATTTTCATGGCTTGATCATTTTCAAGATAATGTATAAATACAACAACTCATCGGCAGAGACTTAAAACTACAGAAATGTACGTTGCTGTGTTTATCTCTATACAGCACTAACAAAGATATCCTGTAATAGCAAGTCAAATAATATCATTATCTAGTGGTCTAAAATACCCATGCTTGAGGATAAGAATAAGTCTCTGTAAGATACAGTTATCAATATCTCCTTTTAGTTCCACAAAATCTGAATCCAGGAGGGCAGAATTCCATCAAGAGTCAAATCTCAGCCAATCAGTCATCTGCATCCTTCAAACTTATTTGATTCTGTGGCAAAAATTAGCAGGAATCACTTTAAGGATGGAACTTGAAGCTAAAGCCTTTCCCTGTCATGCCTCAAGTTCTACACACATTCCAAACACCTACACTGAAAATATACATCTAAACCTGTACATTTTCTCTACCTAGTTGGGTTAGACTGATCTTTTTCAGGCTCTTTACTCCTTGCTGAATCAGGTATAGTAGACTGAAAAATAATCAGGATGAATCAACAGGTTCTGGAGAATATAGAATTTCTTGTTCTGAAATTACAATCTCCAAACAGAAAAATTGTTTCTAAAAGAGAACAGACCTTCCAGATTTCCTGCTTCCTCCTATTTACTTTGCTTTCTTCTACTCAAAAGGGAAAAAAAAGCTACAGAACTAACTTAGGCCATTGAAGTCAGTCAACAGCTGTGTGGTTCATAAAGTTCTGTTCTCCTCTAGTGATTAACCTACCTGGGAGAACAAACTTACACATTACAAAACATTATGAATGTTTCCATTTTTCAAATACTATCCACTTACTACAAACAAAACACTAAGCCAAGGCCAAGCCAAAATAAAATATACATCATTTACTGCTTATTTGTTTCTATTACGCCTAACACCTCAAACATGAAAATATTTATCTTCCTCTGATAAAAGACAAGGGACCAGGACTGGATGTATTTTCACAATCACATAAATCAAAAAGGTGGTTTCACCTTCTTCCTCTTTCTCTTACACTGAGAATTTTCAACTCTTCCAGTTCTTGCACTAACATGCAAATAGGCAAGCAGCCTAATTAGGGAGGAAATGAGCTGCAACCCTACAGAATAACAGTGGCATTCGGGCATATCAGCTCTTTCATTCTAGACTGATCATGCAGCTCTCTGTGCTCTATTCCAGCACCACAGACTCCGATATCAGTTTTAAACAGTTGTGAAACCACCTCCTAGCCCAGTAACAAAGTCTTTTAAAAGAAAAAAACTACTGAACATGGTCCATTTTTGGGTAATTACTTGCCTATGCTCGCTCCGATGATTCTACAGCTGACAAACTAAATTCAATTACAAGGCTGAATATCATGTTCACAAGAAAAAACAAATTTTACATGAACTGAAAAAAACATCAAGTTAGTAAGCAAGATTTTTTACTTTGAATGACAATTTCCTATAGTGCTTTTGAAGCCAACAAGAAATTAAATAGTAATTTAAACATGATATAAAAAGTCCGTTTCCCAGTAAGAAACAAAAGGGCAAAGTGGGCAAGTTTACATTCAGTGCTGATGTTAAAAGGGGTGAGAATACACAAATGTGTCACCTGAAGTTCCACAACTCCATTCTTTAACTTTGCATATTAAATCTTGGTTTTTAACTTTTCAGTCTGGGCAATATACAAAATTTCACTCTAAATCTAGGGTTTTTCACTTTTCTCTACTGATATTTCTTTCTGCATCTTTCTCTTACATAAAATTTTGTATGCCCTGCCAACAAGAGGTCACCTTACCAATGACTTACCAGTATCTTTTATTATGACTGTTATGCCAACAGTGCTGAATCTTCTTTAATACTAACCAAGTGTCATACTCTACAGAATGGCATACCTGACAAAGAACTTGCCAAGCTACCTCTTCGTAGCTTGCAGTCATCTTGACTTAGCTGACGGTGGAGCTTGGTTTTGCCAGCAGATGAAAAGATGTCAGGATTGCTGAGCTTCCTGCAACGCAGTGGAGTGGACTCTGTTATCATCTCCTGGAGGAAGAAAAACATGCAAAACTTCGTTAATGCCAGCCAAGGATCCCCTGTCTGAAACATGCAATCTCCAAAGCATAAAGGAGACTGTTCAAAAAAATACAAAGGAACACACCCCACTAAGAAAAACCAAAAAAAAAACCAAAAAAAAACCCCAAAACAACAATATTTAACATCCTCCTCTTTGGTGCCCCATAGCTGCACAGAAAGCACATCACAAGGTCCCTGTCAACTCTGGTCCTTGAACACCGCTGCTGCAAGAAATACCATTAATAATAGTCAGAAAAACACTATTATGCTACAGCAGCGCTTCTCTCTTACAGTATTTAGGACAAAATGGCACTGAAAAAACAAGCTCAGCTTTGATTAAAGCTATTTCCTGCTAAAGCAAAAGTACTTTCTACAATCTTCTTCAATCTTTCTTCCATCCAGCCTATGAGTAACATACCTATAAAGACGCTGTTGCAATGCCTATTGCTACCCAAAACTGCTATTATAAGTTATAGCTCTACGAAGACCATATGCATAACCAAATAATAACTAGGATAAGGATCAGCCTTTGTGTCATGTCTTTGTTATTACTACAAACAAAATTAGACATGTATTTGTCAGAAACACTCCCACACATGTGAATTCCTTTCACAGCATACAGCAAGATTTCAGTCAAAATAGCGTAGGCAGAGCAGTGTCAAGCACAAGCATTTGTGAGTGCTTTCCTCATGCTTTTCATTGTTCTGGAGGTGTCAAACTCTCATTCCTCACCTAAAGAAGAACAACAAGCTTTGCTATCAGATACGGATTTGAAGAAGTGACACTTTCCATTATAGCCCATATGGATGAACTGTTCAAGTTCTCCCTTCTCTGAGTGTGAAACACTCCACTTGTTTTCATGGACCCCTCCATTTTATTTCAAATGCCTCTCATTAGCTATACAGCACTTCAAGCCATGCTTATTCTCATAAAAATCTCATCTGAGGCAGAAAAAAAACTTTCCCTGCATGATACATGACCACGTGATTTAACATAGTTTTAAATTATGTTTAAATCAAAAACTAGTTTACCAGTTACGGTTTTTAATTAAAATTTGCAGATTCAAGTCAAAGTCTATTTCTAAAGTCATTAATTCAAATCTATTCAGTCTAGAGTGTTATGCCTCAAACTGTCAAATCCAGACCAGGAGCACACACTTTAAAAACCTCAAGGGGAAGAGAGGGGAGGGGAAGGAGATGAATAAGGTGGCTTTATATGAAAAAAAAAATTATTTGGGATTTGAAATAGAATTCTCATTTAGGTTGTGAATGAGTGACTCAGAGCTTTCTTAGACACCATCTCCTTCTAATCATGAAATTTTTGGCACCTCATAATACTGAATAACTTCATTACTGCTTGAGGGACAGCAGTGCTTTGCTCCACAGCAGCCTCAGTGGTGCACCTTTTCCAGGCTGCTCTGGATACAATTCCTTCTCTGGTTCTGGTAAGACTTTCAGTCTCCATAGGGTCTAAACCAGATCACAGAGATAGCTGGGTACCACAGCAGGTCAGTTCACTCAGTCCATGCAGCTGCAAAGAGTTGTGTTGGTGCAAGAAAAGGGGGGGCTCAAAAACAAGTAACTTGGGGGGAGAGAGAAAACTGCTCAGCTGAAAAACTGTTTAAATCTTATGGCTCCTTGTGCACATCTTGGAGCAAAGAGCATCACATTTTCATTTGTCTCTGACCTTCCCCACAAAGATACTCAAGTCCTTCATTTGCAGCAGCCTGTACTGTTCTCCTTTTCTGTCATTTGGAGAGCTGAAAAGGCATCTACCTGTCTTTCTCTCTGTACTTGGGAGTAAGGTAAATAATATTAAATTGCAGCACCAGCAGTCCCTCAGCACAGGGGACTCTGAAAGGTGCAGTGGCCAAGGGCAGAGAGAGTCTGCTGTTTCTATTCAGGATGGCGGAACATGGTTATATTTCTGTGTGTATGACTGCAAGTAGACACACAGAAACATGCACACACTTTTAATAAGGCCTGTCCTATGCCTATAGTGTCTGAAATCTGGCACGTTTACCATCTGTGAAATTCTGAAATTACCACACCTCAAAAAAAAAAAACAAAAAAAACCAACCAAAAAACGAACATGGGCACTCCAGCTTACAAACAAATTACTTAGGAACTTCATCCAGCCTACCCTCTCACACTCCTTATGCTTCAACTCCAAATATTCCCAGCATCCTTCAGTATCCAGCTACTTCCCTGAAACTGGTCATGTGTTGAAAGGCCCTGTGCACATCAGCAGTAGTTAAAATTAAAATGTCAAAAACTAAATTAAAGTGAAGTGTTCTAACGGGGACTTCTTTCTTCAAAGTTTTGGGGGTGTTCGTTGCTGTTTTGGAAGTTTCATTTGGTTTGTTGTTTTGTTTTTTCCCCTGCAGGTGCATATTCACCTCCCCTTCAACACACACACAAACACAAACACACACACACACCTCTCACCAATCATTCTCAGTGAGCTGCAACTAAACAAGAACATTCTTTCACTTGGGACACTAGGTAAGGAAAGGCATTGAAGTCAGAAGCAAAAGTACTCTCAGTCATGTTACAAGCAATTTCTGTGTTTTATATGTCTCTTTCCCCACAATATACAGACAATGCTTACCAGGCAAGGAATGTGCCACTTCCCTACCCTTCCCCTTTTCCCTCAATGCACAGTCTCCTTTTATTGGCAAAAATAATTACAAATTCTTAATGTGTCTTCTTGAGTTACAGTACACAAATCTTGTAGCTGTGATAATATCTAAATCAAAAGCTCCCCAGCTGAAGGGCACACCTACTCCTAGCACAGTATCTGATCAGCTCCAGCACCCTGCCTACACACACCTTTGAGGTCAGCCCAGTGGCATAAGCTACTTCTCAAAAAGCCATTCCCTGTGACAGCTGTCCCCAGGTTCAGCTTTCCACCAAAACTACTAGAGAGATAAGAAAGGAATAGTAGAAAGGTAAATACAGCTGCCCACACTCACCAAAGAACCCAGGCTGTCTTCTAGAAATGAAGGATTTGGTACATATTACATATGGAAACCTCTTCATGAATCCTTTTCTTGTTAAGCACACTAAACACTTGGGCAATGTTCAGAAGACTACATAAGTGTTAAATGTCTGGAAGAAAGGGCCTCCAATCAAATTCTGCAGGTTTATATACTGTTTAAGTCACTTTTCAAATAGATATTTTTAAAGTTTTTTTAAAAATGCACTGTTCTGAGACATCCTATTATGTTTTAAAAAACACTAAGTGCAACACAGCCAATTTAAAATTTCGTTTTCTAAGAGTGTCCATATTGTGTCAGAAAAACAATGAAGAGGGAAAGTTTTAGCTTGATAACAATAGAGCTGTCTTCCTTAAGACTGCAATTTACTTCACTCATCCATCAAAACCTTGCTTTGATATTGCAGATCACAAATGAACTGCATGAAAATAGCAGTAGATTACATTACTACTCTCAAACAAGGAAGGAAAAAACAAGAGGAAAAGATCTTTCGTTGTCCTTGCCCCAAAGCAATGCCTACAAAGAACACAAAAATCTTACACAACATTCCAAATTGATGAATAAAGAAACTCTTTGCAGTTGTAGAGCAAAATTTTGCTTACATGCGTTAAAACTAGTAAATGAATCTATCAGAGTAAGCGGTTGAAGAATAGATTGCATAGAACAAACTGCCATAATTTTAAGCACTCCACTTCCACTTTTCAAAAGAAAACAATTTTACAGCCCTAAAGATGAAAGCATTAGTAAGCACGTAACACTTTGCCCACACCGTGTGAAAAGGACTGTGAGCCTCTCTCCATTCATTTCTTTTCAAAGGTGATAAAGAACTTAATTTACTTTGGGCTTGTGGCTTTTACCACAAGCTAAAAATCAGGTTCAAACAGCCAGCTGATTCCTGCAAAGCTTAGGGCTGAAGATAAAAGCATCACATAATCTTGATTTGCTAGGCAAAGATTATTGCTATCACTCCCTACAAAGGTACACAAAAGTTTGCTCACATAACTTGAAATAACAGGATATTAAGAAGAATGGCCAAAGCTTTTCTTTACCATCAAGAGGCTCTGAATTTCTCAGCTCAGTCACTTAGCACACTTGCTCAGAAAAAGCACTGAAAGAGTTCTGATACTGGAATAAGTCTGTTCCTCTTGCCTGAAATCTCCCATTGGGGTTATCACACTCAGCTGGATAGGAGAACCAGATTGTCACAGGGGATGCAGACAAAAGACAAGAAGCCAAATGTGCTTCTGAATTTGCCTGATCACTACATTCCCTGTTAAAAACCTGATCTGGTAATTTCAGAATACAGCTACAAGGATCCTCCTCAGCCCTCATTGCACAGGAAGAGTTCCAAGTAATTAAAGCAGGATATAAAAGAACAAGCACTAAACCACTGCAAGGACTGTCACAAGCTCTTTTGTTTAACCATTGTTCATTTAATGGCGCTGCAGGAGAGCAGCACAGGTCTTTAATCTCCAAAAGGCAGGTGAATACTGCAAGTGTGGATTTGTTTTGCTTGACTTCAGGTGGAGCATCACACAGTCAGCAAGATTCATACATCAGCATCAGACCAATGCTGGGATAAAACTTCTCAAGCCCTGTTTTTATGGCCTATATTTAAGAAGTAACAGATCATGCAAAGGGCACTTCCTTGCATGTAACTGTGTTGTACTTAAACACAAACTGCCTCATAATCTCTACGATGAGAAAGCACTCAATTGTGACTAACAAATATTCAAGTCTGCAGGTCAAAATATGTTAAACTGCTAGCCAGGGGATGGAGAATCTACACAAAAGTTTTCTACGATCAGGAAATCCATTAGTAAGAAAAATGAGAAACCTTTTTTATGAAGCCTAATGAGCATAACAACCTTAGGTCATCTGGAAGTGAATCCTAGAAAACTGTTGGAAGGAAGAGTGAAAATTTAACTACAATAAACTGGCCAAGAATTCACTATTATTAGCCCATCTTGTAAGGAATATAACCAATGAGCAATGGAACTTGAGGGAAACTTAATACTTTCTGAATTTTTTTAAAGCACCAAAAATAGTCAACATCGAAAGCTGCATTTTCTATTTTTTAACACAGTACTGTTTGTCCTTTAAAAGATAAAAGCTTATTGTGTCAGGGCTGTGTGCACATCTGAGAAGTATTCTTTTTCTTCTCAGCCTTTCCTCATCACTTTATGTAATCCGTGTGCATACCCTTAATGAAAGATAAATCTGATCCTGTCATTAGGCCTACTCTAATATACTCTAAAATACACTGAAAATTAAAGGCCTGGACAACAGATCACAGACCAAATATCTATCTATATAAGTAGCAATTAGTGCAATGGAATCATAGTATTTATGCTTTAGTATTTAGCACTGAAATTTGCCTTAACTTTCTAGTCTGGGCATTACACATTGAGAGGAGAGGACCAGCAGTTTACCAGGAAGCAGGGGTGAGCCCACATGTGACCAAAATTATACGCTAAATAAGAATTTCCAACGAAGTTTCTTTTTAACTGTATCTGCTTAACTCATGTACTTGCCAGCAGCACCCTGGAAAATGTCGGAGACAGCAGAATCAAGGAAAATTACAGTAAATCAACATGGACTTTTAGGGGCTATAATATATTGGTTTACAACATCAACAACAGAGAAAAGCTTTACAGTATGTATTGCATTATATAAAAGGGTCAGTATTTAAAGGCAGAAAGAGCTCTACACTATTTTTCTCTGTAGATTTATTTGAAGAACTTTGCAATAAATTCCAACATTCCTACAACAGTAAATATATAAGCTGAACTTAGTGTCAATATTAAGTTTTCAAAATTACTGCAAAGCCAAGTGTTATTTGCCACAGTGATGTTTTGAACACATCATGCACACATTTACCATTCTGAATACCTACAGCTTCCTCTGCACACTCATCTGCAGTTATACCACACATGACAGAAAAGTTACAAATTCAAAACATCGTGTTAAAAAAAATCCCAGCATTAAAACCAAACAAACAAGAAAAATAAATGAAGACCCAGTATCAGAAGCCCATACTATCAGATACACCCTCCTTATCTTGTTCTTCAATGAGATTTCTTTTCTTGTTAACTCTTCAGGAGTTACATGGCATGTTTGATTACAACAAATGAATTAGAAGATTTAATGTTTCATCAGGGAAATTAGTGCTGTTAACTTTGTTGTGAAGTGTCCCAGCTGCAGGATCACACAAAAAAACTTGTTAAAAAGAAAAGGTAAATATTTATAACTGTGTACTTTATTAGCCCCTTTCTGAGGCCTATTGGGATACAGAATTGTTTTATTCCTAATGGAAACACAGTCTAGAAGAGAAGGTAATTGATGATTAAATTACATCAGCTTGAATGTTTTGTCCTTACATGAAAACACAAATGGCTTACATGAAGTGCTCGACCCTACTCCAAGATCTCCCCAACAGCCAAAAGGGAAGAGTAATTCTTGAATTCAGCTCATAAATGCCTAAAGCCAAATGAATTTCATCAAGGGAAGAAAAAGAAACAGAGCCTCTAAAGTCTGTATCAGACTTCACAGAGGCTCAAAGAAACCACTATCAATCTATCAAGACTCCAAACCCCACACCAGGCTCAGTAGCTGCACTCACAACAAAACCAGTCTGAACAAAGACACTGAGCATTAAAGGCCACATCATTCCTTTATCATTGCTCTTCTAGCATGAGTATTGCAAACATTAAAAGGTTGTATTGAGCCAGGAAATTAACTCCTGGCCAGATAAAACAAAACAACTCTATCATTCATCATCCTTACTCATATGCTGTAAGGATTAAAAGAAATATGACCCCCACCAAAAAAGGGATTTGTAATAAAATTTGACTTTATAAGACATCAAAACACCTTCTCTCTGAAGATTGTCTTTCAATAGACTCAAAAGATGTGCCAAGCATGGGATGAGTCCCAGGATCACTGACTAGGATTACTGCAAGTTCTCTTGAGCATCCTGTGTGTTATCAAATTAATCTCATTTTTCTTCTCTATTCTTGTCTATGAGGTTTTACATGGTTAAATGGAGATGCATGTTTAGATCTGCTGAAGACCTGAATACACAGTATCAGCAAGCCAAACCTTTCTTGTTTGTCAGTTCCTCACAGATTTATTCAGATATTTATTACACAGAAAACACTGAACTTAACCCCTCTCAGCACAAGTAGGCTGTGAGTCAGACTAGAATGGGAACTGCTCTTGGGACCAGCAGCAGGAACAGCTGCACTTCCATCTGTGCAGGCAAAGAAACCTATGATTTCTTATTGGCTATAAAAAGGAGACTTACCAGAGGATTCTGCAGGGCACCTTCATTCCCTGCAACTCTGATGGCTCACTTCAGAGCTTTCAGATCTCCAACTATATTGATTTTTGTGCACATGACATTGTCTCACTGTCTCATTCACAGGGAAAGAACAAATCAACATAAAATACCTACCTATACCTGTGTAAACTCTGTTTAATGCCCAGTAAAATGTTACAAGCCAATGAATTTTTATTTGGAATGTAAAACTCCCTGGTTTTTTAGGAACAGAGATGAACAAAAACTAATGGTAAGTTTTAAATTCATTTAATGTACATGAACAAACATTTGCTTCATAGCAATAGAACTAGGAAGAAAGTTTCATCTGATTTTATACATTTCAGACAGGAACGTCTGAGTTGGAAAACCTAAGAGATGTTATCTGTATTAATATTTGATTCCTGACCCAAAACAATATAGAGTTTTCTATGTCTAAGGCACAAATAAAATATATTTCAAATTAAAATACTAGCTGAAAATACAAAGTTTGACAAGTTAACAATAACAGTGTATTAAAATCTGTGTGCTGTATAAAAATTACTTATTTATTAATAATACAGAGTTCTAATCTTGTTTTACAAAAAGCAATTTCCAAAGAAAAATGTTAAGGTTCATTAAGTTTGAAGTACAATCACTAATAAAAGTATCTATTGGTCCAGTACGAGATATTGCCTTAAAAAATGTCCCAAGACTAAGGAGGCCAGAGGAAAGAAATCCATGCCCAACTGCTATTCCAAGGCTTATTCCTAACGAAACAAAGAAAATTTTAAAAATAACTCATAAACTGAACTTTGGTGGAGAATCACACAGGTGAGCTCAAGGGGGTTTTCTAATCAGACATCGAATGACTACTTACAGATGGGTAATACAATTTTAAGACTTTATCATAACTGTTAAAGCTCACTTGAATAACAAATACTGCATAAAGAAAAGTATGAAACCAGAAAACAGAACAGGAATCCACTTTGGCAACACTAATTTTTTTGCCCAGGATTCTTTCATGGATCACAGATATGGCCTGAATAGTAGCAGTAGTGAAACCATCTGTAGTTAGACAGGAATTACTGGCAAAATAAAACAAGAGCCAGTGGACCGCTAAGAGTTACAACACTATTTGTTCATATACACGACAAAGAGAGACCAAGATTCAATTTAATCTGGTGTTATCATCACTGAGGAAGATTTCTATTTGGACCATGAAAAAACTTCTTTTTTTGTGAAGTTCCAATTCTTTGACATCAATATTTTTGTTTCCATAAAACATCTGCAACCTTCTCACTTCCCACCACAAATGAGATAAGCACATCGATTCAGAGCCAAAAATAAGAAGCACTTGTGTGAGGTTTTTCCTGAGAACAAATTTTCCCTGAGATTCAACAGCAGATCTGCATGTACAGAACAGGGGAAAAAATTATCAATTTATTATAAAACTGTGAATAAAATTACCAGTGGCTTTAGACCTAAACAAAACTAAGTCAACCCTTGGACACACAATAAGTGCTTAGTCCTTAGCTTCTCGTCACAGATCCCATTAAATGGCAAAGATAAGCTAATTCACAATTCTTATCAATGTCTGCACAAAGAAATGGAAACTCTATAATCTGCACAAAAGCTTCTCCTCACCAAGCAGGGTAATACAGTTCCATCACAAAGGAACAAAAACCAAAATTTCTTTCAAGGACAAGATGTATTTCTTCTCTTCTGCCTGAGAACAGAAACAATGCCCAGTGTTGGGTTTATGAACAGCACCATGCCTTGAGCTCAAACAAAGACTGGAGTCAGCAGACACTCCTGCTGAAGTGTCTGCTAAACTAGGAAAACAACCCTGGAAACAGATTCTCTTCTGTCCGAAAAACAGAGATTAATGTAAATGTCAAAGAAAATACAAAAAATTAAATTCATTAATAATTTAGCTTTCAGGGTCATATTTTTGCCACCTTCATACTGCACAGGTGCAATAAAGACCTAGCTGCTACTAATATGTCACTGGATCCATCTATGCCTGGATATTTAAATATCTAAATACCTTCAGTCACTGCAGTAACCAGAAAACTCATTTATAAGCTTTTCTCTAAAACAATGATTATAATTTATTCATTTGTTCTGTGATCTTCTGGTGCTGTCCAGAACACTTGACATCAGTTTTGACTTGATTCCCTCATTTCCTTCTAAAGGTCTTTACTAAGGCTCCATATTAAAATGTTATTTTTATGATCATAAAATGCTTGTAATTACCCTAAATACTGAATGTTGTGATTTTAGCAACTAATAAACCTGTTTTAATTACTAGGCATTCCATTTCTGAGATGACATTTCCTTGCTCTGAGGCATTATAAAAGCTCCTTTACAATAAAACTGGAGTATGATACAGTCATGAGAGCTGCTGCTAGTCCTCAGTGAACGGAGGACACACAACTACCAGATTAACAGAACAAACATCAAAGAAACATTGCTAGACATGAAATCATTTCACTATCAATGCATTTTTTCCAAGTAGCACCCCACGCTGACATTACACACTCTTGTCTAGTTTTGTCTTTGCCAGAGTTTAACACTTTGCTTGCATTAGTGAAGTTGTATTCTCTGAAAGCTGCATAGAAGACAAAGGTAGCTTTGTCATTTGTGTACTTGTTTCATAATGACAAATGGTATTTTAAGAGTGCAGAGAAACACAGTTTGATCATTCTGAGCTGTATGCCCTTCAGTGCAAAGAGAAGCAAATCTCTAGCTTAGCACCAGGGATACTTGGAAATCATAGAATCGTGTATTGGTTTTGGTTAGAAGAGATCTTTAAAGATCATCTTGTTCCAGCCCCACTGCCATGGGCAAGGACACCTTTCACTATACCAGGTTGTTTCAAGTCCCCTCCAACCTACCCTTGAACCCCTGCAGACATGGGGCACGCCCCACCTCTCTAGACAACCTCCTCCAGTGTATCACCACACTCTTGGTAAAAAATTCTTCTTATATCTAATCTAAATCAACCCTCCTTCAGTTTAAAACCATTACCCCTTGTCCTATCCCAAGAGGCCCCACCAAAAGAACTCCACATGCACAGGAGGACAGCCTTCCTGGAAACATGGAACTAGGCTCAAACCACTTGCAGAGTCTAACTCAGGTGTTTGTGCAGTCCTGCACGTGTATGACCCTGAGTGGGATGAAAACAATCTGCAGAGGCAGCAGCACAAAGTTCCCATCATACGTAGCAACAGAAAGGCATATAAGAAAACTAATGTATTAGAAAACTAGGTTTTTAAACCATTATTGTTGAGCTCAAACCATGACAGCTGTATTTTTAAAGGATAAAAGGAAACCAGGCTTGAGCATCAATTAATCAATCTGACAAGTACTGCATTTCATAGAAGTCTTCAAGCTTCCTGAAACGCAGCTGAAATGTTTTCTCAAGTTTTCATCCCACAGACTGAACCTCCCTCACTCCTTGGTGGATGTACCTTTTCCACTCAGCTTTGTTGTATTTTGTTAATCCAAACAAACAAAAGTGTCTCAAGTTTAGGTCTAACTGCACACATAATTTTAGTCTTTCGCTAAACTGCCTTCTGAATGCTGCAGGCCAGCATTTGTTTACTACTGTGACCTTTCTGTACTGTCTCTTCCTGAAAGACAATCTGCTCTGTGAACTCTTCCATCAAATCCCATAGGGGGAATTCAACAGGGATGGCAGGACTTACACAATCTATTACTGGTTTTGATCCTGTTGTGCTAGCAGCTAACATATCCAAGTGATAAACACACACAGTGTATATCCAGCCAATTTCCACAAGACAGCTCACAGCCACTGCAAGAAGTTACCAGCTGAATGAGCCCCTTAGAAGCAAAAACTTCACTGGAAACCTGTCTTGAATGGATTACTGGGTGTTTGGACAATGAGCAGATAATGGAAGGTGCATTCTAAAAGTGCACTGAAAATCAGCTTCTTATTATAACTCTTGTTCAGTATTTTTAGCATTAGCTGAATTAGCTGATATGTTAAACACCTACAAGAGTTTCAGAACACAGCATGACTCAGTAAATGTCAAGACAAAAATTTGCCAAGTATCAATCAATTAACTAATCAACTTATTTTGGCTACAAACAGCTGAGAATGTTTATGGTGGATTACTTCTCACACCTTATAACAAAAATCATTTGAGAAAATCTTCCTATATAGACAGCTCATGAAGACTAAATCAGAAATTATATTTCAAAAATTCTTACACTCCCCAGAGCCCACCCTCAACAGTTCCATCTGCTTCTGGAAATTTAAACATGTACATGGAATGTTTTGAATTGCTGTCTTGCTTTTACATTCATAAAAATCCAGACCAACTAAAAGGTTTTAAAACGTGTTTTATTGGTAGAAATGTTTGCTATATGTATAACAAAAAGTGAAAATATTTATGATGCAAATCCAATAGCAAAGACTGTATTTTTTCCTGGAAAGAAACACAGCATCATCCTGTTTTCCATATACATAATAGACTCCATTAACACCAGACCAATTTCAAATAGCAAAAAAATTATGAGCTAGATTTCCAAATTATTGCAAGAACAAGCCATCAGTCTTGAACTCTCTTCCCTCACTGCACTGTAACATGTATTTATA
The DNA here is from genome assembly GCF_901933205.1 of Camarhynchus parvulus. Taxonomy (NCBI): domain Eukaryota; kingdom Metazoa; phylum Chordata; class Aves; order Passeriformes; family Thraupidae; genus Camarhynchus; species Camarhynchus parvulus. Next base: position 9,137,852 of record NC_044578.1, read on the forward strand.
ACAGAACATTTGAAAATAACTTCTGACAGATTACTAGATTTGGGGTTTGTGGAACCTAACTGTAAGTTAAATAAAAAACTCACAAAAGACACAGCTTAGAGGAAGAGCAAATTAAAAAGTTCTAAATCTGGTTTCAAAGGTAGTTTTTTGAGTGTTCATGCTTCTTCCTTCAAAGAGCAGCATTTTCACCAGGCTTCAAACAGTACTACATCACTACAAAAATACACTAACCACAGCACATCATTATTTGATGTGGAAATGAAATCACTGAGACTCTATACGACCTGTCCATTTATCTATTGTGGTTCTTGAGGAACAAAGCCTTGCTGAGGGATAAAGCATTTTGGTTTAGTCTCAAATAGTTCACCAGCTTGGTGGTCTTCACTGCTTTGTTAGCTTCAGCTACTCAGCTTCCATGAATAGGAATTAAATAAGACTTAAAAAAACTTTCAAATAAATGCCTATCATCATATCTACAATAATCCACTGCTCTTCTTATAGCACTAAAGCAATGTTGGCTTATGGCAGGCAGCATGGGAAATAAAAAATATCCATCAGAGCAAAATAAAGAATTGCCCCTTCTAAAGACTTTTAAGAACTACCTTGACAGGCAGGACAACATTTATACTCTGGGCTGCAAGAAGGCAGGTGAGCTTGCTCAAGAAGTCAACTGCTAGGTGTAAACATACCCAATCCTCCATCACAATAACACTTGGATATACTACTTGGTTTCCCAAAGCATCCAGTCAGGAATATATCCAAAATCTTTGACTGCTTTGCAGCTGCCTAATCCTAGCCTTGGACAGCACCCCACTGTTATCCTCAAGTGCTCTGTAACAAACAGTAAGTAGCAGCAGCTTCCCCCTTAAGGCTAATAATTATTCTAAAGAAAAGCGGTGCCACACCAAACCCTAGCACTTCCGACAGAAGAATTCTCTTGGCTCCTTCATTTCTATTCTGCTTTTGGACAAGAAATGCAGTGTACTGCATCTTTCCACTGCCTGCTTAGCTATTCTAATATGCAAGTTATGAAATTAATGTGGCTAATACAATATTTGCTCTTACTCTTCACTTGTGACAGGAAATCGAAATCTCACATGGGCAAGCTGAATCATCTAAGCTGCTGATGCAATGCCTACCTAAATATTGATTTACACAACAGAAATTTGTCCATTAATACTCAACTTTGAGAGAAGTGATAATTCCATTTTCTCAGGCCAGAGAAGTGCCATCAGCCCTCTGCCACTTTGCTCTTACCCAACAAGCCCATTGCAGAATTGGTCATTTGACTCCACATCCCTTTTGTCTGTATCTGGATTTCTCCTTGGCTCAATTCTGTTATTATCTAATAAGCACATTACAGAATTGATCCCTTGATTCTATTCCCCTCTGCCTGCTTTTAGATGACTCTTTCCCTCAGCCACTTTTTCAGCACCCCATATTTTTAAATATTGGTATGAACACACAAGTGAACCCAGAGGAAGAGCTCACCTGGAGCTGCCATCTCTGTTTGATGAGGACACAGAAAGGCAAAACTGGGGCTAATGAAAAAGTCAGGTAGAAGCAGCTCTGGCATCAACAAGAATCAGCTTATGGCAGGCAGTGAGACACACCTATGGGGCACTGACAGGTTTGTTCTTTCTGGTTTCTTTTTCTGCCACCTCAGAAAAAGGACCAAGAAGAAAACAAAGACAGAACCACACATGTCACAAGAGAACAACTGATTCCTCCACAGCTACACCCTGGCCTCTTCACTACATTTGTTTCTCCATAGAAAAGGGAATAAACTTCAGAAAATAAAGTCTGAGGGTAAGTAAGAATGCCTGCCAACCAACCATGCACTCTGCACTCTGGCTAACCATATTAGAAGCTCCAAAGGCTAGAATTGTGCTTTTTATTAGAAAATAGCACTTTTTTTTTTTTTTGCTTTCTTCCTGCCATAAGAAAAAGAGCTAGACAGCAACAAAGGAAGACGAGAAAAGGAAGTTTGAGGTCTGCAAACAGTAACTGAGTTTTTACTGGCAAGTTACAATCACAACTTGTAATTGAGGAGTCTTTACCAATGTCCTCCTTAGGAAATTTCTTTAGCTCCCTTGACAAAACAGACATAGGTCAGAACTACCTTAAAATTAACCCTAAACAATTTCACAGAACAGGTGGTAATAAGCATTTATATAAACAGATGGTTCCTGATCTTCTAGAAGTTAGCAGCACTCCACCCCTCCTTTAATAAAAGGGGCAATGATGTTGACAGAATATATTTGGCTATGATTAAGCTATAGTTGCTTTTATAGAATATGTAATGTGAATAGTAAAAACTACACTAGATTGCAAATGCAATCTGCATGGCTAACAGTAAGTCCATTTGATTTGATTTATGTGCTTGAATTTTGAAAATGAACCTTCATCTTCTTCAGATTAAGTTTTATCCCAGCCTGTAGGTTTTGACATGAAGTTATAAAGAACAGCTTTGAGTGTTGTGAGCTGTTACCCACAGGGTCCATGACTGGGAGAGCTGCAACAGAGCTGTGATCAGCAACCTGAGAGTCAGAGCTGTAGAGAAAACTGAGAAGCAAAGTGCCAACTGAACTCCAAAAACTTTATTCTTCACTCGTCAATCAAAAGGGAAGACTCATGGTAGAAATAACCAAAGAACACCAAACTGTTCTGCAGTCTACATACAGAGCTCATCACAACAGGGGTACTGCCTTTACTAGCACTGATGTCACCTAGAGGGAAAATAAAAGAAAACACTTAGTATATTTGAAGTACAGAAGTTCTAATTAGGAAAAAAGAAAGATCTCTTCAGTTCCCAGGCTTGCCACGCAGCAAGGAAAGCATGGTAACAGCTTCTCTGCAGTTGTGGAGACAAAATAAATCTGAGTAGCACTCTGGGGTTTGGCCAGTTTCTCCCTGCTGGTCACTGACTGCTTTCCAAAAAAGAACAGGGTGAGAAGTCAGTGGAAAAGATCCTTTGCTATTCCTTCCAAGAAAGAAAAAAAAAGAATCAAAATATTATGACAACATGAAAGGAGTAATAAGCTTTGTAACCTATCGTTTACAAGTAGTCTTGGTCAATTTGCATGATTTTACTCATAGATGGAGGAGAAATATCCACATATGCATAATGTTACAAAACCCTTTCTCATATGACACACCCAACTGTGATAATGCAATCCCCAAAATTGCAAAAAGACAAATATCCAAAAGTAGTGAAGGAGGAAGTTTGTCTGCAATCCCACTATTCCAGGCTGCTGCCAGAGTATTACCTGGGTTTGGCAAACACTCCAAGAGGGAAATGCACAGAGTTCTAGAAGCAAAAGTGTCTTCTGTTCCAACCAAAGCTCAATTTTACATTTCAAATACTTCTACGTGGAAAAGAGATCAGATAGTAGAGAATTTTTACTGCCTGTGCTAGCACAAGCATATTCCACAGCTGAAAGTTGGCCATTAGACAAAACAAGCGTTGAAGTAAGATGTCGTTTAGTTTTCTAACTGCAGGAATAATTAAACATTGGCAGAGCTTTCAGAAGAGGTGACAAACACACCATGATCTAATGCTAAGATAAGATCAGTTCCTAAGAGAGATGTTTTACTTTATCTTTCAGGAAAGCTCCACAGACTGCACACTGGATAACCTCAGTGCTCCGTTTTGGCTTTGGGACAGAAAGATCTAAAATGTTTCAAAGACAGGTGGGGGGGAAAAAAAGGAATATTTTTGTTACTCTCAGAAAGTTTATAGCACTACAGTTCCTAGAGACAGTTATTGTTAAATGAACTGGTTGTAACTCAGTTAGCTTGTTAAAAGCTCAGGAAATACTTTGCATCCAAGCAGAAATGGGGGGCACACCTGGCCACCCACGGCAAGAGTGGGAAGCTTGTCAGAAGTGATAGGGTCTGTTTCTGTTCCCTCACCTTGTCACATAGCCAAGCAAGCACCCCTGGGTTGCACTCCCTAGTTCCCTGCATGCCTTTAGAGCGGAAAATGTCATTCAGTGATGCTCAATGCTCAGTATCCTCTATTTTTACTCTCTCTCAACCTCCATCTCACTAGACCTGTGACAGTACTTCAGTTTTCCTCACTTCTGTTTATCATCCCTCTGCTTTTAGAGGAAGACAGCATTTAGATTTGTTAGGGACACATTAGCTCCCACTCCTCATGGAAAAAGTAACAAAGACATTCCATACAGACAAGTAAAAGCAAGCACCATGCATTTGCCCCATTCCAATGTTCTAGATTTGAGCTCATTTCAGGGGTTTTCCTCAGGTGGATCCAGCCTACCTATTAAATAATGTTCACCCTTAATTCTCCTCCTTTGCACCTATTACATCCCTTGGGGAAAAAAATAAAAAGTACAAGTATTACCTTGAGCATGAAGATGCACCTCTTGCAAAGCCTGAGTCATCACTTGATACCAGAGGACACAGCAAGTTGCTGTTTGCTACCCACCCCCTGCAGACCAACCATGGTCTTGTATAATTCCATCACAACCTCTATAGACATCTCCTCTAGAAACTGAAGAATCCTTTCTATCGGGACTTTGTCTTCTACCTGAACAACAGAATGCTAATAAAAGCAATTCTGACAAATATTGGCTATGATCCATGTCAAATCTTTCCCTATAAATATCACTAAATCGAATTATGTCAGCATGATATGGAAACAGCCTAGTGCTTGAAATGTGCCTCTGGATGAGGGTGACTGTCATTCATGAGCAACAATCACTTTCACCTCAACTTCCCATTTTCCTCCTTCAGTGCAGTCAGCAATCATACCATGATTAAGCTGATCCGTTACTGAAATCCAAGTGGGCTGTGTTTGACAAAGATGCCCTCACTCAATGAAACTAAAATGTCACGGAGTAAGAAGGACAATTCAGTCATGAGTTAATGACTGATGAACTGGAAGCAAGTTGGAGCAATTGGCCTTTTTCCCAAAAAAGAAGGATCACCATTGGAGTCTCACAAGGATCTCTTCTGGGATCAACACCTTCCATGTTTTAAAGCAAAATCCAGCAAAGAAGTTTGACACTTATGTGACAGAGTTTGCTGACAGTGCTTAAAGTTACTGAAGATTGCAAAAGCAATGACCAAAGATCTGAAGAAGACTTTAATGATACTGTTTAAGTGGGCTGAAAAATAGCAGGTAATTGTAAAATGATGCATAGTATTAAAAAAACATGTACACTATCACAAGTTCTGAACTAGTTATTACCACTTAAAAGACTGACTGGAGTTATCATAGTTCCACAGAAGTGCCAATTCAATGCTTAAAGATTGTCTAGAAAAAGCCTGCAGAAGATTAAAGAATGAATCTAATATGCCATGTAAGTTTACTGGGTGGCATATGCTGAAATACTGTAGCTGGTCCTGGTTATTGTAACCCAACCCTGTTCCTTGGATTGCTGCATCACTGTCTCCACTCAGAAACATACCTGCAAAAGGTGCAAAGAAGACAGCAAGGACAATGAAAGGGGTAAAGTAACTTCTTTCTGAAATGTCTCTGGAAAAGTCAAAAGCAAGGGATAGTAAATACAAGAAAAAGTCATCAACCCATAAGGCAGACAGAATAACATGGATTCGCCTTTCCACTGCCTCTTCCAATACAAGAAGGAGCAAGCAAGGCATGAAACCAAGCAGGCAGAAAATTTAAAAGCAAACAAAAATAAGTGTTTTTTCCACACAAAATGTGTTTAAGCCCTACAACTCAGCCACAGGATGTTGTGGATGCTACAAGCATACATGGCTTCAAACACTAATTGGACAAATTCATAGAAGAAAAAACCCACTGGGGGCTCTAAAAACAAATATCACCTCTGGTTCAGGAAACCTATGAGCCACAAATTACTGGAGGCTGGGAGAGGCATTTCCTCAATATACACTGTACTCTTCTCCAAGCATCTGTTCTTGGCAGCTGGGAGAGGCAGGATGCTGGGCGAGAGGGATCTTTAATGTGCCCAAGTACAGCCATTCTTAATTCTTGCATAACGCACGAGAAAGCGCAAACATTCATCGTGTGCACGTCGGAACTACAAGGAGAGCAAAGGACCAGATTTTCAAAGGCCTTAATGTCAGTACAGTGATTAACTGCTGCAGTCACAGCTTGATAAGGATTTTTTTCAACACTGAAGTAGCTCAGCCTCTCCTAACCACAAACTTGTGCAAATGTATGGCAAACAAAGAGATCTGAATTTAATCCAGAATGGTTTGCTGCAGCTGTGCACACTGTTGCACTGGCACTGCTGAGGGCACATTACAGACTTGGGAACAACTGGGCTACTTAAATCAGAAGGGCCCCAAAGGAAATACTTGTCAAGCTACAAGCTGGATCAGTGAAAATGGAGTGTCTCAGTGTCTTTTGCATCTCAGAAGGCCTTTTTTACCACACGCACACAACCAACTACCAACATTTAAATAAACGCTGAATTATTGGTATTAAAGACAGAAATGCTGTTTGTCGCATTTGTCCAACACACCCATTTATTTGCAGCTGTTTACCACACTTACAAAACCTTAAATGAAAGACAAAAGGGGAGAGGGGATGAGAGCTTCTCCTTAGAAGTTTGGGGAGTATCTCACACACAGCTGAGTTTCTTAACTTTAGCTGAAAAATTCCTCCTCCAACACACCGAATACCTGCCAGCACACAAAGATCTGTTCTTACAAGTCACTTCAGGTCCTAGTCAGAGCACCCAAGTTAAACACAAATTGGCACTATTTCCCATTAAAAAGCCTGGTGCATCTCAAAAACTGACACTTCTGAATTTGCAGCCTTTCCTGGTTTGCAGCACTGGGGTTGTTTCAGTGAAACTGCCCAAGTGTTCAATACATTATTCAAGACATAGCATGTTCTGTGTGCACCACTTGTAAGTTTCATTCACACCACCAAGAATGGAAATAATTTCCTTCAATATCCATGTAAATATCATAAACAATACGTCAAAACGGTACAAGAAACACCTTGCTGCTGCATTTGGTTGCTCTACAAATTTGTCCATTTCACAGACAGCTGGGAAGATACCAGGTGACCTCTTCTGATTTTAGATTTTTTTCCCTGAATGAAGACTATAGTATTCCTTAGTTGTTTCGGGAAAGAATAAACATCAAAAGCAGCAGCCCCTCTTAACTACCTGGCTTAACAAAGCACTAAAGAATAAAATAATAGAGGTCTCCTCTTCAAGGGCTCAGTCTGATAAATCTGTATTCAAGAGATATCCACTAGTCAAAGCCAAAATCCAAGACTCCCATAATTGAAGGCAATGTAATGCATCTTTTCTAGGGAAAAAACCTAAGATAATATTTTTTAAACAGCATAAACCTGTGCATCTGCAACAATGACGTAAATTTAAAACACCTTTTTGACAGACAACCTAGGTTTTCTCTTTGCTCCAAAAAATGGCAAAACACGGCAATGAACTACAGCATCCCAGGAATCTTCATACTTGTGATACTTTCTCCTTCTCTTCAAATAAACAAAAAAATAGCATTAGTTGTCACCGACATTTTTCCACTGCCAAGTGTCATCTCCCATTTTTATCTCTTGTAAAACTAGGACTACCAAACCAAAGTGTTGATGATCCTAAACTTGATTTAGTATCGCTTTGGTCTTTCGTCCTTGTAATCCTAAGCAGTAGATCCTATTTTTGTGGGTATGAAAGGCATGGAAGTGGACATGCTGAACTTACACACTCTCACATGTAACAAGCATGTGCATTTTCAAGTCTCTGCAAAGGTATGGTATGTTTCCTAAACAAACCACTTCTGGAATTAAGACCTAAAATGCTGGAAAACGCATCATAATTATCATCGCGATTAGGAGTGACCCACAGAGGGTTACTAGAAAGATGTACTCTGCGATTAGTAACACCAGCCAGCACGCAGCACACACCCGACTCCACTGCATCCTCCCCCGCCTTCCGCGGCACGCGGGCAGACTCCCGGCACCGCGGCTCCCGCAGCACTCGCTCACTCACGCCACGCCGGCAGCACCGACACGGCCACGCCGCCGCTCCCACCCTCCGCTCTTCTGGGGGCATCTACCTGCGGGAGCGCACCGAGCGCGCGAGGATGCTCGGAGGCTGCTGCCGCACCGGGCGCCGCCGCTCCCCCCCGCCCCGCGCCCCCCGCCGCTCTCCCCCGCCGGAGCGCCGCGGTCCCGGCCCGGGGCGGGCGCGGATCGGCCCCGCCACGCGGGGCGCGTCTCCATAACAACGGCGACCCCCGCCCCGCGCCCCGGCTTTACCCGTTCCGCCGCCCCCGCGGCCCGGGCATCCTCCGGCTCCTTCCTGCCGCCGCCCCCCAGCAGGGCGGCTCTGCGCTCCGCCGCGGTGCAGGACACCGCCCGCCCGGGCTCCCTCCGCGCCGGCGGCGGCGGCGCCGCTTTGTCCCCCCGAGAGCGGCCCTTCCTCATCGGGGCGGCTGCTTCTTCTCCTTCTCCTCCTCCTCCTCAGCGGCGGCGGCGGCACGGCCGGGGCCCCATGGCGGGCGGCGGTCACGGAGCGCCGGGGCGGCGGGGCGGCCGCGGGCACCTGCGCGCGGGGCGCGCGGGCGCGGACATGCCGCGCGCTCCCGCTCCCGCCGCCTGTCAGCGAGCGCGGCCGCCGCGGCACCGCCCCCCTCCCGCCCCGCGCGCCGCCCGCCGCCCGCTATCGCGAGAGCAGCGGGAGGAGGAGCGAGACTCGTGGCCGCTGAGGGCGGGCGGGTGCGGGAGGCCGGGGGAGGTTCCGCGGCGGGGTCCGGGCTGGGCTGTCCCGGCCAGCGGTGGCCCTGCCGGGCGGAGCAGCCTCTGCGTCCGTGCCAGGGCTGCCTCGCAGGAGGCGGCTGGGCGGTGTGAGATGAGGATGCCTCTTGCAGGAGTGTCGCGCGGGCGTGAGGGCAGCGTTTTTGTCCCACAGAATCAGTCTCCCTCCCGTGGGATGTTCCTGAGCCGTCTGGATGCCATCCTGTGCCTCGGGCTCTGGGGTGACCCTGCTGGAGCAGGGAGGTGGGAGCAGATGAGCCATTGCGGTCCGTTCCAGCCTGAACCGTGCTGTCACTCTGCGATTGTACAATTCTGCCATTCTGTGGATCACAGAGTGAGTCAGGCTGGCCTGGACCGCAGTGGCTCATCTGCTCCAGCCTCCCTGCTCCAGCACGAGGCGCAGGATGGCGTCTGGACGGCTCTGGAACACCGCCCGGGAGGGAGACCACAATCTCTCTGGGCAATCTGTACAGGTGTGTGGTCACCCACAGAATAAAGTTCTTCCTCGTATTCAGGTAGAACTTTCTGTGCGTCATCCAGTCCCTGTGATTGTGATCCGAGATCAGCTCAGATGTCCAGCACAATCCAGCATCCCTGTCAGGAAATTCTTAATTGTCCGTGAAAATCTCTGGTGGGTGCAGGACCTTCCAGGTGGTTTTACACGTAGACAGTCACACTGGGAAAATGCCACAGACTTCCTCCTGCAAGACACAGTGGGATCCTAGCCCCAAATCCGCAGTGCCCTGGAGAGTGGAGAACCTCTGGGCATCCCACATCCCTCCACAGGAACTCTGAGCTGCAGGAAAATGTTCACCAGCTCTGCCCCTCTGCTTCTTACGGTATGGATTAAGATGTAGTTCACCATCTTAACAGAAAAGACAAACCTTCAGAGATTCATTACCATCAAGGAGTAGTAAGAGAATATCATCATTTTGTGTTCTATCTCAGTAGTTCACACCCTAGTGGCATTTTTGTCTTTGCAAATTATTTCTTGAGGGTTTAAGTTACCAGTTTCTGCATTCATTTTTCACAAAAGCGACTTCAAACTTTTGGGGTTTTTTCTTCACTACTACATAGTCAGGAATCTTGCTGCTTCTGCAGAAAAAATAACTCATTTTTCCATTTTACCAAGCTGAAAAGGCTCATACATCTTCAACCAGGAAATCTAATTGTATAAATTTTTTTTTCATTTTGTACAAAGACAACAAAAATACAATTCCTAATGATTTACTGAGGTAGAAGAGTGGGAGCATTGTTAAGTAATTATTAATGTTTAAATGCTTGCTGAAAAATATTTCAGGATGCTGGATTAGTCAGAGAGGTCTTTTTCCATCATAATTGTATGTGATGAGGATGGACAACCATGTGGAACTTCCCAGCTGGGAATCCTGCTCTAACTAAATGTAAATAATGCAAATTTATGGAATCTTGGCGTCCTTGTTAATGTGAGTCTATTAGGATGGCACAGTGCCTCATCATAATTTGGCTGGATCTTTGCCCTGTTGCAGCACAGATGCCAATTAGTTATTTGTTGGTTATGGCCTGTGGGACACCTTGCTCTGGCTCACACCTGTTTGCTTTGTGTGCCAGAAAGGAATTCATGCACACAGGAAGAAAAGTCACAATGAGGATGTGTATAACATTACCTGTCTAACATATTAAACAAATAAACATATTAGAAACAAATCTTCAGTTGTTCGTTTGAGATAGAATTGAAAATAATTGCCTTTTGGTTCTGTGTTTTAATTTAAAAATAAAAAACATCTTACATTTCTCCAAATCAAAAAGCCATTCGGGAGTTAATAGGACATTTTATTTGCCAAGAGATTGTGTTTGGTTTGCTTCTGGCTCATTTCTTTCTCTGTTTAATCCCCGTTTAGTATTTTGGACTCAAAATGTCTTTCCAATATTTTTGAAACAAAAGAACAGTGAGGTTTCATATTAACAGAATAGGAAAAATACTCCTCATTTTACTGATTCTCCCATAATTTTTTCCATTTAAACATGTCACAGAATATGACCTGAATCTGCAGACCATTCTGAGTGACCTGATTTTTCTTTTCCATATGAGCTAGTTTTCTGAACTTTTTTTTTCCAGCTTTAAATAAAAGTGAACAAATCATGAGAGGCTTGGCAGGGAAAAGAAGTACAGATGAATGAGGCAGAGCGTGGTGTGGCACTACATCAATGCTCATGATGTTTGTCTCCAGAAATCTTCTGTCACATCAAAAAAAAGATGGAAAAATAATTAATAAAGGCTTATAAAGGGCATGATTCTTAGGTTATCTACACTGACTAACACAGAGCAGGGCACCACGGAGTCTGTGTAGCTCATGTGCTGACACTCAGCTAACACAGTTTCTCTTTGCAGTTCCAGATACTGCCTTTCCCTGGCTTCCACCTTGTTTTTTTTCCATATAAAAAGGTCTCAGCATGCTCTTCTGATTCAGAAGGTAGCTGGAATAATGCTGCCAGGAAAAGTTCCCTTCCATTCTTCTCTAGCTGGTTTAAAGGGACTTTGGTAGGGCAGAACACAGTCTACTCAAACTCACTCCATGTTTTCTGGAATGATAAATTCCTCTGCAACATTTTTATGACTGCTTAGCACACAGCTACAGCAATAATTCCTGGAGCTGGAAGAGAGATATGCAGACTGAAGCTGTGAGGTTAAAACCTCTTTATTCCAAACAGAATAGAAAATGCTAAATAGTAGAAGTCATTCTGCTGAGCAAGAGAATTTTCTCTTCAAAATGAAATACTTAATCATTTGAATCCCTATTAAATTTGACCATTTGGCAAAATCAGTGGCACACATAGCCCAGCTGATCACCTGCTTCCACTGTTTCCAAGGCAGAACTGCCTCACTAATGCCATCAAACAAGTCTGTCACTGCGTCCTGTCATTTGTCATTCCGCTCACACTGTACACACAGCCTTCCCTCTCAGTATTTGTGCTCTGTACGAGACGGAGGAAATGGCTTTGGTTGTTCTGCATGTGAATCTGTCACGCACCTTCTGTTAGTGACCCACTTCTAATGGTATTCACAGACAAGTTCTGGGCTTTGCACTGGAATACTAATGCTTGGCAATTGGCAATGTGCAGTCAGGCAGGAGGAAGGCACGGGACTGCGGCATGTGGTGCTGTACCTGCACAGAGTGTCAGGAATGACAAGTAATTAACAGGCTGCATGTCATCACCCTGACTCCTGCCAGCTTCCCCAACTCCATGCATGTGACAGCATTCTTGCTTCAAGATTCACCAAAAAAAAAAAAAACTCCGACCAAAAAACAAAACAAAAAAAAAACCCCAACCAAACAAACAAAACAAAACAAAAAAAAATAGCATTATATGACTAGAGAATACTAGTTATAAGCAAAATAAAAAATACAGGTAACAAAGTCCCACAGAGCCAGCAAGACGTGCTGGGCAAAGCCTTGACTGAGACTAACCCATTGTTTTTTATAGAATGAAGCATCCTTTTGTTCAGCAAAGTTCAAGATCCCTATCCTAGCCCTGCCAGGCTGGCAATGCATGCTGCCTGCACAGCACAGGAGTGCAGAGTACAGCTCCCCATCAGCACCCCCAAGCTCCAGGGAAATGGTGAGAAATAAAGGATTTTCCAAAAGAACACAGGAGAATTAGTAAGTCAGGGACCTTGACACAATCTAGGCAAAATTTTTCATCATCTGGATCTAGTGAGGTGTGCTGTTTGAGAATCACAGAATAATCTGAGTTGGAAGGGACCCACAAGGATCATCAAGTCCAACTCTTAAGTGAATGGCCCACACAGGGATTTAACCCACAACCTTGGTGTTACCACCACCATGCTCTGACCAGCTGAACTCATCCCAGGTTCAAGAAGGACATATTTTAGACATTTGTGTAATTAATAAAAATACTCATAGTTACATAAGGATTTTTTACAGGAAGGTTAATAGGTATACAGGTAAATAGTTATATTTCAAGGCACAAACTAAACATTGACTTAAGGAGGATTAAGAAGAACTTTCTTACTAGCAGTTTTTTTTCCATTAAACTATACTATACCATATATCATTCCAGTGCATCTTCACTGAAAACTACTACTATTAGTCTGTTCTAGGGACAGACTAATGAAGTAAACCAGCAGACATATGAATGGCAATTACTAGATCTAGATATAGCAAAATTCCTGTCATTAATGGATATGATTTGCTTTCCAATAGGTATTTTCCTTCTTCGTATATCATGAGGGTCATGTATCCTTGTTTGCAGTGATGCAGTATGTCAGTGACAGCTTTGCACTGCTCTAACCTTGTTCTAGGTATCATATTTACATCTGATAAGGAAATAGAAGATAAAAATATGAAAATATGTAGTAGAAGTTAAAAATTATGGTTGTGAAGTATCAGGAGAGCTTAGTGTGATAGCTAAGCTAACAGCACTTCTTAGCTACAAGAGCTCATCAAACACATTAGAGCTTTAAACAGAGGAAGAGACCAGTGAATGTGCTGCTCTCTGTCAGTTTGGACTTGACTGTACAGTAATTGCTGCAGTAGGGCTGCTACCCCTGTGTGTGAACAGAGGACAAATTACATCCACACAAAAATACCTATATTTGTGTGTATTTCTGAAAGGTCCAAAAAGAGAAGCACATTAGGAAGGGGGAGAGATTGGCCAGCAGGTGTAAATTCAGATCCTAACTGCTGTCACCCTCTCTTTGGCACCCAAACAAAGATGAGATTTAAGAAGGGCCAAGGGGAGGATTACACATGGTTCTACTGTTACTTACAGAAACGCCTCCCAAACAGAAGATGACAAATACAAAACAGCAGTCCTGGAAATACAACAGGTGTGCTGGGAAGGCTGGCACTGGGGTACTTTGAGAGACTTAAGGTGTCTGTGTTGAAAAAGAACAGTCAAAGAGGGCCTTAGATAACTGAGGAAGGATTTGGAAGCAAAAACAAGTCTTGGTTTATACAACAGAGAGCAGAGCCATTTGAGGGGTGCAGGGAGAGAGAGATGACAATGTAAACAAAGGTACTGGGCAAAACACCACCTGTTTCATGAGTGTTGTGGTCAATTTTCTAGCCACAGAATCATCACAGGACAATGAGTCAAGCTATCTAGGACTAATATGGCATGTATGGGAGTCATTCATCAGAGACAACGTGTCCTCCTTAACATTCATCCCTGCAGTGATGCCAACAGGAAAAGCTCGGCAGTGACTCATCTGGTGGTTTCCAGTCACTGCCTTCTAATATGTTGACCAGTGTGATCTCACTGTTACCTTGTGCTTGCATTATTTGTTTTCTCTATAGACCTGCCAGCTCTTCATTTTCATTACAAGGTGTTCAACACAACAATTTTTAAAAAAACAGCACAGAATATCAACACAGTGGGGCACAGAGGCTGGCAGTTCTGACTGAAGGGACTGCCAGTCGTACCCTCACGTGTCTCTCTCAGTGTGATACCACCCTTTTCAGCAACAAAACTCTTCTTCAGCTGTGCTATAAACTGAAACTGATTCACACAGAAACACTGGAGGCAAGGGGAGCACTAGATTTCTTTTTGCTGTATCACTTTCCCCACCTGGTTGGGTGCACAATCCCATGTGAGCTGTGCCAGGACAATGGAGGGAAAGGGGCAGTACAGGATCAAGGCACAGAGGGGACTGTGGGACGTGACCACCCAGAATCCAGTAATGCACCAAGTACTTTAAAACACTACATCACAACTTTAGGCGGAGACATCTAGGCATTATCTCTATTCAAATAATGATTACCCATAATACAAGCGTAATTTTTTTTAAATGTATTGCTATTCCCCTAAGAGGAAATTCATCACTCATAAGTGATTTCTACATAAGTGACGTAGAAAAATCAGTTAAATATTAATGGTCTGAATGGAAAGCATGATTGCATCTGGTTATTTCTGGACTATAGGTCAAATTGGACACAGATTTTCTTTGTCACTTGTGAAAGTCCCCTTCACACCAGTCAGGAGCTACCCAAACCCTTCTTTGTAGAAAAACTAACAGTAGTTGTTAGTGGTTCAAGGAACCCCACAGTAACAGACAAACAGAATGTGAAAGGCAAATGAAAGACTAGGGCAAAGGAAGAGCATTCTGTTATGCTTTCAAGAGGTGCTTTCAACTCAGTAATAAGCTGAAATAAGTAGGTTTTTGTCCCCTTTAATTTTGAAATGCCTAACATGGGGCTTAAAATGACATTTTTACAATTCTAATTTTGTTGGTTTGGGTTGTGATTCCTTTTTAAACCTACCATTCATTAAAATATCTGCTTTTTTACCCACCGCTGACTCACGGTCTTCATTATATAAAATTACTGGTGCTTTTGTCATTCCTGTGCCCTGTTGGAGAACTAGCTCAGCAACATTTGTGTACTCAAATAAAACAAATAAGCCTTACTTTGTTCTGTGATGTATTCCTTACACCAAGAAAAAAAAATAGAAGAAATCCTATCAGTGAACTGTAACAAATCACACCTCAGATTCAGTAGCATTAAGATTTGACCTCAGCTGTTTTTCTCCAGAGTCAGAAGTGCCAGACTGAGTCCATCTGGAGTGTCTCCCCTGGCATTCAGCTTGACTTGTGACATGATACATTCAACCAGGACCTGTGAAGACAAACTCTCAGTTCTAAAGTCTGACATAATGGAAGTCCAGGTTATGTACTTCAGTGATCATCAAATAACATGTTCTTGTTGCTACTTTAAATGCAGTTCTGCATTTAAAGGAGCGTCACTAAATTAGATAACAACCTGTTCTCCTAATTACATTTTTTGTTACAGTTAACAAGAAAAACACTTCCAACTTCTGAGCATGCAGACTCACGCTGAGACATGAGGAACAAACAGATTAATTTCATTAGCAGACATTGCCATGTCTAATAAAGCTGTAACAGGCCAAATGCTCTAATTTACGCTCTGAAACTCAGTCTCTCTCCAGTCACACTGTTGTTACACTTTCAGGGTGCCAAGAAGGGAAATGGATCTGGCAATTGTCACTGGTTGGAAGCACAAACAATTTTTCCCTTAACCGCATCGACTTTGCAGAGTTACCAGGAATATAAAAGCATGAAAGCTTGCTGCAGTCATGAAAGAGATCTGACTCACAAAGCAGGGATCGCTCTGTTGAGTTACAAGATGTCAGTTGACATAGTTACTAAACTGAGTGCCAGAAGCTGGGAAATTAGAAACTATATTTTTTTAACATTTTTTCCCTAATTTTCTGCCAATGGCTTGTGCCAGAAGGAAATTGCTCAGGTACATGGCTCTTGAGACCTAGTGTAGCAGTGTTTCTGGGTTTGGAATAGATGCATGGGTTTGCTAACACCATTGGCCACTATCAATTAAATCATCAGATGATGATAATTTATTGTTGTGGTGCCTGAATTGTTGTCTGTGGGCATACCTCAACATCATCCATGCTTTCACTCTAGCTTCTGAAGAGGTGAATAGAAGTTACAGGGTATTGATATTAAAGTTAAAATGAAAAGCAGTAGGAATCTATAAGTACAAGAATATCACCAAGTGCTTGAAAATGAGTTAATAAGATAAATTACCCCTTCAAGTATTGGAAGAGGTAAGAAAATCCTTTAACAAATTTCCCAGTATAAGACATCAGACAAAGCAATTGGTAGAGAATACTTCTAGAAAAGAACCAAGATTCACTTCTCAGGAGATGATGTATATCCAACATCACTAAAAGTTGCTCAGCCTGAGCCTGCTTACATGTACTGCTAACCAAAAGCCAAGTCTGGGAAATCACAAACATATGACAATTTTCCTTCCTGCTGCTAGAAACTCTGCCTAATCTCCCAGCAAGCGATCCCATTTGGCTCATACTCAAAGCCTGAAAGCAATCCCAGTTTCCTATAGCTTAATATAATTTGTATGCCAATTCAGTGAGCAGAGGCATTACAAGAACCTCCTGGCATGCTGACACCTCACCAGTGTCCATGAACTTCTCACAAACCAAGCAGGGAGGAGCAGAGCATGGACAATTTCTGTGCTTTTCACCAGGCTGGCCAGCCTGTCCACTCCTCACAGGGCTGAAAGTCAATGTTCATATTATACTTTGGTCTTTATTTTGTGTGATTACACAGATCTGAGTGCTGAGCAGCACACATCAATCCTTTACTTTGCAAAGCAGCAAGGAGCCCCATGAATTTCAGCCAACACTAGATCAAGCCACATGAGGTGAAAGCATGGGTAATAAGCCATTAGATTGACTTCATTTTCTCCTATAGTTACTTTATGCCTTTTTAAACTTGCCTTAATTAAATTCATTCTCTAAATTTGCCTTAATTAAATTCATTCTGGAACATGAAAATTGCTCAGTTTCCACTCATCTGGAAAAGGCTCTTTTTAGGCCAGCAAGACTCACCTTGAGGCATTTACTAGAGCTAGAATAGGAATCAGAGCTTACAGCTTGTAGAGATTGTTTTATTATCATGCATATGCCTTTGCACACTGAGAATCATACCACACTTCTATTGTGCCAAGGTTTGTATTTTCAAAAAAGAAGAGGTTAGTAGATAATGGCCTCAGAGTATTATCTGACAAATCAGTGTTCTATTTAAAACACAAAACCGACAGATGCTGCTTTCCTCATGCATATAAATTGCAAGGTACTGAGGGGTGCTGCTCTTTACAGTACAGCAAGACAACCTGTGAAAATGAGTGCAACCGTTTATCATCACCACCAATGGTTTATGTTTAGATGCAAATGCTCTTTGCAGAAAGCAGGTTTCCCAATGAAATCCCATCAGGAGCCACTATCAGTGGTACAATCAACCATTTCTTGTAGTGCTTGTGAGCCGGGTTGTAAGGTACCTATGAGACAGGTATAGAGCAACCAGGGTGAACAGCAGCAGGTTTGGAAGGGATCTTGTGAAGAGAGAGCAAAGAACTGGAAACCAGGAAACATGGACTATCTTCCAGGGAATGCAGTAAAATTACTGTGTAACAAGGCAAGCCATTAGTCAGAATTAAGTCAGTTGGGCTGAAATAAGAAGCATTTCATGTCTTGAATTTACTAAAGCCTGAATTTGTGGTGAGAGCTCCATGAAACTGTTGTAGAAATTAATTCAATAATTAATACTACAAGGAATCATGGAAAATCAGGCAGGAGGGGTTAATGGCATTTGAAATATAGGAGAGCTATTGTTTTTCTAATTCTAACTCGTGTTTGTACTTTCCTCTTTAT
The DNA here is from genome assembly GCF_901933205.1 of Camarhynchus parvulus. Classification (NCBI taxonomy): domain Eukaryota; kingdom Metazoa; phylum Chordata; class Aves; order Passeriformes; family Thraupidae; genus Camarhynchus; species Camarhynchus parvulus. Next base: position 9,155,802 of record NC_044578.1, read on the forward strand.
CATGTCGATGTTTGCAAGCAATAAAAGGGCATTATGTGCTGGTCATTGCATCTGCTTTTGAGATAAATTTGTGTTAGCATTCCAAAGGGTCAAGGAACTCTTCCAGGGCAAACAAATTCTGGAGCACTGATGCCAGATGGTGTGTATATAAAGTGGAAAATGGGAAAAGCAATTTACTGTGTTCCTGTTCCAGGGAGAAGTATCACCCAGAAGGAAAGCAAAAGAGGTGAGAAATTACTGAGAAACTGAAAAGATAGTTTTCTTCTTCTGTATAAATTGTTCTTTATATCTGAAAAGTCTAGGTACATAGAAGAACTGCAGTGCTTATTCAGACAAAATTATTCCAAAAAGTTAACAGAAATATTTAACTAAAGAATGAAGGGTTAAAATAATAATATGTACAAAGAATAATGCATTGATTTATATAACAAGTTCTAGATTTCTCTTTATAGGTGACTAATGTATAGCCTGTGTTTAGAGAAATTTTAGTCATAGACAAAACGTTCTTGTCTTGCGTTTTTGACCAAACTCTACAAAAGAGGCAGAAAATAACAGATCAGATTCTTAAATATAAATTAGCATAACTTCAACAAAGGTGAGTATTCAATGTAATTTATCCAGCTCAGGTGGTGAACACTACTATCTCACTTGCAGCTGTATTTAATGCGTAATTTCCAAGTGTGCAAAAATACTCTTCAGGTTTTAGAACTAATCAATATTTTCTTCAAATCTAGTGAAACATACAAATGTCTCTTGGAAGGTTTGAAAGATAATTCAGCTCAGTGGAAGAAATTTAAAATAATTTTCTTAAATACTGAAAATTATAACATGTTTTCATACATAGCCTGAATTATTGATGACTTTTATCACTTGCCACCAAACCTCAGAAATATGTAACAGCAGGCTAAGTGTTTGGTTATAAGCAAATAGGAAGGGAGAACGTGTCTTAGTATTTCTGTGTGCATCTTTGCTGAGCATTTTTATTTGATCATATATGTAGTATTTTTAATGCAGTCCTTCCTTTTAATGTTATGGGTTCTCCTAGAAATAAAAGATGTAAACAAAGACTTCTCTCCATACAGGAAAAAGAGCTGAAGAACAATGCTGAGGTTTGCTATCACCATCCTTGTTGTGATAACATCATCCTCTTGCCAAAAATATGGATGTCTGGAGGGGGACACCCAAAAACTGAAGCCAGGTCCTGAGCCAAATATGCAAGAGTGCTCTCTCTACTCTAAATGTAAGTGTGGTTTAATTTTTTCCAAATATGGTCAAGAAGTACAGCATTGTACACACTAATTGTTTTGGCATTTCCCCTAATTTCTCAAAAATATATAAGATGCAGTATACATTGTATTTGAAAAGCCTCATTCATTGGCATTTTGCTGCATGCAAACCAAGAGTAAGATTCTGGGTCTTAACTAAGTCAGCTGTAAAACTCTCATTGACTTCATTTATTTTCTTATCAAAATTCTGATGCAGTTTGCCTTTCTTGTAGTTCCATCTGCTTAAAAATGTTTACAGCAAAGATTATTTTGGTTTACTGTAAATAAGTATAAGAGTCAATTGTAGCAGACTCCAAATGGGAAAATTTGAAATCAAAATTCTATTGTAAGCAAAGTGCAGTACTTATTAAAATTCTTCAACTTTTTTTTTTTTTTTATGTTTGGTAGTTTTCAAAGTTAGCATCCCTCGGGATGTGGCATCTGGCAGAACACTGGGAAAATTCTTGGGACTGTCTGGGCACAACTTGACAAAGCACTGTTAATGCCAGTCCCCCTCACCTGGCATTTGCACTGCAGCATCCAAAATCGTTAGAGCTTGAGTACATCTTCTAGTTACTACTAAGAGACTTTATCACACTGTGGTTCAAACCAGATTCATCTTACATTTTGTGTCTTCCAAATACAGTGTGAAAAAGGAACGCTTTATGCAAGACCTTTGTTTTACTCCCAACAGCTTCCTGTTGCTATGCAGACTTCACAGAGCAATTGGCTCATTCCCCGGTAATTAAAGTAAGCGACAGCTACTGGAACAGATGTGGGCAGCTCAGTAAATCGTAAGTCAGCTTTGATGTTTTCTGTGTCCTGCTTCCCCTGATCTGGGCTGGAGCAGCCACCAGATGCTGATGGACATTAGGTTACCCTAGAGATTATGTCACTCAGCCTAGTTCCCCATCACCTTTTCTCTATACCTGACCAACCTCTGACTCTTCTTCTCCTCTCACACAAACCCACAAACCCCTAAGTCTACACAATTTCTGCCATTTTTTCAAGACAGGGTTATGTTTTTTCAAATTTGCTTTCAGTATAGAACCAGATCTTGCAATGCAAACCAGTCATAAACCCAGTAGGTGACAACCACCCTGCATGTCTGTAGCTCTCCAACCATGACCCACCAGTGAGAGTGATCTGTAATGAATAGAGACCAGGCTTTTTCCTTTGTTTAGAAAGCACATCAACTAGATTACTAAATCTCACCAAGAAAAAAAGCACAGGAGTACAGAAATGAAAAGGCTGAAAATTTAGAATAAAAATTCTTGTAGTCCTGTGGGTTTTGTAACCATGAAAAATGTCTCCTTAATTAAGATTTTTAGTACCCTGTTAGATGTTAAAGCTGTGAAACATGGCAAGTTATAGAAATAAAGGGATGAAAGTACAAAACAATTAAGCAAAAACAGATGTGAAAAAGTAACAGCTCTTGCCTGCCCCTCCCAGGAGAGCATCACAGTATGTGATTTTAAGTAAATTCAGCTGGGCTGTGGGAAAAATCTAAAGATTAGTGAAACCATGAGGCTACAGCACAGACAAAGCTTTATACTATAGTTTTAAACTACATTTTATTATTGCCTGGAATCGTTGTTGCCAGGAAAACTCAAGGCCTCAAAAGTTTACAGAAAGCTTACACAAATAGGGCTGAAATATGCATGGAAACATTTGTGCTGTAGCTGGCTGTGGTAATTGCACGGTCAGAGCCTGTACACAATGCCAGAGGAATGAGTTTCAAACTTAGGCATTAACAGGGCCAAAGGATGCTTTTCTGTGTTTTTCTCCTAATCCGTGGTATTGCATCCACATCAAAGCAGGCCTAGAAAACTGAGGCTGTAGCCTTGATGCTCAGAAACAGGCTTATTTGTGGCTTTTCTCATCCACTACAGCTGTGAAGATTTCACAAAGAAAATCGAGTGCTTTTACCGGTGTTCTCCATATGCTGCTTACTGGATCCACCCCAATGACTCTGCTGCTATCCAGGCTGTTCCATTGTGTCAAAGCTTTTGTGATGACTGGTAGGTTCAGCTTTTTAATCAAAGTATTTTTGTTTCGTTTTAATATGCCCATGATTCAGTGGTGTTAAATCACCTTTTCTCTTGTTCTGCTTCTGAATTTCTTGTTTATTGTCTCTGCTTTTCTTTCTGCTAAGCTACTGCCCTCAAAATAATAATGCCACAGGGTGTGAATGCAGGATGAGTTTAGTGACTTGGGGACAGCACTGGCCTGCTCTGGGGGAGGATGCAGCGCAGTGGCACCGTGACAGAGGAGCTCCTGCCACACTGACAGGCACTGGCAGCAGCAAGAGCCTGCCCACCCTTCAAAAAGTCCATATCTGTGAAGTATCATTTATGCAATTAGCATTTTCAACCTAAATACTTGATCATGATATGATACATTTGTTTTGCATGTATAAAATGCACTACAAAATCAGGAAAGACATCAACTCATGTGGGATTTCAATGAATTATTGTTACAAATTAGCTTCATTCCTTAATTTTTCACCCTTGACCTTATCCCTTCTATCATCGCACTCTCTGAAATCTCTTCTAAAATCCTGAATATCAGAGACAATTGCAGCCAACTAATGCTAAAATTATTAATAGCAATGAGCAGCATAATAATATTGAATTTTGTTTCCCAAAACACAGCATCAGAGAATCACATTATGTTTTGAGTGCAAGGCACATGGTAGTGTGCAACCCAGCACCCATCTGCCCTTAGTGTTGGGGCAGGAGAATTATATTCATGTAGGGTACTGAGATTTTTCCACTGGTACTTATCCAGCATATATCTCTCCCTCCCTCTCTCTCTCCTTTCCCTCCCTGTTTTGAGATGTTGGATCTTAAAAACATCACCATGGGACACATAAACTCAGTCAGCACCTTATGAATGTTGGGCCCAGTCACTGGAGGAACTTGTCTGGACATGTGTGTGAAGCACAAACACCCCAGGCTCTCTTCACACTATAGGATTATAAGTGCTAGCTTTCCATGAAAGTAATGGACTGTGAATGTCTGGATCCCTTAGGCCACTCTGAAAATCATGGAAACCCATTTCGATACTCCTAAAATTTTATAAAAAAACTTTTCTTAAAAGTATAGAAAATACAGAACACAATAGGGTTCTCTTGGGCTGCTCTCTGCCCTGCTTCCCTAGGGCTTACACAACTTGAATATTATTGACATGTGGATCCATTTCCATTCCCTCCAAGGGCAAAATCATGTATGCAGTGCAGAATTTTGGTAGGATTTGTCTTCAAATATGTCTCTATTGCTTTGTGCCAGTGAAGGAAACAAGAAGCATAGCTTGGATTTATAATGGAAGTGAGTGAGGCTGATGTATTTCTTAGCTTTCCTAGAGGTTTCTCTAGCAATGAATTTTATTTTTGTGTCAGGAAACTACATGTGCCTCAGGAACAGATTTGTCACGTGCAGTCTTCCTTGCTAAGTTTTTTGTAATCTTCTAAACTGAATCCAGATTATTGACCTCCTTGAAGACAAAGACTGAGACCTTGAATTTCCCTCAGTGCTCTGAATCTTGAAGCTCAGAACAAATTACCAAATATTGCATTTGGGTGTTAAAGCACTGGCATTGCCAGTGAGCTCTAGAAGAGATCTAATGGGCAAAATGATAGAATACCATTATCTAAAACAAATGTGTCCCAAAATAAGTAGCATGAAAAGTCTTTACTAAACTGTTATATCAAGTAAAAGTGTAAAGATAAAAGAAAATGTCTGCTGTAAGTTTAGTTTGCATCTATTAACAAGTTTAAGCCAGCTTTATTGCATATGAGGTTTATACCAAAGTGTAGATCATTGTAGGTCATGCAGGTCAATATTACATTGCAAAATCCTCAGTGTTCCCTGGGCACTTCCAGAGCCTGCAGATTAACAGTACTTTTAACAGTGGGGTGATTGAGAGCTGCTGCCCAGGAAGACTGACCCTTTTCCAGTACAGAGTCTCCTGGCAGAGAGAGGATCTGCTCTAAACAAGTCCTCAGCAATGATCTATGGCTCCTGTTGGCGTCACAGATGCCTGGCCTGAATCAAAAATGTACTGATGGCCCATTACCCTGCATGCTGGTCTGTGTGCCTGCCTAATGCCAGTGTCAAACCCATTCCCTCACTCTCCTTAAGGCCTCAGGCTAGAAAAGAGCCTGGACAGAATTCCCACTCTTTCTGGTGATTTAAAGTAACATTTTTTCATGTTCTATTCACTGGAGGCCCTTTAGCATGCCATAGCACTGCTGGTGATGTGACCTACTTTCTCTACATACTGTGAGTCTGCCTGCTGCATACTGTATGTCTTTGTGGCCAGAAATGTGCAGAGTATTCTGAATGAGCAGTGACTTAATTTAAAAGAAATCCATCTGAGTAGCTTGGGGCCTTCCTTTTCTTTCTATTGTTTTAGGATTCCTTGCTCTCACTAGTCCTTAAACTATTGCTTTTGAAAGAGCCCAATGTACAAGTCACTTTCTCATTCACCTGTGAAAGGGCTCTGTGTCCTGTAAAAGGGAAAGAGCTAATTAGAAAAAAATACAGTGGAAAAGGCTTAAAAATATTCTGATCATTATACATAGGGAACTAATATGGTCAGGGAGGGTCTTTTAAGTATTTATGTTTCTCACATTTAGTTAATGTTCTAATAAACAACTTGTGGGTTTCTGGACTGCAGAAATTAGACTTTTCACAAACCATGACTTTTCATAAACTTGACTTCATAATTACTTCCATTGGGATAAAAAAAATTCCTAACAATGGAATTATGCCTTGTCACCTGCTTATAGAAAAAACCATAGTCAGGTAATAATAGTGATTAGGAAACATTTTATCTTGACAAGTCAATAAATAATGGTGAATAAAAATATAAACACTTTATTAATATATTTTATTCATATTCCTGAGGAAACCAGATGCATACCATGAATGTTAATTTCTCAAATTTTAGCCTCTATTTCCAGCAGAGCCCCTACCTCTGACAGCAGATTCAGGGATGAACCCATTGAGAGTACATGTCTTCTGACCCTGAGCTGCTTACTTCAGGCCCTGGTTACCTTCCATCTGTTATTGCTCTTTCTCCCTCCAAAAAGCCCAGAAAACCAGTGTGAAGATAGTGCAGATATGCATCTTCTGACCTTTCTGCCTTTGCAAATCTACTGCAATGTCCATTTCTCGTGACCACATGACAACCCACGTATTTCATTTAAAAATGTAAGGCTGCAGCCCTCGTGATATCAAAACAGTTTTGAAACATGACCCTGAAGATTGAAAATGACAAACAGAAAATCTATCCAAAGGCACTAATTATGAATACCATGCTAAACACGAACTTTCTGGAAGCTGTGCCTCATTATTTTGGCACTCTCAGTTACTGGTATGAATAGTCCTACAAGCCAATGAGACTAAATTAAGAAGATGTTAACTGATTTCCAGAAAGTAAAGTCCTTAAGTAAAGTCCTTAAAAAACATAAGAGCCAAAAGGTGCAGCATAAAAGAGAAGTGGAAGGGAGGAAATGATGTAGGATAATGGTAAGTGATGAGATCTCTCATCACATCGACCAGCCAGAACTCTATTCATTCCAGGCCATTTATAGGTTTTTTTCTACATTACCACTTACAAATTAAAAATAATTTAAAATTTAAGATTTTAGACCTATGCTCTAGAGGACTCTTATCTTTCCTTCTCTTTTTAACTTCTTTGAAAATGTCATTCTGAGGCTGACAGCCTATTAGTTTATATTATTTTGGTTTTTGTGGAATTTCCTTATTTCAGTGCACATTCCTCATAGCAACTCCCCTGCCTGGCAAACATCATTCTTCTTGTCCCATGTTAATTCATAAATACAAACTTTCCCCACATCTCCTTCAAGTGACAGCTCACCCTTAGCACACCTATGCTCTGTTACGATACTGAACAGCAGCATTCATGAAACTCTCTCTCTCCCTCCCAGGATTTCCTCCACTCAGAAGCATCAGATAAACAAGCAGAAAACACCCACAACATGAGCCCTTTGCTAAGTCTGTCAGTATAAAAGGTAGTGAGTGAACTGTTTAGCTTTCATGGGAATTTAGGTTTTCCTGGGCAGCTCAGAGTTTATGAACATGTCAAGCTGAGATAATGTGCACATTGCTTGAAGATCTGTTGCTAAGCTGCACTGTAATCACACCATGTTACTAACAAAGCCCCTGGACATCTCTTTGAGTTGAATCTGAGTCCAATGAAAGATGTGAGAGAAGTAACTTTATCTTCCACACTAATCTCTATGAAGGTATGAAGCCTGCAAAGATGATTCCATATGTGTTCGTAACTGGCTGACAGACTGGGAGTGGGATAAAAATGGAGAAAACCACTGTAAGGATACATGTATTCCATACCGTGAGGTAAGAAAACCTGATCAACTGAAGCAGAAACTATGGCATTAGGAGTTCTGGGGTTTTTTCCCTGAATATATGGGAATAAAATGCAATCAGTGAATTATTTTTACTTCAGCAGTTTCAAGCCATTACTACATCAGACTTTTCAAGTACACAAATTTTCAAACATGCATTTTTATGTACGGCACTCACTGTAGGTAGATACACATTTAATTAATCACTCTTTATTCCAATTAGGAAACAAAAGTCCAAGAAACACAGATATTTTAACCCAGTGGGATTTAGAAAGTAAAAGATAAATGAACTTTGTTCATGCAGAAACACTAAGATGCAATTCATATGGTTGCTTACACAATATGGAGCTCTACACATCTCTGTCTTTTTTAATTGGAATGTGAATTCCCCAACCAATGAGGAATTTTTGAAGTTTTCTTGCCTATTGGGTATCTTTGCCCTTTTCTCTATTTTACCTTGTCCTTCTCCAACCCATTTTTCTGAGAATGTTTAATGGTTGGGATAACTAATTTTTATGAGCAAAAGTGTATCAAATCAGAGCTGACAAGACTTACAGGTGTAAGGATGCCTGGAACCTGGTCTACAGACTTTTCCAGAGTCAGGTAGGATTTTTCTAGTGACTCAAGTAAATTTAGCATCAGAGGGATATAATACAGTTCAAAAGTGTATTTGAATATTTTTAACAGTTGAACTTCACTGAGTCCATGAAAGACTGCCCAAATTGAAGAAGTAAACAAAATTTAGGTGAAGCTCTTAGGGACTGGTAGTAAGGCTTGCAGATTCACTATTTTGAATTCAATTCAAGTGCATGTACTTCCAGAAGTCAGTTCAGCAACTGATATAAGTGGAAAACACAGCCCAGTTCATGCTGGATTGCTGTCTGCCTTGCAAAAGTGACACTAATCAGCAGACTCAGGAAGGTGGCCAAAAACAAATGGGCTGTGGAAACTTACAGTTTAGTTTCCCAGATGTGCTAAATCATCAGTAGTTCCAGATGAAGCAAAAAACAAAATTATAATCTCCATAAATAATCTGCAGTCTCTGTTCAAGTTGTCCCCGTTTCAGAGATAGGAGTTTTCAACCTTGAGTTCCCTTGCACTTATTTCTTAAAGAAAATATACTATCTGCAGGGAAAAACATGCAGCAAATTCCAAGGCCTTATCACTTGAAGCCAGGCACAGCCTATTCCTTAACTAAATAGAACCACACCCTAAACTACCCATGTTTTTCACCACAAATGGGCTTGCATGGTAAATAATCATAAGGATTAAATTTCTGCAGAGAAATTAAAAAACATACATTTCCCATATGAAGATTACATGATATACAAACACTAGACTGCCTTGGTTTGGACTCAACTCATGGAAGGGCTCTCACACGTCAGAGCAGTGTAGACAGTTCCTTTTTTCACACAGAGGAGCAATCAGCAGCCCTACCTGTGATGTATGCAAGTGGTTCTAAGGCCCATTTGGGACAACTGCTGAATAAAGAACAAAGGCTGAATATTAAGGATGCACAACTGACCATGGCCAGTTTCAGCCTTGTCATTATTCTCCTAGCTGGGTGCTCCCCAAGCAGTGTTAATGCACAGGCTAGGACATTTTCCAAGAAGCTAAAGAGTCAGAATCCTTTGCAGAAATTTAGGAATATGCTGGGGAAACAGGATATGTGCTCCATGTATTTGCTGCAGCATTCTGATTATCCTGTGATCTTAAAGCAGAATTAAGAGGAAGGTAAAAATTATCAATTTAGCTAGTAGAAAAGTACAAACACATTACAGAACCTGTGGGACACAAGTATAGGGTGAATACAGGTCTCTTGCATAAAGACCTAAACAAACCCATGTGACAGGCTTTAATACTTTCTGGGATGATTAGCTAAAAGCAGGTAGAAATTCAGAACTGCACAGGAGCTGGGAGAAAATATCTAATGCTACTTAAAATCACAGGAATAGTAGGAAAGAAAGAGCTAAGATCTGCCTGCCCTGAGAACACAAGGAAAGAACTAGATGGAGGAGCTTTCCTTTTCTGACTGTGCTCCCAGTGCATCATCCAACCTCCATAATCCTTCTCCAGCACCTGCAGCATCCATGATGCAAGCCCTGGCTGGAGATGGTATTGGCTGAAAAGCTGGTTTACAGACTACAGAGTCTTTGGGGCTATTTGAAATGGACTTTGTACTATTCATAAAGGGTCGTTTTTTAAGGCAAAAGACAACATAATTTTTTGCACATAGGGACACAGGGAAGAAGTTGCTAATTTCTTCAGATAAACTCAAGCTGAGCAGGCAGAACGTTGTCACAATGTGAGCTCAGCAAACAAGCAGTATCTTTGTTGTGTGGTTGACAGGTCCTATGACACAGGACTTACAAAATGCAATAGTAGCAAGAACAGAACAGTTTCACTTGATAAGGGTACAAGAAGCTGCAATTCGCAGTTTTTTGAGCCAGAAAGGCCATTGCCCCACTGGAAAAAGCACCTTGGAAGCTTGACAAAAACTTACTTTCTTCAAGCAGTTGTTAAATTATGTCTCCTTTCTTTGCCTGCAAGGTCCTGCCCGGCCATGAAGTACATTGCAGCAGGCACAATGAGATCCCTCGGAGCTGTGACTCCACTCGGCTGTCTCTGGCCTGTAAATAAAAAGATTCCTGTATTCAAAGCACTATCTGGCACTTTCAGCACTACTCAGATTTCAAGGCATGTCAGAGTGTCCTGACATGCTACAAGTTGTAAAAGCTCTCGCCCACAGCTTTAACTGTCAGCCCCAGAGAGCTGCTGGGCTGTCAGCCCCAGGGTGGAAACAAAGGGCAGCTGTTGATCCCTGCATTTTGTGTAACCACTTGCTCTCAAAACAGGCAAATTACTTTTGCCAGTTGTGGGACTGGGTAACATTTTCAGACATCTCAGAAGAGATGAAGCATAGCACACAACAAGACAGTAAATTACTCCAGACAGTGTTTTTATATCCTGGTGCAAATTTTTAAAAAGTGATAAATGTTGATCGATTTGATACAAACTGCTGTTAATTCAATTCTATGTAAATGTAATTGAGGCATTTCTTATTTGACACACAGATATACGCAAATGGGACTGACATGTGCCAGAGTATGTGGGGGGAGTCATTTAAGGTGAGCGAATCCTCCTGCCTCTGCTTGCAAATGAACAAGAAGGACTCGATTGCAATCAAGTATCTCCTCTCCAAAAGCTCAGAGGAAAGCTCCAGCAGCAGCAGCAGCAGTAGTGAGGAGCGTGCCTGCCAAAATAAACTCCTGAAGTTCGAGAAACTAAAGAAAAAGGAAGGTGAACAGACAAGATAAATGCTAGTGGATGTATGTCAGCACAAGAGAAATCGTGGTGGCGGCTGGGCTTGGGGCATCATGCCAGCCTGCTTTATCCCTTCCTTTCTAGAACATAATAAATCAATGGCTGGTTCTATTAGTCTTTCTCTGATGTTTTTGCATCTGCATCACAAAGCTCCAGACAGGCTAGCACAGGTGTAATCTTGTGACTTGAACTGAGCAGCTACAAGCCTGAAGGAAACATCCAGGGGTTGACTTTCAAAGAGAAGAGGCACAGGCAGCCCCTGCTGACTTAAGGTGGAACAGTGAGAACCAGAGACCTCTGGAAGGTCATGCCTGCCAGTAATGCACCAAATCTTCAACCTAAACACTTCATTAGCACAGGCACACAGCACTCCTGTCACGAGTTACTCTGTGCCTGGGTCTGCTCAGATAAAGAAGAAATCTTCAGGCAGAAATAGGTCAGGGAGCCTGGCTACTGACCACTGAAAATGTATTTATTTTGAATCTTGAAAACAGGGCTTTATAGTGTACCACATAAATCCCTGGATCCAAATATTGTCAGTACACAGCATACACAGTCTGTTGCACAGGACTTTTACCTTAAGCAAAAGCAGTGGAAAAGTCTCCTACAACAGTGAAATTATTCCCACTGAATTATTCCAAACATAATAATCTCTGAGAAACCAAAGTGTCAGGGACAGCTCCAGTCAAGTCTCTCCCATCAGTAATTCTGTTTCCCAGCATCACTGGACTAGTTACAGTCAAACTAAAAATCTGCACCAGTCCCAGAGGGATTTTTAAGGTAAAAATTAAGGAAATCCTGCTTTCAGTTATGCATCCATACTTCCTCGGACATCGCTGCTGAGTGGACAGGTCTGTGCCATTCTGTACAGCCTTTTGCAAGGCCATCACCACAGAAAATATGAGAAGGGTTGAATTTGGGGGTCACATTATCAAATTGTGAAAATCAGCATCATCTTGGTGCTTCCAAAGGATCTGGTTGCCTTACAGCATTTAAGGATCTGTTCCACAGTTAAAACAATGACTTGGCATATCCTCTGTAACTGGGAGAATCTTAAAAATCTAACACACTTTCTTCACTGAGCTGTTTATTTATTGGAATGGTTTCACACAGCTGCAAAAGTAATGCTAAACCCATTAGGTCATGCTCTGCTTCCAACCAGCTTCTCAGTACACTTAACAATGGACTAATTCCTAACAGCACTGAATTGTTTTCAGAATGATACTTTGCCACATCTGTATTTTGTGCTAACTCAATTTGTCAGTTCTACTGTTAGAAAAGAAAGAACAAGAATTTAGCCTTCTGTAAAGCTCTGATAGTCCTCTTCTCCCCCTATTTCACTAACTCTGTTCTTTCCTGTCCTTTATTGCACCTCAATCAGAGCAGAAATTTTCCTGCGTTTTATTTTGCTATGCTCAAAATTCAAGAATTAATTATCCCCCTCGCTGCCTTAACACCAAATTTTTCTGTATCACCATGGGCGAACATTTTCTTCATGTTTTTTGTTAAGCATAGCACAACTGTTTCTGCCTGTGTCTCTGCTCTTTTTCTTCCCATCTTTGCTCTGACTAAATTACTCTTGAAACGACTCTCAACAAACAACTCCTCCATGCTTAGTTTCAGGATGACCCATAAGACTGATTATTGCATGCTTTTGAAGAACATTGGGTCCTACAGCAAGATAAAGGACCAAGAAAGATTGTTCTGCTCCTATTCATAACTTTCCCACTGACTCATGATGCACCCTAAGTAAACCATTTAACTCTTTTGTGACCCAAATAATTTTGCAGAGCTACCATATTTCCTCTAGGTCATCTCTCTTCTAGGACAAAAATTCAAGAACTTCTCAGTTGTCCCTATGGGACAGTTTTCCACTCTACAGCTCCCTGGTCCCAGTGGTGTGAACAGTGATCTTAGCTCTCAGGTTCATTGCTTTGCACACACTTGTGTTACAAAAATTTCACATCAATATGCCAATCTTCTTAAGCCACTGTTGCTCTGTCTAGTTGCTTTATATACACGGTAATTTACACCCTAAACAACCTATGTGACACTCAGAAATGCTATCAGTGGATATTTTACATTTACAGAAAGACTAGGATAACTCAGGTAAAGCAAAATGAAAAACAACACAAATGGCTAAAAAACAGATCACAGCAATACACAGTGAAATTAGCCAGGGAAAAGAAAGATCCAAGTTACTGGTGGCTGCAGACATCCCCAGCTAATGCTGCCTGATTAGGTAGGTGCCTCTATGCATCACAGCCCAAAAGCATGTCCTGCCTCTGGAGCCACACTGGCCCAGACCAATGAAATGCCTTCATATTTAGTGACACTAGACTTCACTAAGATCTTTACTAAAATGTCACAATGGTAGTCAAATGCTTTGGGAAATAGGTTGGGAAATAATTCCTACACCAATCTGAGGAAACAGATTTAAAACTCTTATCAATAAATTAAACTGGACTTATCAACAAGACAGTGTTGATAAAAATTAAAATTATTGCCAATTATTGACTTATTTACAACTTTTGTACTGTTGGTTGGCCCAACTACTTGGGCCTGGTGTCATGTTAACCAGCTAAGCTGGGTCATCCTGATTGCTCTGTTTATTTAATGTTCTTCCCTTAAACATTGGCAGAATGTGAATCTTCTGAAATTTCACTGACAGGCCAAGGTTTCTTGCAAAAGAGGCCCCTCATGACAGATCTGTTAGAGTTCTTTAGTATATGTTATCTTAGTCTACTGTTTTAAAATTATGAATATGATTTATGATGATGAACCTCATCCTTAATTACTTGCAGACTGAAAAGAATTCCATCATACTTCTGTAATACAAAAGCTTCATCCAGCACATATTTCAATACTCAGTATTATCAACAAAACTTGCCCACTGTTCCCTGTGCCATTGCAAGGCTTTCTTCCTCAGGCCAAAATTTCCTGTTGTACCTTTAGAGTTCTCATTCTATTTTTATGGTTCATAAATCTCCACAGATATTGATTTCCATAGAGTCTTCCTTTTTAAAAAATAATAAACATCAGTAATTATGGCATTTTCAACTTCTGTTGCATTTTTCATGTGCAGGTTTCACTCAAAACATTTTATAAATATTCATTAATCTTCAAAATGTACCTGAGAGGAAAATAAGTAGTGAGAAGCAAACTGTATAATGGGAGAGAGTCAAAAGGAGACTTATCTGATCACTGCAAGTATTGCAGAACTAGGACTAGCACAGACAAGTTCTGTTGCAGTCTTTTCACATTGTAAATGGAGCTGCACTTTGTAAGATAAACCTCAGAAAATGTTATTATTTTAAATTATCAAGCAAAAGTTATTATGCAAAAATTATAGAATCATAGATTTGTTCAGGTTTGAAAAGACCTTTAAGATCACTGAGTCTGATGCTCCAGGTTTTTATGACATAAAATAGTGCAAAAAGCCTGAGCATCCAAAAACCAAAACAAATTATTAAACCATAGATTTCCATGGACCTTGAAGGATAATGAAATTATACAAAAATAATCATTGCACTATATAAGACAAATAATGTCAAACAGGCTAATTTGCCTTGCTGAGAGACAACCAGCCCAAAGAGAAAGATATAGATGAGATTTGGCTTTTTAAGGTTTTTATAACATTTGATATAACATTCTGATAAGCAACTGGAGAAAATCAAAGTGCAAATGAAATCACCATAATACTTGCTTAAAAATTCACTAAAAGTTTACTATGAGTATGTTGTTGTTAAACTCAGATCTTCTGTTAGAAATCCCTAAGGATCTGTTCTGATCCAGTCAACCCTTATGTTTTCCTAAACCATGAAGAAGAGATTTTGCAAGCACTTTGAAGGGCAAGATTAGAATAAAAATTATCTTTCCATCCAAAGAACTAGACCAAGCCTCCAAAGCTGAAATTCTAAAAAGAGAGATGAAAAATGCTTGCGCTGAGGAAAGGTAAATCATTGGAAAAAATTATCCAGGAAAATACATGGCAAAGGAACAGCAGAGCTGCCAAGGAGCTGGGATGCATAGCAGCAACCTATGCCATTTACAGCTGAAATGTTACACTGTGGAAGAAGGTTTAATCTTTTAAGGCTTCAGTGTGTGTAGAGCCCTGGAAGTCCTGACTCACCAAGCAAGCAGATGCAGGACCTACAGACATCCTACTAACAGTTACTCAGAGCTGGTGACGTATCTCACATTCCACTGAGGGCTGCTTCTGGAATGACCCCACTGCATCACACAGGCTCTGGAATGTGGTGGGTATCAGGCAGAGTTTAACTCTATCCATCTTCTCAATGAAATCAGCTCATGAGCTCTGTCAACACCAGTGCAATATCTTCTAGGAGAACAAACATGCTCTTGGTGTATATCTAATGACTTTATAATTTAAAAGGAATGAAATTAGCTGAATTCATGCACATTTTCTGGTTATTTTCCTTCCTTTTTTTCCTGTTCCAAGGGTTTGCATAACTTGGAGTTATTTTAAAAAATGCCACATGCTTCAGACAGCTCATGTCTATTGTATGTTTGCTCTACTTTATTATCCAAGAAAACACTGAGATTTAGACAAGAGTTAAGTAAAGAGTCCAAAAAGCATTAGGGTTTGGATTACAATTTGAAACATTGCCAAACTTTACTAACAGCAAGACTGAATTCCCCCATGCCTGAAGACTGATAATTCTCAAGCAGAACTCATTTTTCCTTTTGGCAAAAAAAAAACCCCTGCACCTTTGATACAGTCACCTAAGAGAGCAGATCTAATACAGTGTGAAGCTGCAGGTCAGCTCCAGACCACAGTGAAAAAAGACCCAAGCTATGAAATCAATCATCTGCTTCAAATAAGTGTGAGGACACAGTTAGGATCAGACCTCAACAATCTGGCAGCTTTCAACATCTCCAAGATAAAGTTGCAGTGATTCCCTACTACTGAGATTTATCTTCACAGAGAAATGAGGGAGGAAAGTCTCTCTACTAAAAGCATATCTCTCCTGCCTCTGTTTTGACACCAACTGCTATCTGAGTTCCAGTATTCTTTTGGCCTCCTTCCTTGGAAATGAAGTGAGGTCTCTGTGGAGCTCGCCTTGGTTCCCCTCTCAGACAGCTGTGACTAATTCAATGTTCAAGCTCTTGAGTTAATTCTCTCATTAGATCACTTTCCTTCTTCATGGAATAATTATTCCCACGGGAGAAATGAGGAAGACTAAAACATTATTGTGCTAGTATCTGACACACTGCATCCAGGATGTTTATTTTAGATCAAATTGCCTGGAATTGATCCAGATCTATGGCTTAAACACAAGAATCTTCTAAGTGGTGGGGAACTGTAGCCATGCATGTTACACAACATTCCCCATTTCACTGGAATTCCTCCAAAGTTCCTGCGAGGTAAGTGTACCTAGAACATAAACCTCTCCACACAAGTAGGTCAGGTGACACAATCCTTTCATTGCTGGGGCATACTTTAGGACTGAAAAAGGCTTTTTTCCTTGTTTTATTATTTTTTTATCACACACCAATCCCTTTTCTACCCAATGGTATTGTGAAGGTGAAGCCTGGAGCACACAGTAGTGAAATATTGTCAGTGCTCCTGAAATCACAAGCCAATATCTGTGCATTACTCACTGGGAATGTTATATTCCCTCTGAAGCCTCCTGTGGCTCAGATGTGTTCCCCAATTTTGCTGCCTGGCTCCCCAGGGCATGGCGGGGGCAACACCTCCCTCAACTGGATGCCAGCACAGCCCGTCCTGCAGCACCTTTCATGGGTTCTGAATACTTGGGAGAGTTTCTCAAACCCCACTTCAAGAGTGCTAAACCTCTCTGGATTGACAAATCTGACACCAGGCTGTTACCTTAATACCACCTTTACCTCAAGCCACATTAGAGCGAAAATAGTAAATACTTAGTTACGAAGTTCAAAATAGAAAAAAGTTCACAAAGGCTTCTGGAGAGGAGAGGAGAGGAGAGGAGAGGAGAGGAGAGGAGAGGAGAGGAGAGGAGAGGAGAGGGAGGGAGAGGAGAGGGGAGAGGAGAGGAGGGAAGAGGAGAGGAGAGGAGAGGAGAGGAGAGGAGAGGAGAGGAGAGGAGAGGGCTGTACAGTTTCTCAAGCCATTAACTGTTCAGCTGAAAAATGGACGGAGCCATCATCACCTTGCTGGTAGTGTGAAAACTTAAATGTTTTCACACAAGCCCTGTATTGTGGGACTGTCTGTGCAGAAAGATTCTCTTTGGAGACCCCTCTTGCTCCCTGTGATTGGATTAATTTCAGTTCAGACCTCTACCCTACACACACATACACACATATTCATCAAGATTCATTAACCCTCACAGGAATGAAGGTCGCAGCTCTTGGGCCTGGCCCAACCCTGTCAAGAAAGAGAGTTCTCATGCCTGGCTTGAGTCTGGAAAATGTGTTATCTGCTTGTGAAGCACAACACACTGAGGTAGGAAACATTCAGACTCTGAAGGGAAGCTTCTTTATCCACTGAAGCTTATGTATCATGTGAAAGCATAAGCTGACAACAGGTTTATGCAGGTATCTAATTAGAATATAGTGTCTGCAGCTCATTAGAGGCTTTTGGCTGAGTAGACAAACACAATAAGCAGTTGTGATGATCACCATTGGGGTGATAATGGGGTAAACCAATGCTGTCTTTGAGAAACACCTTACAAGTAGCCAGGGAGCCTCTCCTCTCCTCCAGGCTGAAGAGTGTGAAGTCCAGCAGCCTGCCTTGTCTTATCCCTTCAAGGGATGCACAACAGCACCCACCAACTGTGCATTTACAGACTGCTGATCTGCATCATTGCTTTGGGCATGCAATGGCATCCAGAGTAAATGGGACATGTGGGAAAAACCTAGACCTTAGCAGAGACAAGGTGTCTTGGAAGTGTAAGAGATGTGGCTTAGATGCTTGTACTACAGGTGTTTGTACTCCTCAGGAGCTCTTGGTAGCTCTGCACTTTTGCAATTTGGGCTTTCCTTGGAAAAGTTTGAGTTCAAATCCTTGTGGAACTTTGGGAAGTGGAGCAAAAATGGTTGTATCCTCTTACCTGCACATCAAAACACAAAGCTCCTTTTGATTTTGGTGAGGCTGTAGAACACCTCTCCTCTGACAGATCCAGTGCATTACATTACAACTAGCAACTGTAGTGGGTAATTAGTAACAAAAATGGCAACTGCCTGTACCATTGATAGGTTACAGCAGATGCCTTAGCACAGAAGGCAAAGTGCAGAGATGCAGTTTGTGACAGGAAGTGAAGATTTCATACCCACTAAACTGGGGGAAGGATTATGGCACATTCTGGTTGCAATAGAAAGTGGCTCCCTATCACAAAAGATCCCACGGGATTTGATGTACCTATGAATGGTCAAGCTCTGAGTTTCATGTCTCCTCTGCAACAGGGACTTTAACAGCCAAGTATGGCAAGGGGTTTCAAGTCAAAATGGTCCCCAAAACTGCAAGTATAATGGACAGGTTCTGAGAAGAAGCAGTCAGGCAAAACTGCACATTCAAATCAATTATTACTCTTTTTGGGTTTTGGGTGGGTGTTTGGTTTTTTTGGTTTTTTAAGACTAAGAGCTCTCCATCTTTATCAAACTCAGGGAAAAAACAAAAACAAAAACCCACACAACCGAACAAAACGCAACGACAAACTTAAATCATTCTGTAAGAGAGGAGAGATTCAGCATCTGCACAGGCGACACCTTTCAGCCTCCCGATTTTGTTAATGTTCCAATACGTCACCCTGCGGCCCCGGTTTTATTAATGTTCCTATACATCTCCCTGCGGTAACAGCGGCACCTGCAGGATTCGGGAAAAGCAGCACAGACACCTCCCGTGGCTCCGCAGAATATCATCCAGGCATCGGGAAAGGTTTTCCTGAGAACCCTTCAGCCAGAGAAATCTGAGCAGCCATGGGCCTCTGTGGGACAGAGGTTTTTCAAGAGAAAACGTGGATAGTTCTTTGTGAGAATCTTCTCACTCTTTTGGCAGGGTGGCAGCAGCACTTCTGAGCCGGTGTGGGCAGTGGGACATGTTGAGGAGCTCAGGGCATGCATTTTTTGTCACCTGTCCTACATCACAGTCAGCATTCAGCTGGTTTATTGGCAAATATATTTTTTAAAGTCTATTATATTGAAATTGAAGACATTTTTAATTCCTTCATTACAATGACTACCATTCTTGGTGTTGGTTAATCAAAAGGCCTCCTCATAACATGGTGCAATTTCACACTGTCAAAGGTACTTTCAGACTTATTCCTGAAAATCTACAGCATGTTTTGGGAGATTCACAATAGTATATGGCATCATTAGCTCCATCCTGTGCAGCTCCTGTGTGGCCCAGAAGACACCTGCTGAAGAAGTGGTCTTTGCTGGGGGCAGAACCACGAACACAACACAGCACAGGCCTTTGGGGCAAAATTACTTTTTCAGCAACACTATTTTGTGTCCATAAATTTGGAACTATGGTGTGAAATCCTAGTGCTGGCCAAGAATCTAACAGCTGACATCAGCCAGGCAGCGAGCCACTGGCATTTAGGAGAATTCCAAGCCTTTTACTCACAGGCCACTTCCGATGAATAAAATGTCAGCATGAGAGGGTCTGGTTTCTTTTACTGATGTGTCAAAAAAGAAAAAAAAAATGATGCATTTATTAGCCAAGCTTAAAATATATAGAGTTATATCAGCATGGATCCAACTGTGTACTTGCAGAAACCTTCTCTCTAGATCTATGTTTACTATGGGTATTTTTTGAAGAACAACTTGAAATGTAATTAGAATGTAATGCTGATGAAGACAGAAACCAAGAGCCCCCCAAGGGTATCATGATTCAGGTTCTTTCCAGAAGTATGTTTAAAAGTTATTACAATGAAATGCAGACTCATGAGTAAAGCCTGAGGGGCCATGACCATTGTAACTGTGAGCAGACATGTTTTTCTTTCCCAGCCTCACAGTAAATAGATATGGAAGTTTTCCAAGTGGCTCTCTGATCGCTTTTTGCTCTGGCTGGACATTATGCTCCTGGAACAGCTGTGGAAAACTCTGGACGTTTTACTCTCAGAATTAGTACCAGCTCTGCTGGACTTGGTGACTGCGTGCACTTAACTCAGTAAGTGAGGTTCATCCCCCATCAGTGCTCAGGCATGCTGTGACTAACGGAATTACACAGACTAAGATGGAAGCACACTTCGCCTCAGGATCAGTGCTGATCCCAGTGACACACGTGGTGCTGCTACAGGACACTCATGAAATGAAATTTCCTTTTGGGAAGGGAAACAGAATATTGCGATTTCAATGGGGACAAATAGAGGAATCTTTGGTGCATGTCCCTGCCCTTGATGGCATGCCATGCCTTTTGATGGCTTTGACTTTGGGAAAGATTGGGTTTTTTTGGTTTTTTTTTTTTATGTATGCATGCCATGTCCCTCATATCTTCCCCTCCAAGTTGTGTCTTCCTCCTTGACCTTTTCCCCTGCTTTTGCAACATCTGTGAGCTTAGTTTTGGCATGTTTTGGTCCTTTGCAATACATTTTCTTTTACAGACATCTGGATCTGGCACTTGGTGATGTGGTTTAGCAGTTTAGGGGTTACAGCGGCAGTGCTGGGTGGACCATTGGAATGAATAACCTTAAAGGTCTCTTCCAACCTTGATGATTCCGTGATTCCCGTGGGGCTTCACGGGACGGGTGCCCAGGCATGCGCATAGACAAGTGAGCGAACAGAGGTACCTGAACCAGTGCTGCCCTGAGGGCAGGGTGTTCGGCACACATAGCCCCCGGCACACACGGAGCCGTCACGAAACACGGAGCTCCCACAGGGCCCTCAGCCCCGCCCGTCACGGTGCCGGCCCCGTCCGAGCACCGCCGCCTCAGCGGGGAGCGCGCCCCTCACTTCCCCCCCACGCACGCGCCGGGGCGGGCGGAGCGGGGCGCGTGCGCGGCGCGAGGCCGGCGCCGGGCGGGGGGGGCCGGTGCCTCAGCAGCGATGGCGGCGAGTGCCGGGATGGGCAAGGGCGGCTCTGCCTCCAGCTCCGTCTCCAGTTCCGAGCGGCACGCCCGCCTCCTCCTGGCCCAGATCAACCGGCTGCGCGCCGGACACAGCTTCTGCGACGTGCGGCTGGAGGTGGGCCCGGAGGCGTTCTCCGTGCACCGCCTGGTGCTGGCGGCCAGCAGCCCGTACTTCGCGGCGCTGTTCGCGGGCGGCATGAAGGAGTCCGGGCGGGACGTGGTGCGGATCGCGGGCGTGGAGGCGGACACCTTCCACACGCTTCTCGACTTCATCTACACAGGTGAGGGCTGGCGGAGGGGCGAGGGGCGGGTGCCCAGCGGCCGCAGGCTGGAGCGGGGCCCCGCTGTGGTTTGGTGCCCGCAGGGGTGGTGAGCATCGCGGAGCACAACGTCCAGGAGCTCATCGTCGCCGCGGACATGCTGCAGCTCACCGAGGTGGTGGAGCTCTGCTGCGAGTTCCTCAAGGGCCAGATCGACCCGCTGAACTGCATCGGCCTCTTCCAGTTCTCCGAGCAGATCGCCTGTCACGACTTGATGGAGTTCACCGAGAGCTACATCCACGCGCACTTCCTGGAGGTGCAGAGCGGGGAGGAGTTCCTGGCGCTCACCAAGGAGCAGCTCGTGAAGATCCTGCGGAGCGAGGACCTGAGCATCGAGGACGAGTACCAGGTGTTCACGGCAGCGATGCAATGGATTCTGAAGGATGTGGGGAAAAGAAAGAAATATGTTGTAGAAGTACTGGAGCCTGTTCGGTTCCCTCTGCTACCAGCACAAAGGCTGTTAAAATACATAGAAAGTAAGTGAAAGAAGGAATATCAGATGGATGTATGTGAGCAAAATATGTGTTGTTCAGAGTTACTGGACTTTGATGGACTATTCTTTACATTAATGGCATGATGAATGAAAACATTTATAGCAGCCAAGCTCTATTTTTAAAATAAGCACAGCTTACTTTAAAAACATGCTTTTGAAAATGCCTTATAAAAGTAAGCAACACTGATTTGTCTGCTGTTTTCAGAGAAGTTAGTAATTTTTCTACAATTGAACTCCTTACAGTTTGTTACTTTTCACTGTGATTTTTTTTTAATTCTGCTCATTTTATTCTTATTCTGCTTATGTTACTCTTGAAGGTATTCCAGATTTCAGTCTTCGGGTGGCCCTGCAAACTCTGTTGAAAGAATATTGTGAAGTCTCTAAGTCTCCCAAAGAGAACAAGGTCAGCAGTTTTCTGCAGGCTTCTAAAGGTCGTCCCCGGAGGAAAGCCAGGAAGTACCTTTATGCAGTAGGTTAGAATGTGGCTGTTTGAACCTTATAGAACAAATGAAGTAGTATCTCAGAATGCAGTAATGAAGGAGATACTCAAAGATTTTTTAAAAATCAAAATATATAATGATACCAAAACATTACATCATGGCTAAGTTGCCATGTTAGCAGCTTTGATTAGAATTGCACAGGAGTCCAGCATTCACGTTTTTTGTTATTGTGACATGGCATTCAAAGCCCAGATTTGCTGTTCAAAAATAATTTGCCTTGGGTGGAAAGCTGCAAATCAGCAGAGGATTTACCCAGGGCTCACTGCTGGAATGATGTATGCAAATTCACTGCACATTTTGTTCTGATTGCTGAAGTTTTCTCTGTGCAGGACACTTTGGTTCATATGGTGGGATACTTGAAAATCCAAGTTTTCAGCAAAGCTAGAGTTTTATATTGGAAGGCAACATGTTTGTTTCACTCTGTGGGCAGTAGCACCAGCTTGTACTGAGCTGTCAGTCACACACACTTGTGCCTCGCTTGTTTATTGTTCTAATACTCTATTTGTAATTCTGCAGAATTCAAATATTATAAAGTTCTCTCTTGTCTTCTGCCTTTTATTTCATGAAAAGTTTTTACATGGCTGCCAGTGTGGTTATGCAGCAAAGCTGTTGGCCGATCCTTGTATTTTACTGAAAACATGAATTCCAGTATTTTTAGTGTTGGGGTATCAGCTCAGCACAATTTCCATCATTCTTCCTTGTATGCTGGAGAAATGAAGCCACTTGGAAAAATCCAATTCCTTCTGAGTGGCGAATGGCTGTTACTGTAATATTTTTAATGGTTTAGATATAGGAGCATGAGGATGCACAGGAAGCTCTTACTTGGCCTTTCCCCTTGCTTTGCAGGTGGGTACACCCGACTGCAGGGAGGACGCTGGAGTGACAGCAGAGCCCTGAGCTGTGTGGAGCGATTTGACACCTTCAGCCACTACTGGACCACGGTATCCTCTCTCCACCAGGCCCGGAGTGGGCTGGGCGTGGCTGTGGTGGGAGGAATGGTCTATGCCATTGGAGGTAACAGCTGGAATAAGCTTTCTTTCTTACATGAATGCTAGAGAACTCATGGATGGAGACTTTCAAAAATATTCTTGTTTTAAGTGGTTTTGAGGATAATACAATTTTAGGTGTAATAACAAAGGAATTGGGGTTCCTTGATTCTCTATTGTCACTGCTCTGTGAATGCCTATTAGGGATCCTGTACTGGCACTTTTTACTAAGCTGCTCTCCCCTCATGGTGTAGCTATTCACAGGTTACCATATAGATGTGTGCAGATATACTCCAAGATGCTGGCTATTCTGGCGGCTGTGTGTACCACCGCTGATGGAATTTGTTTTCTCAGTTACAGTCTAGGAGAAGCCCATAGCATAAAAGGCAGTACCACAGGACAGACCACTTGTGCACTGCCTGCCTGGAAAGGCTTATTATGTCTGTTTGCACAAGGATGTGATGAGTAACTCTACCAGCCCATCACAAAAGAATGCATATGTAGACTGTTTTTATCACCACAGAGCTCATTCTTTGAAAACCCAGTCAGTTGTGCTGGGAGTAAAGCGTGCAGCAGCCTGGTTGTTTACCTCTATGATGTTTTCAGCAACATTTCAGGGAACTACTGATGAAAGTGGTTCCCAGTGATGATTCATATGTAATCATCATATGTAAACATCACTATGTATAAATGAAGCTTTTGCTATGTTGGCTGTTTCACCAAAAGATAAATCTTGTATTCAAATGTTGCCTGTCCTGGAAGAAGCTTGTTTCCATATCTGCAGTTCAAAAGATTGCATTTCCCCTGACTCTTCTTGCTTTTATTGTGCAGGTGAGGACAACTCGATGATTTTTGACTGTACCGAATGTTATGATCCTGTTACTAAGCAATGGACAACCGTGGCTTCCATGAACCATCCCCGTTGTGCACTGGGAGTGTGCACATGCTATGGTGCCATCTATGCTTTGGGTAGGTTGTGGAGTTTTTCTAGGTGGAGTTAAAGATGTTAATTCATAGAACTTGTAAATTGATCTTAAATACTACATCTTGGTGATGCAAATTCACAAACTTAAGTTTTGAAAAACATCTGTGTCTATAAATATTAACATATATACTACATCTCTGTGGATTAGTTATTGTATAGTTATAATTTATTTCCATTGTAGGTTGACTGCATGCTGATTTCAGAATTTATCCTGGAACAGTCCACTGTATGTCTAAAAATGCAGCTAATACACAGCTTTGTGTCATTAAATTCCTTCCTGTGTTTGCTGTTATTTGCAGGAGGCTGGGTTGGAGCAGAGATTGGCAACACAATTGAAAGATTTGATCCGGAAGAGAATAGTTGGGATGTGGTGGGAAGCATGGCTAAACCCCGTTACTGCTTTGGGTGTTGTGAAATGCAAGGTGAATATTGTTAAGTTTATATCACTAAATAGTTCCAACATCCAGTGGATTTTGAAGCTTTATGTCTCAGTCATGAATTCTTACCTTTGTCTTGTACTGAGCTGTCAGTCACACACACTTGTGCCTTGCTTTTTTGTTGTTCTAATACTCTGTTTTTAATTCTGCAGAATTCAAAGACTATAAAGTTCTCTCTTGTGTCCTGCCTTTTATCTCATGAAAAGTTTTTACATGGCTGTCAGTGTGATTATGCAGCTAGTCTTTTTGCAGTTGATTGTTCTTTCTGATACTGCTTTTATTTATCTTCCGTATTTGGGTTTGCATGTTTTTCTTTGTGACAATGTGAAGACTTGCCATAGGTTATTTTAAGACAGACATGTCTAAATACTTGACCAATAAATGTGCTTACTCAGTATTTGATCCTGGCCAGGTCAGCAGTTGAAACCTTCTGAATGAACCTTCCCCTGTACTTAATTAATTTTTGCTTTCCTCAGAGCTTCTAGTGCTCAAGCCTCAAGCTGCTCATGCAAAAGCTTTATGCATTCTACTAGTGAACAAAAGGAGGATTTTCTGTCATTCTTTAACCATCTTAATGTCAGGCTGAAACTTGTGTTGTGACAGTAAATTTTCTGTCTGCATTATGAAGCCTAAAAAAGAAGCTCTGTTTCTGCAGGTTTGATTTATGTCATTGGTGGTATCAGCAGTGAAGGAGTAGAGCTGCGTTCTGTTGAAGTCTACGACCCCATCTCCAAACGCTGGTCTGAGCTCGCTCCAATGGGCACCAGAAGAGCCTATCTTGGTGTAGCTGCTCTCAACGATTGTATCTATGCTGTGGGAGGCTGGAATGAATCCCAGGATGCACTTGCTAGTGTAGAAAGATACTCATTCGAAGAGGTAGGGCAGAGTCCCTTCTTTTCATAAATGTAGATTGCATCAGCTTTGTGTAAGATGCTATAGAGCCTGCTTCCTTTCTTTAAAAAGAAAAAGCTGGAAATTCAATTTCCTTTTCACTGCTGGCTGGGTGTCTTGAGTAAAAAACAGCTTTGGTGATCTCAGGGTCTGTCCTAAGTAGTTGTCATGGTTTAACTCTGCACAGATATACTGTAGTTCGGTAAATACTTCTTAGGGTTAAGATGAGAGGATAGATTCCCCCTCTGCAATAGAAAGCTCAATAATCTGAATAGAGAGAAAAAGCTCATTGTAAAGGTAAGAGTTACCTTTTATTGCAAAATTTGAGGATCTTCTTCTGCATCAAAATGTAGTGGTGTTTCAGCATGATTAGAAGGTTAAAAAATTTTCCAGACTGCTATTGCTCGTTTGGAAGAGTAGCTACTCTTAAAAGCAGAACATAATCCCATGTGCCATCTGTTTTGCTTTTCAAATTGAATCTAGTTTTCCTGTTTCCCCCGCCTCAAACTGTACCATGCTCTATTTTAGAGATTGACTGCATCTTGCAGTGACTCAAGAAAGGGAGGGGTGTTGTGGGCAGACAGTATGGGATCTGCTCTTTAGAGATTACCACAATTTGGACCCCTTGTGAAAGTGTTGTCATTTCTGTTTTGGTAATCCTCTGGATACTGTACACATACCACATGTAAGCCTGTGAAGTGTATACACAGTATTCTTTGTATATGTTTCAGTCTTTAAGCTTTAGAAGTTACTTCAGCAGAATCAGGGCTTGTCTTAAAGCTATTTCTTCATCTTTCACCTTTTTGTTAGGAAAAGTGGGTTGAAGTTGCATCGATGAAGATCCCAAGAGCTGGTGTTTGTGTTGTGGCTGTGAATGGACTTCTCTATGCCTCAGGAGGCAGAGCTCCCAGTCCTGATTTTGCTGCTCCAGTAACCTCTGACTCTGTTGAAGTTTATAACCCTCACATGGACAGCTGGACTGAAATTGCCAACATGATCACCAGCCGCTGCGAAGGAGGTGTAGCTGTGCTGTAAAACACAAAGGACAAAACTCATTCAAAGAATGAGTCAATTATGTCTCCTCAGATTTCCTGTTTCATTGGCCAGAAACCTCTTTTAACACAGGAGCTTCAGTGGAGAATTAGATCAGAGGGATTTTCCTGAGCAAAAGGAAAAGCCCTTCAAAGTAAATTGGCTTATCCAGTGTCTGTCTCAGGAAGTATTCTCTTAAGAGTAGGAATGCCTCTTAGAACTGGATTAAGCTCACTGAAATAAATGGTGAATTTGCCCTGTAAAAATCTGAATAAATAATTCCAACACATTAGAGACATTAATCAGGTTGTTACTGAGCTGGCACATTAGCAAGACTTGCAGTCTCGAAGTGGGTTACTGTGAACAGCAAGGAGTTACCTGTAGGTAAGATCAGATGGGTGATTTGGATGGCATTAGTTCTTTTTCTGGCAGAAAACAAGGAAGAGAAGATAACACAAAGGAAGGACTTGGTGCCTCTACTTACGACCTTGATGCATTTAAGCCTCTTTTCTCTTGCTGGACATGGTGGGCATTAAATATGAATTGGATTTTTACTTTCTGGCCACTCCACAAATTTGAGTGGTGAGTGGATGAGAATTTCCTATTCTGGAAGGTTGTCCTCACAGTTCTAATAATGCCATTCCCCTTCAGTGCTGGCTTTTCCTGTCAGTGGTGTCAGTGATGCCAGTAGAGCTCCTTTTTGTGTAAGCTCTGGTGAATTTTAAATGCAAGTGCTATTCATTAGATTGGCTGTTCTGTTTAGGACTGCTGTTAGTATAAAAACACAGGGAAAGGCTTTTGCCCCCATATTTTTTCCCCGTAGTCAAATGTGGTTTTACCCTGTGTGACACATGCTGCGACTTGGCATTGAATACTTGCTGTTCTACAAGACACACTCCTTTACCTTCACTACATCTTGTATCCTGCCTCATCCAAATTTGAGCCAATGGAGCTTTCTGTGATAGAATTAGCTGCATTTAACATTGAACTGATGATACCAGTGTGCTCTTAAGGAGTTGGTATTTAGCTCAGACACACTTAGTAAAACAGTACTACAAAGAGTTTGGAGTTATTTCTAGATTCAAGTTGTTTTTTGCACACTGTAGCTGTATTTTCAGCACAGCTATGGATGATTTGGATGGAGTCTGAAGTGAGGCTGCTTGAATTTTGATAGACAGTGTTATTCTGGATCACCAAACCACAACTGGAAAGTCACAAAACAGGAAGCCTGGCACTGTGTAGACAAAGGAGCATTCATTCTGTTTAGGTCAATATCCCCTCTGTAAAATTAACAAATTATTACATGATAAGTCCTCCAAGGTGAGTGTTGCAGATACCTTAATAATTGAGGTCCTAAAATCTAACATAAAGTTGGGCTAAAACATGCTAGATGATGGAGAGTCTGATTGTTCCATAATCTTGTGTGTGCTTTTACTTCAGAGAATTTCTTATGTGTCTGAATTAATGGTTTGATCTTGTTTAAACTGTTTTTCATAATAAAATGTATTTTCAGAACTGACTGGAATGCTCTTGAATAGGTTGCTTTCATAACTTAGTAAACTGTATTACTGCCACTTTCATATAATAGGTCATTTTTTCTTTTTATTGGAAATTGTATTTCCCACTAGAACACTAGGGAAAGATTGGTTATAAATTTTGACTATTTGAGTGGTGGAAGTAACGCACTTCTGCAGTAAAATACTCATGTATTTCTCTTCTCAATGTAAAATCACTCAAACTTCTTGGGAATCTAACTGTCTTGCCAGCTCTATTCAGCCCTTTGTGGGATGAAATTACAGGTAATATTTTAGTCTTTCTTCTTTGTATTTCAGGATCCCTCTTGGAACTGTTTGAGAAACAATACCTTAGCTGTATTTTATTTGTTTGGGAACTACCTTAGGTTTACCTCTGATCCCTACCTGTAAACTTCCTGGTTTAATGGAGCTTGAGGGAAGCTGCAGTTGTCTGAGGTTACCTTCTCCAGGTTTTGTAACTGATTCTGTTGTGTTTGAATGAAACTTTGAAGCTGGTTCATTATGGTTTCTGATCCTCAGCACCTCTTTTACCTAATGAAGCCAAAGACAGGACTCTTCTCTGGACCCATCTTAAAAGATGCCATGCCCAAGTAAGAAGGAATAGAAAAACCATTTTCATTCACAAACTCCATTTTATTTCCTTTATGTTGAAAAAGCTCTGAAATATTTTGTTTAATAGGGTACTTTCATAATTCAGCATAGAGCAACTGATACCCATAATTGCTTAATATATTTTTAACATAAAATTGTTAACAGATTGCAAAAGGGAGAGGCTGATGTACAGAGCTGCTGTTTCAGCAACATCATACAAGACGGTTCATCTCCAGGACAGGCAGGTTTCTTAAACATCTGTTCTTTGCAAAATGAACAGGTAACAAATTTTAAGGGACAACATGTGCTTTATTTGGTGTAGAACAACAATGAAGAACAGTGCTTTAACAGAACTATGAGGATTATCTGGTCCTAAGACCACATATGGATGTCATTTTCAGCTTTCTTTCTGCAACTTACACTGTACTTAAATACTTCTGATAAAAAGCTTACAAGAAATATGCCCACATCCCATTTCATAGGTTTCCTGAGGTAGTAGACACAAAAAAGAAAATCCATGTGACTTAGGTTATATCTTCCACTAAATGATGTGCTAGGAAGAATTCAGTAGAGAGAGCATATGCTTCTGTAGTGCTTTCAGAAATAGACCCATCATGGAGGGTTTGCAGGCTACCTACGAGCCCAATGGCACCTGTCCAAATGTACAGATTCTTAGGAGGGAGAAGCTACTTTCAGTCCCATTATCTGATCCCTTAGTGCCAGTACTTGAGTCCTTGTGTCACAGCATAAGTTAACAGTCCTCTAATTTAGGATTATGGCAGATCTTTATGGCTGTGTTGCACGCAGCTTCCTTTGTCAGGCAGCCCTAAATCCAGACAAAACCTAGGAACAGGTGGCTCAAATAACCTTTTTAATTTCAGTAAGCCTGAGCAGGAATTTGACCTTCCCTCTCCTGTGGCACCTTGTCAGCCATACAAAGCTTCCTCTTCAGCTTTTCCCCACTCCAGCACAGCAGCTGAATGACACATTTCAGGTGAGTGCTGACATTGGCTTGCCACTGCAAACAAACCTCACCTGTCCTTTCTTACCTGACATCACACTGAGCACTTCCTCACACAGCATCCCTGGAAGTGTCCAGGCTGGATGGGGCTTTGAGCAACCTGACCTCGTGGAAGGTGTCCCTGGGTACAGCAGGGGATGGGAATGAGATGATCTTTTAGGCCCCTTCTGACCCAAACCATTCTGTGATCCTGTGATTTTCAGCACCTCCTCTGAAAATAGGAGTGAAATAGGAGTCTTGTTCCTCCACAACACAGCAACTGAGTAGAATGTGCTTCTGCATCATTCTCTGCTACCTATTTAAACACCAAACTAGAAGTGCTTTCACCTTGTTACTGTTATTTTCCCCGCCTCAGAACATGATCACACATTACAGTCAAACCAGATGCTTTCACAGTTCAGCACAGAGTAATTCATACCCATGTCATTTTGAACCTCCATTCTAAATTCCTAGAGCAGCAACATCTCATTCAAGAGTGATTCTTTGTTCTACAGATAAGGACAGACTCGTGCTTGCCTTGGAAGTAATTGCTATTTACAATACTTCCCTCGTGAACTAGCTTCAAATCAGTTGGAAAATCATTTTGCTTCAAGAATAAGCATCTTGATCCCTGCCATCATATGACTTCTAAGCACAAATCAGTCTTTATTTCTCCTGGAACTCCATACAAATACCTTATTAGCAGACAACAGCTTCTCCTTACGAATTTATTAATTTATGTTCTGCTGTTTTTTCTGTCATCACTTTGCTCCCCTTCTAAGAAAGCTTTCAGTGCCACAGTGGCCAACAGGGATGATATCATCACCACTGTTCCCACTACCCTCAGTATTTTGAACCACCTGGGGTAAGTAGGAAGAAGGGAAATGTCATAATGCAGCGCTATCCCTAAGGCCACCGTGAGCATGAGTGCTCCCTGAGTGACATCTTTGAAAAGCAAGGCTTGGCAGGCAAGCAGAGCAGGAACTGTGCTGTTGGCCAGGTTCAGCCAGTCTGGCTTGGCTGGGCTGTTTTCTGGGAGGGCAAAGCCCCACCTCATGCCCCCCAGGAAGGAGGCTGTGGCAGCTCCATAGGTGACCTGAGCAAAGGCCAGCTCTGGGCAGTAGGAGCCCTGCGAGGCCATGGCCAGCGGCACGGCCACAAAGGGAATCAGTCCCCCCAGGCTCAGGTAAAGGGCTGGCTTGGGACAATCCTTCAGTGATCCCGGGCTCTCCTGTGATTGTTCCTCAGATTCTGCAGGGGTTTTCTTCTTGGAGACAGGGAGAGAGGTGTGGAAAGGCCGGAGCTGGGCTGTGTAACCTGCTGCTGGTTGGAGGCTCAGAGGTGTGCAGAGAGGCCGTGCATCCCTCTGCAGCTGGAGGAGGGCCAAGGAGGAGCAGCTTGTCTTGTTCCTGCCATGGAGCAGCACACTGGCACCAGGTAACTTCTGCAGCTGCAAGCACAAAACTTGTTCTCAACACTGCACAGTGCAGGCTTACAGACCTGCAGGTAACTAAACTACCTCCTGTATATTGTACCAAGTGGTTTTCCAGCTCAGGTCACACTACAGCTGTCTTTGCTTTTGAATTTCAAGTGGTTTTAACCAAACTAATGAAGGCACCCAATGCAGCTGATGAAGAGAAACTGGGCTCTCCAGAGTACACAAGCAAAGCTTACTCAGTGCCCACCTATCCCTCCCCACACATTCTCTAGGCAGTTTGAAGATATATCAGTCCTTTTCAGAGTAAAATATAAAGTAGTTCCATATAGAAGCAGGATAAGGTCACCCCAGAAATCAGCTACTGTCCCCTCACTACTCCCATCAAGAAGTGATAGGAAAAAAATACATTGAGACAATAAATCTCAAAAAGCTATTCTAAATCTGAGCTAAATCTCAAAAAGCAAAGCTATTTTATAAAAGAAATAGCTTTGCCTAAAAGTGCTGTAGAAACGATGAACTATTCCAGAAAAGCTGAATGACACACTCCAACTTGGAAGCCACCTTTTTTCCAAAGCTGCAGTCCTATCTTTTGCTATTTTATTTAAAATAAAATCAGCAAAAAAAGCCTTCAGTAACTTACTTTGAAAGGTGTGTTGAAGCAGCATCGTTGTATGAGAGGAAACATGTTTGTTTTCTCAATGTCCTAAAACAGAAAAATTCAGAAGAAGGTCTGAAACCAATGAATCACTGAGTTGGTCTGATGCTCAAAGTTCAGTCACAGTCTACAATTATCAAATGCAAGAGTCTTACAGGTATATATTTAAAGAAATATGTATATATACATATATATATATATATATATATATATATATGCATATTACATATGTATTCAATCAGTACTTCCCCAGTGCAGAATGCTTCGTTTCAAGCAGCTCTATGAACGGAAATTCTAAAGTTGTATTAACTGTTGCAAGAACAATTGCTAGTTAAAAAACTGAGTATCAGGGGACAGGTGATGACTTCCCGTTCATGGATCATTCCCTCTTCAACGGATAAATGGCTTCACAAAGCTTGCAAAGGAGCATTTCCTCATGCGCGGGAAAAGCGAACATTAATAAAAAGAGGAGCAGAAAAGCCATCCCATGCAAGCTGTGGGTGAGCTTCCCCCGGGTACGACACTCACCCGGGGAACGTGGGCGGCTCGCCCCGGATTTGGCTCCGCAGTTCCCGGTCCTGCTGCGCCGGGAGAGAAAGCGCGGCTCCGGCAGCCAAACTGCCTGCTGGAGGGCGAAGGGAGTGGAGAATAAGCGTATCCTGCAGAGGGGGGGCGCCCTGCCCACCGGGGACCGGGCAAGACTCAGCGGGCGCTGCCACCGCGCCGGGCCCGCCAGCTGTGGCGGCTTCCGGTGCTCCCATAAGCGCTCCGGCGGCGCCCGGTGCTTAGCGCTACTGGTCCGGGCGGGAACTGGCGCGGCCCATCGTATTCCTCCGGGCCGAGGAAGGCCCACCGAGCCGATACCGGGGGCAGCAGTGCCGGTCACTCTCAGCCCGAGGGCCGTGGTCGGTCTGGCAGAGGAGCGACATGCTCCTCTCCTGCCCGTGAGACAGAACCTCTCCTGGGGAGCAGTGCGGCCATTCCTGCTTTCTGGCTTCCGGCATCACAGCATCGGACAAGCCTTTCAAAGGCGGACTACGAATCCCAGCCCACCCTGCGGCGCGCTGCTCGCCTATCTGCACGGCGGACATGTCCGGTAGTCTTCTGGGACTCGTAGTCTGCGGCTGCTTCCGATAGGCGGCGACGGGGGCGGTGCGCGCCGCCGCCTCTGATTGGTGGGGCGGGAGGCGCGGGGGCCGGGGCGGGGGCAGGGAGGGGGAACCGGGGGGGCGTGTTCCTTCCGCGTGCTCGGCCCCGCCCCGCGCGCGCGCGGGCCCCGCCCCCTCCGGCCCCCGGCCGGGCAGGGCTGGGCGGCCATTTTGGGCAGAGCTTTGTTATGGTTGTGGGGCCGCCGGAGCCGCGCCAGGGCCCGCCCGGTGAGTGCGGCCCCCGCGCCGCCCCCTCCGCGCCCCCAGCGCCCCCCGCGCCCCTCGCGTCTTCACCCGGCCCCTGCCGCCCCCAGGCCCGCCCCGCCGCCCCCCGCGGCACCGCGGGCTCGGTGCGGCCCGGGAGCGGCCTCCCGCCAGGCCGGGCCCCCCCCTTCCCCCGCGCTCGGTCCCGCGGCCGCGGCGGCTCCGGGGGGCAGCGCGAGGTCCCCGCGGGCAGGGCCGGGCCGGGGTGGGCGGCGGGGCCGGGGCTCTGCGGGTTATTGTTTCCTGTTCAGCCGGGAAGTTCGTAGCGCTGACACTGCCGAAGCTGAGCTCCTGTCATGGGGCCGTCCGTGAGCGGGGCGGGGGGGGCGGGCCGGGGCGGCGGGTGAGTGCCGGGGGCCGGGCAGGGGCGACCCCGCTGTAGGCTGGAAACGAAACCGGGCGGCCCGGCCGTTCCCCTTCGGCTCCTCCCGGGCCGCGCTTCCCGGCTGCCCTCGGCGGGAAGGGGCGGTCGGCGGCCGGCCGTGACACGTGGGCTGCGGGCAGCCGGGACTCGGCTCGCTGTGCCCGCTGCCAGCGGGGCTGGGAAACTTGTCAGGTGCCGCTCGGTGTCTGCTCGGAGGGAAACGGCGCCCGGGCCGAGCGTGAGGCGGCTCTTTCGGGCGTCAAAGTTATTTCCGTGTGTCCGGTGTGTTTGATGCCCCCTTGGCCTAAGGTCTTGTGTGGTTTGCCTTAAAGGGCTGGGGCTGGGCTTGATCAGAACGCGCCTGGCGTTTCCAGTATCCATTTAAGACTTTGAATTCAGTTCGGTTTAGTAACGAGCTGTTTTGGAACGATTTTAGAGCAGTCAGTAGGTGTCTGCACAAGTTACGAGTTTTTAAACAGCTTTAGAGGAACAGTAGCTATTTCAATTCTTACAAGTAATGGTGGAATGGTTTAAGAGTGTTGCTTAAAAATCTTTTTATATTATCACGACAAGGTAGGTCAGCCTGCCTTTCCCCGCCCCCGAGCTGTGAGTGACACAAGCGTTAGTAATGTTGATAATACTCTGAAACGTTGCAAGTGCCTGAGCAAAGTGTGGAAATAGCAAAGAGGGGGAATGGAGATAACAGCTGAGATAATTGGAGCGCCATCAAAGCTGAGTTTACTGTAGAGTTGACATTGCTTCTATAAAAATGTTAGGTGGTTATGAAAAAAGCTTATGCAAATGTTAGTTCATGAATGAAGATGGCTGGTATTTCAGTGAAAGGTTCCCCTTAAAGCTTATCCATTTGGAGACCAGTATCTGAAACTTCCAGTTTCTGACTCAGGAAGGAAACAGGTGAAAAGCAGTGGTAGGAACAAATAAAATTCCCAAATTCTTAAAGCAGCTTTTCCTCTCACACTCTTTTCACTTAATTTCTGGAGGAAAGTCCCTTTAAGAAGAACTTATTAAAAGTTTTTTTGGAATAGAAAGGCTTCAGGTGGTACTTCCTTATGATGTTGGGGTTTTTTACAGCTGTTTGTAGGGAAGTGCAGCAGCCCTCTGCATTTTATATTCATCTGGTTTATAGCCTTAATCCTATATGACACAGAAGTTTCCATTGCAGATATCACACGAGGACCTAAAGTGAAAATATGCAGGGAACAGATGGCATTTTAAAAAAACTGCAAATCCTGTTTTTTCTGCAGTGTCTCAGAAATATGAGGAGCAGAATGCAGATGTGAAGTACAACAAATCAAATGGAAGTGCATACTTTCTGAATGTTAGGAAAAAATCTCTACTTTGAGAATATTTACAGGGTATGGTCACCTTGTCTCACTTATGTGACTGCTGCATGGTGTTTCTGAATCTTGACATTCCTGTTTTAAATTAGGAAATTAAGTCACTACAGGAAAAATAATATTCACTAGCATTTTCATTAAATGGAAACAGTGTTTCAGGAGTTGTGGGGTCCTTATTTTAATACAGAAAAATGCTGTGGTTAGATCTGTGAATTTCTTCAGGAGTGTGGGATGTCAGATAATGTAGTTCTTGCCTTTACAAAGTGAAGAAAAACTATTGGCTCAGGAGTTAAAGTTACCTTTTTTCCCCCCAGTGTTAGGAGTTGTTTGAAGTTAGTTGTGTAACTGCTGAATTGACTTAGCTGTGAAGTGTACTCCAGGGTGTGCTTTGTTTGTTTGTCTGTACGAAGAGATTTGGAAAAGGGCTGACTCTGTTCAGTAGAGCTGAAGCTTTAAAGCACCTCTCTCCTGTGGAGTGCTGGCTGTGCTTGCATGGACAGAGCTTTTCCTCACAGCTCCATAGAAACCAGGGGCTGACTGTTGCTCTGGCTTATCCAGGGACAGGTCATACTCACTGGATTTTGCACTTGATGAGGTAGTGCGTGTACCAGGAAGTTTGTCTGGGATTTTTAAGTTTTGTGGTAATTTATTTGTAGAGGCAGGAGGGGTTTAGTTTTGGTTCTGCAAATTCAGCAATGTAAGTAGACATTTTACTGCCACTTACGTAGTGACCAGGATGCCAACTAAATCATGTGTGGCTTTTGTTTCAGCAAGAGAAATTGAAGTCCATGTTCTCTTTGCTCGTCAGATTTGATGAAAAGCAGTGAAGTTGGCAGAAACATGGTGCTGCTCAGAATACTTCATGAAAGCCAGGATGTTGTTTAATTTGTGTACTGTAACTTTATATGTTCCTGTGAAAATGTGCCAAACTTTAATGAGTTACTGTATGGTCAGAAGATAAATCTATGGTTTTGGGAGTGGATTCAGGTAGAGATTGATAGTGGCTAAGTGTCCACTGCCCTGTACGTGTATGTGCAAACACTGGGCAGACCTAGAAGTTCTAGGTTAGACAGGGCTGTGAGCGTGACAGTAGGCAGGGAGGGAAGCATTTTGGCTTAATTGATCATACATATTAGTGATCAGGCTGTATCACTCCAAACTGGAAATTCTTGATTGAAGTGTGCTACTCCTTCTCTAGCTGGTCTTTGAAAGTCAGGAGAAGAATTTTCACACTTGATGCTACTTAGACCTTTCTATTATTAAACAGCCAGCAGTTTTGCAAAGTGTTGGTGTATGCAGTTCTATAACATGACTAATCTGAAATAGTTGCACTTCCAAGGTCTGGCTTAACAAAAATGCTTTGAACCAGTGCAGCCAAACATGACTGAGGTTTTCTGCAATAAATGATGCTCAGAAAGAAATATTTTACAGCATGTGACCTTGTGCCTCAGGGACTGTTGTGCATTAGGGAGTTTGCCAGGAGCAACTGAAGTTCTAGGACTTACAGATATTCTAGCAAAAATGCCAGTGTTGATTTGTTTTCTCCTTAAATCTTGTGATCATTTCCAGTTCAGTGTTTTGCATAGTTTTATCCTCTGCACTGGAAGGAGGATCACAGCTCTGTGGTGTGGTGTTAGAGGCACTTGATAAGGAAGTATGTGTATAATGTTGTCTAGATGTCCTTGGTTTTAAGAATCCTTTTTTTTCAATACAGGAAGAAATGAGACATTTTAATTTAAGTTTTATTTTTGGCATCTCTTCTAGGTTCTGGATATCCGTGTAACCCCCTCCCCATAGCATATTTGCAGCATACAGAGTATGTGGCAATGAGTGACACTCTCTTGGAATTTTGTCATCTTCAGTTTGTGATGAACAATTAACTTGTAAATAAAGGACTGAGTCTGCCAGGGAGGTACATGGTATTATTCTGGGCACAGAAATTATTGGTATTCACAAAGTTGCTGGTGAAGGTGTATGGTTAAGATTACAACAGGGCTCCAGCCTTTCAGCAGAGAGGAGTGTTTTGCCATTGTGTTACAATGAGTCATCCATCATCAAGGGATTAATCAGGACTCACGTGAGATGATCTGAAAAGACCTTTGATGTTAATCTTAAAAAAACTCAGCAAGGATCCTTCATCCTGAAAATATTGAATGCGTTATGGTCTTGACTGCTAGTTTGGAGAAACTGTCTTTCCTCTACTTTGAACTCCAGTTAAAAATAGAGAAATGGGTTAATGATAACTTCAATGTCTTCAGGTTGACTGGGCCTTCTGGAATGTATCCTCTGGTGTTTAGGGAGCTGATAGCCCATGGGGGTGGGAAAAGTTGCAGAATGCTGAAGAGTTGTGGAGCTTTTCCCCTCTCAACATCTAGAAAAAAGGCAAGACTTCGGTATGTCCAAGGGAAGACTGTTCACATCAGGGAGTCTGTCCTGTGTCATGTACTTTTTGGTGGTTTCACTTCCCTATATTGCAGTCATGTTCTTACTGGACGCACAGATAATGTGATCCTAACAAATTCAATAAATGGTCTGGAAACAATAGCTTTGGATTCAGCCATTTTGGTGTAGATGGGTTCAAATTACTGTGTTTTGGTATATTGCCTACACAGACAAGTAGCAGCTGGTAGGAAAGCAGTTCTGTGGGGGAGTATCCTGGGGGTTGTAATAGTTCCTAAATTATCATGACTCAGCAGCATCACTGTCATGAAAATTCATTTGTCATACTGGAACATACAGAAGCATTTTAAATAAGGCAGTGAAGCAGTTTCTCCATTCTGCTGAGGAGGGGTAGGTCTTCAGCAGGAGCTATCTTGTTCAGTTTAGGATAATGTGATATTTGAGAAAGTTATGGCTGTGTAACAAGATTTGTAAAGAAAATAATGAAGTCTGAAAGAGAGAAACCATAATTAAGGATTGGGAAAAAAATGGATTGGTTAGCTCTTCAATGGTTTTATACATCAAGTTTCATCAGACATAAGCAGGTGATATATAAAGCAGCTTAAAAAAGTTACCTGCAGGTACAACTGGGAGGCAGTTCCAACATCCTGTCACTACCTGTGAGCTGTCACACTTGGTAGGTGGGTCATGTCAGTTTTTTCATCATTGATGCTTTGAACTTGAAAGCTTGATCTTTGCCAGTGAAATTTGACTGGTTGAGGGTGGGTTATTTGTTTGGTTGTGGGTTTTTTTTTTTTTTAAGCATGGCTGTATTTGATCCCAGAATGTGATAGTAGATCCTTTTTCTGCTGCCAAACAGTGCCGGGATACAGGGTGGTCTGTGGGGCTTCCCCCAAAACAACACCTGCTAAAGTTGCCTTTCAGTCAGGGAATACTGAAGTTTTGGTCTGAAGAAAATATTTCTTAAAAGGTATCTGCAAGGAGAGTTTAGTTAGTTTTCCACATCCATCATGAATAAAACAAGCAGTTATGAGTTGAAATTGCAGCAGAATATGTTCAGGTGAGGCATTAGATGCAGGGACCGGCTTTCAAGCTATAGGAATAACCAAAAGAGATTGTAGGGATACACTGGAGAATGTGGGTGTGCTAATCTGGTTTCATTTACACCTTCCAAAAAAATATCCCAGTAGGGGTACATATAGCTGCATAATGAATTCCAGTCTGCTGATAACAAACTTGTTTCTCTGATACTTCATGAGACATTTAGAGACATTAATTTTTGGACCTCTGCAGGCTGAGGATAACTGTACAAATTGGTGAAGCAGGGAGCATTGTTTAGTTGACTTTCAAAGATATCTGATGGATGAGGGTAGAGCTAAATTCTTTTAAATCTCTGGAAAAGGTGCCTAACCATGCAATGTATGAAGATTCCCCACGACCCCGATATGTTTTGTTTGTATTCCCTAATTTATTGTAGGACACTAGGATAGAAGAATGACAGTATTTTAGTCTTGGCCTGCATAGATTACCTGGAGAAGAACAGCACAATAATTCTCTTCAAGATCTAAAGACAAAGCCCAAACCAGCTGGACAACATTTTGTCCATAGCTCCTTGCTTTATTTTAACTCAGTTTAATGGGCTAGATCATAGAGAGAACTCCAGGAAAACACTGTGAACGTGCAAAGATGATATGTGTCCCAGCTGCAGCAAATCATTAGATCATGGGAGTAGAGATCACTTTTTCCCCCTTTTTTTTTTTTTAAGCCAAGACCAAACTAGTGGAATATATATTATTTTTGCAATTTATCTTTTATGTATATGAGTTGTTTTAAACTTGTGTTCAGTGACTTTTCTGCATTGATGTTTGTTAATACTTTCTCAATCAGAGAAAGTGCTGAAAATGTTAAACCAGTGAAATAAAAACCATTGCAGACAATGTAAACTTTACGAACTGTAATGCAGGTGTTGTACACATGCTGAAAAGTGCTGAGTGAACATGTCTTTGTCATGTCCTAGTTACAGACAAATAAATGTGGAGTTTGATCATATTGTCCTGGTCTTGATGTACAAGGGTTTGGAAATAATCCAGATGCAGGGAGGGGCAGAGGTATGAGCTGTCCCTGAGTCTTGGCAGGTTGTCAGGGTACTTTAGGGGAAGTACCTATAACTGGAATGCACCTTCCTTCCCAGTTTGTAGTACTGATCTTGTAGGACCAGGCAATGGTATTGAGGGGAAGAATTAGTCCAGTACTGGTTAGGAGAATGGTCTCTTATTTCTCAATGTCCTCTGTTCTGTTGACTTTCAATTCTTCTTCCTCTTTGCAAATGACATGCCTTCTACTTGCTTATCCTTCATCTGGAATGCAGATCTGTACTTCCCTCTACTTGATTTGTAGTCTCTCTTGACTTGACACAAATATTTGATAAATAGTCTGGTTGCATTTGAAGCTCTTTTCCATAGGAAATGTGTTTTTCTCCACTCCAAGCAGAATATATTTAAACGTAAATGTGCTATAGTAGCAGTAATAACCCTAGTAAAATACTGATTTATAAAATACCCTTAGTGGGAAATACCCATCCCATTTTTTTTAAGGCGCTGGAGAGCTACTTAATTAACTTCTGTTTAGGCTCCATCCAGATTTCTGGAAGACAGGTAGGCAGGATGTATATAGCATCCAGTGGGGATAAGCCAGTAATTACATATTTGCAATTCTTTCCTGATGATGGAGAACATTATCCTGGTGTGTGCTGCTGTGCAGAACTGACTTTGTTCCTTGAGGCTTTGGGCAGACTGCACAGATGGGCTCTTCATTGCCCTTTCATTCATTCTGTCATGAGGGTCTGGGGACAAGAGTGGTACCTTAAAGGCATCCATGACAAGGTGCTGTGCTGTGCAGGCTTCTGGGCAGAACAGAGCCTTATCTCGACTTACTTGGAAAACGTCTGTAGACCAAAGTGCAGTACAAAATAGATGTTTGATTTTGTTCCTTAAAGAGCTAAGAAGACCTTTGGATTTGATTAAAATAGTAGAATACCTTCTGCAGATTTGCAATACCTTATTTCATAAAATGCTAAAGCTGTTTGAAAGTTCAGAGCATTGTTCACATTTAAAGCCTATTTAAAATGTGTTTCTTTGGTTTGTATCAGTAGTGTCAATAGATGCACTTGTTTAAGAGAAGTGTACAGTCCCTGAAACTCTACTCCCTGCAGCAGGGTAGAGCAGTAAACAGGCTTTAATATTTCAGGTAAATACCACAGTTCTCTAACATAAACAGTACTAAAGACAGTTAAAGGGACCCTGGAGGGAAGTGGAATCTACACAGGCACAGGAGAGTGGATAAGGGGCTGACAGCATTGCCAGTGGCTGCGCAGTATGAAACACACAGGAATAATTGGTGGTAGGCATAATATCTAAAAAGTCTGTGCTCTCCTATTTTGTGCTTATGAGAAGTTGAACCTTTTAGCTTTTAAATGGCTTTAGCTTGGTATTCTTGCTGCTTTGAGGAGTGAACTCACGAAAACCCCTTGCAAGGGTTCATTTTTGATGTCTCACACTTGCTGGCTGAGGGCCAGAGGCTTATCATCTTACACAGGCTTCTGTACAGGTTCCCCAGATGCTGCCTTTTCCAAAATGTGCTTTGGGCTTTTGAGTTAAGTACAACTTGCTTCCAAAGACAAGTTTGCTGGCTTTTTTATGGTAACCTTGCTTGCAGAAACTTGGATCAAGAGAAGCTTGAAGGGCAGGTATCATTCAATCAATAGCATTTCTAAAGGTAGTAGTTTTGTCAGTGGTGTTTTCTTGTTCGATTAAGAGTCTTTTCTACAGTCCTAAAAGTCACTTTTCTCTGTTACTTGGTTGTTACTCTTGTATTCCCTTGTATCTTTAATTGTTGTCAGAAAGGAAAAGAATCATCTCCTTACCCCTGCACTTGAGATCTCAGTATGTATTCACAAGAGCAGAGTGCTAAGGCTTTGTTCAGTATGTGGTTTTGTGGGAGTATGTGTTTGTCCAGAAGTTTTGAAGGAGGTAAGACTGGGTCAGCATGACCTTGGAGAAGTGGAAAGTAAGTATGTGAAGGGACAGGTTGTTTGTGAAGCAGAGCTGTGTGAGATACCAGCTGAAGGACTGTCAGTAGAAAAAAGGGGATTAGGACATAGATGTATGGACCTTTCTTAACCTGTTTTCAGTTCATTTAAATTTGTCATTTGGTTTGTGTAAATGGTCAGGTATGTAACTGTTTCCCCCCATCCCTAGCCTGTTACTCTGGAAGAACTTTTGTATGGCCAAGCTTCTGGCATGTTTTCATCTTGGAATACAGATTTATATAGCAGCGTTCTGTCTAGAATGCAAAACAGTTTTGATGACTCTGCAAGATAGATTAATTTGCTTTAAACTTAAAAAATAAGGTGTATATCTCTCAGTAATAGCTGCTCTTCACTAAAACATTTAATATCTGTATCTGGGAAGATTTTAGTTTAGTACATGATTAACATTTTAATCCATCATTTAGTGTTCTAAAATGGGCTCATATTTCTGTAATTCTAGAAAACCTGTTATGAGGGATGCTCTGCATTTTTAGATACTAGATTTTTTTTTTTAGCAGCAGATACCATTTAAACAATGTTTTTTGCAGTATTTTTAATTAATAGGGCTGTCCTTTATATTTGTGCAGTCATTTTGGAGGGCTGACTGTGGGATATAATGGGAAAAAACGGGCAGTGATGGCATCTCTGGGATATAGTTCTGGTTCCTGTAGCTCAGGTGTTGAGCTGTGCCAGTTGTACGATCCATTCCTCTCCAAAGGGAGCTGCACTTCAGCTGTGCAGAGATTGTGAAGGTGTGTCTACACAATTGTATTCATGGAAGTGAAAGCAAGAGGAAAGTAAGGGGTTTCTTGTAGATACTTTATGTAGGTAAACTGGAAATGAATTATCTCAACTTGTGAGGATGTGGCTCACCAGTTGTTACAACAACTGAATGACTTACGCTGCACTTTTATTTTACAGTAAGGCCTAATAATGCATGCAAAGTTGAAGCAGAGTTTATAATTATGTTATAAATGGAGTTTGCTGGCACAGATAGCCCAGAGAAGTTGTGGATGCCTTGAAGTGAGCAACCTGGTCAAGGGGAAGGTGTCTCTGCCTGTAGCAGGGGGGCTGTAACTAGATACTCTTTAAGTTTGTGTGCCCAAATATTATTATCTAAATTAAATGTTTATGTAAGACCAAGCCATGTTCTGTTTAAGTTTTTTTCAGGGTAGTGAAATTTCATGTGAGGCTTTTTGATATCCTTAAGGAAATCTGTAGCATACTTCTGACTCTTCCACAGTTGGACCCCAGGCTGTGGCTCCCTATTTCTGTGAATGTATTGGGTGAATTGGAGGTTATTAGAAAGAGATATTTTAGTGAATACATATTGTAGTAATTCCTTATTTTAAAGCAACATACACCTGTTCAGTGACACTGCTCCAAAAAGTGGCTCAGTGGAAAGTGGTCTGTTTTGAATGTTTGGGCATATCTGCTTGATTAAATAACTTTAAAAGAGCTTCACAGAAAGAAAACTGATGAGGGAAGTGAATTCTGTTCTGCCTCCTGCATCCATTAAATTGTTCACTAATGCTTCTGAATGCTTTTGCAACCCAGCTGACATCTGATCTTTAGGAATATTACTGAAATCCCCATTGACTTGGCTGGTTAGAAAAACAAATTTTTACTTCTTTAAAGTAAATACGTTTTATTTAGAGTAATAGCTAGAAATGCAGTGAACTAAAATTGTGGCAGGGATAGACAGGTGTTGCCCTTATGACCTTTTACAGCTGCTATTAACTGGGTTGATAAATGTGTAATGAAGGGTAAAAGTTTACTTTTATGCTGGTTTTCTGCTAAAGGTTCTGTCTTTATTATTTGCTGTTGCAGGGAAGGAGAAACTGAAGTAGAGGCTGCAGTTAATAGGATTCCTGGTAGACAGTAGTGCTGAAAGGAGCTGGGGGTGTCTGCAGGGTACCATGAAGCAGAAAAAGCACCCAGTAAAATGTGTCCATTTCAGAAATGTGCACTGCAGTAATGTGGACGAAGGTTGGAAGCCCTAGTTCCAGGTATTCCCAGAGAGGAACTGGAACAGCACGTCATGGCACAGCAGGCAGCCTG
This sequence comes from Camarhynchus parvulus, assembly GCF_901933205.1. Taxonomy (NCBI): domain Eukaryota; kingdom Metazoa; phylum Chordata; class Aves; order Passeriformes; family Thraupidae; genus Camarhynchus; species Camarhynchus parvulus. The sequence goes on from NC_044578.1 coordinate 9,199,340, forward strand.
GAACTCAGGGGAGACTGCTGCTCCTTGTGTTTCCACAGCCTTGTAGGCCAAGGCAAGAGATGGAAGAGGAAGTAATAGGAAAAATGCACCACTGCTGAGGCTCATCTGTTCTGTTTCTTAGGACTTCTGAAGTATCTTGATCCGTTTCCAGTGAAAAATGTCATAGCTCATTGGCTCTGATTATATGTAGCTTGTCTCTCTAGGCCCATGTTCTGGTCAATGTAGGTCTTAACGTATTGAGCACCTCCTTGGTTCCCACTGCCAGGTGTATCTGAAAAGCTCACCTTGAGACTCAAAGCTTTAGAAACTCTGGTTTAGAGATTAAGTCTGATCAAGTCTGTTAGGAGCAGAAATGAAAGTAAGCAGAAGGCTGAAAACAACCAGGTAACTCCATTCAACTGAGGTACAGCAAGAACTCTGCGGAGCGCATATTGGAGAATGGGGATTTGTCTCTGACTGCATGTTTCTCATTGTGGTTTGTGTCTCTTTAAATTCAATGTGGTTGTATGTTCCTTCTGTTTTCATGCCAGTTTTTAATACTTGTTTAGACAAACACACTATAAAATCTGATATATAAAAGAACACCTGACAATTTTGTTTGACTCAGTGATAAATACCACTTTTACTTGCATGTAAAATGACACAGTGATATTTAGTTGTGAAACTTAAGCACTTAACAAGGGAAAAATACTTCTGGAACAACAAAAACTTAAGAAAATAGGTTGCTATGAAGTAGGAGTTAAGACGTTTTTAATATTACATGTAAAAAGTTATAATATAAATTGTTAACAGTTCTAGTGAACCTTTAAAAATAAGTGGAACCCAGGTGCTAATACAGAGTTTAATTCTTTTTCTTACTTAGATTACTTACCAAAGGCTTATCCATTTTGATGGGTGAAATAATATTTTGGGATAGTTGACAGGGTTTTTTTCCACACCAAAGCTCATTAATGCAGATTTCATTGTTCTGAAAGGAGGTATGCCTTTAGAGAACATTTCATTTAGTGATATTGCTATTCTTTTCTCTTTTTCTGATTCTTATTACCAGAAATAATTCACATTTTAATTCATTTAAAAGGAAAGCGAGAATTAATTTGATTTGCATTGACAAGCACTTTTGTTTGCTTTTTTTCTGGAATTGGGAGTGTCTACTGATGATCTTTGTCCTTGTGTTTTCCATAGTGAAGCAGAGATCAGTTCAATTGAACTGTAAATGCAATAATAGAAGAACTGAGTAGTTGTCAAAGGTCATTTCAGTTCTGTGTAGTAATAGGGGAAAAAATAACTATGTTAGATATTAGGAATGCACAGTTTTGCCCCTGTATAAATGGGCCATGCTCCCAAATCATGAACATTTGATGCTGTTTTGGTGATGATATACCTAAAGAATAGGGTAAAGGCTAATAAGGATGATTAGAAGCATTCAGAAGGCTTCCATGGATACTCTTAGTTTGGAAGAGGCATGACTTGATGAGTCTGTGTACCTTGGGTAAAATCCTGAGTATCATGAAAAACTGAATAGAATGTGGTTGGGCACTTTGGTAGCACAAGAAAATACCCAGTTGAATTTAGGCTGGTTTTTTTTAATAGCTCCAAGTTGACTTCTACATAAAGCACAAATAAACTGTGCCCACTCTCATTTGGGAGACAGAAATGTATAAATGTGTCTGAAAACAAAGCAACTGAACAGATTTGCATAGAACTCTGGTATTAAATGGTAATACAGACTCTGGCTTGAAAGTCTGAGTAAGTATCCTGGGAGTCCTGGTGCTATTTGTTCTTGGTCTTGCGCTTTTTTTCTCAAGAATTTACTATGGGTTGCTGTCAGAGAGGGTAATGGAGAGACTTTGGGTCTTTCCCATTAGGATTTTGTTACATTGTTGTCAGTAGAGTGGTGGGTTAATGGAGGTGTCTCAGGTAGGTTGCAGTTGTGCTGTTGGACAGGATTCAGAGTGTGTGTGGGAAGGGGACATGTGGGCTAATCCAGGAGACCAGAGGGTTTCAGTGCTACTATAATTTACAGCACTTCATCTAACAAGGTTTTTGCTTTAGCAAAATGTTTTGCATTTAAATGTGGCATCTGTTGTTCTCTCTGTGTTGGGACATGCCCAGGAAGGCGATGAATGAAGAGTTGTGTATGTCCCTACTGAATTTTGGAGTCAGGTCTAGGCATTGTCCTAGGCTGTCTACTTGCACGTTAGGCACTGATAAGGAACTGCCTTGGTCACTCATACTAACAGTGATATCAGAATAGCAGCTTAGGAGACCCAAATCTCTGCAAGATCATATATAAATTGGTGGTTGGGAGTTTTAGAAAATATTTCATCTTCACTTTGGTTGTGCTGAAATATAAAGGGAAGACTCGCAGCACCACAGACTGTTGACATGCTTTTCCCCTGCCTTTTCTAAAAGTACTGGGAACCTCTTTGGTAAATGTAACCTGTGGTGTTTTTATTTTTATTTTGTGCTCAGACCTCATTCTTACTTCAAAACTGCAGTTCTGTGGTGTTCATTTATTTAGATACCTTAAATCCAGAGAACAGTTCTCAGTGGGCTTTCTTTAGGTCCATTTTTCACATTGCTGTGAACCATTCTCAAGGTTCATTAAATCAACTTCTTACATTTTTTAACTTCTATCAATAGCTTGACGTAGCTTAATTGCTATACAGTTTGTTCTGAAAAGCATATTTATTCAGAAGGTAATGAATCTTGTTTAAATACAGTCAACTGCATTGACTTTGTCCCTGTTTTATCTTCTGCTTACTGCTCAAACCTTTGGTAATAGATTTAGAAGGTCACATCTGAAGGAGTTCTGTACCTGTACAGAGTTCAACAGGATGGGAAGTCTGTTCTGTCTGCAGCAGATGTTCCATTATGTCCATTATGCACACTTCAATATAAAACCATGTTTCTATAGATTAGAACTTTAGTTGTTTGCAGTGTGTGACGTTCAGTAGACTGTAGCACAGGGTGGGGTGCTCAGAAAGTTCCCAGGTCAGTACTGTGTGTGGCCATGAGTGCTTGGCTTTTTCCTCATCTTGGCTGGTGGTTTATATGTGTTGTGAGGCTGCTCGTTCTTACTTTGTCTGCAGAAATGTGATTGTGGCTCAGAGCTTAGGTGCGGAAGTGTTTCCATCTCTCCAGACTCCTCTATACAACAGTAACATCTACTTCCAGGGGAAAAAAAAATGGGGTTTATTAAAGGTGTGACCCAGAAGATAGAAGGTGGTGGTTATTTTACTGTTCCCCAGGGTGTGTTTATTTTGAACCTTGATCAAAATCACCTTTAAAACTTCCTTTAAAAGTAAAGAATGACATGACATAACATACACAGTGAAAACCAAAACTGATCAAAGGATGGAACATATCCAAACAAAGAAAACGAACTTGGATAAGTCAAATATAAAAGCATAATAAGGCACACCTAAATGCATCCTATGAAACGGCTGATGGCATCAAAACAGTAATAAAACTTGTCAGTTGTTTTAGGATCACTAAACTATCTATTTGCTTCTGGTCAGGTGGGATGGTTCAAGAAGAAATGTCGTAGCAAAGTAACTCAGGTATTGGTGTTGATGGTGCTGTTTTCCATGGAGAAGTTAATGGAATACCATTTTATTACTGACATCATCCTCTTGAGAGGGGACTCTGGCTGTACTGGAGCAGCTTAGGAATAATGTGGGCATGTAGAGATGAGATTGTGGGCATTTGGAATGGCCAGGCCTACCTGCAGCCCCAAGTCTCATTATTTGAGCAACAGGTTTTAAAATTGCTATGAAGTGTGGAATTGCTTTCATCAGCTGCATGCAGTTTCTCCAGTCTTCCCTTTATTCTGATTGTTTTTGTTGCCTTTTTGTGGACTAAATCAGGGAAGTGATCATTTAAAAGTAAAAATGCCCTTTTCAGGGACTCTTTTTTAATTAGATTATTTCAGGTTTTGTTTTGATTGGAGATCAGATAGCTGTTGGCACTTGCACTATAGTTGCTCAATTTCCCTTTCTGTTCTTCTCTTTAGTCATACTTTGTCGTGTTTATGCCACTTGAATTGATGGAGTTGTGTTTGGTTTTTTACAGTGACGACAGTTCCTGTCTCACCTCTTTGATGGAAGAGGACTATGACCCAGAAGTGAACTCTTCACTGTAGAACAAGAAGCTCTTGTGGATTAATTGTGTCCCTTTAAAAGCAGCACCCAGTCTACAAAAAATAGAGTAGAAGAGATTATTTTTGGACCTGGCTTTTTTTTGTTCATGTGACCTATGTTTCAGCATGTAAATGGTGAAAAACAGGGAGAACATTTGTGCCTGCTTCTGAGCTTTATATCAAGTAGTGCTTAGCTCTGTGGAGCATTAGCCAAGTTACGTGAAGACTAGAGTATATCCTAACATTCATTTTTTTAAATATTTTACCTTTTTTTAGCAGATGTATGTGATAAAAATGAAATTTATATTTTAAGAGCACTTGGGCAGATGCATCTTGTTTAGATCTCAGCATTTAGGGCAAACATTTTTATGTAACATCTTTTTTCCAGAGTGTTTAGGTTGATTTGCTGCAGATCATGAACTGTCCAGCAGCCTTGAGTGTATCTGTTCATTATTAACCATGATGATGCTCTGAATGTTGTCACGCAGACTTGACAAACCTTTTTGTAATGTAAAGGCTGATTTCTGTACTACCACGACCAGAGGAAATTTAATGAGGTGAACGTGGGCGTGGCTTTTTTAAATATAAATTACCTTCTTAGGTATCTTTTTTTTGTAGTGAGAGTGCAAAGAGAGGGTAAAATGAGCAGCTGAGGGGGTGAAGGGCGCAGTTGGCACGAAGTGCGGCCTCTCGTGCTCTGCTTCGAGACGCACTATTGCCTCAAGGCTGGCCTTTCAGAACTCTGCAGAAGGAAGGAACCCAGAGGTCACTGAAGCACACAGACTGAGGACATTGGACTGCAGAGGCCAAACTCAGGGTGAGTGATCATATGTATTTACTACTTTGCTTATACTGTGTTGACTTGCTTCTAGGTAAATTAAAGTTGAAAAATAAAGCAAAATGGTGAATTGGAAAATCTTCCACCAAAAAAGGTAGAATTCAGCTATACGGTGCAATAGTGAAATGTTCATCATTTTGAGCAATAAAAATTGCTATGATACATTGGAAAGAACATAGGGATGCAGGAGCTGGCATATGGTTGTCTTTCAGGTCTCTGATCTGCTTTGAATGTCTCTTAACATCACCAGTTGGTCATATTTGATTTACAGCCTCTGGAATAAAACATGCAGACTGTCAGACAATGAAGGATTGTCCCCAAATTCTGTCATGTCTTGATTTTTACATCTGCCTTGTATGGCTTTTCTGTGCCATTGGTTCTGTTTTCTTCCCCCTCCACGCCCATTCTGTCATGAACCTCATGGGTGTGTTAATTGTAAACAGGAAGTAACTGGGACTGTTGAAGTTCTTACCTGTTTCAGTCAGAGGAACAAAGTCAGCAGGAGAAGAAAAATGCTCAAGTATAATACAAAAAACTTCAGCACTTTATCCTTCCAATTTAAATAGGCCAAAAGTTGAGAGATAAATTGCATTATTATTTCAGTTTGAGTAAGATGACAGGGAATGTTCTTCTCATTTACAGAGCCTGGCCATGAGGTTTGATGCCTCATTTTATTGAAGGGAGACACTGGACCTAAATGGCGCAGCATGACTTTGTTCCTGCCTGGCTTAACTTCTCAACACCACAGTCAACCAAGGTAACAGTAACACAGATCAGCTCCTTTCACAGCTCTGGCCACGGGTAAGATCAGTGTGTTGGTTTCTCTGTGATTCTGTGTGAGACAGGTGGATTTATGAGCTGTTCTGATCCCATCCAGGCTCATTGACGTTGCTGGCTAATCAATGCAGTTATGGATGCTGTATTGAAAACTGATACAGAAATGTGGGGGTTGGTGGTTTTTTCAGTTAGCCAAATATCACTGCTGGCCTGACAGGCTCCTGGAGAGTCCAAATGAGTGCTTCATTGCATGTTTACTTTCTGCAGTCCCCTGCAGCCACCTTTGAGAAACATGGAGAGCATCTTCCACGGGGAGAGGGCCGCTTTGGTGTGAGCCGCAGGAGACACAACTCTTCCGATGGATTTTTCAATAATGGGCCCCTCCGAACTGCGGGAGGTAAGTAGGAAGGATCAGAATGCAGCCTGAGAGCAAACAGAAATATTCTACAGAATGAGGAATTCAGCAGACTAGAAACATTTTCCCAGACTGTACCTTTTTAAAGCATCCTATGAGCAAGTTGTGCTATTCTCTTCTCCTCTGCAATGTGCTCAGGCCTGAAGAGATTTTCATAGTAGCTGTATGTGCATTGTGTAGCTTGATTTGTTTTCTGATATAATCACACAGTACTTAATAAGTTCAGCTCATCAGTTCCTTAGTGAGCACTGGCTGAACAACAAGAAAAACAACCTGATATTTCCAGTATTCTGCATACTGTGTTGATTTTTTAATTTGCATCCTTGTCTCCTTTTGTTTAGACTGCTGGCATCAGCCGTCCCTTCTCCGCCATGATTCTGTAGATTCTGGTGTTTCTAAAGGAGCTCATGTTGGGCTTTCTGGCAGTCAGCCTGGCTGGCATGGTCCCTCACGGGGCCATGATGGTGTGAACCAGCGTGGAGGAGGAGGAACTGGAGTTCATCGCCACTGGAATGGCAACTTCCATTCTCGGAAAAGTTCCGCCTTTCAAGAAAAGCTGCCTGTTGAATCCAGGGAAGAGAAGAAGGAAGATAAAGAGCATTTGCAGTTCGAGGAGGAAGACTTTGTAAGTGTGTAGCTTCTCACTAGAAGTGGAAGGTGTGAAAATGGCTTTTCAGATCTCGTTTGCATTAGCATTGATACTTGGTGAGGATCTAGAATTACATTCCATTCCATGTTTGAGACACAACAAATTTAACAAAATTATTCCGGCGCTGATAGGATACTGATTGGTACCCAGAGCCCTCAGGACTTGAAGACCTGTTGGATTATGGAGTTTGGCTCATATGTTTTGCCAAATGGTTATTGTGAACTGAAGGCATTGTAACATTCAAACCAGGTCCTCAGTGAAACCCATAAGGTGACAGAGAAAGAGTAGTTGTATTGACTTTGTGGCTTTGCTTACAAAGCCTTTTTTTTGCTCCTAGAAAAACATCTGTTCAGTTTATCTTTAGTCTGCCTGCTTCAGTCTTCCTGTCTCCGTCACTCTGATATGTGTTGGTGTTTGTGATAACCTTCCCAAGCTTGTTCATGACATGCTCAGACTTTAGCCACCATCTGCCTTGAATCTTCTGGAACAGTATTATCAGAGATGTTTTCCTCTCTCTCTGTTAATCTGTGGATCAGGGTTTCTTGAGCCTGAGTTGGTCATCTCCAAATATCTTCAGTTTTTCAAACTTTATCAAACAGTTCTTGAATTACAGCTTTCATCCTTACCATGTGCCTTTGTCAATGTTAATGCTTTGAGAGATGTGCACCTTTTCTGCTTTCTCTTTTCAATTTAATTCTATTTCTCCTGACCCCTGAAGAGTGTTATATCATCAGACCATGTGTTTTTCTTTCTGCATCTATTTCTTGCTGTCTCTAGGCTCTTCTTGACCAGTGTAATGAGAATATCCTCTGTAAGGTTCTGGTAGCTCTGTCCCTTCCCCTAATGCAGTTCCTCTGTCTTCATCTTCAGTGCTAAAGCCTTTGCTGCCTCCTGTCATGAGAGGTTCTGGTGATACTGTGCACACTTGTGTGTATCATCATGATGAGGTTTTTGCTGTGTTATTCAGCATTTGTCTCTGGAAGGCTGTTCACAGCTAAAATTGTTGTGGCAGTTTGATGGCTTCTGCTCAGGAATTTACGAGTCAGAGTGAAATACTTGAATACCCACAGCTGCTTCAGGCCAAAATCCAGAGCCTACACTTAAATTGCCACAGGAGGTAGTTTGATTTAAGCTGCTGGGTTTTTTTTCAGTGAAGGGCCTGGGAAGTGATTGCATGCTCTGGTTCAGCTGCTGCTGCTTGGAGCAAGAGCCTACATCACAGAGTGGTTAGCAGCTGGAGAGTGGGAATAAAGCTTGTGTGTGGATTTCTACTAGCTGATTTCTCAAGAATATTGTAATTCAGGCTTTCTATAAGCCTGGTTTTTTTGACTGTCAGAAGTCTGTTGAAATCTAGAAATATTGCAATGATTGCAACTGTGCAATCTCTTGTTGTCTATCTTGGTCTAAATCTTTCTTCCACTTACTTCATTCTCCTCTTCAGTGCCTTGATGAGTGCCTTCCCCAGCTACATGGCTCTTTCTTCTCTAATTACTTCCCTCATTTTTATGATAATACCACACTCTGGCTAGTAGCAAGCTTTGTTTAGTAACTCCTGTACTGTCTCTGCCATAGGGTGAAACTGATGTATGCTGTGGTTAAGTGTGTAGCTGTTGGGCCTGCATGGCTGACAACACTTTTCCTGAGAGGTCTGCAAAGCAGGCTCTTTGTCCAAGTGTGAGCACCCCTGCTATAGAACTGACCTGTAGCTAAAAATTGAAACACTTAAACAGAGGAGTTTCTGGAGACTGAGGAATTTATGCTATGGTGTGACATTTTTTCCTTACTCTTATAGAACAGAAATACCTACTATTTCAGATACTCACTATTACAGAGTTGTGCTGTCACCATAGTAACTGACATGTGAGGAATTCATTAAAAAGAGGAAAAAGATGGCTGTATTTTGAACTGAGGTTATTTGGGACAGGGGAAGAGGAATAGCTAATCAAGAACACTTGTCATTGAGTGCTTAGATTTTCTTCACTCTGCTTTGAGCTTGGACATGTCTATAAGTTGTTCCACCAAGTTGAATTCTGAAACTGAATCTCATGTAAGTGTGCAGAGACCACTGAGTCTGCATGCACTCTTGTCCTAAAAAGTGAATTCTGAGGTTTGATACAAATTTAAATGTACCTCCTTTTTTTTTGTTAGTAAATATATTCCTTTACATTATAAATCTAGTATTGCTTTGGGGTGTTTTTTTAATTGGCTCATGCATAATTGTATTAAAATACTTATGAAAGAAGGATAGATTCATTTACTAATGATGTGGATTCTATTTTCTTTTTTGAGCTGCTGATCTAATTTTTTTATGCATGTACTGGTTGATAGAATCTACTTAATTGTAGTGGAAGACTAGAGGAGTTATCCTGAACCCTCTGGTAGTTCCATTGGAAATACAGCAGAAAGCAAGGAGAAGGCAAACTTGATTTTCTGATGACTTGTGGCAAAGCACTCTCTTCCACTTCAGCTGCTGTTCAGAGGAATCTACCCATCCTCTGGGTTCCTGGAAGCAAAATGTTAATACTGATTTTTTTTTTTTTTTTTGGTTATATGTGATATAACAATATATTCATTTACATTGTCTTTTTACAGCCATCTTTGAATCCAGAAGCTGGAAGACAGAACAACCAGAACAAACCTTTAGGGACACCTTCTGGAGTATGGGGTAGGTAAAGGTCACTGTACACAATGCTGATGATGGAGCAGAAAGTTGTAACCAGTGTTTAAATGCTGAGTTTTTCACTCAAAAATATTCTAAAGATTTGAGTGAAGCAGACAGTTTGCTGCTTTCCGTCCTTCGCTGTTTTCCTCCCACAATATTCCCTAATCTCTTGACCTTTTTGTCTATTTGAAACTGTGCTTGTCTTGTCATAAAAAAACAGCCAGTGGCAGTAATGTCACTGTTCTGTGTTTGCTTCCTGTCGTGCTGCAGTTACCGTTTCACGCAGACATCACTTGAAGGGCAGAGCAGATTGGAGTGAACTAGACATTAGTTCCTGACTTGGGATCTTCATAGTGGAAATACAGCAAAGCTGTCATAGTTCTGTGCTTTGAGTTTAGTTGATTTTTTTAAACTCAGAACAGCCTTGCTTTTGATCCTGATGTACTCTGTGAATCTATGCCTTTAAAAAAAACTGAAACAAGGTACCAGTTCTAGCAGTTAAACACAGATTTGTTAATAACTGGTTGGGTCAGATACTGTAAATAGTACAAATGCAAAACAAACTCAAAAACACTTCTTGCAATACTGTTGGGTTGTATTCTTTTTGCATGTTTGTCAGGTAGCTGTTGTTCTGCTCGAAACTTAATGACAGCATTTATAGGGCTTTTATCTGTTTATACTATTAGTATTTTTTAATTGTTGTGCTCCTGGAAATGTGTTTATTTGGCCTAAGAAGCATTAAAAGTGCTTGTTTGTAAAAGCAGTGTGTCTTTTGAGGTATAGGTTATGTAAATATTTTTGCTGTGTTAGTGAATTAATAAAGCTGATCCATGGTTGCTCAAAAAAATGCTCATACCTGTTCTGATTTCTGTAGAATGGTGCAAGGCTGTTAACTGATGTCGCTGAAGGTTTTTCCTTTCAGCATCAAGGGACCTGTTGTGTTTAAATTAGAAAAAATTGTGTTTAAATACCACATCCAGTATCTTCTTTCAGAGCTGAAAGGAAAGAGCAGCTGATGGTCTCAGAATCAGATGTGCAGTGTCTAAGATGGGAGGAAGGAACTGGACCAGTGTAGTGAAGCTGTTCTGAAACTGGATATTTGTATTTCAGAATCTCTTGTTCTCTTTTTACAGAAAACCCCCCTAGTGCCAAGCAACCTACCAAGATGCTGGTCATCAAAAAGGTTTCAAAAGAGGATCCTTCCGCCGCCTTCTCAGCTGCATTTACATCACCAGTTTCTCACCTGGCAAATGGCAACAAAGCCACCACCATTGTCCCAAGTGTCTACAAAAATCTGGTTCCTAAACCTGCAGCTCCTCCTTCCAAGGTACAGGGAGTTCCAACCAAATTAGTGAACTGCAGATCAAAGGAATGAACCCCCCCAACAAGTAGCAGGAGTTGGAATCCAGTAGTTTCTGGGCAATGGCTTTTACAGTAGAGACCTATTTGCTACTCAAGTTGTTCTCTGTTAAAATGCCTTTTGGGTTTGTCCACAGGGAGAGCTAACCTCTGACTGCACTGCTGTCTGTTTGAATGGGTGTGTCCTCATGCATGAGACAAATCCTTATCTTAATAAGACAAAATGAGCACTGCTGGAGAGGTGGAATGTGTGCTGCTATGTGCTTGAACTGTTCACATGACTACCTTGAAAAATCTTTATTGGGTTACAATACTTTGATGTGTCCAGAACAATAGAGGCTAAGGTCAGATTAGATTGTAACATCCTGCAATTCAGGTGTAATTTAGTTGAGCCTTGAAAACAATCTGGAAAAGCCATGGAGTTTGTGCTATAGTTCTTCTGCTGAAGGAAATACAGTTGTGCTAAAAAAAAAACAAGTAATTTTTTTTCTTAGTTCTGGGCTTAGTCTTGCCCATTTTTCTGGAGAAACAACATGTATAGATGCATTAGAAAATTTGAAGAATTAATAGTGAAAGTATTTTAAAAGCTAAAAAAAATGTTATCTGGGTTATTCTTTAAAGAGATGTCCAAATACTTTGAGTTCTAGAATGTATTAATTACTAATGCTGGCTGCAACATTCTAGCAAAATCTTCCCTATGATTACAGTAGAAAATTCTTGACACACTGGAAAGATAAAAGCAAAATAAGAGGCTCACAGCTTCTTTTTGTAAGAAAGCAAGTTTAGAGCTTCTTTCCCTTTTGTAAATTTTTGGTAATTCAGGTTAAATTCTGCCAGCTACAGAAAAAATTGTAGTGGTTAAAATTATTATCAAATAATCTTGTCTAAACATTTAATTTCACAGCTGATCTACTTCATGGTGAGATGGGTAAATTGACCCATTAGAAAGGGTTTTTATAAGGAGTTTTTCATTCCACAAAGTTTTCAGTCCATGTATGTTGTTGTTTAGAATAGGTAAACAAAATGCAGCTTCTAATGAGTAGGGATCCTCCTGTGGCTTTTATTTTTGCTTTTACAGCTTGATTGATACATGTGTAGATACAGCCTGACCTGAGTTTAGTCTAGATGTTTTGTGTGTTCTTTGAAACAAAAGGCCAGAGATACAGTTTCTGACCAGACTTGTTAGATTGTCTCTGGCTTCAAAGTAAACAGAATTGTAGTGAACCACAGTGCATACAGCTTGTCTGTGTTACTGGCTGTCGTATGCAAAGATAATTTCTGAGGTCAGAAAGTTAATGTTGTACCAATGTAGAGATTGAGAAATGAAAATACACTTCTGAAAGTTATGGGAATGTGTGCTGTTACTGCTGGTCATGCTATACCCATTGCATTACAATGTAGAATTTGGGCATAAAAATCTGCTCAGCTAATGTAGCAGCTTTAGGAGAAGCTGCAACAAGTGCAACAGTAATTGCACAGCAAGTTGCTCCTTGCAGCTTGCTGTGCAATTACTGTTGCATTCTGAAGCCCATGGACAGAGGTTTTTCATTAATTCAGTCAAGGAGAGCTGCTCTCCAAGCTTTTGCTAACCATGTTCTGAAATTAGACTATGTAGGTTTTGATTCTTCAGATAAAAAGAATACATTATTCAGTGCACACAGTTGGAATAAAACTGACTGTGATCTGAAGGTTCAGCATCCATCAAAATATAGTGCTAGGGCTTTTTTTTTTAGCTTGCTTTACATGTGACATAGTTCATTTGCATTCCAGATTGTTTATCTGTATTTAAATCAGAGATTATGGCAATATGTAGTGGTACCTGCCTAAGTTCCTTTTAGTTAAGTTTTTACTTCACTGAATCTGGTAGGCCAGAATTACACCTGGATTTATAAGTGAAATATTGCAGTATTGATAAAAAAGGAAATGTTCTTTGGCTAGTGGAAAAAGTATTCATTATTTAGATCAGTCACATTAAGCAGGCTGTAAATATATATTTAGTGATTTAGCTGCTAATTTCTAAGTGTTTACACACTGATGTGGTGCAGTGATTACTGGGGCAGTGTGATATTCCTCGGTGGTGGGGATTGCAGTGGGAAGAATTATCTGATGTCATCACAGTGCTTTTGTTAATGAATGGTGACCATTAGCAAAACACAGAGGTGGGGTATCAGCATATCACTAGCCAGAAAAGCTGTGTGCATTGATGCCTTTTTAAAATCACAGCCTTAAAGCAGCTGTGGTAGGACGCATTAGCCTGAAGACTTCTAGAAAGTTATCCAGGAACTGCTGTGCAGAAAGTAGTAGAGGAGTCAAAACATACCTTTCCGTAAAGTCAGCAGTATTGGAAAGCTGTCACAGGAAAACTGAATGAAAAATGATTTTGTTAAGTTGTACCAAGTAGTTCAGAAAGGAAGAGAACTGATGGTCGTGAAACAAGTGTCTTCTTTCTGGCTAATCGAGATGGCCAATAGCTCACAGTCAGGCAATCCATGAAGGTCACACTCAGCCATGCAGGGAAAACAAGAGGGGTCTGTCTTTGGATCTGTCTGAGCTGTGAGCTGCCCCTTTGTGGAAGCCTGGAGAACAGCACTGGGCAGCTGAGAGTGGGAATGGAAAAGTGCAGCCCTGGAGCTGTGGAGAGAAACTTCTTGTCGGAGTCATACTGAGCCCTAATTTTAGTACAGGCAATAAATATTGTGCAGATCAGGATATTTCTGAGGTTTGAAGGGGATGTTTTTAATGTGTGCTGTGAGTGCCATAGAATCTATTTGATAGTGTGGGATGCTCATTTTTAAGTTAGAGTGAAGGAGTAAAGCTGATGGCCTCCCCATGCAATGTATTCTTTTTAAAAATTCATAGAACGCAGTAGACAGTGGCAACATACTGAAATAGTGCCTCTGTTCTCATTGCTGGCAGATTGCAAGATCTGTTGCATCTCAGATTTAGCTGAATCCCATTTGTGCATGAATTATTTTATGAGTGACTTGAAGCTGGCTTCAGAAGTCCAGTGGGTCAAAGGAACCTGTATGCTGTAGTGTTCTGACAGTCTTGCCAGTGCCACTTGGTACCAGTTTCTTCTTAGGATTGTTTTTGTAGAGACTCTCACTTCACAGTGTTTGTCCCTGACTGATAAGAGAGCTTCAAGAACAACATTCCAAGTAACAAAAACTTATCTTGAAGTCTTTGCTCTTCAGCCAAATGACCAGTATATTCAAAGGGATACTGCAGAGAGTGTCCAGGGCAAAACAGCAAGTGATCCTGCACTGTAATAAATTGGCTGCTTTTGCTTCTTTTTCTTGTTGTTGTTGCTAAATTGGTGCAATGATGGACACTTTCAGGGCCCTAGGAAATAAATAATTTTCATTCTCACTCTAAACAAAACTATTGCATGATTATCTTCTCTTTCACACAGGGAAACTTCCTATCAAGTGATTGAAAGCTTTTCTTTGTGGTGTGCAGTGTTCCCCTAAGAAATGTCATTTTAATTGGGATTTTTTTGTATTTCCCATCTGTGAGTAGCTGTAAGGTGAATTGCATTACACAGTGGTGATTCCAATTAATGAAGGACAATGCAGGATTTTCTCTGTGAGCTCTTAATGGTGTTTTACTGAAGGGTGGTGCCCATGAACCAGAATTGTGTGTGATTTGGGGAAAACAGAAGATGCCAGGGGAGAAACAATGGGTGTTGAAATAAACCTGTTGAGATTGTTGTTGAAGAGGGAGGAAGAAAAGGAAATCCGTACAACAGCCACCACAATGTTGCTTATTTATTTCAATACTTGCAAGCAGCCCCTTCTCATGCCTTACCATTTACTGCCCTATGTTTTGTGTTCTCTTCAATACAGCCAAGCCCATGGAAAGCCAACAGAAGTGAACATAAACCAGGCTCGCTGTCCTCCACCCGTGACTCTGCCTTTACCAGTCCAGTGTCTGTAACCAAACCAGCGGTACTGGCAAGCGGCTCAGTCCTCACCTCTCCCAAAGAGGTAAGGGTTGGGTTTGGGGATAGGCTGGGAGCTTTTGTACCTATCACCTACTAGAGCATAAACTCTAGTTTGTGATAAAGCCCTCTCTGCATGTGGTACGTACCTTTGCACCCTTGAGGGATGACTCACTTGTACATTCTTAGCACATTCTGCCACATCAGTGATACACTAAAAGAAATAAAAATAGGGTTTATCTGTCTGTAAAGCCATTGATGTTTGTTCAACTGTATTAGAATTTCCTTCCAGTAAAAAAAAATGTACTAATGCTTTAAGTGGTGTTATGTAACAAGACGTGTCAGCTTGGTGTTATGGGAGTGCAGATACCAAGCACTGATGTGAATAGGTAGGCAAATTGATTCCCATGATGTTTTTCAGTATAGGAAAGGAAGGGGAAGGAAGGTGATCTGCCTAATTTCCTTTCTCTGGAACAACAGCCCAAGCACTCAGATCTGAGGGGGCTGAAGGAGTTTAACATGTGTACATATGACTTTTCATCTACAGTATCTCTTTTTGGTTTTGACATTGGAAGGAGGTAATCTGCTGAGATGGAAACTGACTTGCTCCTAGTTTTGGTCTGAAGTATAGAGAGAATCTTGAAATACAAATCTCTTAATATTTCAGCAAGAACTGTGACAGAGCGCAAGAAAAAAAAGAATGAAAATAGACTGTGATAAATTCCTGGCCAATGCAGCTGCTCTTTACAGGTTTTGCTTGATGATCTTGGAAGTCTTTTCCAACCTTAATGATTTTGTGATTCTGTAAATGATGATTCACAACATCTGAAATTAGCTTGTTTTAACTGTAGAATTGGGGGATTTTTCTACTTGTGCACTTGTGTTGTTCTGTTATAGGCATTACTTCTAAAATAAGGCCTTGTCATCTTTATGATTCTCTGCTTTGCAGACTTTACTTTGCAGCAACCTGCACTTTTCAGCCTTAGCCAGAGCTGAGTGGAGAAGCAGTCATTAAAGGCAACAGTTAATGCACAGGCACCTGTCACTTTGACAGATAGATCTTACACTCTGTTTCTTTCCCTTACTTTGCTTTTCTCTCTCTTTAGACCAAGTTCTTTGTGCTGCTGACAGCTTACCTTTTGTGTAATGCACAGCACAGTATGGACAGTGTAAATATGTAAACTTCAACAGGCTTTCACCTCAGCAGACAGGAGAGAAGCGTTCACTTTGTATCATACAGGAGTAATGCAAGTGTTTCCTTCACCTGCCCCCAAGAGGGTCTTCTGTGAAACTCCACTCAGTGAAGATCTTGGGTACCAACCTGAGAGCTAAACATAAAGGCCTTAAAAATTACTTCCAACTGAGCTGGACACTTGTAATACATTTTTCTTTTAATCTGTTGGAGATTTAGACTATGAAAACACAGGTCTGTGGCCAGCAGATAGTACTGCAATCCTGGTTGTCCAGGACTACTACACACAGTCTCTGGCTTTTTGTTTCTGAAAGGGAGCTAATGCACCTCCTTCAGAGGTGGTAAAAATAGCACCTTTATTCATAAGAGACCACAGTGTGTTGAAAACTAAAAGGGTGCCAAGTAACACTGGCCCTGTCACCACAAGCCAGTCTAAGACAGCCAAGCTTACAATACAGCCTGAGTTCTTAAAATGAATTCAGGATTACTTTTCTGGAAGAGTACCCATCTTTGTTACATAGACATCAGAACAAATCTGAGGTGATGGGTAGTGCTCTCCTTCATAAAAACCCAAACACCCAAAAAAAAAAAAGGCACCCCCAAAAGACTGAGATACCTTATGTTTCAGTCAAAGGGCTAAGCTTACTTTAGAAGAGATGCCAGTTTACTATTTTAGTGCTAAAGAACAATATTTTGTAAAACATAACCCTTCTACAGAAAGTTATGCATAAAACCAGAATTGAGGTGAAATTAATTCCCTTTCAGAAATCTGTTGTTTCTAAACTTAAGCTGTAACTGTCTTCCTCTGATGTGTAGAAATTAAGTTTTAGTACCTCAGTAGTTTATTAGAGATTAGAACAGCCACTAGCAAAGAGTTCAAGTTGAGTGTTTCAGATTACCAGAAGACATCTAATTTTAGTCTCCTTTGTTCATTGTTACCGTCTGTCACTGCAGTCAAACTAATAGTTACCTTGAGAGCTTAATTTCACTCTTGTGTTGGCTTTTTATCCTGATAGTTGCAGTCACTCATTAGGTCTGTTACAACTACTGATTTGTTTCTTACTGTGTTGAATTAGACAAAATCTGGAAGGTCTGCCTGAGAAATTACTTCCAGGCTGCACTTACTTCCTTGCAGGCATTATTTCACACCAGTGTTTCACATGCAACAGCCATTCGAAATATAAGCAGCAGTTGCTGCCTTGTTTTTGGTCTAGTTCCCTTGATCTTTGCTCAGAGCAGTGAGTGTGATAAAAATTTTTGGCAAAGGAGATTGATTTTGAAGAGCCTGAATTTGCAACCTTCCCCCGCAGCTTAAAAAAAGTGTATAGGGAGAAAAACACTACAAACTTCAGGAAATTTTACTGGTTTAACCTTGATTTTTTAAAAATGAAAGCATGTACATGAAGAAAAAGTAGTTTTGCGTGCAAGATTCCGGTGTCAGTTATCCATAATAATGATTAAATTCCTCATTGTTTTAGAGTAGCCAGGCATGAACTCCAGCAGGAGGTTAAGATACTGGGAACTTTCCCATAACACATTCTTAGATTCCTTTTGTGTACCCAGTCAAAACATGGAACAGATAAAATTGAAAGCTCACCTTGGTTAGCAGTGCTCCTATTGCAGGATCATGGCTAGATACTGCCAGTGGGCCTGGCTCACAGTTTCCAGATTATTAAGAAAGCTTAAACATTGTGGAAGAGCCCAGGAGGTTTCCTTGTGTTCCTGCACTGAGCTGAGCAGGTTTCCCACAGGCTCCAGGGCTGTCCATGTCTGGCTCCACACTGAACCATCTGGGCTGAGTGTACAGAGGCAGCAGCTGGCAGCATTCTCTCCAGGGGAGGATTCCAAGGCTGTGGCTGCCTGTTCTGCACCCGGTTGTGGTTAGTTAAGGATGTGACCACTCCCTGAAAGGAGATTACCTCCCCACAGCTTAATTTCAGGGTAGAGTCTGTCAGGATGACTTAAAACACAAATATGAACCGAGTCTGATCTGCTTCATTTGCTAATTTTTGTAGGGCGGGAATCCTGCATGAAGTTTTTTGCCCTAATAGTCTGTTGTAGGCACCAGCTTGCTCGAGACAGTTACATTACAAAGGAACAAAATAAACATATTCATGGCCATGTGATTTGAGTCCTAGAGGAAGAAAAGAAATTGAGTTGATAATAATAGATGGGAGAAGTGAATGTGCAACACCCATTAGTATTTTGATGGGAATTTGACATTAGGTTGGGGTTTTTTGAGGGGTTAAGAGCCACCCAAGGAACTGATGAGTGTTGGAAAGGTGTAAGCACAGCCACTGAAGAGGCCTCAGGTTTGCAGCAGTGCAGTTTGATGTCTGTGTTCTCCCTCCCTGTGCAGAGTCCTTCCAGCACCACCCCTCCCATCGAGATCTGCTCCTCACGCCTGACGAAGCTGATGCGCCGGACCACTGACAAAAAGAGCGAATTCCTGAAGGCGCTGAAGGATGATAGAAATGGGGAGATAACAGAAAACAGGGAATGTGACAAGCTGGATGATGTAAGATCACTGTCCTTGCTGTGTATACAATCATTACTGTTGAAGGAGTTGGGGCTGAAAAAGCCCTGAGCAGTGTATGTAATTCAGGCTCTGGAAAAGGAAGGGAATGACTCCCACTGCTCTGGCACATGTGCCAGTGGAAATAGTGCACAGCAGTGATGGAGAGAGATGTGTAGCACAGTGAAATGCAAGTGGATAAGTAATAAATGAGGTGGAAGGGAAGGTCACAGACATTGAAGGTAATCTAGATTTTTTGCAAGGATTCTCTAAGGAGAAGAACAGTATCGTATTTTAACATCTCAAGTTGCTTTCCACATTCCCTGTCAAACTGCATTCAGAGAAAAGCAGAATTTTGTCTTGTGAAAGGTGCAGGAATGTGGCTCAAGTTTCAGAGGCTCAGACCAGACCCCCAAATGTATAAATCTGTGCCTTAATGTGTATGTAATGTGTGTCCTTAGGAGCATTTAATTCTCATTTTTATTGCTGTCACTCTGAGCTGCTGCTGATGGCTTTGCAATGCCAACACTCACTCCCTTGGCACAGCAGCACAGGCCACCAAATGTCCTTCGTCCTGTGTTGTCCTGTCACAGCCAGGTACATGTTGCTGCAGCTTCTGTGAAAAACATTGGCTCAAGGTGAAAGGCTTGGCTGAACTTTCAAAGGCAGAAGCTTAAACTTGGAACTGTGCATGGTCTGTGCAAGCACACTTTGATGGTTTTATTTTTCTTTAGATGGAGAGCAACAGCACACCAGAACCAAAGGAAAACTGGGAAGAGAACTGCCATCAGAATGGCCTTTCTCTCCCTTTGCCGGAGGAGGGGGAAAACCTCTCCCATTCATTGGAAGCAGAACACAGGTGAGTAAATGGCAGAATAAAGTGTCTGGAGTAAAGGAGGGTGAATCCTTGGGCTGTGTGGGGAGAAGGAAACAATTTTGAAGAAAACTCTATTTTTGGGATGCAGCAGTAGCTGTGTTTCTATGGGGAAGGAAGTGTGTGGGCTTTGTGACTAGTACTGGACTGGGTGGGGTCTTATTGAAAGTAAAACAAGACACCAATGACAGATGAGCCAAGGCTTTACCAAGGTCTGTAATTAAATTCCAGTGCTTCTTTAATGCCACATCCCCATATGTTAATGCTGCCTAGAGATATGTATCTGCCCACAGTGGGAGTCAGCATGAACCAAGGGTGGTTCTGGTTAATGTGCAAGCAGGTGTCCTAAATGTAATGATTTGAAGACACACACCACATTTTGTTTGCACTTAGAATACTCCTGTGCTCCTTTACATGCTGTAAAAGTGGAGAAGAGTTAGGAAAATATTTACCTGGTATCTCAGGCTGTATCTCACGTCAGTGAGTAAGCAGTGTGAGCATCTGGTGCAAACAGATAGTAAGGTTCAGGAGATTCTGAGCTGTGATACTGGCTTGGTTGCCTCATGTCCTTCTCCAGTGTCCTTGAGTTAGAATTTCAAATCCCTGTCTTCCACCAGGCTGGTTATGTACCCATTGTACAAGGGCTGCTGATGGTTAAATATTTGTAAAAGACATTGAAAAATGGTGGGTAAACACGAAGGATTGTTGAAGTGGTCTGTGATAGAGAAGATTCCCTGGTGAATTTGGAGTTATTTACTACGAAACCTTGCTTTTCGTGGACAAAGTGTTCCTTCCTTTGCCATTGTTCCCTTGCTTTAGTTCCCATGCCCCTTTTATTTTCTCCACAATCAGGTTATTGAAAGAAATGGGATGGCAGGAATATCCTGAAAATGATGAAAACTACCTTCCCCTCACGGAGGATGAGCTCAAAGAGTTCCAGATTAAATCAGAGCAGGTATGTTTACAGCTCTTGCTACTTGTGACTGATCTTCTTCCTCTCCTTTCTCAAGGGCTTGTTCTTATGTTCAGAAGGACCAAGCATTTAAGGGAGAATGTAGTAGAATGGATGATTCTGCATTATCCATGTGTGCATACACAATTAAATGTGGCATTCATGTCCACCACTGAGGGTTGGTGACAGTTACTCTCCACACTTCTGCTCATTTTAAAACTTACTTTCATTCCTACAGCGAAGAAGAAACGGATTTGGGAAGAATGGATTTCTTCAGGGCCGCGGCTCCAGCCTGTTGTTCCACTGGGGAAGCACTTTTAAGACAAAGATTGAGGACTCAGACACAGAAACAAGTAGCAGTGAAACATCAGATGACGATGCCTGAAACTGGGCACAATAAAATTAAAATAAATAAAACCAACCCAATAAACTCAGTTCATAGTTCAACACGTGTTTGGGGTTGTATAAACTAAACAGAGTTTATTCTGTCTCCAGTCTGTTCAGTTTTTTCTTTTGTTGTTGATACTTCATGCACAAGGGAAATAATTGTATCCCAAAGAAGAGAGAAATTGGCTTCTTTAGCTTTTTCTTTTGGTTTTGCCCTAATGCTTACTAGAAGTTTGTGCAGCTAGCAAATTTTGACAAAAATCCCTTGTGGGGCAGTGCACAAGTTCAGTCGTGTGAGCAGGACACAAGTGGCTGACTGATCCCTGCAACAACAAGCTTCTAACAGTGCCGCCGCATTGCCCAGCGCGCGGTAACGGTGTGCTAAAACAATCATTGTCGATGACAAAATGGCTTTTGAAGTTCTAATTATGTTAAATTAATGCTAATAACATGAATATTTTATTTTATTTTATTTTTTTTGGCGGCTCGGGGAGCTTCATCACTTAACCAGGCGTTTGTGGTTTTTTTTTTTTTTTTTTTTGGGTACAGCTGTAAAATATTTGGATATAGGAATTGTTTGTGTTCTTCTTCTTGCAGCCTTGATATTCAGGGTGGATTGTAAAATATAAATTTTTTGTGAGATTTCAAAGATTAAGATTATTTTGATAACATTATTTACAGATTTTAAAAAGTGACTATCACATTGAGTCTGTATGAGGGGGAAAAACTACTGCATCAAAAATAACTAACTTGGAATAAATATTTTGCATCAGTTTGCCAATTCTAATTGTCTTTCTTATGTAAGAGAAGCTTTCCTCTAAGGGACCTGCAACTTTGGGGGTTCAGTAGCACTGGGGATAAACAGTTTCTTCTCCCGCTCTATTTTTCCACTTGGCAAACATTGCTGTAGTGCTCAGACTGCAGGAGCTGAACTCTTCCTTTAAGAAGGGAGAGGGAGAACAATGCTGAGATGACAGTCCATGTTTGGGGATTTTTTTTAAAGAAAATAATTCAAAATTATCTTCTACTAAAGCAGTTTGCTTTTTTTTCCGCTTCATACAAAATGGTGAAGCTCGACCGGTCGGTGTCACTTGTTCCTAGTGCAATGCTGCTGTTTATGTTCACAACGTGGCAAGGGAATGTCTGAATCCAAAGCTGTTTTCATTGAAATCTTTTTTAAAAATTCATGAAAACATTTCTATTAGATTAAAAAGAATTTTACAAACAACTCAGTTGTGGCCTAAGCTATTTTAGTGTCTGGTGTAAGTTCAGCTTGTGCACAAATGTTTTGGATTGGAAAGTGCTCCGGGGTTGTTTGCAGGGGGGTTGGACAGAGTCACACAAAACCTGGTCTTGCTGACCTGAGGAGGTTTGTCCCAAGGTTGTGCCTGTGTGTTCTTAATCCATTCCTGCCCAGGCAGAGAGGACAGAGGTGTAAGAAAATGATAATGTTTAGTCCTGAATCTTTGCATCTGGATTCAATGCACGCTCAGCATTATCGGGTGCTACCTGTGCTTCCAGCTCCTGCTGGCTCTGCAGTGAACTCCAGAGAGGGGCAGTGGGGCATTTCTTCATCCCTGTGCTCTGGAAACCAGGGTCCAGGGGCTGAGGCAGCCTGGGAGTATTTGGGAGGTGCTGGGGCTCCTGTACGACTTTGCACAAACCATCTTGTTCTTTCTGAATATTCAACCACTGCATTTGTCTGGAAGAGCCTATCCATTTTTTTAAAGTTTAACTTCCTATATCCATTTAAACCAAGTTATGCAGATCTGTGTGCACTGATCTCAAGAAATGGGGTAAATTTAAAAACCCCTTCACGTGAGATCCATGCTGACATCCGCTTGGACTGGGGGAATTTGATTGCTGAGCACTCTGGAGTGGAACCAGCCTGCCCTGTGTGTGCCAGGAGCTCCTTGTGCTTCATCCGACCCTCCTGTGAGCTGTGCTGGGTTTAAACATCAATGAAACGTTGGAAGTGGCTGTGTCAGGACAAGTCCCCATCCATCAAATGGCAGCTTTTTCCTGAGCAAATAATTAGTACTACTGGCAGTGAGGTGAGCAGAAAAGCTTGTAGGGACTTGCCAGGCAGAGCTGAGGTGGGTGCAAGGATGGAATGCAGGGGGCTTTTTTGGGAAAAAGAGCAGGGCCTGGACACCTGTGGCAAGAAAGGGCAGAAGGAGCTATTTCACCTCTGTGTGGAGGTTCCCCTTAGCTTAAAGTCTGCCAAATGGGAGCTGCTGCAAGGTGGGCAAGGGGCACTCCTGAACAGCCCCAAGGTAAGCATGGCTGTCAGCGAGCGCTTTGTAACCTCAGAGGGACACGGGGCAGTGGGGCCTCCCTCATCCTGTTTTCTGTGGATTGCTCTGGTGGCTCAGCGACATTTTTCCAGTGCCCGTAGTAAACAGTGGGAATGTCCTGGGCTGGGGGCGGGGCCGTCCCTGCCCAGCCCAGCGTCCAGCATAGCAACAGTGGCTTCAAACACTGCTTCCACCGCCACCAGCAGGTCTGTGCACACTTCCAGCCTGTCCCGGGGTACCAGCCCCGCGGGGGACCACCTCTGCCTGTCAGGGTGGCCCCCTCGTGTGACTCCACCCGCTCTACTTTCCAGGCTGTTGGACATGGGGACCTTCCTCTGCCCCCGCTGCCGCTTGGCGTTCAGATCCCGACCGTTGCTGCGGGTGCACATGGAGAAGCTGTGCCTCGGGCCCACTGCACCCAGCAGCTCCTGCCTCCATGGGGGGGATCCTCTGCCTGTGGAGGGAGCACAGGGCACGGCAAGGAAAACACAGGACATGTCGGTAGTGTAGAGCCGGATCTGGCGTAGAATGGGGATGGGGACAGGTGCTGGGCTGGAAAACTGGGTTATCACACCCAGGATCCGGCTTGGTCTGAGCAGGGTAAGCCTCCATCTTCCCATGCCTGCACCACACAGGCAGCCCTTGGTGCTTATTTTGCTAAAACCAGAAAAGTATATTATTATGGGGGGATTGGGGGAGGGTGGGAGCGTCACCCTTTTCTTCCTTTTGTGTCTGCGAGGTCGGAGCATCCCAAAATACGGACAACGCTGAGCCATGCCCTCACTTTGTGCCTCGTGGGGTCCCACCAGCTGTGCTGGGACAGCAGGGACCAGGGCGGGCACGGGAAGCTCCCCTGGGGGATGTGCTGACCCCCCGTGAGAGGGCCCTGCTCCGCACGGCCAACCCCCCGTCTAGGAGGCTGCCAGTGGAGGTACGGTGAATCCCGAATGCCAGGGCGGGCATCAGCAGCCCCAGGGCTGGGGGCCAGCCCCTCCTTCCCGGTGAACGCCGTGTGCCGCAGGGAGAGCCCTCCCGGCAGCCGCTCCCACTGCAGGGACAGCGGCAGCCGCCGCAGGAGCTGCTGGAAGCCCACGAACGCCAGGTGGCCGAGATCCGGGCCAGGACCCGGCAGCTGGAGCGGCAGAGAGAGGGTAGGCCCCAGCAATGGTTTTGGGAGGATGGGGAGGCACGTATGGGATGCAGTAACCCCGAGAGTGGGGCTGTGGGGGCCGTGCTGAGCCCCCCGGCCCCTCACGGTCCTTCAGGGCTGTGCCGGCGGCTGGCGACACTGGGGGCCAGGGCTGAGCAGGGGGAGCCCGAGCCGAGCCAAGGCCCGCGGGACCAGGCTGGACAGGTCCGAACAGCACCCCACAGGTGAGCCCTGGCCTGAGGGGTCACAGCAGAGCCCTGGCCCTGCGGGGTGCTCTCCATCGAGGCTCCCTCACCCCCAGTTGCCTGTCTCCTCCCCAGGGCTACCCTCCACCTCGACACCCTCCTGCCACCCGCAGGGCCGCTCACAGCTGAGGCCAGGTGAGGTCTGTGGGCCATGGCGGCTCCCAGCAGAGCACCCGGCTGGCTGAGCCCGGGCAGTGGCTGATCCGGGGCTCCGGCAGGGCACTGCGAGTGTCCTACCTGCGCCGGGGGACGAGACCCGACCATCCTGGACCAGCTTCTCCACCTCCAGCTCGAGGCCACGGTGCTGGAGAAAGGAACGGCGAGGCTGCACAGGGGCAGGCAGATGGGTAAGTGCCATCACCAGGCCCAGGCCTGTCCCCGCTCAGGGACCGTGGCCCCAGGCAGTAGCTGAGGCACCCCTGGCTGTGCCAGCAGAGACCCCCGGCACTGGCACTCACGGTCTGGATGCAGCGCTGCTGGCTGTGGAGCTGGAGAATCGGCGTCTGGAAGACGAACTGTTGGCCCTGAAGGTCAGAAGGGAGAGGAGAGCAGATGCTGGTAGGTGATGGGTTCCCCATCTGCACCCCACAGCCTCTGGCTGCCTCTGTGGTTGCAGCATCAGAGCTCTGGGCTGGAGATGGCTCCTGGAAATATTGGCAGGTGGAGGGGGGCTGCAGCTTGGGGTGGACTCTCTGCAGTGAGCAGGGAGAGTCCCGGTCCCCTGGGGCCCTAACACAGGCCTGGTGAGGTGCCAGGAAAATGGCTGCTGTAAACGCCACGGTGCCCAAATCCTGTTGGCCAGGCTCACGGGCAGCCCAGCGGCACACGCAGGAACTGGCTCGGCTCCAGGCAGAGGTGGGAATGCTGCGATGCCACACAGAGCAAACAAGGCCATGGCTGCACCCCTCTGTCTTCCCACACCCTATAGGCCCCCCACTGCCACCAGCCCTTGCTGTGCCAGAACTTTTCATGGTAAGAGCCTCAGCACAGGGTGACTTCTAGCTCTCCAAGAAGGGGAGAGGGGAGTTGGGATTGGGTTCCCATCTGGGACAGGATGATGGGTATGGAGGTACAAGCTTGGGGACATGTAGGAACAGCTCCCTTTGCTGCACTGGGGCAGGAGGCGAGTCCCCACCAGTGCTGGACCAGGGGTGTGATTTGCTCTGCACACCCAATCCCACATGTGAGAGGATGGGCAGGCAGCTCCCCCACTGCCAGGACCCTCCTCCCCCTGACATCACTTTTTTCCTTTCCCAGGAGCCCCCCGGGCCAACAGTGGGGCCTGGCAGACCCACAGCCCATGTGCCCCCCAGACTGCCCCTCACCCCCTTTGTGACCCTGGAGGACCCTCCTCCTGCTCAGGAGCCCCCAGCACAAGACAGGGCTCCCCAAAGGTGAGCCAGGAATAGACCATGGCCCCACTGTACTGCCCTGCCACCCCCTCCACCAGCAAACCGGGGCTTCAGTAACTGTTAACTGTGATGAAGGCAAGATCTGTGTTCCAGCTGCAGAGATTGGTTCAGAGACCAGTTGTGCAGCTGGTACCAGGATCCCACAGTGCTGGGGTGGGTGAAAGTGTACGGGATCACTGCTGGGACCAAAAAGCTCTGGGCATTTCAGCAGGAAAA
Source organism: Camarhynchus parvulus (assembly GCF_901933205.1). NCBI lineage: Eukaryota > Metazoa > Chordata > Aves > Passeriformes > Thraupidae > Camarhynchus > Camarhynchus parvulus. The sequence goes on from NC_044578.1 coordinate 9,225,361, forward strand.
GGACAGGCAAGCCCCCAAGCCAGCAGCAAACACACAGCACAGCCTCCACCTCAGGACAGAGCCCACAGTCAGAAGAGTGGTTCAACCACTCCTGCTCACAATGGTGGTTTGGGGACAGAGGGCACAGAGGGGCACAATAAATTCCCTGCCCTCAGGCACATCCCCACATCCAGCCCTCTGTAGGGAAAGCTTAACCCAGGGCATGCACAGCTCAGCCCTGGGAACCAGCACAAAAGCCACAGCCAGCTTTACCAAGTGTCAGAGGCCCTGTGCTACATGTTTAATAAAAGGCTTCAGCTCATTGCTTTTCACTTCTTGGCCTTTTTTTATGCACACACAACCCAGGGCTGGGTCCCAGCCGCACCTGAGCACTCAAGCTGTCTCAGGGGACAGCCCTGCCCCTGTCTCCAACCATCAGCACCTGCTCCTGCACTCCCTCCTGGGTGCAAAGTGGAGGTTGAGCAGAGATAAAAATACACAGCAACAAAGCTCTTTCTTTATCAGCCTTCCCCACCATCTTTAGGCTGCTCAGAGCTGAGGGAGGCACTATCAGAGGTTCAGCCTCAGAATGAACAAAACACAGCCCCAGCTGTGACAAGGCCCCAGCAGAAGAAAAAAAGGTCAGATCCCTGGACAAGACAGTGATGACAAGATGACAAGACAGGCAATGCTCTCCTTCCCTGCAGCACCCAGCCCTGCCTGGCCCATCCGACCGTCTGCTCCCAAGGAGGTAATGTGGATGGAAATGCTGAAATTACAGGGAGCATGAGCCCAGCAGTGGGCCCGGACTGAGACCTGCAGCCCAGAGGGACAGCCAGGAGCAGAGGTGGAACCTGTCACAAGGAGGAAGGTCAAAATAGGGACTATTTGCTTACAATCTTTATTGAAGTCATACAAAAGTTGCCAAAAAGTGAAAAAATACACTATATACAAAACCATTTTCCTTGTAAGGAGAGGAGTGTCCAAGGTTAAAGAATCATCATCATACTGTGCTTTCAACTGCAGCCCCTGATTCTGCTTGTGGCCTTTTCTCTGTCTAAAAGAGAAGATAAGGGTTTGTTTTTAAAAGACAAGACACAGTCTTACAGCACCAGCTCATGCAGCAGCCCAAGGGTTCTGTAATTTGAAGACTTAACTATGTGAACTTTGCCAGTCTCCAGAGCCCAACACTACCCCTAAAGCATTGATAGTAACAAGCACAGCCCAGGGGTAAGTAATAAAACCCAGGATCATGAAAAATTGGGGGAAGACCCTCTGCTGAAGTTGAACCCAACAAAAACCACCCAGAACCTGTCTCTGTCCCACCCCACAGGTGACAAGGCTCCATGGCTGGGTCTGTCCAGCCCACACAAGGTCAGCACCACAGCACAACATGCATCCTGCCCACTAGGAATAGTCTTCGTCTCATCTGGGAAACCTTGTGAAGGACAGCAGGCAATAAAACCAGGACATCTACCAGGCACAGAACCATCCCTGAACAGAGAGGGGGAAAATAAAATAAAAAGCACAGCCCAGACTCCTGGCTCAGCTGCCCACCTCCTCTTCCATTTTTTCTGCAACCTCATTTCCACGGGGCACAGAGTCCCCACCGCCACCATTGACAGCTGGTTCTGGTTTAGATTTCTTGGCTTCATTGTCTCCCTGATGAGTCTCCTCTTCTGGTTTCCTCTGAAGACAAAATTGTTTATAATGTCCACTAAGTACAAATCAAAGTTTAAATCTTTTTGAGAAATTTAGCATTAGATGTCACTGCACATCATCTACCCAACCTCTGTTTGCCAGACTCAGGACAGACTCCCCAGTGTTGGGGTTTAACCAGAGCTTTGAGACCACAGGGACACTTTGGGTGCCAGGATCTCCAGAGCTGAGTTATCTTTAGTTACAGTCTGGTAAAGAAAGGTGCAACCACTGAGCCTGTAACTGTTCCAGGGTAGACTTAGGGCATCTACAACGTTTGAAATCACCTAAAGCAGCTCCAAATCACTCCAGGCACACCTGAACTGACAGCCCAATGGAACAGAAGCAACATAAAACTGAGAGTATCCCCTATAAGATCTTAGTTTTTATCAGCAAACACTTCTAGAGAACACATAACACTTAAAGGAATCAAGTTCTCAATATCTGATCTCTTAAAGAGGCAGTTTATAATTACCACCAGTGTGGCTTTACTATTTGTTAGAAGTCCAAGTTCCTATTTCCTTTTGGAAAGAAAGGAACTCAGCCCAGCCTGGTTGCCTGCCTTGTCCTTGGGATCTGCAGGTGACCCTGCTCCTCTCAGCAGAGGAAACTCTTGATCAGGGAACACCTGCAGAAGCCACACAGCTGGGTCAGATTTACATCAGTGTGCATCAGGCAGGGTGCTGAACCTCCAAGAATGGTCTTTTGGAGGCCACGTGGTTCCCAGACTGATTGGTTCCCAGTGGAAAGGAGTTTCATACACTACTGGTTTTACTTCTGGAGTGTTTTCCCATTATACAGCTAAGTAAAGAAAACATACTTTTAAAACTAATCCTATTACACAGAGCAAGCCAGTGGTACTTCAACAAACTGCTTAACAAGTAATTTCTGGACTCACCTTTTTCCTGACTAGATGAGAGATGTCTGTTACACACTGAGATGCACCATCAGCTCCTTTCCTTACTGGAATCTGTTACAAGACAGACACTGACACATGAGCAAAGACAACCAGTAATCCTTAGAGCAGATGAGAATTAACAAGTTAATTTTAGATTAACTTACTGTGGACACAGAACCACTGTCTTCACTTTGTGCAAAGCCAGATGTAGTTCCAACCTTAAGAAAAGAGGAAAAACAGACTGTGGCAGACAATACATGTGAACTTAGTGAGATACAGAAAGCCCAAGTCCTTCCCATCCCAACACTGGATTCTGCACTTCTGAACAGGACAGATGCAATGTGCGCTCCACATGTGCCTGACCCATCACTTCCAGCCCTGATACATGAAAAGCCACAAAAGCCTATCAAATTCCTGTTTAGTTTGGAACAATTAGTATCAGGGCTCCTAGTAAATATCCTCTTTAGACATCAGCTGTTTTAGTTTCCTTCTCACAACCACAGCCTGATAACACCTGTGAGGAACCACCAGTTCCTGGTAAGCCTGAGCTCCTCCCATTACTGATTTATTCTACGTTCCACTGGAAGAAGGGTTGGGTCAAAAGGAAACACTCACCAGAGTTGCTTTCAGTCCTAGCTCAGCTACTTTTGCACTCTTCTGTGACTCCTTTGAGTCTTCTATCTTCTCTTTAATTTCAGGAAGCAGTCCCTTCAGTTCTTCTATCTCCTTCTCATCCTCAGGGGACCCAGTGTCTGCCGCCTTTATTCGCTCAGTCAGTATTGCTGGGATGAAACAGTTATCAGGGCAAAACACCTTGAGACAAAGTAACTGTCCAGTGACCAACATCCAGAGGAAACTATCTGCTAACAAACAGTTTTACCAATTCTGCCCCTGGAGTAGTCTCACCCCTTTCAGATAAAACATGACACAGCAGACAATGAGCACACCCCACTACTTTGCCTTGTGAAAACTCACTAGGCAGCAGCTTCAGAATTCCACGTACCCAGTCTCTTGTCTATCACCTCCATGGACTTCCCGAACTGCAGCACGGCCTCGTCGAAGTCACTGTTGTAGTGGTAGGCCAGGGCGAGCTGGTAGTGGCTCTCGGCCAGCAGCCGGTCATGAGCCTCCAGGTACTTCTGCTGCAGGGCCAGGCAGGCCTGGAACTCCTCTATGGCCTGTGTGTAGTTTTCTACAGGAGAAAGCCCCAAGGTCTTTACAAACCTCAGCAATTATCCACAGCAGCACCATGTAATCCCTGGTTTGGTTATCTGGTGTTTTGTTACACATTATACAGACTGCAAACAGAACCACCACTGAATACAGCAGTGCTGGGCTGCTTTGAGACCATCAGGTGACAACTCTGCCTCCCCTGAGAGACTGTCTAGGCCAGCTCCTCTGGTTCTCTCACGAGTGCTTTGTCTAATTTCAGCCCAGAAAACTGAGCAGCCAAGTCAAAGCAGGCACCAAATCCTCCTGCTTTACCTTCTACCAAGAACTGAACGCAACTGGTCCCAACTGCAACACGGATCTGGAGCTAAGGACAGTGCCACCTTCCTGCCAAGCTATCCCAAAATGTGCTCCAGTGACATAAGACACAACCATTGTTCTGTAGCCCTGGCCCAGGAACCCGTTGGGTTATTTCCAATGCCTGCCCCAGAGAAAGTGTACATTTGGATTTAACAAGATTAGAATACATTTTTAAATGAAAGGCAAGTGAGTCATTACACGGGTTTGTAATGGGGTTTGCCTCCCACTCCTTTTTTTCTGCTGTGTAACACAAGAGCCTTTCTTGACTGTAACCTAGGATTTGGGAAGGTCTGAGAGAGTCAACTATTTTTCATGACAATTTCAGCAAGTCTCTTAAGTTCATAAGCAAGGTCTGGTCACTTCAGAAAGCAGAACACAAGGCTGGTAACACACTGCTTCTTACTCAAACTTTTTTTCCACTGCTCTGCAAAAGCACAGACTATCCTATTTAAGGTACCAACCATTACTTCCAAAGCTTCTCACATGGCTGCAAACTATCATGATCTAATTTGTTCTCATCCTGACAGCCTTAACTCACATCTGCTCATTTTAAAGTACAAAACCCAGTGACAGAAAGTAGAACCAAACACTTTGCACATGAGAATTAACATTACTTACCAGATTCAATGCTAACTTCTCCTAACTTCAGATGAGCTTGAGCTGCGTGGAGCTGAGCTTCTTTTGTTTCTTGTCTACAGCCAGAAGAAAAAAAACAGTTTTAAAATCCTGATCAGAGCATGCCACGTTCTCTAACTGGCTATGCCACCATCCAATTTACACTGAGTTTCTGTGGCATATACCCAAATTAGAACTTTAGTCTTTACCTTTTGTAAATGACTTTTGCTAACTCCAGCATGTCCCAGGCTAGCTCAAGATTGCCAATTTCATCCTCCTCACTTTCCTGTAAAGACCAGAAGTGCATGACAGATTAAGTGACTTGGTCATAGATCGCATCAAACACCACCCTTAAATTCCCAACCAGTGTTATCAAGGAATCCATTTCTGCAAGAGGTGAACATTTCACCACTGGAAGAAAAAAAAGAAAAAATAGGCAGAAGAGGTTATTGCATCAACCAAGACTTTGCCTGGAGTAAAAATGTTTCAATGGAATATGAACTTACATTGTTCTGTGATATGCTTTAATTTTTTCCCAGAAATAACAGGGCACCAAGCACCAGTATTACCCCAAGATCTTGGTTAAGGTTGTCTTTAGATAAACCAAATAAAGTTCATGATCCAGCTTTTTTTAATGAGCCTTTGAGCTTTGTTAGAATAGTCTGAGAAAGGGACAGACAGTTATCTTGAATGCTTAGTGCCACTCTATGAGGCTGCAGATTTTTCCAGGTGTTTTGACTACTATTTCAATGTACATCTCAGGTTTGAGGAGCACCACACTTCTCAAACAATTCCCATCCTAATCACAGCTTACTGGACAAGCAGACAATTAACTGTTCCAAATCATTCCAGTGACAGGCTGGAACAGCTCTCCCTGCCTGCCCCTGCACCACCAGGCCAAGTCAGCTCAGCACACCACAGGCATTTGTGCCAGAGCAGCTGAACAAACCCAAGTCTACAGACACAGCTGAGCAAGATGCTACAATGCAGACAAGGCCTAACACTGGCCATTCCTAAGCCATATTGGCTTTCAGAAGTATTTTCCTACACAGAACACATTGCTAAATGAAACACAAGTGAGCTTTTAGAAGGGCATAAACATCGTATTTAGGCCTAATACTGCATCTTTCCATGAGCACTGGTGTCAGACCTCAGCAACCTCACCTTGTCTTCCACTGTCAATTCATTCTCTTTATCATCATCAGCTTTATCATTTTCTTTATCTTCCTCTTCAGATTCTTCTGTTTCTAGAAGGCAAGTAGATGCATGAGGATACTTCTGGTTACTGTGCTTGCTCAACATGGAGTCAGGCAGAGTGTGTTATATCCAACCCTTATCCTTCCAGTGAAAGGTTAGAGGTGTGATGTAAGAAGAGCAGATACATTAAAGTCTCGGCATCAGCAGCCATCTTGCTGAAATCATTCAGCATTGTAGACTAAAGTAGTCCATAAGTTCAACTTCTTACTATCAACAACAGAAACTTATATAGAATTCAGTTCTCACCGATCTGTTGTCAGCTCTCACTGAAGCCACAAGATTTTGAGCAGCCCTAGAGGCACTGGCCAGCTGCTAAACTTCATGCTACAGAAAGTGTTTTCAGCAAGATAGCTGCCAAGCTGAACACAAATTAGTCTGTTTCTCAGTTTATGATCCTTATGTCAAGCATTTAAGTGTCAATGTTAATGAACCTCCTCTTGTGTAGTACTAATTTAACTTTTGACACTGTGCAGAAGCATTACATTATCTGTTCCACCAGGAGAAGACATTTTGGGAAAATGTGCAGTAAAGGAATATGGCTAATAACTTCAGAGCACTGGCTGGTCTGCAGGCTGAAGTCACACAATCCTGTGTCCCAACCTCTGGCTATTCCAGAACACAAGCTTGATTGGGGTGGGACTAGAGAGCCTGTGAACTCACTGGTCTGACTCCCAGCACACACCCACCACTGAGAGGGCCAAACCTGTGAACATGAAGACACTTGTACAAAGGTAAACAGAAGAGATGTCAGGATGCTAAGATTTAAGTAGTGGGAGGAGTTTGGAATGACTCAGCACCAAGCCAGGATGTTCCAGAGGGTCCTCACATTGCCAGACTTGGAGCAAAGAGCAGCAGTACGTGTGCATAAGCAGCCTCTCAGCATTGAGGGTGAGGAGCAGGTAACTACTCCTAGTTTATTTTCAGTCATCCTCTCTCCACACAGACACCCTGTTAGGCCACTGCTCCACCACTGAGTGTTCACTATGCTTAGCAGAACAAATCCTTCCAGGCTCCAGAACTGTTTAATCTGAACATTTGCCACTCCTGAAGTAAGGCACTGCCTGTGAAGATGAGTTAAGCTGACAAGCGAAGCTGCAATTACAGTTCATCAATTAACTTGTGCAATAGAAGGCACAGGCCCCAGTAAGGCCACAAAGTACTGCTGCAGCAAAGGGTGCAAGTCTTGCTGCAACAGAGCCTGGGAAACAGCTATAATAATGCAGGGAAGCAGAAGGGCAGAAGCCGGGCAGCCAGAAGACTGTACTAGAGCAGCAATAAGCCTTCAGCAATCAAGTTTAGAATTTCCAACTAAATTTTTACTAGCAATGACCATCGGAAAAACTCAATTGAAGAGTTCCTCTCCTCCAAGAGAAGTAAATTTATGTGTTCGGCTGTTCTTGTTTTTTCACCACCATTTTAAAATAAAACACAGCTATAACCAGAGGCAATTTGTGCTTTGCAGTTATGTGAAGGTTAGTGCAATACACCCAGATGCATGCAAGTGAACATCCATTCAGTATTCTCCACCAGCCTAGCCATTACTTACACATTTCACAGGGCTGTCAGTTTGCTTTCAAGTAAGACTTGCTTTGCAGTTAGTTAAGCGTTAGTCTAGAGAAACTGAGACTATTCACTATTCCTTGAAACTTTACTTGTATGTAAAGTCCTTCAAGAGCCCCTTTACTGTGCCTTTTCCTTATTCTAAGGCCAACAGAAAATTCTGAATGGAACACTTTTTACCCATTGTTAGCCAAATCCATCAAGTCATCCACCCACAAGTACTTTTCACCTCTCAGTGTTACCTTCTCCCTCTTCCATCAGGTCATTTTTCTCTTCTTTTTCTACCTTAGCACCTTCACCCTCTTCCATCAGGTCACCTTTCTTTTCCTCTTTCTCTACCTTATCAGCAACTTCAGCCTTTTCTTTCATGTCATTAGGTGGCTCTTTGCCCTCTGCGGGCACAGGTTCCTTTGAGGACTTTGTCTCTTTCGATTCACCTGGTTTCTCTTCTGTTACTGTCTCTACTGGCTCACGTTTCTCTTCTGTCTTCTTCTGTTCAGCCACCTCTGCATCCCCTTCTGCAGTTTCTTTCTGTTCCACAGCAGCTGCTGCTTGTGCTTCTGCCTTCTCTTCCACAGCTGTCTCTGCCTGCCCTTCTACAGCCTCTCCCTTCTCCACAGCTGGCTCTTTTTCTGTTGCTTCTGCTGCCTGTTCTCCCGTCTCTCCCTTCTCTTCCACAGCCACTTCTCCTGCTTCAGCCTCTTCCCCAGCTGCCTCTGCCTCTTTGTCTGACACTTCTGTCGTTCTCTCCTCCTCAGCTGCCTTCTCTACCTTGTCCTCAGGCACTGTCTTCTGCTCTTTTTCTATCTCCTTCGCTTCCACAGCTGCCTCCTCTTTCACAGGCACCTGCTTCTTCTGCTCTTCTGAAGTTTCTTCTTTTCCCACAGAAATCTCAGTCTTCTCTTCAGCCTCTTTGGCCTTTGCATCCTTATCAGCAGCTGCTTCTTTGGGTTCTTCTTTAATCTCATTCATTTCAACATCCTCTTCTTTGACTTCCTTCTCAGAGAGTACTGCAGACTCTTCCGTGGACTTTTTGGCCTCTTCCTTTTCCCCCATGGCGTTATAAACCTGTTCTCTCAACTCCTCCCTTGTTTCTTCTACATGATTGAGGAAGCATAAACATTTCTTCGAGTTTAGTGATAAAGACATTAACGGGCACTGACAACACCACCCTCAAGACCCTCCAGTGTGTTGGTTTGTTACCAAGTTGGATGACACTCCTAAAAGCTTCATTTTCCAAGTACAAGGAATTAGGAGACAACCAACATAGCTGCTTGATCTAAGCAAGTCCCTTCCCCAGACTGCAGCATTGCAAGCGGCCGCTAAAGCAGTGTGCGGTTGTGCAGCGATTTTAGTCACAGCTAAGCGAGAGGTGCCAGTGCTTTAACAGTCTGGATGGACAGGAATTCCTGTATCCTCTCCAGCTGCAAGCAGCATAAAATAGCCACTGCTCTTGGGACTTTGTACAGACTCTGACCTCTGGGACTACACACACTGTACTGCTACAAGGTTACAAAGCAGTTGGAGTCAGCGGTGAAGCTTAAGAAAGCGAGTTTGAATGCAGTGTTCAGGACACAGACACCCAGTGACCCTTTACATATGCTTTCAGTGACCAGCTCCTTGCAGATGTTTTACATATTTTGCTCATCTTTAAGCAAGACTACATAAAAAAACCAAACAGAAACAGAATCCATTCAGACTGCCAAGAGTTTCAGTAGAATGATTCAGGCTACCCAAGATACCAATGGACTAAACTTGGATCATTCCAACAAGAAAACACAGCCTGGAGCCTCCATGGCAGGGCAGGCAGCTTTACATACCATCAGCAGCTGGCAGTGCAGAGTCTTCTTCTGCTTTTTCTCCTTCCTCTTCCACCTGCACCCCTTCTAAGGCATTTCCCAGCACACCATTTTCCATTCTAAAGGGAACAGCAGTTTGTTATCCCTTGGATATTTAATACCGTTATTTCAACTGCACAAGCTGCAACACCCCAGCCCATCCCACCCAGGGCAATTCTGTCCATAAAGGAGTGAAATCCTGTCACACCAGACACATTATTCACCAAATGACAATTTGTCAGCATACCTTGCCAACTCCAGGAGAGATTTTCCATAATAAAAAAAAGCTTCTGCACACTCATCCGCTGTCTCACCGTACTTTTTACCCCTACAAATAAATAAAGAATTATTTGCCTGTGCCTACTATAGATTTGAATATGTGAACTTCAACATTAAATATTCCTAGACAAAAGGATCACTTTCTTGGCTCATTTCCCATTGCTTTAAGCAAATATTGAATGCTTCTCTCAGTTACATATGGCTCTCAAATACCCAACTGAGGAAATTAATCTGTAACCCAAAAAGTATCATTCAGAGAGACTGATCAAGACCAGCGAACAAGTCACTAGAGAAGACACCTGCATAATAAACTATCAAATCCCCTTCCCTCCTTAGGGAACTCTGCTGGCAATGCCTATCACAAAAGTCATCTAAAGTGCACACCAACTACAGCATTGTCCAACTCCTGGGTGACTTTAAATAGTTTGTCCCCTCCACAGTTGCATTATAAATGATAAATATGTTAGGTAAGAATCCCAATCTTTTTTACATAATCCACATCACAACAACCAAGCTGAAGCCCAAGCCCAGCAAAAACACACAGAACATTCCACTACTCACAGTAAGCTTGCAGCTTCCTGGAATGCATTCACAGCAGCTGGAATATTTCCCATTACCAAGTGCTTCTGTCCCAAACCCAATAGTTTCTTTGATTCTCCGTCCACATCCATACTGAGGAAGGGGGAATAAATCGAATAGAGGATTCTGTTATTTTTCACAGTAATTTCAGCTTTCAAATCTTAGTCTGCTTTATAGAATAGTGAGTTGCATACATCACAGTGGTTGGAACTACCAGGGTAGGTGGGATTTGTTTGGTTTGTGTGTGTAAATCTGAACAACGGATAGTTCCAATAACCAAGGGAAGACAGGCAAATTTATCTAATCACTGCAACAAGTATCAGAATCTGCTGTAACAAAGGCTGCTAAAAAATATACTTTTGGAGTTACACACCAACACACCACGGAGCACCAGTGCTCCAGACTCCAATGCTAAATCAAGAAGAATAAACTCAAGCTAAAACTTTTCACAGTACAGCATGGTGCATCTGAGAATGACAGATGCAAGTGTCAGTTTCAATTCAGTGCATCTTGCACAGCTTCGTTTCCAGAAGGTCCAGCCCAACATCTCAGACTGGGACAAGAGGAGCTGCCCACAGAGGAATACAATCTATCACATGGCAGCCGCATACTTGTGCCTCTCCAGCACTAATTAAAAACCCAAAAGCTTCAAGAACAGCTGGTATTTTTGTATGTATCAGTCCCTGAAAAGGCCTTGTGCAGTAGGTGTGTGCAAACCACTGGTGAGCACAAGTTTTCAGCACCTACATCACACATAGGAGTTCAACTCCAAGTCTAAGAAGCGATATGAAGGGTGACCTCTGCGTTTCACACAGTAACTCCAGGATCTTGTGTTATTTCATATCGACAGTTCCAGCTCCCATCTCACCTGTCTGTCTTGTCTGTGGATGTGGAAGGAGCTGCCAGTTCCTCTTCCATCCTACAAAGAGAAAATCGAATGTTCTTTTTATTCACGTTCAGAACCAGCCACCCATTTCACGGCACCAACTGAGCTCTCAGGGGTGCGAAAGAAGCACCAGAGCCTGGATCAGAGGTGCCCATCCACCCGGAGCGGGCTCAGGCCCCTCGGTTTGGTGTTGATGGTTCGAGGGGAGGCTGCGAGGGGCTCTGTCAGCCGCTGCCCGGCGCTCCCGCGCAGACAATGGGGCCTTTCCCGCCTTCCGCCGGCCCCGCCCCCCGCCCTTGGCGCCAAATCCCGGCGGCGGCTCCTCACGGGCCGCCGGTCACGTGACACCGCCCCCCCCAAACCCGCCCCACGGCGTCGGCTGCCCCCAACAAAGATGGCGGCGGCCGCGCAGCGGTCACGTGGTGGTTCCGCGCGAGCCGCGCGGGCCCAGCTGGCGCCGGAGGAGCGGGGCGGCGGCACGTACCACCGCCGGCGGGGGGGGGGGACGGCGGAGGCAGGTACCACAAACGGCGAGGGGGGGACGGGGACGCAAGTACCACAGCCGGCGAGGAGGAAAGGGGGGCAGGAGGGGGTGCAGCTTCGCCAGCCCGACCAGCACTCCCGGCCCTCCCCCTGAGGAAATCCGGCCCACCGCCCCCCTTACCCCCCATCCCCTCCGGTACCCTGCGGCCCGAAGGCGCCCCCGTCTCCCCTGATGCCCCCCGGCCCCGACACGCACACACCGTAACCGGGGCAGCCCGCGCGGCCCTACCTAGTCTGGGAGGCCGGCGCGGGCTCAACGCAGGGGGGAGCGGCGATGGCCGAGGATTGCATAGAAGCTGCTGGAGAGAGGGGCGGCGGCGGCAGAGTGCAGCCCCCTGCCCCTCCGGCTGGCTATATACCCCCGAGGACACGCCCCGGCCCGCCTGGCGGCGCGCGCGCGCCGCAGGGGGACTACCGCTCCCGGCACGCTGCGCGCCCGCCCCGCCGCGGGACGCCGGGGGCGCCGCCGCGCGGGGCGCGCTGGGAAGTGTAGTGCCGGAGAGGGAGGCGGGGTCCCGCGGGGCATGCCGGGAGGTGTAGTCCCGCTCCCTCAGGAGCGGCTGTGGGACCCCCTCAGCCCCAGCTGGGGCCCGGGAGGCTCTGGCACCCCGGCCCGGGCTCTGCATCAGCCCTCAGCCTCTTCCAGGTGAAAGACCCCGGGTTTCTGCCCAGCTAACGCAGATGCTCGGCTCTCCCCTGCGACATGAGCACACGAGCAGGCAGGGCTGACATGGCCGCTGCTCTGTCACAGCACAGCTCAGCACCGAGACCTCCAGGCTCTGCTATTTCAAGGTAAAAGTTCTCCAGCTTCAACCCTGCTATGTCCCTCCCTGCAGGAACAGAGCTGGGAAGTGTGGGGTTCACAGAGCTACAGCATTCATGTGCTTTTACTGGGAATTCTCCCAGCCCAATTAGGTACTCCTGCTCAGAGAAAAAACTAGAGAAAGTTAATTGGGGCCTTGATAAGAGGGAGGAAAAAAGTCTCAAAGTCATACAATGAGTACAGAATTTATTTAAACAAGCAAACATGCAAGTGAAACAAGCAAGAAAAACCACTGTCCTTGGCAGGATGACTGCAGTCTGCAGAGTGCCTTCAAAGTACAATTGCTTACCTAATGATTGCTACAAGAACCATATTCAAAGTCACCATGTTTGAGTAGAACAATTAAAGAAACCAACAAGAATTTAATTTTCCTTAGGAGAAAATGTCCAGTCTAGTAAAGAATCCTAAATGAGGTGCAATGGCTTCCTCCACTGAGGCAAATTCATCAGGAATTAGGAAACAGGAAACATTTTACAAAGGAACAGCAGTTCCTGAAATTTTGCCTGCAGTTTACAAGGAGTGATAAATGGGTGACACTTTTTTTTGCAGTTCTGCTGCACACTGTGAGGCCCAGGGCAGGAACTACCTGAGAAGGCTTTACACTCAAAATGATTGCATAGATCTGCTGTAGGCCTATTGCAAATGAGGGTATCCAAATTAAAGTGTCTAATTCTTTAACTTCTGAACTATTTAATATACAAGACTATTTTTCTAATTGCTTGCTATGGGAAAATAGCAATCCAATAGGAATTCTAATTACCATGCGAAAAAAATTCATCCTATTTAACAGGTAGAGAGAACCAAAATAAAGTGTTGATGTTTCTAAGGCCACAGAAAGTGTCACCTCCAGAGCACAGGTAGGTACTAACACCTCATGCCCTTTGTGCTCAGATGATCAGCAATTCCTTAGGAGAATGACACAAAAGAAAACTGTGCTTAGAGCTGAGTTCCAGTCCAAGGGTGCATCAGCACTCAGCAAATTAGCCCCTGCCAGGGGAACACAGAGACATGGCAAGTAGGAAAACAGGCACAAAAGGCAAATGACTCACCCCAAGTTACCAGCAGGAGACAGGAGCAACTCTCCTCAGCATCAACCAAAGACATTTTTTGGCAGCAGCCAAAAATGTAACATTAAAACACTGGGAGCTCTGAAAGGTCTTTGGTCTTACTGTACAATTAGGAACTATTTTTGTGACCATCCAGAACTCAAAATGGATGTCTTTGGTAAAGAAACTGGACAGCTTCACGGGAAAAGCAGGATGTTTTTCTGCAAGAATTGCTGAAAAGTTCTTGTGGCTTTTGTGATAGGATCAGAGCTGCTGTCAGAGCTGAAGCACTGTGACAAGCAAGAGAGAGAATTGCCCTGAAGGCCTGCTCCAGGGTCTGCTTTTATTCTGCTCAAATCTACAGGCAAATTAAAAGAAAGAGAAAATTGACAATTCTAGGTCCCAAAAGTACTATGAAGTGGATAAAAGCACTGGGCATGGCTGATTACTTGGGTTTTAATGAATGGTTTATGGACATAGTGCAATTGTAGCACCTTTCACTTTACTCCCTCTGTAAAAATTATTAATAAAGATATCAAAGTTGATGGCTGAGCAATTCTTTAGCCTTAAAAAACTTTCACACCTTCACCCTTTTTTTTTTTCCCTCATCATGGCAGCAACTGAAGTTTTCAAAACCGTTTCACAGTAGAAACCAAAGTAATTCCCAAAGTAATGCCCTTGTCTGATAACAATGTGTTTGGAACTTGACTTAGACTCCTTCACTCTTTATCTAATCTCCAAAAGATCTGATGCCTCCAGGAGCCAGCCAGCAGTCATTGTAATAAATCCACAAACTTTGGAACAGAAGCTACAGGATCTCCAGACAGGAGGTGGATTACAAGTAGTACATTGTAGGAAAATCCACTTGGGAAGGAAGGTTTGGACAGTGGCAACTGTCAAAAATCGTGGCAACAATTACTTTGTGGAAAGGCAATTACTGGAGCATTACTTTAACACCTTATTTTCCAGTAGTTAATAGGGGTCATTGAAGGGGTAGTGGGGGTGTCCAGCATCTCTGGCTACCAGCTTTCCATCCACCTGTGAAATAAACAAGACAGACTCAAGTCAGAAAGATAAAATCCACTCTTACTCGCAGTTTCAAGTTCTCCATGATTTAGATTTCTAAAACTTTGTATCCCAGAAATCTGGGTCTTCTTAGCCTTTCTTGAAAGAAAAGACACTTCTGTAGCCTAGAGCAAGAGTCTCTCAAGCTGCAGAGACTTGAGGAATTAGACTAAGGATAGTTAAAAGCCTTGTGCCTTGCAGGTGTTACTAAGTGCTGTAACATGTACACTTCAAACACTTTATTGGAGTTGGAGCCTTTGTCCATGTTTCCATGATACAGAATTGCTGGGCTGTCTATTTTAGAGATGGATAAGATGAAACAGATTGAGAGGCTTGTTCAGGGTCATATACTGAGGCATTAATAGTGTCACTGAACTCCTTTTAGGAACATTTCCACAGAAGACCAACTTGTCCAGCTGTAAAATGAGAGCACTGAAACCAATATTTACAGATAACCAGAGGCTTGGGCTGTCCCAAATCCAGACATGACCATGCAGAAGCCTCAGTTCCTACATCCCTCAAAGCATTCAGATGAACAACTTGCATTTCTGTTGCACCAAGTCCATTGCAACACCCCCAACTTCCGTGTAGCTGAGGTAAAACCTCATCTGTAACTTTTGGGGAAGTCTGTGGACTGGCCCAAACACACACTTCCCCACATGTCAGGCAAGCACCATCCAGCCAAAACTTAAGTTAAACAACTAATGCCTCAATAAAAGTTATATTAGAGAAATCCTTGATTTTATAAATAAAAACGTGATGGTAGTGATCACTCAAAATGTTATGGGCATAGAGAAAATCACACGGACTTCCAAACCAAGTATCCACTAGCAAGTGCCCCATTAGCTTTGACTATAAAACCTGCATTTCAAAGCGACTGGAATTCCTGCAATAAGCTGTTTAAATGAAAGGAGTCACCTGGGGGCACTGCAGAGCACAGAACGAAGATGTTACCGTGTAACATTTGACTAACGCTCCGATTAAAATAGACCTGCAATGAGGCTGTCAGCAGAAGGCAATCCTTAAGATGGAATTGTCAGAGCAGCTTCAGGTTTCCTCAAGTTCTCTTGAAAGCCAACAGCTTCCTCATGTTCCTAGAATTCATATTCTTCACTCTCTCCCCCAGTTCTGTCCCCCTGCATTTTTGTCCACACAGAACAGGCAAGAATTCTTGTTCACAGCAGGCCAAGACAGCAGCTGCCAGAAGCAATGTTTCACATCACTGATTCCAGTCTACTCCAGGATTGTGAGAGAAATTGGATAAAATCAGTAATGAACACACCTGCAGGTCAACAGTAGCTAACTTTTAAAAAGAGATCATGATGAGCTCACTACATTCCTCCTCTCCTGGCCTGACAGTCATTTAAGTTTCACTTAAGTATATTCCTTGGCCAATTATATTTTTCCAGAACTCTGGATTTCAGATTGGTGCAAGGTAACTTCCAAACTCTATCCAGATAATGAACAGTTAAAAGTATAAAGCAACTCTAATTGTCTACATGCAGTGTAATAGCCTCCCCTCAGGCTTTAAATATACACAACGAGGAAGAGAGTGGCACAATTTTAAGAACTTGTGGCTATAGATCAATGAAGTAAAGCCAAGAAGAACTGTCTCATCAGTTATGATAGGAGCTCTCTTGTCACTGTCATATCCCACTTTGAAATCCAGACACTAAGATTCATAGCAGAGATAGGCATGAAAGGTTAGACAGGAATTTTAATTCACAGTTGATGAAAATTCTTTCCAATAAGCCCAGAAGGGATGGGCAGGAGACAAAAGGTTCCATTAGAGATCTTAGAACTACAGAGCTGTGATTTAACTCCACTCATCTTGCTTCTTCCTGTCTCATTATCTGACAATATGGCAATATCTTTGAAGCCCAGCTGCATCACATTCACCCTTTCTCAAGCTGGATGGGCTGCCACTTTGAACTGTATTTCATCTCTCCTTTGTGAATCCCTGTGATCTGATCAGGTCTCCCAGGTAACAAAAGCACATGAATTATCTCTGGCTCATTCAAGCCAGGCTACATTTCAATGCATTTTGCAGTTTCATTATCAAAATAACTTTGTTTTCAGCGCGAGTAGCAAAACACTTGAAAGAAACGTATTAGCAGCAGCAGGTGTGCTTGTCACTAACCCATTCACACAGATCAGCAGCTAAGCTGCTTGTTTGGTATACAGACTCCTGATTCATAAACAGAGAGAATTTTGGCTGCAGGGATGTGAAGGTTTATATTTATGCACACATACAGTTAAAAGGATGGCCTTGAGGCTCATGTAAGCATGACAAACAGTGAAAGCTGTAACACGTATCTACCCTTGATATGAGACAATCATTCCCACACATTCACAGCTTCTTTTCTAACTTGGGCTGGTCACTGATATACTCTCAAGTATTCAAAAAACCCATAATGATAAATCCTGGAGAAAAGCTTTCCCCAAGGAATTCCTACAGCCAGCAGCCACTACTGAAGAATAATTTACAGGCAAAGCACTGAAGAGGCCAGGCTATGCCTGACAGCTCCCAAATCTGCTGAGATTTCCTGTATCTGTACAGTGTAGTGTATGGCAGAGAAGGGATAAATCACTTCAGATTCATTACAGCACAACTACAGCAACTTGTTACAGTTGCCATATCCTGGCCAGTGATGCACCAGGGAACAGCAACAGCTTTCTGTTGTAAAGTCAGAAGCAGGACAAGAAGAAATGAGAAACACTATAAAGACAGGAGATAACAAGGCATTACTTGGCATTTTGCAATGAGGGAAAAGGAACAAGTTTAGTTCCTTTAATGTAATAAAGGAAAGACCAAGAGGACTTCAATGCTTACGATGCAGCAGCTTCTCTAAAAACAAACTGGCATCTGCTAGCACATGAGGTAAGGGTTCGTATGACACAGTAAATCACTGATGCTAAAAGGTGCTGCAGCTAATGGATTTGGGAAGAAAAATAGAACAGCCTAATCCAAACTCCTTACATTGGAGAAAGGTCATTACAACAGATTCTGAAAAAGGGGACATGCAGCGGAGGGGAGGGGACAAATTCCCTGATGTGACTTCCACCATGGATGTGGAGAAGCAGCAGCACCCTGAGTCTTCATTTATCTTAGAGGCTTATGGTACAAAGTAGACAGTGACAGCTGGCACAAGGAGTACTGCTGGAGGAATGCCATGGAGCTTAGCCTGCTTGGACTGGAGAAAAACAAATCAGCAGGAGTTTGGTGAGATTTGAAGATGGGATTCTGACTTAAAGACCATGGGAGTCAGTAATGAGAACTCAAGAGAGAGCCACCCATGTCCAAAATAGAGGACAAAAGTTTTAAACAAGCTGCCTTTTCTGTACCCAGCTTTTGAAAAATTCTTTCATCTTAGATACCCTAAGAAGATGCAGTGTTCTTATGAGTAAGTAGCTCTGATGAGAACACTAAAGGAACAAAACTGTAAAAATCCCAAGTGGTGGCCATATGCACATAATGAAAACTATTAGATACACAAGAAATTTACCGTAATCATTGGCACAATGTAACGCCAGTTTTTATTCAAGTTTCCAATGTGGCTCATCTCCTCTGCTGTGAGGCTGAAGTCAAACACCTGAGAACAAAAGCCAGAGGCTTTACTCAATAACCATAGGTTGCCATCAGTTTGTTTTCTGCTAATAAATGTGAAATTGCAATTAAACTCATAACAAACACCAAAGCAAAGGCTTAAAGTCTGAGCTGTTCACACACCTCCCAGCTCTAAGCTTACACTGGTACTGCACAGTGCTCTGCCACTAAGGTAGAAAGCAGTGGGACTGTCACAGTAAGTGCTGCCTATTCAGTAAATATTGTTTCCATGTAGATCTAAACCTCAAGCAACTGCAGAATTTATAGGAATTTATTGAGATTTCTAGCAGCACACTATATGCCAGAATTCAGATTAATGGGTGTAACAGTTACATGAACAACTCCTTAATTAAAAACAAGTATGGAGTTACCAGCAAATCTTTATGAAAAAAAGATCCAAGGAGGTGATTCAGAAACATTCCTCAAGATTATTTAAAGTCAGGGTTTTCAAATAATTTCTGAACCCTCTACTTCAGAGCAGAAGTGAACTACACTTACTCCCTCAGCATCACTAGAATGGCAGTTTGCTGGCGAAGTAGTCACCAGTCCTCACTTGCAGTATAGAGCAACTATTACTCATAAATAAGAGTCACTGAGCATAGTTAGAAGACTCCCTATTTCAATAAATATGCGCCTCAAAAAATGTAAGTACAGATTTTTCATTTAGACCTCTACAAAGTACATTCTTTACCTTCTGATAACAAGACTGTGCATGTGCACATTGCACACACACACTGAGTTGCTTAAAACACATCCTTTGTTTTCAAAAAGCATCTTTACCCTCCCTCCCCACCATGTGCATACATTGATGAACAAGTATGAACCAAGTGCCTCAGCTTGCTGCTCTGCAAGTTGTAGGACAGTATAGCAATTACTCACAGGGAAAGGGCATTTCTGAAACTCCTCTCCTCATTTCAGCTTACCTGCAGATTCTGCTGAATGCGAGCCGGAGTGACACTCTTGGGAACGACAACCACTTTACGCTGCACTTGCCATCTGCAAGAGGAGGTGAGAGACTTTGTCTGTGTGCGCAGTCCAAGGACAATAAGTATTTATTTTGGTTCAGTAATAATCTCTGGCAGCAGAGATGCCCCTTCTGTGAAATAATCTTCACAGGAGTGACACAGCCCTGCATTGTATTAGGACCTGGTGTGTCCAAGCTTAAGCAAGACAGTAACAATTAATTAATTAATTAATCAGAGAGAGGAAGATTTAATTAATCAGAATTGATTAATCTGAATTAATCAGAGAGGGGAAGATGTTCATGCCTTGGAACAAACACCCAGGTTTCAACTGTTTTAACCTAAAAGCCCAAGAAACAGTCAGAAAAACATACTTAGGCATTTCAAGCAAGTTCTAACCTGACAACCACTCAAACTAAACGAAAACCCAGATCCCTAAAATGTCTGTCTATTGGCTTGAGCACAAAATCTTGAACACATTCAGCTCTCTGGGTAACATGCTACTACCTAAGATTGTGGTAGTGATACTGATGGATAAAAAGCCAGTCAAGAAAAATGAGGAGAGAAATCCAATTTTAGTTTACAAGGTGCTGATCACATTCTGGGTATCACTCAGTCGCCTTGTTTTCTAATATCCAGTATCTGGTTATATAAAAACAAAAGAGCAAATAGTTCTTCAGTGCAAAGGAGGCAAGTCTTTTCCTCAGTCCCTCTTTCTGGGAGCCCACCTGAGTGCAGCAGCAAGTACTAGAGGCTTCAGAGAACCAGCCAGATGCAAATTCAGTGGGGAGCACTCAGATATGGTACACTGCTGCCTTAATTGTCCTACTGCTATTTCCCAGCAGAAAAGGTACTGTCCCAGACATGGCAACAATCCATGTGAACTATCTCAGACATGGATCCAGGCCTTGAATGGACCCCTCTGATGTAGCCTACCTGCCCTAAGGCAGGACCGACTCTACCAGTTTTGTAAAACAAGCACCAAGTGGGGTTTGCTTTTGACACTCCCTGTGATTTTAACCCCTCCCTGACACACTTAAGGAAGATTCCTACCAGCTTGTATGTTTTGCTTGACTGAAGGCTGTGTCCCAAACACCACCTCTCTCACAATTATTCTGTACCTGAGGATGATCTGTGCAGGTGATTTGCTGTATTTTTCAGCAATTTTTTTGACCCCAGGTTCCTCTAGCAGCACAGGCTCATCCGGGTGTTTCCACATGCGATCCGGAGAGCCAAGGGGACTGTAGGCAGTGACCACCAGTCCTCGCTTCTGGCAGTGAGCAATCAG
This sequence comes from Camarhynchus parvulus, assembly GCF_901933205.1. Lineage (NCBI taxonomy): Eukaryota > Metazoa > Chordata > Aves > Passeriformes > Thraupidae > Camarhynchus > Camarhynchus parvulus. Next base: position 9,245,814 of record NC_044578.1, read on the forward strand.
CTCGTTCTGAGCTAGGTAAGGATGGCATTCCACCTGTTAAAATGATCCACAGTGAGTGGCTACAGAACAGATATCAACATACAATGAAGCAAACAGGAAGTCAAGCACAAAAGAACCAAACATATCACAGGAGTTCATTCCAGATTCCAGAAAACCTTATGAGGGAGGATAAGGTTTAAGTTAACCTTAGTAACTCAAGTCACTACCAGGGGAAAGCTTATAGGAAACAAAGAACAGATCACCTAAGCTTGGTGCTGGACTTTCCCTTGGTACCAAACAGATCATCCAACAAGCAAGGAACTTCTATGCAGTAGGGATTCAAGTTACTCCCTCACCATCTTTCCTTTTTACAGACTAAATTGTTCCTCACATGGAAGATTAACTCTTCCAAAGACCTGTTCATCTAAGCAGGTATAAATGCCCACAGAACATGGATGTAGACTTCCTTTCCAATCTGCCAGGAAAGACAGCCTCTGTGTGCTTGCTCCTGCAGAGCTGGCTATATTCTTCCCTGAAATAAGAAGCTGCACCTCTTGTGCTAAATACATGACATTGGTTTGCAAATTCTTCACTCTTATGGACAAATAGGAAAGGTACTTGTCTCCTCTATCCACCTTACCTGGAGCACAGCTGGCTTCACAGTAGCCACACTTAGTACATCATCGATCTGTCGACTGTTGAAGTTTGACAGCCCAATGGCTTTCACAAGACCTTTCTCCACCAGCTTCTCCATAGCCTTCCAGGTCTCCTTATAATCAATGTAGTCGTAACGCATCGTGTTATCAGGATTCTTTGGGAAGAGATTGTCCCCTCGTCTACAGCAACAAAGGTGAAGTGTAAGTACATGCACCAAATTATTTCAGTTCTTCACTCAAAGAAACCTTCCTCACAGTAGTCTTAAAAGTTTGTACATAGTCTGAAGGACAGAGTACAAACGGAATGAATCTGTTCAATTCCATTGCATGGCTTAACCTATAAGCAGTTATTACACAAGACAGTCGTTCCTACATAAATTGTTACACAGCACTTTGAAGTACTCACCTATACAACAGTGACTACACAGAACTGATAAATCACTGTACACACAGCAGCAGCACTTGGCACACTTTGATCCCCATAAAACAGCTGATTTATGGAGCAGCAACTCAGAGGGTAGCTTGAAGTTGCTACCACAGGGATCTGGGTTTAAGAGCTATCTAAGAGAAACTGTATTCAAAGGAATACTGCTCTTCCCATTCCCTCTGGATTCTGTAGCTGTGTCACTACTCAATACAAGCACAGATTCTCCCAGAAGTCTTAACATGTACATGTTGTTTATAGGTTGGGTGTTTCCTTCCAATTAGTCAACACATTAAAAAAATATATATATATCACCATAATCACTACAGAACTCTGCTAGCTCAGCAATGAGACTGTTACAGTGCTCTAGCTAAGCAGTGAATGGTGTGAGAAATAGCAGTACCTGGGGCCAAGGGGAGATGGTTCTTCATGTCACTGGTAAATCTAGAACCAAAAATAACTCTGAAAGCCTTATGAGCTCCTAAGTCAGAAGAGCAGCTTCATATGTCAAGAGTACTGTATTAAGTGAGAGTAATTTTCAAGACCTAAAGGCACTGTGATTTTCATCTGGAAGTCTGTTTTAATTTTTCTGTAAATAACATTCCTTAGCTTAGCCTCCCAATGCAACTGACATTATAATAAGCACACATTAAAACAGTTACATAGAAATAATGGAAAACTGCAGAATATACTGTTTCCAATGAGAAAAGAAATGAAACTGCTTTATTAGATTGTCAATTATGTCAACAGTGCCACAATATAATCTAAATTTAAATATTAGTACTATCTAAATGTACATTACTTGTGTTACGCGTCATTATCAAAGCAATGTTTGATGGGGTGGTTTCTTTCAAGCAAAAGAAAAGCAAACCTGTTGCACAACAGAAGGAATTTTTACAAGCTCTTCCTCCAGACCAGTTCTAGTTAAAAACACTTCCTCATTCTGTTATGCTGAGGAATGTATTTATACTTTAAGCATCTTGCATCTTATCATTAGTGTATGACATTTGTAAAATTCACTTCATATGACAAGGAGGAGAAAAAACATCCTCAGATTTGCAGAACAGAGGCCCCATAAACAAAGGGCTTGAGTGAAGACTCCATGCAAACCTTTGGCAAGGAAATTTATTCCTCCTGCCTTTTTTTGATTGTAGATGGCTGGGGAAACAACTACTTCCACATCTACCAGAAAATAGAGTATGGAACTGTGCTTCTCAGGGGATTGTAGGATAAGTGCATTTAACACTTAACTGGAAAACCTTCTTGTCTCTTATTTCCTCAAATCATAGAATTACTGCAATTTGTGTCATAAGAAGACAATTCACTTCCACCTCATACAGATCCCACCACAATACTGCATGTGCTTGTCCACTCCAGTACAGTTAATAACAAGTGAAAAGCGCTGTCTTTATGAAGCACTTAATTCCCATTTTCCAGATCAGTACAACTAAGGCACAAAGCAGTTCCGGTATTTTCTCAAGGTTACCAGGTAGGCCAATGGCAGAACCAAGAACAGCTACTACACTTCTCCAGTGCCTAGATGAAGATACTAGACTGTTTTAAATTTTAAACACCAAAAAACACCTCGCAGGCAGCATAAACAGGGAGAAATCCACAGCTCAGAAAGAACATCCTAAGGTTATAACATGAGCCACTTATGTAAAACTGGTGTTTCTGCATTGTGTGCCCTCTGCATCTAGAACTTACTCAAAGGCATGAGGCCAGTGCATGAGGTACAGGTCCAGGTAATCCAGTTTCATATCTCCAAGTGTTTTCCTCAGTGCTGGCTCTACATCTTCTGGGTGGTGCTTGGTATTCCAGAGCTTTGATGTTACAAACAGGTCCTCCCTTTTAATAACCTTCAAGAAAGGAAGGAGACCATAATATACTGGAACAAGTTCAGAAAGAGAATTGCAACAATTCCCCAATTAGTTTTAAAACAAAGAGAACAACTGAAGTTTTGTGGTTTGTTATGTTTGTTTGGGTTTTTTTTAAGAAAGGTAACACATGGAACCTAAAAATTAAACCTTTCAAAAATATACTGGATGGAGATGAGCCAGAAGTGGCAAGTCTTAAAGTATATCAAATACTTTAGCAAATAGAAGTTTTGAAAAACAAAAAAAAAAATCTTTCCACATACTCACTTTTCCAAACCTTCCAATTCAAGGGTTAAAGCCAGTACTAAGTGTGATGTGGCCAAAAGAAAGATTAATCAGCTTATTCATATGTAAATTTTCAAATTTCCATTTAACAATTCACATTTTCCAGCCTCAACCAACTAACTTACTTTACTCATCACATGCTATAAACCAAGATTGCTTCTTGGGGAAAGAGTGTGGGAAAATAATCAGAAGATTCCCCAAACCTCTGCATTGGAGTTTCTAGGCTGTGGAAGGAACACACTAAGAACAGAGAGCCCTGTACCCTGTGCTGGTAGGGTAAGAACCAGAAATAAAACAATGGAGACCTGGTTATCTAGAGAGCATAAAATACAAATGTGAGATCACATTGGGCAAAAAGAAGCACAGAATTCCATCGGAAAGGAGGCTTCTCATGTCTGACAAAACTTCAGTCAAGTCTATTTTGAAGAATTATTAATTCCTTGGTTTCTCTCTTCCAACCATTCAATTATTTCTGTGTTTTCACACAAGGATGTTGTGTTTAAAAGGAAGATATTTAAAAATCCTTTTTAAAATAATTTTATTCAAATTCTAGTTGTAAGTTAGCTAATATGAACTGAACAAAATGCTTCCCATTGTTACCACACCTAACAGAGAAGAATCCCTGGGGCAAGTTGAAAACAGCCTCTCTCAAGCACATAACAAAGAGATTGCCCTAAAGCCAAGGCAAGAGCAGCAGGAAAGCAAGAACATGAAAACCTCCTTTCCATGGGCTGTGAGGCTGAACAGGTTATCCTTTTGGCCCCTTCAGGGAATAAATTTAAGATTCCACCTCAGCTCATGCATAGGAATGCCTGTCACATTACATTATACTTAGGCCTCAAACTCTCAGGTGTAGACTCTGGAGTCACGTTTATGAGCCTTTCATATGCAATCACTGTTTAAAAAAAAATTAAAATTCACCACATTTACTCACTCATATTTTATCTGTAACAAAAAACCTACAGCTGATATTTTATCAATAAAAAACCCTAAATTTTCTGTGGCTATCTTCCATTGCATGCTAGACTGGAAAGTCAGGGTAACTTTTCATATAAATATTTCACGTTATAACTAATGATTCTGGCAATCCCAAAGTATCCAAATTGGGATACTTTGTTAGGGGAAAAGGAGCAGGAAGAGGAAAAAAAGACACCACCACCACCACAAGCATTTTTTGTAGCTTCCATCCAAATATCCCTGACAATCTTTCATCCCCATGACAGCCAGGAGGGTTCTAAGAGGAGACAAAGCCCTGTTTCATGCCTTCTCCTGATAAATAGCAAACAGCTGGGGGAGACCAGCAGGCAAAGCCACAACTGTGACCCTCCCAGGGGACAGCTGTAAGCCCTGGCACAGCACACAGTGAGCAGGGCAGCTCCTGTGCTCTCACCTTGCTGGGCCCCACGCACTCCTGGAAGGCCTCCCCGATCTCGGCTTCGTTGCTGTAGGCAGCTGCGCAGTCGATGTGGCGATAGCCCACGCTGAGGGCGTGTTTCACTGCCTCCTTCACCTGCAACCACAAACACACTGCCCATGCAGCCACTGAAATGGCATGTGGCACTGGGGAAAAGTTAAAAAACACTAAGAGACTTGGTGAGGAACACCCCCCAAAAAACCACAGACCTGTTTAAGGTCATGAGATTCAAACATGAGGATCTGGAGTCTCTGTGGCACGGTCTTTAGCAGGGAAGAGCAAACTGCTGGCAGGTACTCCAAGAGGAACAAGAAAATGGATCGTGCACACAGAGCCAGCATGCAAGAATGTACCAGGTAGAACAAATCCCTATTCTTCACTAGAGTTGTTACACTTTTCTTAAATAAAAAAACAGTTATAAGAAGCGGTTTTCAAATAAGTCATGGCTTAGGAAGACAACTTTTCTGACCAAAGTGACAAATCAACATCAGTCAAACTTGGAATATACTTCCTCTTGCCCAGTAAAGAAAGAGCCTGGCTTCTAACTCCAAAATCACCACAGTTTGAGTTTGGTTCAGCCACTCACACCTAATTACCAAGACAATGCTCTTTTATGGAACATTTTTCTTTCTTGTCTCATAATTGCACAACAGCAAAAGTCATGCTGCTGGGTTACTCCTGATGATGCTCACAACTTTACATTCTGCTTTCAACATTGCTGACAATTAAGGTGCTGCCAACAGCAACACAACTCTTGCTCCAAATTGTCACACAAAAGCCAGAATGGTTTTTGGAAACCAAGGCACTTTTACTTCAAATCTGCTTTTGAAAGTGCTAATGAAGCACAAGCACCAAATATCTTCTCATGGAGGCCTCAGATATGAAGCAAGTATAGAAACCAGAAGGAAACACAGAATGGCATCTTTGTGAGGACTCCTAAGGAGCTTTTGAAAAAAGACTTTCTATAAATGATTGTGCAAGAATGAAGAATTACTACAGTTGCCAGTGTAATAATCATCTCCCATTAGGCTGATGACCATTTAGTAAAATCTATTTCATTTAACTTCCAGTGGACAGCTAGCACACATTCTCTCTTACATCTGTCCTTCTGAAGTACTACAGAAAGACTACTACACCCCATCTGCACAGGGTTTTATATACACTGACCATCACTATCCTGTCTCTCTCAAAACTGTGGGAGACTGTAAATTACTCTGTGTATAAGGCTTGATGCAATAGGGCCATAAATGTCAAGTGAGATCACACCTCTCTTGTCATGAGATTAAAAAAATATATTGACAAAGGCTAGAGGGCTACCTTGATTAAAAACTTAAAGTACCAGCATTTTCAAATTTAAAGCTGACAAAATTAGTAATAAAAGCAAAGGTGTTTATAGTCCTGCTTTCAGATGCTACAAAAAGGCAATGGAGAATCAAATGTGAGAGCTCTCTCCTGCTGGTGGATTTGATTTGTTTTTCTTGTCAAGAAGTGCAGTAAAAGCAGACACAGGATATTCTGACTACATTCTTTGGCCTTTTGAGAGGAAAACTGGAGTGTAGCTCAGTTTCCCTTAGCCAGGATGACAAAGCATTTCTATTACAGCAGTGAACTCTTCCTTTCTCTAGCAGGATGGTACTTACAGTCCTTGTTTCACCTGACAAAGACATTTCTCAAGTCACTACAAAATCAAGGGCAGGGTAATTCTGAAATCACTTGAGACATAGTAAGGGCTTTTAAGACTCAGTATCTATCCTCCAAAAAGTTGAGATTTGTGGAGAGGGACAGAAAAACAGCAATGCTCTGTGTCTGGAACCCCCTGTTTCCTGTATCAGAATAATACTCTTTTTAATCAAACAGGCACAAAGTTTACCATAAATTAAAGTAGGCACCACTCACAGAAAAACAGAGATAAAGCACTCCAAACATGTCTCTGCAAAGCGATCAACAAGAGGCTGTATTTTTTTATCAGCATGTTTTGAGAAATTTCTAGCACTGAAGAACTGGGACTGATAATTTAAATAAGGTTTGGAGCTGACAAAAATAATCTGTATTTGGGTAAACTATTCCCAGCCTACTAAGACATTTCAATGTGAACTGAGAGCTCCTGTTCCACACCAAAGGCAAATAATCGAGAGGAAACATGCAAAAAAAGAAAAAAACCACGCATTTTTCATTTTTGGAGGGGAAAAATAATAACATATAGATGTAAGTTTTTAAAAAGTACTTTTTAACAAGAAGTTCTGTATTTTTGAGATTAACTTTAGAGAGTATATGCATTTCATGGTAGGGGGTAGAAAACAAAAACACAACCGAGGCAGTTGAAGATACGCCTGTGGGTATTTGTTGTTGTGAAGTACAAGTAGCCAAAGGATCCTTCAAACTTTCCATATATTCTTTAGTTTAGCCTGTCAATACTGCTATGAAAGGAGCAATTAGTGAGTTTACTTTGCATTAGGCAAATTGAGTCACACAAATGACTCAAGTGACTCACCAATCCATCCCCACGGAACTAAAAAGTTAGGTCTTACTAAAAGTACATCTGAATGGATCTTTAGGCATCTTCCAGTCTAACCTCAAGGCCCTCAGCTGGACAGAGTAAATCCAGACCACTCCCACACACATTTGTCATAGCCCTTCTTGTGACAGGCAGTCTATTCCAATGCTTTGAAATCTTTCTGCTCAAAGTCTTTTAGATGACTCACAAAGATGGCCCTGATGCCATACCCATTCCTCCCAGAGATAAAATTCACAGCTTGCCATTTGTGAGGGCTTTTCCCACATCTGCAAAGTGCACAGCTCCTCTCACACGTCTCTTGATCACATCAGTGCAGGTGCTTTTCTCTTTCATCACAACTCACCTTTCCCAAACCTTGCAGCTGTCTCATCAGCTGTTTCATGTCTTTCTTCAATTGGTTTGCCCCAAAACAGACACAGGTACTACAGCTGGAGCCTCATTCTCCTTCACTTTATGGCAAAGTTCAAGGAACTACACTCCCATTTAAACATCCCAGTAAGGGACTTGGCCTTGTCACCCACCTTCTTTTGGAGATGGATGAACACAATATCAGTGGCAGATTCAGATACAATCTGTAAGTCTCCATTAATTATAATATTCATTACTAGATTTCCAATTCTTCAATTTGCCTCTCACAAGGTTAAAAAACTAACAAGCCATCTTTACACTTCCAGGCAACACACAGTTCAAGTATCCTAGGAGCCTCTTGTGCACAGCCCCAAGCCATTATGAAGAGATTTCCACTCTTAACAGTTCAATACTACTGGGAAAGAAAAGGCTCTGACCAGCCACCCCTGCTTCCTGCAAAGTTGACACATTTTAGCAATTCTTTTGCTGAGAGGAAGTAAGAAAAATCCAAACAATCACAATAGTGCACGTGATGTTCAGTTGCACTGTGACCAGAACCAAGTGTTGCTATATCACAGTTTCTAAAAATTGCACTAAGATTGGATGAAAAGGAAGTGACACCATGAGATAAATAATGCCAATTTAAAAGGTGGTGTTCCCTAAAACAAAGAGTTTTGTCTCTTCTCCTTCAAATGTTGAGTATAAGTCCCTTCCTAAATAGCAGTGAATTTTTTTGTGCCCATAACAAGGATTCTCTGTACTAACAGATTTCAAGAACTAAACATTCTCCCCCAAAGCTGCAATCCTGTCACAAGACACCCTGTCTGACTGGTTTTCTGAGGTGCACTTCTCCTCAGCTTTTCCAAGGTTTCACACAGAAATACCAGCCCTGTGTCTCCCTGTCCCACAGAACCAGCCTCTGCCACTCAGGTTAGGCTGCTCATCAGGGTGGGGATCAATCCTCCAGGTTGAAAGCATGGCTCACTTGAGAGAAGAGAACAAAGCATTAAAGGATTACAGCTAACCCAGCTGCAATATCAAAAAGCACAGTACTGATATTCTTGATGCTCCTGTCTGAATGGATTTCTCTTTGAACTGATTCATGCTGCCAGTTCATAAACTTCTGTACTGTGCTCCCTTCCATTCAACAGCCCTCCATCATATTCCTATGGAAACATGCAAAACAAATTTCCTTCTAGCATTTGATCATGTAAAACACAAAACATCCTATTATTTTATATGGTGTCAATCCTATAAAATCCTTTCAATGTGGAATTAGATTCAATTATTTTCCCCCATTAATATCTAGGAAACTGGGGCTGCAAATGACACCTTTGTACTGGACTGCTAAGATCTGTCAACAAGGTCAAGGCTTGTTTACACTCAGGAACAGTAACAGCAGTAATAATGAAATTACTCAAGCTTGGCAAGGGAAAGAATGACAATCTGCAAAATATTTACCCAAAATAATTTAAAAGCCATCCACTTCCACACTTGCTTCTAATGCAGCACTTGAACAAAAGAGCTGTTGATAAATAGCCTTTACTTGGGAAACAGCTAAACCAAATTTAATCAATGCTAATTCTTCTGCTTCTCTGGGTTTTTGGCCCCTAGTCTTTAATTCATAATAGCAGTTATTATCCCTGAACTACATTATGTCTTTTTAAGGGTAAATCATCTGGACACTGCCAAATTGCTGCTATGCCCCTGAATTTTCAAAACTGGTAAGCAGAAATTCATTAATTCCATAGGAATAGCAGCAACTTCTGTAACTCTGGCCCTTTCCACTGCACTTCCTAGATTTTGCCTTCAATACAGCAGGTATTCCAAAGAAGCGACTCCCAATGACTTCTAAGGAAACCCAGAGAAGATGGCTGGATCCTGTGTGGGGTTCAGCTGCCAGCAGCACTGCTGATTATGGCAAAATCCAGCTGAATTAGGTTTAAATTATGCACAAACAGGATCTGTCCTGGTTCCTTTCTAAAGGCACATGTTTCTCAGAACAATTAGTTCACAGAATAAACAACACATTCATATTTTGTTTGTTTAGTTTCAGACATTTGCTTTAGACAAAGCATATTTAACTGGTTTGAGTGCACAGAAATTAATCCATTAAGTTTGTGCATGTTAACAAACTTAATTCAGCCGTCATTTGATGTTTTAAGTGGCAAAGCTGCACATTCACCCTTTTCCTCATTTAAGAGGTTGACTGAGCACTCACACCAACTCAGCTTCCACATTAGTACAACTATTCCCAACAGATCCACTGTCCTGACAGTTGTTTGGACAGGAAAATCCACAGTAAAATGGCTCTGAATAGATTTAATTTTCATAGCTTGTTTCCTCTAGTTGGCACAAGAGAATTGCACATCTTGAGAAGAGTTTTAACTTTCCCTCTCAGTCATGAGCACAATGTCATCCAACACACTCCAAAAAACATCATAAAGCTCACACAGGAGGAGCAGTGAGACATCCATTTACTGCACAGACATGCAGTGGTGTGCATAACCCAGAGAAGCTGTGGATGCCCCATCCCTGGAAATGTTTGAGGCCAGGGTGGATTGACCTCTGAGCAACATGGTCTAGTGGAAGTGTCTCCCTGCCCACATCAGGGAATTGGAACTAGATGGTCTTTAAGGTCTCTTCCAACCCAAACCATTCTGTGATTCCACAATTATTTGAATACCAGCTACGAATTCCACCAAGCAGTGGACATTGCCTTTCACAGGAAGTGCGTACAATTTCTTCCCCCAAAAAACATATCTTTTAGCTAAATGAAAGAGATACAAAAAGACAGACAAAGGGGAGAAGCATTACAATAGCAGGCACACCATGGAGCACATAAACATTCCCACAGACTGTTTGTAGTAACACACAGAATTGTTTCCAAGTGTGGTGTTTGCCAATTCAATGCATTCAGAAGCAGAGTGAATGTCTAATGATACATGAGCCTTCTTATTCTGAAAGCAGGCTGACCCAAGCAAGTTCTTTGTTTTCCTGCTAACCATTGGCTGGCTGCTGGACTTAATACAAGAACAACTTGAGTTTCTGCCTCCCAAAATAATGCTTTCTGCTGAGTCATCAGCCTAAGCCAGAGGGGTGGGTGTCTGGTCAGACTGGCAGCCTGAGGACTTGCCAGTGGAAGAGTCCAGCACCATGTTATAGAAACATCATTCACTGGTCTTCTTCTGGGTTTATGTCCCAGAGCTCCACTGCCCAAGGCCAGGGCTAACACGTCTGAAGGGATCTTCCTTTCTGGAAGGATCTGCTGTCTTTGTGTCTTAGGCCTTAGTCAGGCACATACATACATTCAAATACACTCATACATACATTCAACTTCAGTGGACTCAAGACTAGAACAGCTCAAGCAAAGGATACAGACCTCAGATCTGGGACCTTCAGAAAAAGTGCACAAACACACATACTAGTGCACAAACACACATGCTAGTTGAGAGCACAGTATCCTATTGTTCCCTGCTTACTTGGCCACGGTCACTTTTCCAAGTTCCCAGTCCCACGAGAGGCATCTTCTGCCCAGTGTGGAGTGTAACAAAGTCGCACGTTGCTGGCATTTTTGCCTAAAGAATAAAAAGAACAAAGAGTTTTACAGCAATTCTTTAAGTTGCCACAATTTACCTTTTCTGCTCACAATGGCCAAGTTTTTTCATCAACAAAGGGCTTACAGCATGTCCTGACATCCTCACAATTTATGTTTCTGCTCAAACAGTTAAAAAGAAACAGCATTCAGGATGAGCTCCAAAGCTGGCTAGCTGATTTCAGTTACTTCCCAAGCTCTGCTGCATCCAAAAAACAACAAAAAGCAACAAAAATAACAAAGAGGGGAAGAATGCAATGTTAGTTACATCTGACTATGTAGGAGGAATGGATGTTCTCAGAGTTCAGCATCCACATAGCATACTATCCCAAAATAGGTCCGCTTTCTCAGTATTGTCATTTTCCTCACATAATTCAGTCCCAGCTGATGGGTATATTCACTCAGAGTTTATGCTTTCAATTTCTTGCTTAGCTTCTCAAGCCATACTTTTGTAGATTTAACAGCAGACACCAAATAGCATACTTGTTTTTCAGAGAGACATTCAAGAGCTGTTGGAGTGAATCTGACCTGAAAGCCATTGTACACTACGGGTCTGGGGATCCCTGTAACAGTTAACCTGAGTAGGTCCAAGCTCATCTTGTGCTGCACTTCACGCCCAGCCTGGTGCTGTGGGATGCAGAAGCTGCAGGAAAAGCTCAGCAGCAACCTGTAACAGGAGCCTGCAGGTAGCTCACACTTTGTACCTGCAATTATGCTACCCATGTGTCCTTGCCTTTATCTAAAAATGCAAGAAGTTCTCCTGCAAGCATCTTTTCTGTCTGACAGCAGAAGTGATGAATAGAGGTGTTTTCTTGTAAAAGAATCCCCAGCAGCTCAAATGACCAAAATAGGATAACCCCGGCTACAGACAGGGTCTGCACACAGTGCTGTGTGAGATCTGCCCAATGTTGCACAAGCTGGGGCTCCCAGCACCTGAAGGGATACACAATTATCAACACTCTCCTCTTTCTTTAAAGGATTAGCTCTAAAAAACTTCATTTGAGATGATACCTTAGAGTCTGAGTGCCTTTCTTGTCAGGATTGTAATGGACCAGCACCTCCTGGTGCAAGGCAATCATTACACTGAACTAATAGCCCTGGATTTGCACTGAACTAAGTCCAGCTATTGGTGCTGAAGACAATCACTGGTGAACCAAACTGCAGGTGTACATCTGTTTAATTGGGGTAGGAGGTCAGAGAACACAGGGTGATGGTGCCAACAGTACTCTCTTCTACTCTGAACTTGCACAGCCATTTTGTAGCCAGCTACATGCAAGTGGGTGCTGTTCACCTGGATTTAGTTGCGTAAATAAAGACATCTTCTTGCATCAAGCAACACAACTAAAAATGCAAGTCCTTTTCATTCACTTTGGTCTATAATACAAATAAAATACCAACTGTATGCTTTACACAATTATGTTATGCAATCATCTTAAAGGTAAGAGTTCAGCCCAGAAGACAAGGTACACGTTTAATCGATAACTAGCATCAGCACATTTTTAAGACCCATCTTGCTTCATGTAGGATTGGACATTAACACCACAGAGAGATTTGAACTATAGCCTCTGGAAGAATGGAACACATCAGAATGGCAGACACTGGAAAAAATATGTCAATTAATACTTTCCACTCAGATTCTTCCCTAAAATAGGGGATTTAGGAGAATCACATTTATGATGTTAGCCATAATTATTCAGTTCATTAAAAACCTGAAAACCTCTTCTTAGAAGGGTAGAGATAAAAACAAACATAAAAGTAAACTAATTCTGGACAAGTAAGATACGGTTATGGCTTAGCATCACCAACCTAGTACCAGATTCACATAAAGGATTATAGCTCAGAGCAATTCAAGCACAGTGTAAGGCTGGGAGGATGCATCAATAACCACAGTAATGCAAACTACCCTGGTTCATCATCAACCCACAGCTACAGCTCATTTTTAACCTAAAGCAACGAGTCTTTCAGCAGTAAAGCAACCATAGCTACGCATGACATTAATATGTATAGATATGCAAATAGGTATATATTAGCAATACTTAAGTCGCTGTAACTGAGCAGCTTCTGCCGCACAGCTCAGGGATAACCTCTCTGCATTTTGGCTCCCCGGAGGAGCCAAGCGCGTCCCCCTGCCCCTTATCGGGGCGGCGCAGGGCGGGCCCGCCCGGCGCGGGGGGCGGGGGAGGGCTGATAAGGCGGCCCCGCAGCCCCGCAGGGTTCCCGCACTCACCGCCGGTACCGACTGCTGCTGTCGCCGTTACTGAAGCTGCTGCTCCTGCTGCTGCTCCGGCTGCTGCCCGGCCCTTCCGCTTCCGCCCAGAACGCGCCCCGGGCCGCGGGCTGGGGCAGCGCGGGTGCTCTGACGGGTTCAAATGTGAAAGTCCATCAGTGGGGGTTTAGCGGGGCTGAGCTGCTCTTCATGGCTCTGCTCCCGGCGGGGCTCCTTGGCTCCGACCCGCTCCCCGTAACTCATCGGGCCCGCCCCGCTCCTGTTTCTCATCGGATTTGTCCCGCTGATCTCCCGGCCCGGCCCGGTTCCCATCGGGAAGCTCAGGCAGCCCAGCGTCGCCGCTCCCGCCGAGCGATGGAGCGATAGATGCGATGGGCTGCGCCACACGGGGGGAAAGCGACAAAAGACGATCCCGGCCCATAAATTCGACAAGAAGCGCTTGCGTCTCCCCCAGTGCTTTTTATTGCGGCCTCTTGAAGCCGTTTCTACTTGTAGGAACACCGAATATACCCAGTTTTATTTGCAGACCTATATAACAGGAATCCAGGGAAAGTGAAAGGCTGATTGCACTCGTTTTGCTTCAGCTTTTGTGCTCTAAGGTGTATAGAGAAGTCGCACTTTCCGAGAAGGCTGGGGCTCCTCTCCTTGCAGATGGGCAGGAATTCATTTCCTCTTTTGCTCGGGACCGCAGTGAGATTAAAGCAGGCTCGTTCAACTGAGTGCTTTCACTGCCGGGCAGGAACTGCCCTGCTACTGCGAAGTCAAAGCCTTCCACTGCAGCAGACTTTGGCCTGTAATCGAGAATCAACTGTACACCCAATCTTAAACACAACTACAAACAGACAATCAGCTTTGACGTTTACTCCAGGATTCCATCTTCACAAGCAATTTATAAAGATTCAGAACTTAGAGTAAGATTAGATCAGAAATGAGGCAATTGATACCTCAGGTGGGGCTTTGAAGAGCTTGTTACTTATTTCCAGAGAGATAAATCTGCTGCAGATTCTGTCTTTGCTGTTCTGACTTGAACCGCTCAGGAGGCTTAAAGGCACAAAGGTCAGTTAATCTCTTGGGCATGCATGTGACCAGATTTTTCTGTTGCACAGCCTGTTTTGATGAAATAAAGGAAAGTGGAAGAAAAGTGCAAGGACAAGACAATAATGATAAGTAACAGGAAGCAGGAAATGAAGGAATAAAGGGGGAGGAATCACTACTGAGTTTGTTTTACTTTTATGAAGACCCTGGCAATCACATCCATTTGAAAATCCACAATCTTCAAGCAAGAGGAGATGCTTGAATTATGTAAATCTCACATATGAAAACTTTAACAAACCTCAGCCTCCAGTAATGTAATAGGAGAGTAAAATAGAAAAGGTAAAGAAGACTAAAACATTTTGTCATCAAAAGGCAGTGGTTATCCAAACATACAGTAAGAGCCTGCTAATTGAAAAAAAATATGCAGAGAAGAGGTAATTTTGACCTAGAAATAGAATCTTCACTTGATTCAAACAAGGAAAGCTAATATGTGTATTTTCTATTTAATGACATGCAGTCGTTTTCATTAAAATGATTGTGCACCAGCTGCTTGTGCATAAGTGCCCCATGGAACTTGTCAGTTGCTGACTTGTCAGCTGACTTGCTGCACATATTAAATTAAATTGTCCCCACTTGGCCAGGGCTCACTCTGACTGTGCCTCTGGTAGTACCATGTGTATGTAGGAGGTTTGGTACATTCAGGACTCAGTGGGCTTTTGGCACATGCAGTGATGAACTCCACAGGGAATGTGTGGGGTGTCCCAATGCGCTGGCTTTTGAGGGCATGCAGGGACTACCTCTGCTGTGTGCTCCAGGGGCATGCCCAGTGTTGCCAAATCCATTACCATTCCTGCTAAGTTTATCTTATTCTGGAAATCTTTGATACTCTTATACAAAACCATTCTCAAATGCATGGAAACCCAAATGCGTGGTAATGTTCTGAAACAGGTCCAGTTTCTTTGCCTTTCTTTTTACACACAGCAGGGCATTTGTTTTTCACATCAGGGGCACATTCCCAACCAAGATACATGGGAGATACTGTGATCAAAATGATGGATGTGAAAGCTAGTTTGGCTCCCAGTTTGGGTAGTTTCACTGCTCTGGCACTGCAGGGCCTGCCAGTTCCTCTTTGTTGATAGATGAAGTACTTATTGTGTCCCTGTCTGAGTGGATGGGTGCAGAGAGGCCTGCACTGGGCTCTGATGCTCCATGCTAATCAGGTACCAGCTGATCCTGTCTGGCAGCTATTTTAGCAGAACACAGCAGCACAATTACACTGCTGTGGGGAGAGAACTCCATCCTTCTACCCACCTGTGGGGGTAGATATGCCCTTTCTTTCCTGGAAAACATAATTGTTTTAATCTAAGTAGCATCCTACATCTAAAGGTTGAGAAAGGCTACAGAAACCCAGGTGCTCACTGAACAAGGAGTGGCCCCGACAATTTATTATTCCAATACCTCCAAAAACTGACGTCTGGAAAGACAAGCTCAGAAATTAATCAAAAGTAATGAGGCCACAGACATATGAATTGAAAGGCAATGCTTACAGCACAAACCTGGAACAACCTGCAGACCATAGTGGGTGTATTGTGCATCTGAAAGTAAGAGAAATGAGCATAACAAGCATTAAAGGAGTCAGAAACCATGAGAAAGTCATGACTGCTTTGTCCATTGGTAAACATGCCAGAGTTGCAGAGGGACTACATTGTTCTGGAGGTTCTGATTAGGACTGCCTGACCTTTCAGGGGTTAATCTATTTACAGGTTCATTGGCCTGAGGTGATGGGGAGCTACATACATGTCTCAATATATAGACCTCAATTCTCATGAGAATGCTGATGTTAAGAGAGCAAACTTCTTCCTGTAAAGGATTAAGTGTGCTATAGCAATAGAAGTAGATGAATTAGTTGCATGAAAGTGAGTGCAGATTTTTCCCTGAGTCCATATATGCATGTTATTTGCTTTCATTATTTAAGGATTAATTTCATCTGGTCCCAAAATGAGTCATCTCTGGGTGAACCACCACATGGGTATGGTCACCCAGCAACACTACACAGTGATCTTGATTATAAACATTTAAAGTTTGTTAATCCTTTGTGGTTTTCTACTCATTACAATTTACAATCAAGTTTTAACAGGTATAAGAAACACAACTGTAAACTGCAAACCAGATGAGTAAAACTCAGTTGGTGAGCACATTTATCACTTTTGACAGAAGCAAGCATTTTTGTCCTTGATATGGCTCAATGGCTTTTAGTATTCATTATTTAATAAAGCTTTCACATTTAAATTCAGAATTTGGCCCTTAAAAAGTACCACTCTTCTTCTTCACTCTTGGATTCAAAGATAGTGCTTATGGCGGAATCACTGAGGTTAAACGTCCCTCAGGAGCAGCTTCACTACTGAATGATGAATGATGCAAATTCCCTGAAGTAACTGTATCTTCCAAGGGTTTCCATCCTACCACTGAAGCTCAACGATTGGACTTTAAACTTAGTTTTCCTCTTTCTTTTGCTGACTTGCATGACTGGATCGGTGTTCCCATTGATGGAGAAGAATCAATGAAAGCCTTGGGAACGAGTATCAGGGAGAGGGGACAGTGGGTAGTGCAGAGCGAGAGGATGGAGATTTGACACTGCACTTCTGTAACACTGCGAACACACAGTCCTCTGCTCGTGAGAGGTTTCGTTTTATTTCTGTCAATGGCCAATACTTAATTCACATGAATGACATGCCAGTCACCCCTTACTCTATCTGGAAGTCCTGCGTACCCTCTGAGGACTTCAAATAATCATAGCTAGGTCAATTAAGGCACTAAAAGTGCCATCGCTTCTTGCACCAAGGCCATCAATCGTTTATAACCGCGGCATTGAATATTTTCATGCCACTTCCCGGGGCTCTCTCCAGGGAATGATCTCCGCTCGCTCGCACCCCGGCGGCCCCGGATCTGCCAAGTCATGCTGCCCTTGCAGGCACTGCCGCCCTCCCCTCCCCGCCGCGTCCGCTCGCGAGATCCGCGCTGCTATAAAGGGGGCGGCGCGGCGGGGCTGCGGCACTCCGGGCCGAGCTGAGCTGAGGCGCTGCGGTGTGTGTGGGACCGGGTCTGCGCTCCGAGTGAGTGTGCGGGGCTAGGGGAGTTGCTGGGGGCTTTGTACAGCGTTTATTTATTTTTTAATTTAATTTTATTTTTATGTGGTTTTTGTTATTGTTTTGGGTGAGTTTTTTGTTCGCTTTCCCCTCCCCCTCTGCGCAGATGCGCCCTTTAGCGAGGCGCGTAGGGCGAGCCCTTTCTCCCCGCGTCCCGCTCCCGAGGGATCGCGCTGCTGCGGCTGCCTCCAGCACCAGCTCAGTTTTCTCTGGTGTTGGTTTGGCCTTTTTTTGGCGGGCACAGCGAGCAGATAAGCCCTTCTAACACTCGGGCCTTTATCAGCGCTGCGCGGGGAGGAGCCGCGGGGAGGGCCCGCGGGGGGAGCGCTCAGAGCGCCTGCAGGGAGCCGAGCGGCCCCTTCCCCCACAAGCGAGGCTGCATCTCGCTTCTAAGCCTTAAAAACCCCCGAACCCGAGCACTGGCTCGGGGACATGCAGGCGGCGGTTCCCGTGTCCCAGAGCGGTGTAGGGGCGATCTGGGCGGGGGAAGGCTCGGAGGTCGCCTCGGAGCCCGTTGGGCGCCACGCGTGCCGCGGTCCGTGCGCGATGCCAGCGGTTCGGTATCGCACCCCGGCCGCGGCTGCGGTGGCCTGACCGCATTCTTGTGACAGTCTGAAGGTGGGAGTGGAAGGCTGATGGTGCGTTTTGAATCGGCCTTTCGCTTTTGTTCAAGCCACCCTAAAGGTATGAAATAGCTCATTCAAGAGAGCAGGCCTGGCTCATTATAATTGCAGTTTGAAGATAATTGAGGCCGTCTGCGGCTATGAGCAACAAAAACACACTGGCCGGATTCGAGTGTATTTGATTTAAGGTGCTCATTGTACTTTTCTCCGGAATGAAAGGAAGTAACAATGATTCTGTGGTCTGCTCCTCTGCGGGTTAGGAAATGCTGTGGCTAAAAATCCGAGCAGAACACGCGCTGACCCCACAAGGAGTAGCAGAAGTGTTGGCAGGTCACAGCGGGTGCTCTGAGGAAAGCACATCGTTCTCTTGAAGTGTGAGGCAACCAGGGTCTCCTGCAAATACTAACAAGATTTTAGTGTTACCAGAGAAAGGGGCAATAACTTGTAATTTAGAAAGGGGAAGTATCAAAGAGCAGTCTGACCTTGAATACCTAGTGAAATACTCCAGAGGATTGCTGATGGAACAAATATAGAAGGACTGGCATAGTACTGAGCAAAAGGATGACCTTCAGCTTGGATAACAGAAAAATAATGTAATTCAGTGATAAAAATGTGGGGTCATGCACTCCAGGCCGAGCAGCTCTTGCTTATAAGATAAAACTCGCTAGTTGGAGGTATCTCGGATAAATACTGTGCAGTTGCTGTTCCCCTGTCCCTCTTGCAGAATTGCACTTCGAGAACCACAGCTGCATTTTTGGGTACAGGATTCTTGATGTCCTCCTGCCAGGTGGCTTCACTGCATCCTACAAATGATCTCTAGTCCTGGCCACCACATTCTCTCCCAGTCTGCTGCAGTTAAAGACTAAAAACCCTTGGATGAGCATGGGGATAAGGAGCTTTGTTGCACAGTTAGAAATGCTGAATGTGTGGGCGCTTCTGAAAATGAAAACTGAGAGGTGGATCATTACTGTCAGGGTGTGTGACAGAAACTTCCAAAAGCAAAACCATTGCTAAAAAGGCTAGGTGTGGGTTCAAAGCTAAGTATTTGACTTGTGGGCTAGTTCTCCAGGAATAAAGTGGCTGGCAAGGGGGAGGGAGCCAAGAAATGAGGTGCTCTCAACCTTTTTTAGAACGGACTTGGTGCCTTGCAGGCACAACTTGGAACAATCTCTGGCTCTTGGCTTTCCTTGGCAACATGAGACTCATGCTAACCTTTGAGGTGTTTTTTATCTCTGAGGGAACCAGTGCTGCAGTGTGTAGAATAAAGTGAAATAACTTTTAAGAATATTTTGTGATCTGCAGAAATTAGGTTTGTAGAGTTGCCTATTTGAAAGATTATGCTCTGGAAGTCTAAGGGGTTATACTGCACTTCCAGACTGAGCAGAAGTACTGCACAGGATGTATTACAGATGACAAGCTTTTGGGGCAGAGAGCCAGAAGTAGCATTCTCTTGTCCTTGTGTACCCTTTTATTCTTTTTCAATAGACTTAAAGGGAAGCAACCTGGCTGTACTGATTTAGACTTGGTGAAATTGTAATTAACATAGAATGTGATTTCCATGTGTGCCAAGAGTCTTTCTGGTTGCAAATAAAAAAGGGTTGAATTGTTCAAAAGGGTAAAGTGTAGTTATGCAGAGCAATATTCCCTGGGGATTAACAGAAGTTATTTTCTTTCAGAATGAACAGGAAGCTCAAGTTTGAGGTCTTAAATTCCTTGTAAAATTGAACAAGGTTCTTCTCATGGAAAGGTCTAAAAAGCCAGACTTTCTACTTCTCCACCATGTGGAATGGTATGGTTTTCTGAGTACTAGTAAAGCTCTAGGCTAGCAGTTTCCCAGGCTCTGAGCTGCTACTGGTTAGATAACCATTACTGCATCTTTAGGAGGCCATGAGCCACGTATTTTGAAGTGCTGGCAGTCTCTATAGTGGCTCAACTACCCAGGTGACGAAACTCATTTAACACTTAAGCCTTGTTGCAAGATTGAGTGCTGATAAACTGTCTTTGGTGTTTAATCTAGATTGATAAGATGCTCTGAATAAATCCTTACTTCCAGGTGCAAATGTACTACCATCTAAACTGTATTGGTGTTAACTCCTGTCTAGGTTAAATCAAGATGTCTTCAGGAAAGGCTTTCATTGGAAAACCAGCTCCTGACTTTACTGCCACGGCTGTAATGCCAGATGGACAGTTCAAAGACATCAAACTCTCTGACTACAGAGGTAATTTCATGTACTTCTCTAATGACACAGATAATCTGGCCATAGGAAGGACTGGAGGGTATCTGAAGGTGCATCTTGGTTTGGCTTTGAAATGATAGTGACCACTTGGCAGTGGACTGAAGATCAGAACTTGTGCAGTGGTGGCTGGAGTGTGCTTAGAAGGCTGTCAGCAGCATGCCTGAGTGTCCCAGCTGTGATAACTGTTAGCAGTGAGCATAAAACTCCTCTGAACTGTTATCTTGCATCAGGCTCATTGCCCTGTATCATAATGAGGCTGGTGTAACATTTCCAGACTGTGGAACAGCAGCATCTTCAGTCTCACCTTTGTCAATGGAAAGTAAATTCTTTCATCTAACCAACAAAGTCCCTTTCTCTAGAGTGCTGGCAATATCTTTGCTTTGCCAAAACAAAGCTTCACTAAAAACAAAGGGAAAGCCTGAAGTAATCAAGTACTCATGTTGATGGCTTTAGAAATACACTTCTAATTATGCTGCAGGCTACATGAGGGTGATGAGTCAGTATAGACTACTCACCTATTGAAATGTCTCCTTGGCTGGTAGCCTTGGAGGTCTGTGGCATTTCTCTGTTAGGGGTCAGCCATGGGGTCTACTGGTGTAGCGCACCCAGAGCTGTACTTGGGGCAGGCCTATGGGAGTAGACCCAAGAGACAAGCATTCCCTGTTAAATTTGACAGTCTGGGTTTGGGGAGTTCAGTTGGGTGGGGTTTTAAGGTGGTTGTTTAGGTTTTTTCCTGTATTTTGGTGGGGTTTGTTTGTTTTTTCTTAAAAATCTAACAGATTCACCACTTGTACTGCTTTTCTAGGAAAATATGTTGTGTTCTTCTTCTACCCCCTGGACTTCACTTTTGTCTGTCCAACTGAAATCATTGCCTACAGTGACAGAGCTGATGAATTCAAGAAAATCAACTGTGAAGTGATTGGAGCTTCAGTTGACTCTCACTTCTGTCACCTTGCCTGGTAAGAATCAGCCTTTTAATCCAACAAACTGTTCTGCCTGGCCTCAGTTCTTGCAGGAACTGAGCCCAGAGCGTATTCACAGGCACTTGGTAAGTATTGGTAGTGCCAGGTGCTGCTGAACAGAGCTGAGCATACTGGGCATCTGTTCTTTTGTTGCTGCATGGCAAATTGAGTATGATATTGCAGAAAGGATCAGCCTCATTGTACCTTGAGCCCTCATTCTGAACTGCCCTTGTTTTTAACATGTAAACTTTTCTTCTTTTAGGGTCAACACTCCTAAGAAGCAGGGAGGTTTGGGCACTATGAAAATCCCCCTGGTTTCTGACACAAAGCGTGCCATTGCCAAAGACTATGGGGTGCTGAAGGAGGATGAAGGTATTGCATACAGGTAATGTGCCAGAGGTGAAAGAGCTGATAAAGTTATGTTGCAGTGCATAGAGATGAGCACAGAGCTTGTGTACACTTGAACACCTGCAGCCAGCTAAAGCTATTGGCTGTTGTAGGTGTGAGCTCCTGCAGGCTGTCAGACACTCCTGCAAGGGGAGATGGTCCCTGGTTCTCTGTGGTGCTTAGGCTTCCTGTGCTTTTAAGTTAAATTCTGCTTCCCTTTGACTGCCTGCTGCTCAGTGCAGGAGTCTCATGCAGGTGAGCTGCAAACAATGATAATTCAAAGACCTGCATAGTCATGAACATGATTACAAGTATTTAATCTAGTGATCAAAGTGCAGATTAATTAAACCCCAAGTCTTTAGTTTGCTCTTCGTAAAAGTTGTCAAGGGAGCTGAGCTTCTGCTAACTCCTAACCTGATGTTGGAGGACTGATGAGCTGTTGCTTGTTGTCTTTTTGAGAACAGTGTGTAGTGAGGTTTTTTTTTAATGTGAGAATGTCTCTCTTTGAATTTTTTTTCCTTGTGTTTCTTTTCCTTTTTTTCCCTACTAGTATCTTCCTTGAGTAGTATCTTCCTGTGTCAGTGCTCTGACTTGCCTCCTGGCCCTCCTAGTTCCTGTTGAGCTTACAGCTGCTATTGTTTCATTGCTGTGCATGCACCAAGGTGTTAGTTGCTAGGAAGAGGTCACAGTAAATGGTACAAACAGTGCCATAATCAAATAGTGAACCTGAGGTTTTGAAACTCATGTCCGTCTAATCAGCCTTTCAAAAGCTGTGCTTAATTTCAGGGCTGGTTTTTGTTTGTTTTTAGGGGTCTGTTCATAATTGATGATAAGGGGATCTTGAGGCAGATTACAATCAATGATCTTCCTGTTGGCCGCTCTGTTGATGAAACCCTCAGACTTGTGCAGGCCTTCCAGTTTACAGATAAACATGGAGAAGGTAAGAGAGCTTTTCAATTTCGTGTTTTCTCTAAAGAACAGTATTAACTAGGCAGATTAAATCAAGGATCACTGAAAGGTACTAAGTACATGTATCAATCTGTGCACTGCAAGTAATTGTGACTGTTGAAATGCAGCTGGTTCTGTAAATCTGCTTGTTGAAGGACACCATAATGCTTTATCCCATTCCAGTTATTTATCACTTGAATACTTGCTCATGCTGAGATTTCACTTAAATCAATTTGGTGATGGATGTCTTGTCCAGCACATAGAAGTTGCCTCTTTCAACTAGACACAGAAAATACTTGAGACAGAAATTAACATGTAGTAACTTAGCCTGTAAGAGTAAGCTCGATTTAGATTCTGCTCTCAGATTTGGTAGGTTGAGACCATCAATACTAATGTGGTGTTTTATGCAGCCTGTTAGACAAACTACTTAAATTCCTGAAAGTCTACTGATCTTTCTGTCAATATATAGTGAGGGTAAAATGGATGAGAGTCTCTGTTCCCATAGTTCAGGCAGAATAATGTGTTTGGTACTGCTAGCTTTTCTGCAATGTGAAAGAAAAAAAAGACACTGCAGATAAAAAGTTAGAACCAAGTTAGAGAAACTCAATTGCTATGCAGGTGTTAGTAGTCTTCAGTTGTCATTAACTGATGACATGTGTTGCTGCTGGTCATACTCACTGTGCTTCAGAAGTGGTAAATCAGTGGCAGGTTTTATTAAAATGAGCTGCTCTCGTGACTGTGGCATATAAACATATGTCGTGAGGAGACATCAAACATTTGATGATGGAGAGGTCACTTGTCATGCAAATGAAGCCTTTAGGGGTTTACTGTGCCTTTGAGTAGTCAAAACCTGGCAAAAGGTTTTCCTTTAGAACTTTAGGACTGCAGTCGCATCTAAATCAGGACAGACCAGAGTAAGATGTGTAGCAACACTCAGAAGCTGAGCATTCTGTGGCTAAAATTGCCAGTCCTGAGTGGAGCTAGCAACCAGCATTCCATGACAGTAAAGAAGGAATACTATTCAAAAAAGGCTGCTCAAGGAGCTGATGGAAGTTTGAGACCATGCAACCTCTGCATCATGGTGGGTTTTTGACAGCCATGTAGGGGAACCAGTAACAGTTGAACGCTATTTCCCGTGCCCCATTCAGCTGGAGGCCTGGACCAGGGTGGATTAGAGATAAGGGGAATACAGACTTGGCTGGATCCAAGGAGATAAGTGTAGTGTGGTGTTAGAGCCTTTCTGACCTGGCTGCTGGAGTTGGTGTTACCTTTGCTATCAAACTTCCGAGAAGCTTTTGAGTGGGGCTGGGAGAGGTGCTTGTGTAAAGGGCCCACTGTGCCTGGGCAGAAACCTGGTCTGGGTGTTACTGCCCAGTAAACAAATAGAAACAAGCAAAACAGAGCATCATGTGACACTGAATGCACTGTCTGTATGTTGCAAAGATCTGTACATGTTCTGAGTTGCTACTTTGCTTTAATGTTGTGTAAAACATGTTCTGCAGGAGCAGCTGGTAAGACTTAAACATTCTTATCATTTCAGTGTGCCCAGCTGGCTGGAAGCCTGGGAGTGACACAATCAAGCCTGATGTTCAGAAAAGTAAAGAGTATTTTGCCAAGCAGAAATAAACATTCAGCCTGAGTGGAAACTAGTATGCCTTACATAAAGAGCAAGTATCAGTTACTGAACTTTGTTTAAGTCATTGCATCTGAGTCAAGGGATCATGTTATAGTTATAAACAGTAACTTTTTTACTTGAAGGAAAGTTTGTCCTGTTGACAGTACCTTCATAGCAAATCCTAACGATCAGTATCTGTACATCAAGCCCTGTTGACCTTAGTGACAATGCCGTGTCTGTGGTTAGCCATGTGTTACATAGAGCAGTGCTATCCTTTTGTAACTCTATTAAACTTGTGAAAAGAGCACACTGTCTACTGTTCTTGTATATAGTCATCAGGAGACCTGGGAGCAGTGCAGGCTGCACTTCTGAAAGAAAGTAGATGTCTTGAGTCATAAAGGCCTTTCACTACAGCTCTATTAGAATGGAGAGAAAAAGACTTGCTTTGCATGTTGAAGTAATAAAGTACTCCTCACACTCTTTATGACTTGGCTGTTAGATGGAGGATCAGGCTGTCAGGCTTAAACTCTGGGCACTCTGGTATTGCTTGGAGCATGGGACTGACAAAGGTGGGGCATCTCCTCATGCACCATGTCATCTTAAGTCATTCTGGCATCTACGTTAGCCAAAACTGACTGTTCATGTCATTCCTGGGGATCCACCATTGAGTGTGAATGCTGTCTCTATGGGAGTGGAATACTGGGCTTTCTGGAAAGGGAACTTCCTTGGATATACACCATTCATCCACAGTCTTTCCCACTACATGTCATGGGGGTGATAATATGCCAGTTATCCATTAGGTTGTAGTCATATGATCTGGATCAAAAGGGTTGCATTATAAAATCTGGTACTCAGGTGTGCTCAGCCTTGTCTTTAATCTTTGTGTTTCAAGTGATTATGTAAAACTCAGAGCACATGACTGGCCTTAAGTTATACCAAAGCTGTGACTGCTGTGTAGCTTCATAGTTCAGTGTGGCTTGTGATAGGGCTAAACTTCAAAGCTGACGACTTGGGTAATGAGCCCTTGCCTAACAATGGAAGGGAGTTAGAGCCATGTGATCTTCATGTACCTGTGAAGATTAAATTCTTACTGGACCTTGTAACCATCTTCAGCTCAGGTTGTAAACAAGTTCTGTCCTGCTTAAAGTCAGCAACACCAAAGATGAGGCCCAGGGCTACTTATGTCACTCAAAAGTGAAATTTGTATGCCCTGAGTAGTAAATTTGTTTTGTACAACTCCAAAAAGTATGTGGCAGAAGCCTTGGTACCAAATAGTTCAATATCTACTAAAGTAGCTAATCCCCACGAAGATATGTGAAAGTAATGTTTAGCTGGATCACTTCTGCTTAATTTTTTAAAAATCCAAAGTCTCAAATGAGGCCAGCTTCCCAGGAAAGCATTGATAAGTAACAGGGGCATTCATATGGTTCAAAGTAAAATGAATATAACTGAGCATGGCTGAATGAGAAGTTACCAAACTTTCTTTTCTAGCAAGTGAAAAGGATTAAAGTTAGGGCTAAGCTAATGTTAAACTTACCTTAGTTGTTATATTAGCCTTGAAATGTAAAATTAATTACAGTAGTTACTTGGAGGGCACTATGTCCCCAGCTGCCACATCTACATAGCTTTTTAAATACTTCCTGGATAATAATTGTACCACTTCCCTGGGCAGTTTGTTTCAATGTCCAACCACCCTTTCAGTGAACAAATTTTTGCTTGTATCTAAGCCAAACCTGAGGCTTAGATACAAGAGTGCGAATTGAGGCCATTTCCTCTTGTCTCATTGCTCATTAGTTGGGAGAAGAGACCAAACCCACCTCACTACAACCCC
Source organism: Camarhynchus parvulus (assembly GCF_901933205.1). Classification (NCBI taxonomy): domain Eukaryota; kingdom Metazoa; phylum Chordata; class Aves; order Passeriformes; family Thraupidae; genus Camarhynchus; species Camarhynchus parvulus. The sequence goes on from NC_044578.1 coordinate 9,271,918, forward strand.
TTTTAGGTAGTTGTACAGAGTGATTTTGTAGCTACTTGGTCACCTACCCCTGGACATAGAGGATTAACGGGTTCTCTGATGTTCTGCCCCAGAACCTCGCTCCAAAAAGGGGATCTTTATGTGCCTATCCCAGGCCCTGGGAGGGAAGGTGAGGGTCTGAGGGTGGCTCTGACCTCAGCAGCTGCTGTGGCTGCTGTCAGGAGAGGTCAGAGCTGCCCTGCAGCACATCTGGGCATAGGAGTGTCCTGTGGAAACACCCCTTGGGTTCATTCATCCCACTCCCCTGGTCTGAGGAGGTTCCTTCACATGCTGTAATTTCCTGTGTCCTGCCCACCTTGAGCTCCCCCACACTGGGAGGCTACAGACTGTACCTGCTTAAGGATCACAGTCACAGGTGAGTGATGATACTGTGGAAACTGCAAACAGCCAAGAAACCAAATCCCTGTGGATTAGGAACTGTATTACAAGTGTACATTAAAGGTTTGACAGTGGGAATCAGTGCAATTACACAATTCTTTTTCATTCTTCAGCCACATGAGTCATTCCTGGGAAGGTTTGCTATGCTGTCATTTTAATGTTTACATAATTTACATTTCCAAGAGAATAATACACAAAAAATGTGTAACAAAACTTCTTCAAACCAAGATTATTTCATTGTTAAAACTCTGTATTGATTTAGATATAGCGCATCATGACATCTTAGACTGGTGTAACTTTTATGATACTCAAATAACTATAATTTATTTAGTTTTTTATTATTCTAATAATTTATTGAGGTAGGGTTTTTTTCCATGGACCAATGGATGCAGATGTATGTTCATTACAATTACAAACTGCTTTTGCTTTCACGGTCGACAGGTGCCATAATTCCCAGTGAGGTAAACACCTCCCTCAAGCAGTGCTTGAATTTGACAGGATGAGTAGCTGCCTAGTGGGATTTTCCCTGAAGATGTAAATCAGAAAGGATAGATGTGATATTTGTTTGGTTGGTTTTTTGGATTTTTTTTATGTGTGAGTGACTGCACATCTATTTTCCTAGTTTGAGTGTTTATTATAAATATAACCTTTACCCATTTATTTCTTTAGAATAGTCAGGTGAAGGGGAAACTGAAATATATCTTACTGTGTCTTTATCCTAGATCTCTTAATTTGTTGCTGATTGCTGTGATTCCTGGGGATTTATGTAACCATTCCTCAGCTGGACAGGGGAGACAGGGGAGAGAAAATAGTGGAAGGTTCATGGGTCAAGGTAAGGACAGGGAGAGATCACTCACCAGTTACTGTCTCAGGCAAAACACACTTGGGAAATTGGCTTAATTTTACTACCAATCAAATCAGAGTAGGATGATGAGAAATAATGAGGCTGCAGGGGAATCTGCTTTGGAGCACCTCCTCCTCCTTTGTCACTGACCTGGTGTCTGCTCAGCTGTTTCTCACATTCTCCCTCTCCTCTCTGCAGTTGTAGGTTGTTGCACAATTGTCCCCCTTCTTAGCTCTGTTATCCCACAGCTGGCTCCCTTGGAAGCTTCGAGGAGTTTCTCACAGCAGCCACTCCTGTCACCCCCCCCTACTACTCAACTTTGCCACACAAACCCAATATACCCACATTGTGCTCTCAAATTATCTAGAATTAAAAAAACTATTCCCTCATGTTTGTGACGGATATTTGTAATTAAGTTTTCAGATAATAGCGTTTGTGTAGGAGCAACTTGATTTTTTTGGAATGCATAATACAAAGCTGTGCATCAGACATAAATTCTGTATATTGTATCTTGGCATATATAGGGTGTGATGTTCGATATTCAACATACAGAATCGAACCTTTACTAGATTTTGTACAACTTCTGAGTTAGTTATTTCAAAATTAACAACTGTATATTTATATTTAGATGCTTAGAAGAAAGAAATTGCCTCTTAAGGCAATTAAAGAATTACCACTTTGTTACAAAGCAAGCTTCTCAGTAGTTTTGGAAAACAGTATAAAAAGTTACTAATGTTTAAAAGTACTATTTTCTTAACAAGTATTCCGTCCTTTTTATGAGGCCTTTGTTGAATATGTTATTGGATTGTCCAGCAAATCAATAAAGTTCAAAGAACAAAAGCAAGCATTTTATATCTCACAGGTATTGCAAAATGATGCCCTTTGGTTAGGAAAGTCTGTTTGCAAAAGCTCCATGAAAGCAGCTTTTACTAATGTTACACATCAAAATAACAGTTTTGTAAAGATTATATTAAAATACTCAGGTTTATTGTATTAAGAGTCTGAAATTTTCAGTGTTTATCCTGATGCATATTTCTAGATTGATAGAGAACTTAAACCAGAAATGTCTTGGTTCTAATTTGCAAAGGGTGAAATGAGGGAAGTGCAGAGTAGTGGAATGGAACACGCTTGGACAATTAATTCAGAAGTGTTAGTGTCTTTTTTTTAAAGTAGAATTTAATGGTACATACAAAAACAACACTGAACAAGGAAATCAAAGAAATGTTTTTTGCTCATGAATATAGTAGCTCTATTTTTAATCCTTGGAAAGAAAAAACAGGAGTTTGCCTTTAATGTAGAGTCAGACAAGCTCTGCATTACCAACGGCCCTGTGCTGCACACCCCTGGGTGGCTGCAGGAGAACAGGCTGTGAGTTGTTTGCAGTGTTCCTGAACAAGAGCTGAGCCTGTGGGAAGCAATTCTCACCACACCTAGTGATGAAAGGTTTGCTTCAACGTGAAATTTGGCTCTTTCACCTGAAACCTGAATCACTGTACATGTTATGGGGACACGTGTCTGAATTTAGAATGTTTCTGTGCAAGAAACCATTTGAGTTCAGATATGTGACTAAATATAGGTGAAGTCATTAAGGTTGCACTGTCCTCTGACACCAAGTGCAATAGGTAGGTTTATGTTCCATATTCCACAGCAACAGATTTTTGAAGTATCTGCACTGATGAGTAAAACCAGTATCTTTTGTCTAGAAAGGAAAAAAGTCTTCAATCTACACTTGATTATACCCTAAAATTTATGTATTTCATCAAATTCACTTTTCATAACAATAAGGCAGTTTTTACATTTTGAATGACTGAAGCAACAGTAAATTATTCAGGAAGACTAGTGTGAACAATACTGGAAAAAAGGTTATGACATAAAATTAAAACCTAAGACTAATTCCTTTAAAAGGAATAAGAGGGTTTATGCATTCACAGAAAAAGCTATGATTCTGCATAAATTTAGGAAAAAAAGGAAAATCCCTCCACTCCTTCTGTAATGCACTTAAAGGAATTTTTCTGTCCCATGGTTTGTTCTACATGAGGAAGAAACCCCAAGCAACTTAGTGTAAATGTGTCTGATCTTCAGAACTTTTCAAGGTGTTTGGGGGAAAAGAAAACAAATGCAGTTATTAAAAGTAAAACTGCTTTCTCACTGAGTTATGTACAAACATCAACAAGGATAACATGAGAATTATAGATGCCATATTCATGAATGATAGTAGCCATTTCAAATACTTGTATGCATATATAATCACATTTTGCAGATTTTGGTATATTACTGGAGAGATTTTAATCAGTCCACTAAAATATCTTACTGCTCATTTTATGACAAAATACTCAATTCTTTCAAGTTTCCCACCATATTTCCTAAGGAATGTGAACATCTTTTTCAGTCACAGAGGGAAAATAAAAGCTCATTTGTGTTCCTTGGTGCTCTGTTTCCTCCTTGAAAACCTAGAAGGGAAGTACCCTGTTCTGTTTTCTGAAGGAAACGTGATGGATGATCTGTCACAGGATATGTGATAGCACAGGAAGCCAGTGTAACAGCAAAACCCCTCTCATGAATACATTTGTCTATTTTGGTAGATGAATCTGTGAAAGTTCAGCTTGCAGAGGTGCAGCTGTTTCTCCACTGCAGTGAGCAGCAAAACCACTTCCCTCAGAGGAAGAGTTTTGAACTGCTGCTGCTGAAGTCAGTATTCAAAGCTAATTTATTAAACACACTTTTTGCATGAGGCTTAACAAAGAGTGCTGACAACCACACTGGCACTGAGCAGTAGCTGCCACTATCTTGTTTTTTTTTAAATACATCAGTCTTAACTTGGGGGTTTTTGATTCAATTTCAGTTCAAGTCAACGTGCATTTTCAGAAATATAACCCATGTGAAATAGTAGTTACACCAACAATAATTTTGGTCACAAATGAATAAAAGACCATGAATATTATACTGAATGAGTAAAATTATGCTTCTGATCCAGAGGAGGGCAATCTAGCCCTAAAAAAACCCAAAACAAAAACAGCAAAAAACCCAACCCAAACCAGACTGTAAAATCCCCATCAAAACAACAAACTAGAAGAGTTCCCTGCTCTCCTAAGGTTGGCTATTTTTGACTGACACACCAGCACACATTTACACAGCAAAGCATCTTTAGTTTTCCATAGTTCAGAGGAAAACAGCATTGTTACAAGCCATTCTTTTTATGGGAGAAGGAAACAAGTCAATATCAGGAATAAAGTCTGCCATACTCTTCTTCATACTACAAAGAAAGTTTAGTGTTTATTATTGTACCACTGAGATGTAACTGATTCAAACTGATACCAAAACCCACCAAAAGTGTTTTAGGAGGTGTTTTCTGAGCAACAACCCTGATGGTTGTTGGTAACCAGGTTAGATTGTGCTTTGTATTTAATTGGTATTGTCTGTCAAATCTTTAATTGTTATAAAAATCTCAGTTATTTTTAGGGAAAAATAAAAAATAGGGAAAAACATAAGGATAGTAAGAATGGTAAATGCATGAAACTATTACAAATTAGTTAATTCTCCATAAATATTTTATTAGCTTGAAATGTACTGAATATCTTGTTGCTAAAACTGAATTTAAATTCAAGTAGCTTTTAATTTCTTTTATTTTTCCTGTTCAGCTCTTGAATACTCACCCTACTGGTTATACTGAGGAAAAGAGTTTTTAATAAATGTTTAAAAATTAGGATTTAGAGAACAACTTGCTTAAAAATGTAAAATGTGATACTTGAACTAGTAAATCTATCCAAGTATTTGCAATTACTTGTTTGACATTTGCAAGGGCTGCAACTAAGAATGCCTTCACAATGCCTCAGGATCCAAGGCTGATCCATTCCTCACCATGTCTGGTCTTGTACCAAGAGATGAGGTAAGTCAAACATGTTCTCAAACTTCAATTTTATAAGACAAAGGCCATTACACTGCAACCAGCAAGGGGAGAAATCTACTCACTGTGTATCTCACTGAGCAGCTGTGAATCTCAGTGAGCTGCCTGAGAGGAAGAAAGTAATGCCCAGTCCAAGTCACTCCAAAATCACTGTAGTAGGAATGGATATTGCTAAATATTTGCACTTTGTTCTGCCTGACACAACTGTGTATTCCCAGAAGCACAAGGAACATGGATCTGTGACTCTGTTCACTAATAGGTTTTAACCAGTAAAAATTCCAGTACCTACAGGCCTTACTTTAGTGCCACTGAAGGAAAGTCCCTCGGTCATGTCTGACTGGACATCTGCAACTTTTGTTACTGTTAAGAACGGAGGAAGAAATGAGAAGTGCACTGTCATGGTGCTTGCTGTTATAATGCTCTTGCTGTGAAGTGACCTGGGAAAGATAAACCTTTATTGGACTTACTCATAATGTGATGTAGGTTTTATTTTTTATATCCCAGTGGGCCTGTGATAATAGTTTACCAACTTCTGCTAAGATAACCATTTTTTTCCCTTAGTTTCCAGATACTGGACTGTGTGTGTCTTAGGTAGCTCACTCTTTTCAGGATATTAAAAAAAACATGATTGATTCTCGCTTGAACATCTTGAGTTCTCCACAAGTTAAGAACTGCACTGTTTAAATAAAAATACTCAGTACTGAGATTTACTTACAACTTTGTATATTTAGTAACCAAAATACCATTTGAAGATAAATAAATTACAGAAATTGAAATGCAGTGACCATGGTAATCTGTTTAATAAATTAAGACAAAATATTAAATATTTGTAAGAAATCAGTACCAAAAAATCAAAATAATTTACTTTAAATTGTAATATAAAAAGATAGATTTGATTCAAATCTATATTTATCCTTCTAAGAGAATCAGTATTTTGTCTTTGTTACTAGTATGAGCCATTACCTCAAGCCCCTGTTAAATTACAGTTCAGTTTCAAAGTTCTGAAACATCAAACAAATTTGAACCAGAAGCAATTCTGTAACAGAAGAACAGATTTTAAACAAATTTCATTCTTTACCTTAAATTAAACATCACAATACCTCTATCACATTCTAGGTCAGGTGCCTGCCTTAGTCAGAGATGAACAAAGCATGGAAAGCAACAAAGACTTTTTTGTAACAGCAAATGCAGTGAACAAACCCAGTGATCACACGCTCACTACTCTGTTTACAGGGCAGCAAACTTGTTATCCTGAATTTGGATTACAATGAGTTAGTGTACTGACTGTGACCAACTGTATCAAGCAGTGAACAATGGTGAGGGCAACCTTCCTGGTGGAGTCTCCAAAGCTTTGAAGAATCCCAACAAAAAAAGAAAGCGCTCAGTTCTGCAAAGTGAGTATATCTTCATCATCATGTTAGTACTCTCAAAAGGAAAAAAAGTGCCTGTCCATTTGCAGCATTGCACTGCAGTCTAGTAAAACAACTCCCACAAAATATTATTTTAGTGTACTACTTTAACGAGATCTGAGCCTCAAATTGCTCAAAGAGAAATTAATTCCTGATTTCCAGGTGCCTTGTACCCTCTGAACAAATGTAACAGGACAAAGTAATGGAAAAAAAATGTTGCTTCTATCTGAACATGTTTAATCCAGCAATATAAGTAACATAAATGTCATTAATATTTCCCTTTCTTCTGTGCTTGTTTGCCTGTGCATGTGACAAGGCCTTGTGCCATGGCTTTTACATGTGTGCAGGTTTACAATCTTTCCCACAAAGAAAGCACACCAGGAAACTGTGGCAGTAACTGGGGGGGGTGTGCTGTGTGCTGGCACTGAAGAATACTTTTAACACAAATGTGGTCTATCTTAGAAAAGGCCACGAGAATTGTCTTTTTCAGTCAGTTATGTTAACATGAGTAAAACCTCCAATCATGTGGATATTACTCAGCATCTTTCCAAATATTCCAGTCAGCTCTGTGAATGGATAAATGCTTAAATGTGACCTAGGCAAGGCTGTAAAGACTGGATATGTGCTCCCTAGGGAGGGTCATGATACAGGATAGTAAAATGCTGGCTACATCTAAAAAATACCTGCCCCAAGTTTAGACAAAATCCAACTAAGTAGTACAATGACTGATTTTTTTTTTTTTTACACCTACAAAGAATAAAACCAGAACATTCAGAAAGAGAATTTTTGAGAACAAAAGTGATTTTTCTAATGAGCAGCATGGATTTTGGAGTTGCCAGGATGTCTAAACTACTCCAAGCAGCATGGATTTAAAGTTGCAAGGATGTCTAAACTACTCCCAACCAAAGGCTAACAGCAGCATACTGGGCTCCCCAAAGGACACCCCAGATCAGCAGCAGCACAGAACAGACAGCAGAGCAGTGCTCCTCTCTCTGGGGACCTTTGAATGCAATGTTTGCATTGAGGCTCGGATTTGCCATGTCTGTACCACCATAACCATCCTCCTTCCTCCTCCTCCTCCTCCTCCTCCTCCTCCTCCCCCTCGGCACCGGGAAAAGCCGTGCTCATGAGTTACCCTTTTGCCCTCGGCGGAGCCGCTTTCTCAGTGAAATGTGATTCTCTGGGCTTCCTGTGAGAGCCCCAGCAGCCGGAATCTCTCGGCTGGTGGAGTGGCAAAGTAGTTCTTTTGCTCCTCCGAGTACCTTTCCTTCACTTCAATGATGTCCCTGTAGCGGCCGTCCTGCCAGTGGAAATTGAACTGCTCCAGCAGCTCAATCCTCTTCTCCTCGGAGCTCACACAGTCCACAGGGAGGGGCTGCTCCAGGAATGGCACCTGGATGGCCGGGAAGAGCAGCAGAGCCCGGATAGCAAACCAGCCACCATACTTGGGATGGATACAAACGCCAAAGATCTTCTAGAAGAAAAAAAATATCCAGTCTGCCTCACTTTGTCCAATCAAGGTTAGAGTTCAAAGCATCCATCAGATGCTTCTCTCTCTCCCAGCCTTCCCTGGAAGAGCTGTACAGAGCAGAAGGGAAAGCTTTCCTGAAAGTGTGGCTCAAAGCACTGCATTTCACTCCCACTTTCCTGTGCCCACACACACCTCCCTGGATTGTGGGGAGAGGTTCCTTTCTGAAAATCTATTACAGAAATTAACCACAGAGCATTTTCCCCCCAGTTTGTAATGCTCTAAGCAACAGGTTTTCCTTTACACTGCCATTTATTCTTCTATCTAAGTAGGTTCAACAGATTAAGATATTTCTCTCCATGCACATCTCCCTACTACCCTGAAGAATCTCGGAAGCTTCCAATTCCCACCTGCAACACTTTATGAAGCTGTATGTGCTCTGGACTTTGTAGCTTCCTGCAAGATGAACTAATGACCAGTGAGCAAACAATCACTGTACAGTTCAATGTTTGCAGTTCAATGGTTCTTCCCAGACTGTGTTTCTGCCTCACCTTTTTCCCCCAAGGATCGAGCTTCACATCCTTCCTTTGGTAGTAATATGCAGCTCCAGCAACGTGGGCAGCTGTCTGTGCCAGGAACTTGGGCTTTCGGCTCGGCAGCATCTCATAATCAAACATGATATCCACCCTCTGGTCAGGGAATTTCTGGGAAAATATGAAAACATCAGCCCAGGCTCATGGAAAAAGCCTTGCCACTCCAGAACTGCTAGATGGCAGCAAATCAGACACATGTGAAGCCTGCAGACTCTCACATCCTGCTGCTGAATTCTGTCAGCAGGTTGGAGGCTGTGGCATTCAGCCTGTGCCTGCAGAGCTCCCCCACAGCTGTGAGATGTAATCCAGAGGCAGAACATGCAAGTAAAGCACACAAAGCCTGCTGATGCTCCCTCCTTCATGAATAATGCTTCACCCTTCCAAAGAGCAGGGCAGGAGCCTGCAGGGCTTTGTCTGCTGCTCAACCCACCTGGTTATGTGCCACAGCACTCCATGGAATAGGGATTCCAGCTTCTTACCTCCTTCACACGGGATAAATGATGGGAAACACACTGATCCACAGGATCCCTGATTATTTTTAACCGTTCTTTGCTCACAAAAGGCTTAAGGGCCTTGTCGAACATGGACGGTGTGCTGAGGACCACAAAGGCCAGCGTGTCATCTGGGTAGGGGAGGTGGAAGGCTGGCTGGAGAACAGCATTGTACCACCCAACCTTGGCAAAGAAACACAAATTTCCATTAGAACACAGACACCACTCTAGTACACATGCAGGAATGTAAAAATGTGGAAATAACTGTAGCCCCCTTCATTTGCAACCCAGATGGGCAACCTGCCCAGGGCCTTCCTTTCAAACCAAGTTGTTTTGCACACCAGGATTCACGTTTGGGGAAGCTGTGCTGTGAGCTGTGAGATAAGAATCACACACAGCATTCAACTCCAGTCTGCCCTTTATCCAGCTCTGCTCAGAAACCTAGAGGGAAATATGAGCAATCAGTCTTGCCAATGCAAATCAGATTGTTTGGTTCAGATAAAGCTTTTACAGGTTTGATTTTTTTTCTCTTATCTTGGGCAAGAAACCGGTAGTTCTGTTTTGTGTGACAAGTTGCATGTTTTACTACTTCTGCAGGAAACACTTGGGTGGAATGAAGGATGTGAAGCTCTTGGCAGTGCTAAGCCCCCCCAAAAAACGTTTCTTACCAGTAGCAGGTGGATTATGACACAGCCACATTTGGATATTTGATTCCAGGGCTGGACACAGTCCAGAAACAAGAGATCAAGCCAGGACAGCAGGAAGCATGACCAGGACAGGGCTCAGATCTGCAACTGCCAAATGCAGGAAGAAATGGCCCAAACCCCCTGCACCCCACTCCTGATGCCCTGCACAGTAACATCAGTCTTTTCATAGGTTATGACAACTCCCTCCCTCCTGGGGTGCCACAAGGCCAGGTCTAACAGTCAGAGAGATGCTGAGTAATGGAACAGTAAGTTTGAAAATGAAATGTACTGATTATTCTAAATAATCAGTGAAATAACTCTGACGGTGACTCTGCAGCTGGCAATGGCAGCCAGACTGCCCATGAGGAAACAGAACAAAAACTAGATTCACTATAAAGTTTACATTCTGATATGAACCTCTAAGTTTAATCAGTTTTGTGGCTCTGAAGGTGCTGAATTGAGATGTTACAAGGAATTAGAGAGATGTGAATCTAAGCTTTGCTGGTTTCCCAGTGAACATCAGTCAGTGCACCAGGGCTGGCTGTGTCAGAATGAAATCTGGAGAGAGCTAGAGGGCTAGAAGATTTCCCCTCTGGTAGCTACAGACTTTTTATCTGGGTTCTGCCCCGAATTCTGCTGATATGTTTTAGGCAAGCAGCATTGAGTTTTCCAAATTCTGGAGGCACTTCTGTCGTTACTTCTCTCACCACCTCATTGCCTTGTACTTTTTATGCAAACAAGATCACAGCAGGAAATAGAAATATTTCAGGTGACAGATACAGCACTCCCCGAGGGAAGGGCACGTTTATTGCAGATTGATTTGTATTCGATGTTGCAGATTGATTTACTGCAGATTGCCCTGGGGCAGGTAAGGGAGGAGCCCCTGCAGTTACAGCTGCACAGGGCACAGTGGCAGAGGCTGCAGGGGCCACGGGCAGAACAGAGGTCACAGGAGCCATGAGGTGGTCAGCACTTCCACAGACAGGTGCTCCCACATTCAGATTAAAATGTAACCTCGCCTAGAGGACTTTGCCGCCTGCCGGGGCAGATGTGTCATTGCGTAACCCCCCGACCCCGCCGGTCAGGGGCCCGCACCGAGGCCCGGAGCAGCCGCGGCCGCTGCGGTCACCTTGCCCCGCGCTCCCGGGCGGGTCGGCCGGAGCCCGCGCTGCGCATCGGCCGCGCCGGCCGCAGCTGCTCCGCGGGGGCGTGCCCGGCCCCGCTCGGCCGAGGGGCGCCCCGAGCTCCCCGGGGCACCGACCCCCGGCGCCCCCCGGCCCCTGCGCGGCCCCGGGTCCCGCTCCGCGCCCCGCGGGCAGTGACGTCGTCCACGTGACGTCACGCTGACGTCATTACCTTGAAGGCGTGCGCCTCGAGGCCGAGCGGGCCCAGCGCGCTGCGGAGCTGCTCCGCCACGCGCCGCTCCATGGCGGCGGCGGCGCCGCGCGAGGCACCACGGGAGCGGTAGTTCCGGCCCGGCGGGACCCCCGGCGCGCATCCCCGCGTCTCCTAGGAGACGGCGCGACGCGTAAAGAACCACGGGAATTGTAGTGCGCGGCGCCTCTCCCCTCCGCGCCGGCTGCCCCAGAGGGGACTCCGTGTCCCAGCATGCTCAGCCAGTGCAGTCCGGCCGGGGTCCCCTCGCTGTTCCCGCCTTGTGCCCCGCCAGGGATTAGGCCTCCTTTCCTGGCCTCACGCTCTGTGGGAAAGCCCCACCTGTGTCTGTGGGAGGGTGCTGCTCGCTGAAACAGTGAGGCCTCTGTGCTGGCAATCCTTTCTCCTTCCCCTTCTGCAAGTACACGTTCTTTGCACATTCTGTATTCCCTAACATACTGGAGATTGAGCGTCAGATTTGGGTCTCCTTACCCCAATCTTTATAGCTGCTTATCACAAGCTTTATAGTACTTGTACAATGCTCTCCAGCCTGTAGTCCTGGATTTTATGAAGTGCAGGACATCAAATGTGCAAATTCTTGGGGACAGAAGTACCTCAGATACGCAAACTTACTGCTTTGTGGAGTTTCCTTATATCTTCTAGTACTACAAGAGTTCCTCCTTATTATACCCATGCCTTCTCTAGTGGGAGGGCAGATGGGTCCTGTCAGTCATGTTTAGAATTACAGTTTGTTCTTTCCAGATCTCCCTGCATTTCCAGCTTGTGAAGTCGCACCAGACCACTAACTATGTTCTTTTTTGGACTAAATTGTGAGTAATCCTCATACAAAACCTGTGTCTGCCCATCCGCTCATATCATTGAATATCTCTGTCTGTGGCACATTTGAGAGAACAGAGGAGAAAGAGCTCCAGCAGGAGCAGATCCATAAGCTATGAAGCAGTAAAAGTAAAGGCAGTGTAACTAAAGGACTGAGAGCTGCAAGAGTCTCTGGACAGATCACTTCTTGTCTAGGTTTCTGAAGTCCTGCTGAAGAAAAAGGCTGAGGGTAGCCTTGCACAAGGTTGCTCGATCTCCCTGCTCAACAAAGAGCTGGATATAAGGCAGAAAGGGCTTTGCATCTTAGATGCTGGAAATAAGAGGGTTTTGCCTATGTTGGCATGTTATATGTCCAGCTCCCTTCTTCTTCTCAATTGTTCTGAGATTTTTCTGAAGGGCTTAATGCTGTGCTGGATCAGAGGCTGCCTCCGGAAAACACTTGGAAGTGGTTGTCCCCTGTATTTCAGGTGAGCAGCCACAAAGCTCAGTCTAACAAAGCACAATCTTACAGTTTGTACACATCAGGAGGAGGGGACACCCCTTCAGGGAATTTGGGGGTGCCCAGGAGCACGCACTCTGCAGGAGCCAGCGCAGCTCCTGGTGTCAGGCGGAGCAGCTGCCTGGGAGCTGCAGGAATGTGTCACAGGAGGGTGCTGCTGGCTGGCGGCTGCTCCGAGCTCTGCAGGACAGCTCGTGCTGTGGAAATTGCTGGATTGGCAAGCTCAGAGATGCTGGGGATTGATCTCTCATCCTGCTGTTGTCCTTTGTACCTGCCCGTGGAGCACAGCTCATTTCCAGGTGTGACTCCGGCTTTACTGATGCAGAAGGAGACAGATTTGCCAGCTCTGTGAGGGGGCTCTTCCACTTCAGTCCTGAACTGGCAAGGCTTGAGGCAGGTTTGACTTCAGTGTCTGCCCTCTCCTGGAGTTAGGCTAAGTGCAGGAAGGGTGTTCAGTCCTTCTGAGGCAGCTCATGAAGGGAAGGGCTGACAGCACTGGGCCTGCCAGAGTTCATTTGGACAATGCTCTCAGGTGCACGGGTGATTTTTGGAGTTGTCCTATGCAGAGCCAGGAGTTGGACTTGACAATCCTTGTGGGTCCCTGTCACAGCACACACCACAGTCAAGACAGCCACAATACACAGAGTGTCACCATACAGCATAACACCCCACCAGAATGCTTCAAGCATCCACCATTGTTCACCTTTCAGTCCAACATTTTATTCCCCTCATCTTACATGCCTTACACCTGTGTGCCCTCTGTACCCTCTGTGGCTGGTCAGTAATCTCAGCCCTCCATATCTCATTACCCTCAGTGCTGGTCACCTGTCCTGCACAGCTGTGTGGGGATGAGGCTCAGCTGCAGCCCCACTCCCAATTACCACAAGCTGGGTGCCTACAGGTCCCTCCCAGCACAGGATATTCTGTGGTTCTAAATGGCAGCCTCTGCTGCTGAGACGTTTGTATCCTGAGGGTTGGCATCATCTGCTCATTCCACATAGGCATGGAGGATGGTACCTGCTGTTCCTTCACAGGTCTCCTTGGAGCTGTTCCCTGAGCCACCTCATCATCTGCCTTGTTTAAGCAGGAGTGTTGCTGTCTCCTACCCAGGCCCTCTGTCAGGGCAGTCTCCTTGCTGCTGTTTGGACAATACTTTACTTGCACTTTGCTGCAATGACTGAAATAATTGGTCAGTTTAAGAAGAGGTGTTCATTTGAAATGCCTGGGCTCTAATCCCTTCCCAGTTTCCCCATCATTCACATTCCTTTCTCCCCAGCTGGTGGGAACTGGCTTTGTTTGTGCCTCAAACCTCTGCTAGCTCAGCCCTTGCTCTCCCCCACCCCTACCAAGGGCTCTGCCCTGCTCCCTGGAGAGAAATGAGTGACATCTCAGCCTCCTTGTTGAAGATCCTTAGATCTTTTTGGCTCTGTTTCATCGTCCCCTCTGTCCAACCCCAGCTGCCCTCGGACAGCTGCCAGATGTCTGAACTGTCACAGGTCTGGCTGAGAGTTCATGTCACTGCTTCCATTCTCTCCCCCCTGACAGCTTTGTGCTACAGCAAAACAGAGAATATGGTTTACTTCCCTGGGGGAAGGCAGCAATGTGTCTGTGAGGTGTCTGTGTCCCAGGTATGGCTTTGTGGTTTGTTCTATTATTAGGAAAAACACAACACTCTCATTCATCCCCCCTCGGGCTAATGCTGCTGTGACGTGGCATACAGTGTGATTTGGTGTTATTAGCATGAAGCATTTATACAAAAAGGATCATTAGATCTCATTGTTCTCCACAACAGTAAATGACACAGACAGAATGTTGTACTGATTGTAACAGAAGGGATTTTCCTTCTGTTTTCCATCCACGGCTCTTGAAACCTTCTCCTGACCCTGGCAAAGAACAATTGCTCTGCATTAGGTAGGAGCCTAATGTGAGAGAGAGACTCACATCAATTGTTTGAACAGTCAGGGCAATTTGGTAACTGAAATGGAGTTAAAGGACACCTTAATTCCTTGTCAGTTTTTCTGATCTTTCTAGCTCTTGACCACAAGCATATAAATGTCTATTTTTATTAGTGGGGAAGTATTGGTGAACACTGAGTCTGGAGGTTAATGTAGATTCATTATTAGGTTTTCTTTGATAAAAAATATTGTATCAACTTGGTGAGATGGTTTCAATAATGCAACTTCATTGCAGTTCTCCTGTAATTAAATATTGATTCCCTATTTCTTTCTATAAAAGCCTAATGCCTTCCCTTATTATGTCACCCTCCCACCTGTCAAGCTCTGATTTCATGAGACGTTGTCTGTGCTGTCAACATCAGCTTAAAATGTTCCAATCTCTCTGCATTTTCCTGCCCTGGCCTCACAGCACATTGCCTCCCAAATTTCTACCACTGCAGTTGTTGGTGTGCTGTAAATCTGATCAGGGAGCCGAGCTGGTTCTAACAAGTGCGTCATTGTTTGGGCTTTTTTGTTGGATTTTTTTTCCCCTGAAATGGTGTGCTTCACAGTGCTGCTGCAGGAAAAAAATTGTGCTGGCACATTTGAGAGAACAATGTGATCGGGGCTAAGTGGGGAGGCAGATGTTCTGCTGCCAGCCCATTCACCTCTGAAAACAGAACTGAATTGCTCAGCAGAGCTGCCTTCTGCTGCACGAGGCACAACTGTTGGAAACCCCACCAAAGTGGTGCCACCCCATCCTCACCCCCAGTAACTGCTCTAGCAGGCATTGCTAAGGGACTGTCAGTGTTATCCTTCAGTCAGATCTACAGTCTCTGATCTGAAAGATCAAGTGAAAAGTCTCTTCTGGAAGGAAGTAACATCCATGGCACCTGAGGGGAAAGAAGAGATCACAGGAAACGCTTACTCCAACATTACTAACAGTCTGGGATGTGGTTTTCTAGCCTCTGGTTTAGAGATCTCGTGGTAAGGTCAGGTGTCCTGTCCCTTTCCAGCACAAACTGACCCCTGTATGGGAAGGGTTTGGTGTTGTGGCCGTGGCTCAGAGCAGAAATGAGGTGGCTGATTGCTTGTGGTTTAAACCTGAACAATGTGGAGCTGGTTGGAGCTGTTGGTGCCACAGACAGGTGAATTCCAATGCCTGAACATTTTTGCCAATATGTTCTCTTGCCTGTCATGGAACCTGTTTTCTGCTGCCTTGTGCCACTGTTTGTACCCATGTAGGAATAATAAAATGCTATTAAATTGGACTAACTGCAGTTTCTCCAAGTGTTACAGGTGTCACAAAAGGTAGGCAAAGGATGCTTAGACTCAACAAGTCTATCCTTGAAAAATTTTGGCCTAATCTGCTGGTTTTTTTCATTTCTTTTAGAGAGAAGTAAGAACTTGCTGAGATAGGCAGAGTGGTTGTCTCCACTTTTGGCTGAGGTTCCCACCCCAGACACTTCAGCTCCAAGGAGCTTTCCAGTGCCATGGAGATGGAGGTGCCTGCAGGTAAGTGGGGCTGGATCCTGCACCCTTAAGAACCTGGAAGGGTTTTCTGCTGTGCTGTGGATGACAAAGCTCTGCTGCTCAGGGCATTCCAGAGGTCACACAGATGAGAGGCTCCTGCTGGCCCAGTTTTACTGGTAGGGCTGAGTATCAGGTGCCTCAAGGCAGGAAGATAGTACAGTTTGGAGTAGTGGCATAGCACTTGGGCCAGATTTAAAATTTAGTTCTAAGAGCAGCATTGCTATGCCAGGACAGATGTAACATGTGTGTGCCTGTCTGTTCTTTCATCCTCCCTCCCCATGTAGTGTCAGGATAATGAAAAGCTGCATGTGAGGGCCAATTATGATACTTATCACTTCCCCTGACAGTGCCAAGATACCATTTTTTAATGTGGCTCCATTTTTGTTTTGGTGCTGACACACAGCCAGTGAGAAGGTGAAAATTGCTCACTTCAAGAAGGTTAGCCTCTTCATCCTTTTGGATTTATGCCTTGCTTTTAGGATATAAAACCCCCTTGTGTTTGCATTAACACTTAGCATTAAAAGAAATCAGGAACAAAGGGCTAATGTTCCTTTAAAATAAAAACATTCATGCCCTACTTTAGTAAGATGCTTAAGATTCTTGTGAATGGGGGCTGTAAGGCATATTAAACTGCCCTGTGTGCTGTTTTTCCAATTTACTAATCCTGCTGATTCAGACTTTACTAGCAAACCTGCTACAATTAACTGCTTTGTAGGTGCAGTTGTAACATGTCAGGCTGCTGTTAGGGCAATGCCTGAAGAGCCTGCATGTCCCATCAAAGGGTTAAGCTTTTCTCTAACATGTATTCTGAGGCAGATGCCAGGTGGGGACTCTTACACAGAGTTTACTGATCAGAGGTTCAAGCAAAGCCCCTCATTTAATAATAAACAGCTCATTACCTGTTGCTGTACCATTGTAGCAACTCTTTGTACATGGTAGCATCAGAACCCTGCAGGGGTTGTTATGGCAGGGGCACCCAGGAGCAGCTTGCTAGCCTAGGACACTTGGAACCACAGGCACCTCTTTTTATTTGAGTTTACGTGGCTTGTGAGGATGCTCATTGGTATTTCTGTTTCAGTGGGAGATAAATGAGGATGTTTTTAATAGGGTTTGAGACTATTGCAGAGCACACTGAACCAGCAGTCCTGGAGGGGATAGACACAGACTGCTGCTGTGCCCAGGTCTGGCACATGGGGTAAGAAGGCTGGGGAAGGATAATTCTTTGGTGTAGATTGCACACGTGTCTCCAGGCTGTGTTTTGAGCTGGTGCTGGAGAAGTGGCTGGAAATAGCTGGAGTGATGATCTCAGCAATGACTTGCCTGGGCTGGAGCTGCATGACCTTTAATGTTAACTAAAAGATGCACTCTTTACTGTGAGGAACAACTAAAACATGGAAAGGATCTTGGCTTCCCTGGGTGGGCAAACTCTTCTTCACTTGTTTGTGCCCTGGATTTTCCACAAGTGGAAGCTGTGAGGTGTGGGGCTGATCCAAGGGGGGCAGCTCCAGGGAGGGAAACAGCCATTCTGAGAAATCACTCACACACTGCCCAGTCCCACACTCAGCCAGAGACCTGAGCTGCTGTTTGCCATCTCATGCCCCCTTGTTCAGACCTGCCCCTTCTAGCCTTTCTGTGTGTTCTGCTCTTTCTCTGCAGGGGACAGGCACTGGTGCAGGGCCTGATTTGTGATTTGTCAATCAGCTTTGGCAGCTGCCAGCTGGCTGGCAGAGAGATGCTGTGGTGCTTGGCTACAGTGGGGGTGTTCCTCTAAGGTCAGAGGATTCCTAGCTGCAGTCCTCTGCTTCAGCCCTCTCTAATGGGATGGGTTGTATGATCCTGTCCTCTGAGCTCTCACTCCGTGCACCAGAACAAATTGAGAGAATTTAGTGTGTTTTCTCTACTAATGCCTTCAAATGTTTAGGTTTTTTTCTCCCAGTTATACAGTAAGTTTTGTGTTATGTTGGGCTGTGCTTACACTGTTGGCTATCTAAAGCTCTGGGATGTAGAGCTGAGCTTGGATTGTTCCTTTTAGGGAGACTATGCACAGCAGGAACAGAACAGATATAGAATGACCATAGATTTACCCTGTCACAACCCAATATGGAGCAGCTGACTTGACAAGTGCTGGTAAAATGCTTCCTCTTGTGTGCCACAAAACAGGTGGAGAAATGTTGTTATTTGAACAGAACATTCCATGATGCTCACAAGGGGGAGGTTGCTGGTTTGTTTTATGAGAATAGAGAGCCACAGTGGCAGAAAGGGCTCAGTGAAATTTCCTTTTGTGGTTTGAATTTTTTTTATTCCATTTCCCTCTGAGATAACTTAATTTTATAATTGCTGTCTGTTGAAGGAGAAGGGAAGAGGTGAATGAATGACACCAGCTTAGACTCTGTAAAATAAAGGGAGCTCTTTTCCCAGTGCTTCTTCAAGTCCTTTGTGAAAACAGGTTCCCTTTCTGCTAGACAGCCACAAATAGTTTTGTCCACAGCTGCCTTCCACCTAAAATATTGAGATCCTTTTGAAAAAGTGGGCAAAATTTCTCATCCTGCCCTTAAGATGAGATTATCAGAAGGGAAATTGAAGCAATTAGCAATTAGCTGTGTTTACTTGTCTGTGTGATCAGAAGACATAGACAGGACTAGTGCAAAGGAACACTTTGCTAATTTTGCAATTGTCCCTAGTAAAACTCTTCTCAGTCAGAATAAAATGAGTGTCCAAATCTGGCTCAAAATCATGTTCAAGAACCCATGAATCTTGTATTATTCCAAGCAGAACCTGTAATTCAGCATCAAAAGCTTCAGGAATCTGGACATAACAGCAAATTTTGAAGAAAATACTGATCAGAGCTGACTGATCATTCCTCTTCCTACTGGTCCCAAGAAAGACCAGTGAAAGGAAACACTCTAATGCTTGTGAGAGTCGTCCTGTGGCAGCTGATGTGTACTTCTGAAAGAGAGAGAGGATTAGAACAGGGGAGGAGAGAAGCTACCCTGCGGGAGATTGTCAACAGATGTTCCATTGTAGTTCAAAGAGAGCTAGCAAAAGGCTTCTGCTGCAGGGATATATTAATTCTGGGCAGTTCATCACAGGGAGACCTGTTTTATGACTGGGAGGATACCTCTGGTAACTAACTAAGCTCTTTATTTGATCTGAGGGTGGGGAATCTGGTCTACCTGTAAACAGAGAGAGCTGAACAGTAGGAACAAACATGTACTTGTTTTCTTGCAGCTGTGACCACTGTGAGTCTGATCATGATCAAGCTGGTTTTGTGGTTCAGGGGGTTATTTGGCTGATGGGTCATTGAATAGGAAAAATATTGCAGAGGAACTGAGGCTAACCATTGTTAAACTGCTGGGGCATGTGAAGCAGACCTGTGTTGAGTATGTCTTTCAAGTGCACTTATTGGACAGGAAGTGGGAACAAGCCAAGGAAGACAGTGCAGGCTGTCAGGCAGATGAATAAATCGATCCCTTTGTATTTAAAATGCACAAGATTATCAACCTATCTATGCTTCCTTCATGTAGTAGTTAATGGTTTCTTATAAAACCTTACCAATGATGCAGGATTAACTCTGATGGGGGATCTAGTTCGCAAGGTCTCTATCACCAGGCACAATTAGAAGGTCCTTTTCTGGGAGCTTCTACGTGGTTTATCTTCTGACATTGTTTTGAAGTTGTGCTCTGGATGAAGGTTGATTTTTTTCAGGTCTGTGAGGAAACATGACCCCTTTGGTATTGAGTGAGGAAGAGTCTTCATTCAAATGTGTTTGGGTGGGGAACTTTGAAGCCTGTCATTACATTACAAAGTTCTGGGAGATTAAAACAAACCAAACCACAAAAAAATTTGGGAAACTGCTGGGATACTTTTATATTTGCAGTCATGGTCTTCTAGCTTTGCTTATCACTTTGGTATGTATCAGTAGGACTGAAAATTTGGCTGTTTTATGGACAGTAAGTGCATTATTTTTGTTTTCTTTGTGGGGGATGGAAAGGAATTATTGGAAATAAGATTCCTGTCTCACTTCTGCAATGCAGTGAAGCAGAGGTAGCAAGTACATGAACATCACAGGCAGAGGCTCAGGAGGTGCACTTAGAAAATCTGTCCCTCTTCCCCCATGACACATCCACATTTATACTGATTTGATGTAGTTATAGAAAATTAAGTATGAATAATGTGGAGGTGAGCAGCCTCCTGTTTCCTTCACAGATGTCTGGGAAATGACAGTAGGCATTTCTGTTCTCCCCTGGGTATAAGAAGAACACTGGCTAGTAAAATCTTTCAGGTTCTGCATCATTTCATAGTCTTCATTACTGAAAATTTACTGCTCTGCCTCCCTGGCTGGCTCCTGCACTCCTGCTCCCTGGGTCAGTGGAATGCCTTTTTCATTCTGCTTTAAGTGGTAGCAAGCACAGGAGACTGACTGTTATCCATGGGAAATCCTTATGGGATGATCTGTCTTACAAGACCCACTCACTGTCTTGTCCACTCCAGTGCTCCTCATGGCAGTTTCTGTCCCTGAACACCCTCTGTAGCCTTATTTACAGACTTGCAGTGTGACATGATGGGTTAATACAGTGTCTAAAGCTAAAATCCAGACACTGAGACATGAAGGACAGCTGAGAGGGCAGAGAAATGGCACAGAGCACAGGTAGCCCTGCCCATGGCACAGCAGCTCCAGGACTGTCACTTTTCAGCTTCTCATATCCCCTTCCCTTCAAAACATGAGTCTGGAGAGACGAGGAGGGAAGGTCAGTGGAGGCAGATGGGTCTCAAACTCTGGTTTTCTTTTACCTATGTTTCTTTCCTTTCTATTTAACTTTAAACCCAAGTGATTAGGTTGATTCTTGGTCCCTTGCTAATTAGTAATACAATCGTGCCTTAGCCTAAGAGGCATTAAAACTAAACCCCATCAGAGGCAACAGCTGTGCTCAAGGAGAAATGCATGAGCTGGCAACAGTTGGTTTCTGGTTCTGTCAGTTCTCTTTGCTGCACAGGAAAGGTGAAGCCCACACAAGTGGTCCACGCTCCATCTCCAAACCTGGCCACCTCAGAGGCTGCACAGTCTCGTTGGAAGGTCAGAACTCAGCTGGGCAAAGGCACAAAGCTCTGTGTGTCCCAGGGGTGGCTGCCTGCACAAGCCTGTCCTGCTGCTGCCTCTCCAGCTAGCACAGCCTGCTCTGAGCTGCCTCTCCAACACGGCAGCTAAGCAGTTTGCTGTGCAGAGAATGAATCAGCTCTGAGTGGGTTTGGAGGTAAAAAGGCAGAGCAGAGAACACTCCAATATAAACCACCAGAATAATGCTGACTTTAGACCTGAGACGACTGGCTTAGTTGTGGCATGTTTGTTTTGTTTTGTATGGTTGTGTGTTGGGACAGGACTGAAATCTCTGCAGGGTTTAGAGTTCACCCTCATGTCTCCAGATTACTCAGCAAGCACTTTGCTAGGCTACAAAGCCTTTGTTTGCTCTCCCCTTGCTCTAGATCTTCCAAGGATTTGCTTTTCTAGATTTATAGTGAGAACTCTTAAGAAAACAGCATAAGCCAAATTACCAACTAGTTTCACTCACCACATTTTGCTTTTGCAATAGAACATCTTTAATACAAGCAATCTATGACAAGAGCTGACTGATTTTGCCAAAGTATTTTAACAGCTAGGAGACTCTTAGTAGGTCTGTAGCAGAAGCTGGGCTTTTGAGCACTTACCTCCCTGCAGGTCTGAGCTCCAAAGAGAACAGTTCAAAACAGCTATAAAGTTAAAAAAAAGAATTATGTGCCTTTCAGTTTGCTTTGTCTGCTGTACTATAGAAAGAAGCATGACAGATACTATTTAGGTTTGGATTAGGCTGGCTTTCAGGATATTTCTGTAAATAAGGTTTGGGGTTACAGTTGACAACATGAGAATATCTCCAATCAGAGGCAAAGGAAGAAAGTCTAAAGGTGTAGATTAGATTATTTGGTCTAGTGTGGTTCTCTTAAGACACACTTCATCTGATTTAACTGTATACATATTAATCTCACTCGACCCAGACCAGGAATGACCCTGACAAGAAGGAACACAGGCAGGGGGTGGTGTCCTTCTGAACTGTCAGAGCTATGGTTCATGGCTGTCTGGCATTTTCTAGTTATCAGCTCTGTCAGTCTTTGTGCCCAAACTGCTGCTGTTTATCTATCACAGGATTCATCGTGATCTATAAAAGCTTTTCAGTTAGATGTTTGCAATGAAAATACGAGGACTGGGACACTTTTGGCATTTGTAACTTTATTGCAGAAAGAAAAAAAATCCACTATCAACATATTTTACAAACAAAGTTGCACTTTGGTGTTGGGCGAGTTTTTCCTCACCTCTTTCCCCTGCACAGCGATGCATGGGAAACCAGAACAACCAGCCTCTGCCCTTTTGCTTGTGTGCAGACACACTTCCCAGATATGCCAGCCTGCACCAGTTCCAGCCAGGATGGAGTTCTATTTTCCATCACTAACTTGCCAACTCTGTGCCGAAAACCAGCAGCACCCTGCCCTCCGGCAGGGGAAACAGGTCTGTAGCTAGGGAGATTGCTCTGTGCAGACAATGCTTGATACAGAAGCTTTGGAGTTGTGACAATTGCTCTTTAGTTCTCATGCAATCATAGAAGAGAACCAACTCTTTTCCCTATTTTACTGGGCATAAATACATAGATGGAAGGCCAAACTGAAACCCAACTGCACTGCAGCCATTTGTCAGCCACTCAAAGCAGCAGCACAGGGAGGAGGAACTGCTGCCTTACCCAGTTCATCTATTTGAGCCAGATCTGTTCTGCTCCTCCTTTGGGCTTTCCAGGCAACTTGAGCTCAGCTGATGGGGAATTACCCCTTTCCCTGCTATGATAACCACTAACAGCACTGGGAAAAAAAAGGTACTTTTTCAAGTGAGGCTTGGTATCTGTCCTTCGTGGGGTTCAGTGATGTTGCTCCTGAAAGGAGAGGAGAAACTGAGGCTTGTAGAGCAACGTGGCAGATAAACTCTAGCCCTTGCTGTATCCTGAGGGAGCAACTGGCTTAGTCAAAAATCAAACACTCTAGAGAAGGCATGTGTTTCCATTTTCCTGCAGTCAAATGTGAGTTAGAAAACAGGAGCAGGTGTAATTACATGAAAATTGTCATGTCATACACACTCCGGTCTTTCTGACACAAGGGCACCAAAAGCTCCTCTGATTTACACTCAGAGGCTCTGGCCTGTGGGTTTCCTTGAGAGGCCTCAAGAGCCTTGGATGCAGTCTACAGCAGTGATATTTTGAGGCAAAAGTGCAGAATCTAATCAGCATAACACCAAGAAAGGGAAGGGGAGGAAGGCACCTACATCCAGGATCTGTCCTCATGACAAGACACCAACTGGCTCAAAAGACCAACATCAGAAAGTAGAGGAGCTCTGACCTTGCATAGCACAGGAGGGAGAGCAAAGCACCAGCTTTGTACAACAACTTCCAGCAACCAGATGCTAGAAGCAAAATGGGAGGTACCTGAGGAAAGGCTTGTGTTAGCCCAGGCAGGGAAATAGACTAAAGCATTTACTGGGCCTGGGAAAGGAGTTTACACATATGCCAAAAGCATCAAGTGTAGGAGACACGGTTTTCTAATTGTGGTGAGACCAAATTAGTGTGTCTAATTGGCAATAAACTGAGTCCTATCAAGCTCAGTTAAGCTAACATTATGTTCAATTTCCTCCCAGCAACTTCAAAGCAACATCAAGTAGCAGGGGCACTTCTCCAGTGGCAACAAAACTCTTTTCCCTGGTTAAAGAGAAAAGGTATGCATCTAGGAAGGAAGCAGAGTAGTCTTTTATCCTCCTGTAGGTGTTTCAGGATGGGTAATGCCAATCCTGGGACTAAAGCTGAAACAGGAACAAAAACAAAAGTGCAAGAAAACCCCCAAAACAAACAACCTTAAAAATACAGAACAAGAGGGAGCCCAAGAGAACTGACTTCCACATCCTTGGCTTCCTTAGAAAACAGCAGTCTCCTCTGCTGGCACTGTGCTGACACCACCAGTGTTAAGAGCCCTAGTCTGAAACACTTGCCCACCTCCTTTGAAGGCAGCAGCCACCAAGATCAACAGAAGAAATCCATGCAGAACACCATGGCAAAGGTTGTCTTGGCTAATTGGTTGCCACACTAAAAGGAGGAGACACCTCTTCAGGGCATTGTTTTGAGGAGAGCCTGGAGAAAAGGGTCAGACTTGGGCTCTGATTTGCAGCATAGAAACTTCAACACTGAACTATTGAAAATGTCTAAAACCAAAAACCATCTGAAAAGGATCTTTCAGTTGTGTGCAAATCACAGCCCCTCACTCCTCAGCAGATCGTCTGGGACCAAGTCCTCAAGGCCTTTTCCTCTGGGCAGTAGACAGCCTGGTTGCCTAGTAGCTGTAGAGGGAGAGAGGGGTGTCCTCCATCATGTCATCCTAGAAGCAGAGAAGAGGGTGCTTTAATGAGATGTCTGCACGCTGGCATCATGGTCCCAGCCTGGGAGACTGCTGTGCAGGCAGCACAGCCTTCTCAGCCACATCTCACAGCGTGGCATCTGCCCAGCCATCCACCTAAACGCTGTCACTGTGCAGTTCCTGGATCTTTGGGCTGTCAGTCTCTCTCCTGCTGCAGCATTTGGAGAGAAGAGGTGTGTGCAGGAACTGCCTGCCTGCTGCAGGGATGTGGAAAACTCTGGCTGTTGAAAACTCCACTCAGCTTGAAACAGCATTAGCTTGTGTGCTTAGCTGCAGTACTCCTCTGTTCCAGAAAGTTCAGGGAGTTATTTGCAGCTTCCCCAGAGCTAGTCCAGCCTCTGGAACCCTCATATATTTTTATATTCTCAAAGGGTCAAATACAGACAGACAAACCTCTCTGGAACAGAGCATAAAATCTGCTTTGTCATAGTTGCAAAGCAAATATATCAGAAAACAGGAGGAGAGGGTAGGGAGGTGTCATTTCAGGAACAAGCCTGGATGGAGCTCTCCTTCCTCTCTCTAACCTCTCAGCATTCCCCCGCAGAGTGAGGGGAAGGCAGAGAGCTTCTTTAGTGCCCAGCCTTGAGACTTGCTGTCTTGACTCAAACCTTGGATGGGAGGAGAGGGACCTAAGGAGGAACAGGAGTGTGTGATCAGCATTGGTGCTGCTGCAAACACCCAAAGCACTGCTAATGAAGGAGAGCTGCAAAGCAGTCAGGGGCAAGGCAGCCCAGGCGGGGCTGGGTGGAGGCAGACTCACCATGGGCAGGTCCTGCAGGCGCCGGAACTCTGTGCGGTTGTTGTGCTGGCGGTAGCGCAGGAATCCCACCAGGGCCAGGATGGCCACCATGACAATGAACACAGAGATCACAGTGATCACCAAGGGGTCAGCCCTCGCTTTACCAGCCAAACTGGGAAGCTCTGCAAGGAGACCAAGGGAATGAGGCCAAAGGAGAGCCCTCAAGGGCTGGAACAACAAAGCTTTGTCTTTTCTGGTTCTGCTCAGTACAACCAAGAGGCAATTTGAGGTAGCTCCAGCACTTTGCCACGTTTTGTGAGAACAGGTACAAAACAATTACAGAATCTATTACAGGCTGGAAAAGACCTCTGTGATTATCAGTCCAGCCTATGAACTAACACCACCTTGTCAACCAGACCACATCCAGTCTTTCCTTAAACACCTCCAGGGACAGTGACTCCGCCACCTCCCTGGGCAGCCCATTAAAAGCAGAGCATTTACCTGAATTATCATCACCAACATCCAACACAGAAGTCTTCTCATGCCTGGGCTCCAATGACTGTGCCAGTGTGGGCGTGCTGGTGGGGATGGCAGTTGTGCTGGCAGATGTGGAGCTGGTCACGAGGGGTGTCACTGTCACAGTGCTGGAGGCAGTAGCAAAGGATGTGCTCCGTACAATGGAGATGGGAGCAGAGGAAGTTCTGGGCTCCACAGTGCTCTCCTCTGTGGCACCCACGGGGCTCGTTCCTGCCTTGGTTTCAGACTTTGCTGCTGTGGGCCTCGGGGTCTGCCCATCAAAAAGCCCTGACTGAGAGCTGTTAGTTGTTGCTGCAAAATAGGAACAAGCAGTTATTTCAAGGGATCCAGTGCAAGCACACTGCTGTGTAGGACTGGACAAGATGGAAGCAAGACTGTAAGAAAGACTGCTGGGACTATAGGAATAGCAGCTTATTGTCAACCCTTTGGAAAACAAGCAGAGCCTTTAGCACAGCCATAGCTGAGCCACACTATAACCCAGAGTGCTTAGAAAGTCCTCTCAGTTTTCATATGTGCCAATCTGCAATGTCAGCCAACCTCAGCTGGGCCCACAAGGCCTGTCCTTGGGGGCAAAGGACAAGCAGACAAGCTTAAAGAACTTTAGACACAGCTGGGGATCACCCCAGAGCAAGACACTGGGACAGGCCTCTCATCCCTCCTTACAGGGAGCACAAAGGGGGCTGCCCAGGGACTGGGTAGCAGCACCCCCTGAGGCTGTGTCAGTTGTCACCGAATAGCAGGACCATGTGGCATGAGCCAAGGAAAACAATGCAGCTGTGCATGAACACCATGTAAATCAGTGATCAATCAGTATCTGCCTTGCATTAGGGGTGTGTGACAGCCTGGCAGGCCCCAAGATGGACAAAACTGGGGTTGCAGACCCTATAACCATGCTGCCCAGAGGGATCCCCAGAGCATAGGGTAGGATAGCGTTGCCCAGGGATGGGTGAGCTGCCACTTGTGCTTGCCCATCTCCATGTTTTGTGTTAAGGGAGGGTGTGCTTCTCCAGGGAGGCTCCCACTGAGCCCCCAGCCCTGATGCCAGAAAGGCCCAGCTAGGCAGTGCTGCTAAGGCATGTTGTTTCAGATTAGATATATGAAGGATGTCCCTGCACGCAATCAGTCAGAAAGCAGCCAGCACAATTAACACCAGAATTAATGAGGTTTGCAAAGAGGATGCTGAGCTAACATCTTTGCAAATAAATTGCACTGAACTGGCTCTGCTTAGCATTCATTCCCTTCTTCTCCCTCTCTCCAGTTAGCAGGAGAGTGCTCAGACATTCCCAGGTAGTGCATCCTTGAGGCAGGACTTGGTGCACAGGCAGTAAAGGTAAAACCTCACCCGGCCCAGTGTTCAGAGGAGGCGTGGGGGTTGCACTGCTGGCATCATCCGTTTCTTCAGTTGTGCTGAAAGGCTCTGTGACTTCATGGCTCGGCTGATTTTCTTCCAGAGTGCTGGCAGTCAAGGTAGGGGAGGGTATTTCAGTGCTGCTGTTGGCTGACAAGCTCATGTTGTCATGCTCAGGATGTGTAACTGTGATGTCCCCAGGACTGGCAGTGGTAGAAGCCTGCAGTCTCTCTGCATTGGAGCCTGCCATGGGGGTGGTGGGGATGAAGGCATCCTCCACCTCTGTAGCATGGGCCCCTGTGGCACTAAGTGTTGCAGCAGTCAGGTTTTTCTCCAGGCCTGGCTGAGGAATGGCAGCAGTCACTGGAGGGACGTCAGAGGCTTCCCTTGGCCAAAGAGAGGTTAGCGCTGTGCTAGGAAAAGGTGACACTGACTCCAAGGCCTCTGCTGTCTGCTGACCCTCTGCTGTGGAACAGAGAAGTGTGTCAGAGATCCCACAGTGAGAGGACAAACAGAGGGGAAGGACAGAAATGGAACTTTATCCCCTTAATTCCAAATCCAGCACAGGTTCACACCTGGGAGAGGGATTCAAACAGCTCCCCTGTCCTCCTGGTTTTTGAGGCAGGGACCTGTTCTAGGGGACCTTTTCTTTACCCTCCTCTCTCTCCAGTCCTGTGCTGTTCTCTAGGGTCAGCACGATGAATCCCTCTATCCTTGAGCAACTTTTAAACGTTTTTATACGATTTGGGTTTGTTAAAAGTATCACCTGAGACCGGATTCTGTAAGAAATTGAAATAAGTCTTCTTTGGGTCATTGACAAAGAGTCAAAAGAGGTGCTGAAAAAATGCAAGTGAGGAAACTGTGGAAGAAGACTCTCTAGCTCCCCTGGCCCAGTGAAGCAGAGAAAAGTGATATTTAAAAAGACTGTGGATGGCAAAGGTAAAGCACATATTGTGAGTCACCTTAGCAGTAGTGTGGGGTTCTGCTGGAGGGAAAGGTGAAATGGGCAGCAAGAGTACTACAGCTAACAGGGCTGGGGTGTGCCTTCCTGAGCTATTTATGAACACATCACCACCATGAAATACAACTGTTGTCATAGAAATGGGGAGCTACTCAGCCTCCCACTACAGCAAAAAGGGGCAGCTGCCCTGAAGGGAACTTGTAGCAAGCAAAGATCCCTTTCCCCAGATCCACAGCTGCTAGACAGTGTGACAGCGTGACAGCATACAGGAGGAGGAAAACCAAAAGGCTCTTACACTGGCTGTTCAGAAACTGTTCATAATCCTGTGAGGGTTTATCAGGGTATAAACAGGAAGAAAACAGAAATGTAGCCACATCAGGATGGACTCTCCAATTTAAAAACGTCTCATAGTCAATATTTTGACAATTTCTATTAAAGTTTCTATCCAAACCACAGAGGACTGATGAGCTAATTACAGAAAAAAATAAAGGTATTGAAGCAAATCCATCATCATGCCCCTTCTCCCCACAGTGAAGAAGCATCCAAAGCAGATGCTATCAGCAATAAACATTCATCCACCAGCAAGGCAGCCCATTCTTATACTATTTTGGGGAAATTTCAGCAGTTTTTAAAAGCTCTTCAGAACAGATAGAGTTATCAGAGCTTTTCTCCAGCTACAGCACTTAACAGGCCCTAAAAAAAGACACAATACATGGCTCTCTCAAGACCTTTGCAGTACCCTGACCAGCTGGAGAATTCAAAGCCCTGGAGCAGCCTGATGGAGCTGTGCTTCCCCAGCCCGGGGCCCCAGCCCCAGGAGGGCTCCCGCAGGGATGCACAGCCCTGCTCAGCACATTCAGAGAACGAGCTCTCACAGGGAACCCAGCTGGGGCAACTTCAAGATGAAGACCAAAGGCATAAGTGATGCTCCCTTTGGCCTCTCCTGGATCCAGACGTGCATGGCCAGAAGGTGCCTCCAAATAAAGCGAGCTCTGCCATGGAGCTCAGGTGTAGGATACACCAATAACACCTGGAAGGAAAAAAGCTGAGCTCTGGGTTTCCTGGGACCAGGCACCAAAAGGCATTGTCACCAAATGTGACAATTTCCAGCCCTAAACACAGCACTGCTATTGAGCACGGGGTGGGATGCCACCAGCTCCGGCTGCTGGCTGGGCACTGGCGGATGCTTGCTCAGTAAACACCCCACTGCCTGCTCCTGCCCAGCCAGAGACAGAGCCCTGCTGTCACCCTGGGGTAAACAGGAAAGGTGGTGCCCAGGTGCCTGGCCAGGGGCGAGCCTGGCTATGTGCTGCTCTGAATAGCTGGCCTGTGTCCGGGACCGCCTCTCATGGGGTGGCAAGTCATGACTTGAGTCATGCAGAGGAAAGATTTGTGGAGAGATGTCTTGCACAAAGGCCTGAGCAACTCTGCAGCCATCATGCCAGTTTCTGACCAGAAAAGTGATAGGCAAGATGGGTGCTAATGTCTTTGCAAGCAGCTCCATGGGTGAGGGTCTTTAGGTTAATTGGTCTTAATGTCTCTACCAACCTCAAGCTGCAAAGTTTGTTGCAGAACCCAGTTTGAATTTCTGGTAGATCCGCAGAACGCAGATAGCCTGAACTTTGGGGGGAAATGGGTGATTTTATGCACAAAAGGAAAGTCACGGGCAGATGAGTCTGGGTCCTACACACCCCTGCATCCCTGCCACGAGGTGCTGTGGGACAGGAGGGCTTGTGGGGACAAGCAAGTCCCCCCAGTCCGCTGCTCGCACAGCTTCCTGCTGTCTGCAAGAGGGACAGCCAGTGGGACTGGCATTTCCCTAAACTCTTCTCTCCAAGAAGCCACTTGGCTTCTTCCCACAAAATTATCTAGTGTCCATCACTGAGAAAATGGTTCCCGGCACAGCACTGTGGTGTGAAAAATCTGGTTTGTAGAGAATTGCAGAAGAGATTTTAAATTAGCAGGTGAGGAACAAGGGACTGTTTTGAGTATGGCAAGTGTTGATGGCATCTCAATTAGCAAATCATCCAGCCCAGCACGGCACACCCAGCTCAGGAAACAAAGGAGAGCCTAATCCAGACTAACATTCCAAAAATTCAAGACATTAAGAGATGATGGTGGGAAGACAGAAAAGGCAAGAGCCTTAGAATGGCCAAGGAAACAAAGGACTGATCACCCGGGGACAGGCAGACAAAGGATTCCCATCACCCATCTGTCAGCTCCTAAGGGGTAAGGGCACATCGAAAGCCAGCAGTCACCAAGCAAAGCACCTGGGGAAATCCCCCAGAGGTGCAACTTGTTCCTTGTGAGCTGTAGGTGCTAAAAGGTACAAGCGCTGAGTTTTTTTTCCGTTTCAGTTTAAAATAAAATCACTCCTCCAAAGGGCCTTGCTGCAATGCCACAGCTTTGTTTGCCAGTTTTATCATCCATCCAAAAGGACAACCTACTGCCATGCAAACGAAGCCTGGGGCAAAGCCTGCGGTGCAGAGGGGAGAGCAGAGCACTGTGCACAGCAGAGCACTGCTGCCTGTGCCTGTGCAGACCCAGCAAACCCCGCCCGGGCTGGGATCCTCAGGGGTGCAGCTCCTGCTCTGCTCTGGAGCTTGGTACCCAGCAGGTCGGGAAATCCCCAGCTCCAGCGCAGTTGTTGCTGCCCCAGTCACTGGGTGCTGATGGTTTTAGCTGTTTATCAGTTACCTATAGAGATGCAGGTCAGAGCTCGTTCCTCTCGAGTCTTCCCGGAGAAGCTTTGCTTCCTGCACCACATGCCAGGAAAGCCATGGTTGTACTGCCTAAGGCATCGCCCTCACCAGCTTCAGGAGACAAGAGGGAACCATGTCTGTCTTGTTTCAGATGCAAACAGAAAGAGTTAGTGTGAATGCTTCACCTTTTCTGTGATTCTCCAAGACCTGATAGCTGCAGCATTCTAGGACAGCTGGTAAAGGTGCACTCACCCTTGAATCCATAACAGAGCAGCTATGACTGTCTCAGGATCTGTAAGCAAGAGCTCTGACCATAAGAATATCTGCTTCCCTGATAGGGGACCAAGGGTGAGCTTGCTTTATATTTCAGCCTGCTGAAGCAGAGCTGGTCCCCTGGCTACAGCCCCACTCCTGCCCTGTGTCTGTGCTAACCCCCCAGGCTCAGCCTGCGCGTGGTGAGAACCAGAGATCCCAGACCACATTAGGGCAGGGCTGGTGGATTTGGAGCAGCAGCTCCCATCAGACTGCGCTGACTGCAGTGACCTCTGTCTGGGAAACAAGAGGGGCAAAGGAAGAGAGTGGTCCCAGGGGAGGAGGGATGCAGCCAACCAAGAAGCAGCCTCTGCCTTGGATAAGGATGGGAAACACTCCCAGCTCTTTGAGGGAAGGGAGGGCTCTGAACATCAGCCCACAGCTTCGACCCCTCTCTGGTATTGTCTGACAACACTGAGAGACTTCCACGTATCAACCCAAGCTGCCTCCAGCCCCAGAACAGACATGGTAAATTATGCTAAAACAGAGAGGAGTGAAGGAAGCCAGCTCTGCAGGAAACGGGGCCATTCCTGACTTGTGCTCCCAGCCCAAGATTCAGGGCTGGGGCCAGGCGAGGGGCTGAGGAAGGCTTGCACAGGCAGGACAGAGTCACTGCTGTGCCAGGGTAGTCACACAGAGTGGGGACCGTGGTCTCCATCCTCTGCCACAGCAACCACCCCACCATCGATTTGCTTCTCAGATAAAACAATGACATAGAGCAGGGTCTCAGCTGGACAAGCCCCTCAACAAGGGGTTCTGCCACAACCCTCCTGGCCTCTCTCAGCAGCATCCTCTGCACCCTCCTTCCTGTCTGACAGAAACAGCAGTCTGAGCTCCCCAAAGGTCAACACCAACCTAACTCCAATCATAGAGTTGAACACTTTTAAAAATCCCTTTTAGGATGAGATGAAGGTGAGGAAGCCCATGGCAGGCTGGCTCCTGGGGACTGAGGAGAGAGCAGGGCAGCAGGGTGCAAGCTGCAGCCACCACTGGGAAAAGTGCACAGAGTCCCAGGTGAGAGCTAAGCACAAAGATGAGAAGGATTCCCCCAGGATTTCAGAGAAAGTGCCCATGGGAGCAGGACTCCCTGGTGTTGATGTATCCTCCTGCACAGGCTGTCACTGTCTGAGGATAGCACCCCACTTAAATCAGCTTCCTACAGAATGCATGTCAAACCACTGCTCTGATTCATTGAAAAGGCACCCAAACCCTTCTTCAATGCTATTTTGGTGCACTAAATGAATTCAATTTCCATTTAAGTGTAACAGCTCCACTCACAAACAACCTGGTAAAATGGAAAAATACAATGTTTAAAAAGTCAAAGCATAAACTACAACCTGTATGTATCAAAGCAGTCATATCTTATTGCTTAGCAAACTACTTCATTAAGTGTAGAAATTATCTTTTGTTGCCAGTTATTACATTTTATGGTTACCAACCAACAGCAATTAGACAATCTCTTCAAGGAAAAAAAGCTTGAGTATAAATGCAAATAAAACCATATAGTGGGATTTAAAACCAAGGTTCTTCATTTAATTTAAAAGCAGAACTGGAAGAGCTCCTGATTAGATACTAGCTGAACCTGATCTCTTTTCCTGGAATAATAAAAATTTAAAAAACCAAACAAGCAGCAGAAGAGATTTCTGGAGTCCTTCAGGAAGGTGCCAGGTGCACCCAGGGATGCCGTAGAGCAAACACCCTCACGGCGGTGAAGCAAGCTCAGAGACAGGATCGGGTACAAGGGGCAGCTGCTTTGTAAGCTCAGCTCCATTGGGTACCTTGCAGGACCTCGATGGAGGCAGGGTGCCAGAGGCTGCATTTGCCACAGGCTCCAGTGCTCTCCCTGCCAGGGCTGATGCCCAGACTGTCCCCATCCCCATCCTGACTGAGAGAGGCTTGAGAAGTCCAGGCAGGTGTAGGCACACATCCAGCCTTGCAGCCTGCTTGGGGACCACCTGAAGCTCTTCATGGCAGAGTTTAATTCATTGCACCCCTCGTGGCCTCTGTGAGCTGCTCTGCAGGTACCAAAGCGGGGTGGGGGGGGGCTGAAAAGGGGGTGCTGAGCTCCCAGTTCAGCCCTGGAGAGCTGCCAGGCCAGGGAGGCTGCAAAGCAAGGGCTGAGGTAAGGGACAGGAATAGAAACCAGCTCTCCTGACTGGAAGGCAGGTGGCCACGAGCAGAGCACGAGACAGGGGCAGATTAGATATGGGGTGCTGAGCGAGTGTGGCACTGGGGAGGGACAGCCCAGCACCCAGCCTGCCCAGGCAGGCAGGAAGATGATTCCTCAGGGCATCTGTGGATACCAGGCCACAGGCTTGAACCACGGGGAGACAAAAAGGGGAGGCAGTGCTACCACCTCAACAGATGGCACTGCACTGGGAACCAAGACAACCAGCCAACGTGACATGGCAGAGGAAAAGCTATGGGAACAGGGATGAGCAGCCCTGGAAACAGCAACACAAATGCCAAGCACAGGTACTTCAGTACTAGGAAAACCCATAAAACAGCAGAGAAACAGCACAGCCCAGAGCACACAGTAGTGGGGCAGCACCAGCCTGATCACTACCTGCAGGAACAGCACCCCAGGGTGTCACACTTTGCCTGGCCCTGCCACACGAGATCCTCCTCACCCAGCCAGGGGAGAGAAATCTAAAAAACTTCTTTCCTATAGGTTTGCAGGAAGCTCTATCACTGATCCCCCATTTAGAGGTGAGGGCACTTATCCCAAATTTCTATGGCAGGGAAAAGGGAGAGCAGGCTGCCTGCTCATCTACCACTGTCAGAGCAGCCAGTTATTTTCCACGGGCCACATACAGCTATGGAGCACCCTGCTTGGCAGGAAGGTGCCTGGGAGACTCCCATGCTGTCTGGTTTTGTTCCTCAGCAGGGGACTGAGCAGTGGTGAAGGCTCCTTCACCCAGAAGCTGCTGGGCACACCCATGGCATGCACGGCCTGGGAAGCCTGCCCTTCTCTGGGGTTGTGTAACCCCAGTAAAACAGCAACAGCAGGGAGCTCTGGCATCAGACAGCCTGGCCCTGCTTACCTCAGGAGTCACAGCTGCAGTGGAAGAAACATTCACATCATTAGGAGAAATTAATAAGCCAGTTGCCTTAATAGCAGCCCCATGTCAGCAGGGAGCCTACTCTCCAGTGCAGTGTGGCAAGAACTGGGGGTAAGTTTGGACTTCAGGAAGCTTGCCCAGCCCTGAGCAGCCCCCAGGTCCTTCCAGCAGTGTAACTGTTGGTTCCATGGGCTCTGAGGCTTGGGGGATGCATCCTGCCCAGCTCTGAGCAGCCCTACAGGGCTCAGGATGTGACCCCAGACTCAGTGGCACTGAGCCCTATGAAAGCTGCTCCAGAGAGCATTGTGGGGATGATCACAGACCAAGGGAAAACCCTGTGGCAAGAACTGTGTCTGCCCACCCAGAGGGTCTAGGTGGAAAGGAAGGAGGGACAGGGGCTTCTGAACTATAGATTGTCCCAGCTCCCCTTTGTCTGGAGGGATGGGGCCAAGGGAGCTGAAGGAGGTGAGTGCTTTGCCCCTGCCCAGCAGGTCAAGCCTTCCTGGAAGGGCAGCAGGGAGACAAGGCCCACCCTGCTCCTGGGCCTGAGGGAAAATCATGTGTAGAAATGGCATCAAAGACTGATGGCATGACATGAAAGGTTGGGCTGGGAGTGCAGGGTCACACTGCTGGAGGAAACACCCAGAGGAGGGGACCAAGCTGTGGCTCAGTTCTGGGTGCAGCAGAACTGGAGCTGTCCTGTCAGGGTGGGGCCAAGTCCATCCACTCGTCCTTGCCCTGGGCAAACAAAGGGAAAAAATCACGGAAAATCAGTGGGACCTTGAAGCAGACACTCTGCCTGCCTGTGTGCATGGCGCCGGTGGTGCCCACAGATGGGGCTTTATGTGCTCATGCTGCTCCCAGCCCTGCTCTGCTCTCACTGCTTGCAAGGCAACTCAGCACGGGAGGGAGAGGCAGAAAAATGCCCAGACCAAAATTACTCGGGGTTTTACTTGTAAGGCTGATGGTGCTGGAGGAAGTGGATTTCCGCAGGCAGTGAAGAAAGGCTGCATTGAGAGGCCAGGGTGGGCAGAGCACAGGAGAGCAGCAGCCTGAGCTCCTCTGTGGCCCTGCTGCAAACCCAGACGGGGAGTGGGAGCAGGCACTGCCAGACAGCAGGAGCAGAGGCAATCTGTGCTGGGAGCAGTGCAAAGAGCACTCATGGAGCTAGGACAAGCCCAGCTTTGGACAAATTTGTCTGGGACTGCTGCCTTCGAGGCTAATCTCTGGGTGAACTGTTCCTTTCCCCCACCACCGTCCTGCTGAGATTTTCTGGTGTCTCATTATGGGTTGTGCTTGCTAAGGGGCATTTTATTAACAGTGGCATCTCTTCCATCTATTTTCTATTTTCACAAAACATCTGGTCTTTCAACCACAGTTGGGATTGGGTAGCAAATTTAAAAGCTATCAGGGCAAGGGCCAGGTCAGCTGCATAGGTACCATTTCCTGAGATTGTGAAGAATCTTGGATTGGGACACTAAGCAACAAAGATCCCAGGAAAAACTCAGTGCAATCTAAATTTCTGGTACATTCTGTCAGTTTGAGTCTTGGACTTTGCAGCAAGAAGGTTCCTAGGAGCCAGCTGGGGCAAGGGGCTCCCTGGGGTTTCCCAGTGTGCCCAGAGTGTGAGACACGGGGCCAGAACATAGCCCCCGGCAGCTCAGAGCTCCTCCTCCTTTCAGCGGTGGAAATCCTGAATCCTTCCTTTACCAGTGGCTGGTCACGTCCCCACAGCCCACCACAGCCCAGCCACTCTCTGTGGGGAGTGCAGCTTCACCCACATAAAGGGCGCTGGTTTGGGACCGCTCCCAGTGCTCAGCCTCAAACCCAGCCGCATCCGGCACCGAAAACCTCATCCTGAGTGCTACTCTCGCTCAGCCCCACAGGCATCTATTCTAGGGTTTCCCCAGCCCTAATAAGTTATTAGAAACTGAGTTTCTGTGTGTCTATTGCTGCAGTAACGGTGCTGGGATATGACCAGGGTCTGGCCAAGGGATTTTCTCAACCACAAAGAAGAAGAAACACATTTTGCTTTCTGTGCCCTAAACTGCACAGCGCCTTTGTCACTACCGTGGTTACGGGGAAGGTGACAGCCCCCCCAACTTGGGGCACACTCCAGCCACGCGGCAAATCTCGGTGGTGTCGGTGGACGCGGCTGTCAGCGCCACGCTGCAGACTGCGTCTGCCCACGTGGGGACGTGTTGATCCCAGAGCAGAGCCGAAATACGGCCCGGGAGCCTGCCTGGGCCGGGGTCTGGCTCCTGCTCCGTCCCAAATAGCTCCATCCGTCCTGCCCCTCTCCCCGCAGGCACAGGGCCCTCGTCCCGTCGTGCAGCGGGAAGCGGCAGAGTTCGGGCTTTGTCCGGGTTTCCCTCGGGGGAAGCTCAGCAGCGGCTCGGAGGCACCGCGAGCTGCCGGGCGGGAGGCAGGAGGCTCGCAGGGCGGGATGCCGGAGGGGAGCGCCTCCAGGACCGTCGGCCCCCTCCCCGCACATCCCCTCGGGATCCCGCCGGGCGGGAGCTGAGCCCGGGTGGCTCCGCCGGCGGGAGCAGCGCTGCCGGCAGTGCCTTGTATGGGCAAGGCCGGGACGGGCGGCCGCGCTGCTGCCCGGAGCGCGGGGCGAAGCCGGGACCCCCCCCCGAGCATCCTTGGGCCGCCTCACCTGGGCGTCCGCCGGGGCGACGGCGCCCGGATCCGAGGGCATTTCGCCCGACTTCGGGGGGCAGGCCCGGGGCGCTGCTCCCCGGAGGGAGAGCCCTGGTGAGGGCTCTCCAGACCCTTCTCCCGCAGCCCCACCAGCGGGCGAGGAGCCCAAGTCCCGGCGCTGCCCCGACGGCTGTCCCGGCGCTGCGCTCCCGCCCCGGCGAGACCGGCGGGATCCCCTCGGTCAGGCCCCCCCGCCCCGGCACCCCTCGGCGGCCGCCCCGGTACCTGGCAGGGCGCAGAGCAGGCAGCAGGCGGCGGCGAGGCGGAGCAGGGCGCGCCGCGTCCCCTCCATGCTGGGCCGATCCGCGCTGGCTCCGCTGGCGGCACCGGGGCGGCGCCGGGGCGGGCCGGCGGCCGGGGGCGGGGCGGGCGGCACGTGGTCCAGCCCCGGCCCCGGAGGAGCGGGGAGGGGGCAGCTGCCGGCCCCGTACCCCACATCCCCGTGTCGGACAGCGCACTCTCGGTCCGGTCCCGATTCGGTCCCCGGCACCCTCGGTTGGGTTCGCACCGCCCCCAGCATCCCCACTTGGTCCCCGGCACCCCCAGTCCTGCCTTTGTTCTACGAATCCTTAGCCCAGGTTTACACCACCTCATTACCCCACAGACAGTGGTTCCAGTGACCCCAGACGAGGATCTCACCACCTCCTAATCTGCTCTAGGCAGCTCCACTTGCGCCTGACACCCCCACTTCTGCCCCATGCGGGATGGGAACAGCAGATGAGTCCAACGTGGGGCATCATCTTGGGGTCTCCGGGCAGTTTCAGGGTACCTGGGTCTGTGGGCACAGCTGGGTGGCAAGCACCCCTGGATAACTGCCCTGGTCAGGGCTCAGCCGGGTGCTCAATGTGCCATGCCTGGCTTCTCAGGACATCCTGCAGCCCCTGGGACATCCCCTGGCTTCACCTCCCTTCCAGCCTCTGGAGGCCTGACCAGCCTCATCCAGGCACATCCAGGCTGAGCCATTCTTCAGGAGATCTGATTGCTCTCTTCTGGCCAGTATTTCTGAAGAAGAGGGCCCCATGTCATGGCGTGATCCATGCTGACCCTCTCTCAGGCTGCTTTGACAGAGGTGGGGCTGTGGGTCCCCTTCTCCATCAGATCCCCGTGCCTGCAGCACCAGGGGACAGAGGAGGAAAGTAGAAATGGGTATTAACCCAA
Source organism: Camarhynchus parvulus (assembly GCF_901933205.1). Taxonomy (NCBI): domain Eukaryota; kingdom Metazoa; phylum Chordata; class Aves; order Passeriformes; family Thraupidae; genus Camarhynchus; species Camarhynchus parvulus. Next base: position 9,309,907 of record NC_044578.1, read on the forward strand.
GAGGTTTTGCCTCCCTTTTTCAATATGGAGCTGCTTGGTTCTCAGTTCTGAGGTAGAAGAGAGTTGATCTGATACAGAACTGATCATGCCTTCTACCAGCTTTATATGAAAAAGTAAAATTCACTCTTAACCCCTCACGGGAAATGTGTTTCTAGCTGCTCGCTACTTACTGCCAGGAAAACTAGCTGTACCATTTTCTGGCAGAGGTAATTGTGCTTGTACAAATGTCCCAGTTCTAAGGGGAATTCTTTTAAGCATATTTACAGCTGTGGAGTTGGTTATGGGAGTCTTCTATTACCCACAGAGGTTGCAGGGCTACCCAAGAGACCAAAGCCCCCTTTGCTCCAGACAGGCTTGGTGTCTCAGTGCTGCATCACCCGGGCCAGGAGCCACATCTCACCAGCGAGGGACCAGGGCATGTCCCTGAGCAGGGCATGAGCTCCAGGGCACAATGGCACTGCTGGCTGTGCCCCCAGCTCATGAGCAGGTCCAATGCCTGTGTGCTTGACTCACTTCTCTGTTCTGGCCTCTCCCTGGAGACGCCAGAGCCATAATATCCACCTCAGCTGCCTTACAGAGGGTGGCTCGCAGTCGTCAAGGCTACCGGTCCCTGTGCTTTAATTAAGCACACAGACGCTGCACGGGGTATTTTCAACAGCTGGGGGACAAGGAGGAAGGGGCGCTGGCAGTCCTCAGAGGGGCTGGTGAGCAGCACCATAAATCTGGGCAGATGAGACCCCCTGCAGGTCACTGCTATTATTTAGCTGATGTCCACACTCATCAGGATTATTATTAACACACTAATGAGGTACCTCTGGCTCCCCATAGCAAGGAAGGAGCAATTGGGAGTAAGAAAAGGGACAGCATCTGTGTGATAATATCTTTAGGATGATACTGCTGATGTCCCATCCTGGAGAAGAGAGCAAAAGGAAGGGGAACTTTAACATCTCTCTGGTACACAGCAACTTCCTCATGGAATAAGCAAAACTATTCCCCTTAGACAGCAGGCAGCAGCCCCCCATGTCTCTGTAGGCTCTTGGCTTGTTCTTGAGTGAGAATGAAAACACCCTTGCAAGCCCTAGCAGCATCTAGATCAGACAGGTCTGGGTAGCACTGAGAGTTGAGGACTTAGAATAACTTTTGAAAGAAAGTTTTGTGCTCAAAAACCACAACATCAACTTCTGCCACTGTCACACCTCCCTCTTGCAGTGGCTCTGTTCAGCTCCCATCCTTTTTTTCCTGGCAGCCAGCCAAGTCATGGAGCAGACCAGCGATTATAATGTTGGTTATAGTAATTTAATAGGAAGAAGCAGATCATAGAAAATAAGTGAATAGAAAATAGTGGCAGCAAAAGAGCTGAGGGGAAGTAAGGGCAGAGGCAGGAGGGATGGAGATGCTGGCCCTGGGAAGGACAAGTAAACTCAGTCCTTGGGCTGTGCCCCCCAAACCCAGCGTATGACATAGGCTGAGTGTCCCCTGAGGGAGCAGAGCTTTGGCCTCGCTGCCACCATGACCTGCAGCCCCACAAAATCTGGAGAGTGATCACCAGCCCAGGGGAGAGTGATTGCAGCAGTGGAGTCCTGAGCAGAGGGATGGCTCTGGGCATGTGGGTGGTTCACCTGGGCTCTGGGCTCATGTAAATCATTCCATTTCTTGTGCTTTGGCCTCTCTCCCCTCTGCCCTTTGCAGGGGCACTGGGAGCACGGCTGGTGCACATCTCAGCCTGGCCTTGCAGAGCCCAGCAGATCCCAGCCTGCCCCCTGTCCCCTTGCTTTTTGATGAGAGTGGGGCATGATTAGGATGGTCTTGGGGTAGACAGGCCCAGGTATCATCTCTAAACAGCTGCTTTCATCCTCCAGGAGCTCTTCAGTGCAGAATGAGGAGAGGGCCTGCTCCCAAAAGAAGACAACTTGCCACTTCTAGGGATTTTCAATTCTCAAGGAAGCTGGAAGCCAACTGACTGGAGCAGAAGAGCTAATCATTGAGTGAGTCATTCCCCCTCCCAAGGCTGAAACATTAAACCAGTTTTTTATGAAAGGCAAATTAAATCCCACAAGTCAGAGCCAAGAAAAGAGAATTTATCAAAGAGCAGAAGATGCCACTGTGGGACTTGCAGGCAGACAGAGGGAGCATTTGCTCAGCAGCCCAGGATATTACATCTCCTGTGCCTCTCCTCCAATGTAAGGAGCACTGCCATTCATCTATTTTTAATAACAATGACGCAGGCAGTGAACCTGACTTCAAGGCTGGAATATCATCTTCTTCCCTCTGCATATCTCTCCTGACTCATCTTCTGTTCCAAGAGCTCTCCACAGCTTGGTAGCCCAGCAAAGGAAGGAAGAACAGAACTGAAAAAAAAAAAAGCCAAAAACTGTGGATCAGAGAGCAAAGCATAAGAGTTAGAGAAGCATTCTGGGCAAGGAACAATTAACACTGTGACTTCACTGGCTCAGGGAGCCAGGGAAAATTAAGGGTCTGGGAAACCTAAATGTATCTGCGGACAGGCTGATCAGGGAGTGGGATCTCTGAGAGAGCTGAGCAGGGATCTGGTAGCATCTGGGTACTTGTAGGTCTTGCAGCTCTGCAAAGAGGGCTGGAGAAAGCAGGGGCAGAGCTAAAGGTGCCCAAGCCTGGGGTGGCTGGTGGGGGGGACAAGCTGAAGAGCCCTGTGGTGGCAGAGGTCTCCAATTTCAGTGCCACAAAAGAGAAAAATCTCTTCACTGTTGTATCTGCAGAGATAAGGAGTGAGTGCAAGTGTGAGGAGCATAACTAGAGGAGGAGAGGCTGCTGTGCAGCCTGAGGACACAAAAGGCTGTGCTTTCATCCTAGAGATAACCTGCGTTAGCTGGGGAGTGAGAACAGCACACCAGGCAATGCAGAAACCCTTTTGTGCCTCAGCTGAGGCAGGAGAGGTGGGACTGATGGCCATTGGGCTGTTGGCCTTGATCTTCACAGGACTGCATGGCCTCTTTCAGCATCCACCATGGTCCAAGGCAGTGCAAATCTGCATTTCTGCACTTTGGTGGGTGAATACAAAGCTAATGCAACTTCATCAGATGTTTAAGGTTTTCCTCTACAAAATTGGTACTCAGACATCTCAGAAGTTCAGATGCTGCTGAGAGAAGCCATGTCCCAGGCCTGCCCTGAGTATTGGGGTCTCACCCTTTGCTCCTCAGATCCCAAGGGCTGGAGCATGGTGTGATGGGCTGTGCCCAGGGCTGAGGCAAGGCACAGTGACACAGGGTCAGTCCTGGCTCCTTGTCCCAGTGTTTGCACGGCCTCATGGTTGGGAGCACCTCAGAGCCAGCTGGTCAGCTCAGTGCCACTCCACAACCAGGGCACCGCCAGGAGCTTGGTGACAGCCATGCCACAGCAGCGTGCCAGGGCAGGCAGGCTCTGCACTGCAGCCAAGGCAGCAGATGGCCGTGATGAGCAGGCAGGGGAGCACAAGGCTGCAGCACCAGTGCCAGTACAGGAGCTGTCAATTTGGGCATTTCCATCTGCCCTAGAACAATCCCTTTCCAGTTCCCCAGGCAGGGTGTCTGGTGCTGTGCCAGCCTCCTGGAAGAGGAGCATGGAAGATGCTCTGACATTCCCATGGTTGCCAGGTCTCATGCAGAGACCTGTGGTGGTGGGTTTGGGCTGACATGGAGCAGGCTTTGAGCACAAGGACACACTGGCCACCTCCTCTGCACCAGTGGTGAGACAGAATTGGGCAGAAGGCAGGTTCATCCTTGTGCAGAGGACAGCATTCAGGCTGCCCCACAGAGCCCTCCTTGCTGCCAGGAGCATGGGCATGACAAGGCAAGGGGCAGGGGGTCAGAGCACAGCCCCAGCTGTGCCTTCCCCCTTCCCCTGCTCAGAGTGGCTGGAAATGCCCTCTTGCCCACAAGCAAACTTGTCCCTGTTCTGCAAAGGCCACCTGCAAGGCTGGCTGAGGGAGGCATGTGTGGGAGAATGTTCCTCCCAGGGAACCCATTAAGATGGTTTTCAAAATCTAGGGGTTTGATGTGTGACTGAAACCTAAAGGCATAATTTTTTCATTGCTGTTAAACATCCACCTAGGACAGGAGCTAGAAAAGGACCTATATTGACATTAATCAAGAGAAAATTCCTGGAATTCCCATGGGGACCCTCTCTTCCAGCTCCTGTGACATGACTTCAGATCTCCACAAGAGTAAATCAGAGCAGAATTTGACCAGTCTTACCCAAAGATGGTTTTTCTAGACAGGTTTCATTACAGAAAGTATTTATTAGGTTAAATCACTAAAATGCCCAATCTCATCACAATACTGTGAGGTCAAACCACTGTCTTGGGCCCTTGGGAGGCAACAGAGACAGTCCCTGTCGTGTGACACTTGTTTAATTTTGGAGCCCACAGAAACTCTGCTGGCGAAGACATCTGCTCTGCTGCAGTGGGGGCAAATTTACATGGATCCATTGCATCAGCTTTCTTCTTGGGAAGGAGAAATTTCCCACACCTCTCTCCTCCGAGGCATTTGCAGATCCTGGAGGAAGGGAGTTCCCCCTTCTGCCTGCTCTCAGCCACCTTCTCCTGTCTGTTTTGGTGTCCACCCGTGAGTGAACCCTGTGCTGCTCCCTTTCCAGACCAGTCACATTTAAAAAGCCAAAGTGACCCATCTGGAGGAGAGAGGTGCAAACCACAAAGGCACAGAGCTGCTGTTTGGAGTGGCTGATCCTCGCATGGAGCACGCTGGGGGCATCTGGGGGAGAGGGGAATGAACACCCTGAGCACAGACATTTCCAGGCTGGGGGCCCTTCTGGGAGGGGAGGAGATCCCCAGAACCGAGAGCGCTGAGACATCTGCGAGGCTCTGTCTTTGATGAGTCGCTTTGATGAGTTTTTTAATGCAGCGTTTATTTTCCTCTCTCCGGGAAACAGAGGGAGGCTCCAGAAGTCTCTGGTCCTCTGCAGGTTTCCAGGCTGCAGATTTGCCCCGCTGCTCCTGCCAGCTGCGAGGGGAGACGGGGACTGAGTGAGACAAAGTCCTGCTGCGATGCCCGGTTTTTTCTGCTTTAAAAACAGGACTCACCGTTGAGATGTAGCCATGGGAGGGCTCATAAGATGGTTTATTTCCCTCTCAAAACAGGGCTCAGTCGCGTCACGAGTCACAGGACCTCTCGCAATGTTATATGAAACAATGTGGGTGTTTCCGACTGAGGTTCAGCTTCACTGGATCTCTCTGGTGTGTTTTAGTGATGCTGCTTTGCACCAGTGCTTATTCCTGGCTATGAGCAGTAAGACATTCGCAGTCCAAAAGCAGGAATTACACATATCTTGCTTGGGAAACAAAAAGGAGGTAAATTTTTTGATGGGAAACAGGGGAACGATAATTAATTTGCATAGTTCTGGGATCAGTTCCTAAAAGGAGCGATAATCAAAACCTACCAGCAGATGTCATCTTAAAGCCAACTAATAGCTCCCCAACACCAGGGACGAGGATATCAGGGAGATACTGTTTATTTTTTTTTTAAACGGGGTACAAAGTCGCAGGGATCACTGGACCCTGACATGAAGGACCCCAGAGCTGACTTTATTTATCTTGCTGAGATAAATCCCACTAAAATATAAAACACTGAAATTTAACTTATTTAAAAAAAAAGTTCTAAAGAAAAAATCTTGCTAAAACCCCCTATTCTGAGACTCAATTCTACTTGAATATAGAGAAAAGAGACTGATGCATCTGGGTAGTTCCATCTGCTTTGTCACTCTCTAAAATATGATGATAATAATAATAATAATAATAATAATAATAATAATTTAATGGCTTAATTACCAAAGCTTTGCTGCACCCTGTGTTTCAGCTGTCATTAAAATAGATGTTTGCAGGTGGTTGATATTTAACATTTGTGAGCGTGGGAAAATTTCCTGTGAAGGAAATCCAGGAGGAAATTAAGAAAGCAAGACATTTTTTGCCCCCACACGAAGTACTTTTAATCTGTTACCTGTGCAAAGATGATAATAGCTTTTGTAGTTAAACATACAGAGAAAGTTTTGCTGTAGACTCTTGACGGAAATTCTGAGACTAAATTTAATCAAGACATTGCAGAATAGAGGTATTTTAATCCAACTGTAAGGAAAAGTCTCTGTTCAGTATTTAGAGATAGTGCTAATGTGTCCAACATCAAACTCCCTCAAGCACATTTTAGATTATGCTGAAAAGACTAGATGTAAAATTAATTACGAACGATAATGAGAAAACATTAATAATATGGTACAGCAAAGCTGAGTGACACATTCTTGCCCAAGACCCCTTTTTAGTTACAACTCCTCTGGTTTTTAACTGTTTGGGCTTTGGTAATTCGATCCATAACTGTATAGCAAATGAACTTTGTTTGTTGAAGAGTTGCAGTAAAAATAGCTCAGCCTCTGCCAAAGATGAGGTCAGGGAAAAAAATCAGCCTCTCGCCAATGTAAACCAAAACCAAATCCCCCTCGAAAATGTTTAATGAGATGTTTTAGTCCTGCCGTGCTTTGGAACGGATACTTGGAATCTGGCAGTCCGTCGCAGCAGGAAGAAAGGTGTCTTTTTCCATACCTGTTACAGGTTGCCTACAAGCGGATAACTGCTAATTTTTAAAATAGCAGTTTGTATGTGAAAAATCCCACGTTTGTTTCATCCTGGCAGCCGAACCCGCAGAATATCTGAGCTGGATTAAGGAGGTTCCAGGCGGGGACCGGAGGCGCCGAGCCGTGTGACCGACACCAGGAGCGGGGACAGGCAGATGGGAAGATCGGGAGGAGCAAAGGCTGAAGCTGCACGTCCTGGAGAGAGGAGGAGACCGGGGGAAGAGATTGGGAAACCCAGCAGGGGACGGGCAGCAAGGGGCAGTAACAGCAGGGCTGCCACCATGGAGCCCGCCGCGGCCACCGCTGGCCGCCTGTGAAGGGCTCAAGGATGGGGCAGGGACCGGGACCGGGACCAGGACCGGGACCAGGACCAGACTCGGGACATCCGAGTACCCACCCCACTGACAGCTTCAGCCACAGCCGCTACAAACACACGGTGATTGGCTGTCCCGCCCGCCCATCATTGCCCGCCCCGCTCTTTTACTGGCTGATTCTCTTATTTATAACCCGCCCCCAGCAGCTGGCCAATGAGAGCGAGGCGCCTATAACAACGCCCCCTCTTCTTCCTGCCGCTGCCTCCCGCGCGTCTCTCGGGAGTTGTTCTCGCTCCTGTGATTGGTCAGACAGCGTGTCGCTCAAGCGCCCACAGCCAATTGGAAAGGGGCATTCACGCGGACTACCTGCGAATCCCTCCGCCCGATTTCCTTTTCCCATTGGTCAACAGGCACTGTCCATCACACTTCGCCTGGTGCCGATTGGCTGGTAGGGAGGGGCGGCTCCCGGCCGGTTCCCGCCCCGGCGCTGTGGGCGGTGGCGCTCGCGAGGAGGAGGAGGTGGAGGCGGAGCCGGCGGTCGCGGCCCCGGGTCCCGCAGCCGGGCTCCCGCCTCACATGGGGCCCCCGCTCCGGCCGCAGCGGCGGGGCGGACCCGCGCCGGGGTGCTGAGGGGCCGCGGCTGCGGGATGCGGCTATGAAAGCCCGCGCCGCTCGCGGGCCCTGCAGGCGCCGCCGCTCAGGTAACGGCCAGCGCGAGGGCGGCGCGGGGCAGGTCCGGGCGGGTCGGCGGCGGGGAGCGGGGCCGCTCCCGGGAAGGGGCTCCCTGCCGGCACTGGGGTCTCACTGCCCCGAGGTGAGCGGGGCGTTCCGGGGAGCAGGTGCGCGGAGTAGGTGAGGGGCGGCGGGAAAGCCGCGCTCTGCTCCGGGGGCAAGGGTCTGGCAGCGCCCGGCGCGGATCTTTGCCCGGCCGGGATTGCCTTGGAAATGTTCGCTTTGCCAGGAGGTGCGAGGGCTTGGCTCGGGTTTTACTGTTTAAGTGCAACCCTGTAAGAATACGTGAATCACGCGTTAATGACAGGCTCGAGTGTCCGAGCGTACGTGCGTGTGTGTTTGCTTTATGGCCTTCAGGTGAGACGTGCTTTATAAATGTAGATGGTCACTCTTAATGTTGTATTCCTCGGAGGGTCTGGAGGATTTTAGCTTTAAGTACGGGGGACTTTCCAATCGTGTGTTCCTGTAAGTGGTGCTGTAAGAGTTGAAAGCTACAATTTCAAGAGTAATGAATTGAATTGGAAGAGTACTGAGTTGAATTTTATTTAAACGTTTCTGTTTGCCCCTCTAAAAAAAGCAACAGCTAACATTTAGGTTAGTTTATGAGAAGCCTTTGTGCTTCGATTTTTTTGTTGTTGTTGTTTTATTTTTTAATAGAGATTAGAGTTCTACTATGTTTTATTGTCTGCAAAATCAACAGACTTATAGTTCCATGGACTTAATTAGGCAGTGGAATTTGCAACCTAAGATAAGATTTTTTATGAGAAACTCTGACGTGCCCTGTGGACTAGTCATAAACCTTTCCATTTAGTCATTATCATTGGAAATTATTGTTGCACGCCAATAAAAATGTCATTTTCTGATTCTTGCAGTGTTCAGCTGTAGACATGGCTGAGTAATTCCATTGTCCGTTTTGGTTTGTGTAAAACTTTCATGCAGAACGAGTAGTTTAAACTGAAGTCGAAGGTGTGTTCTCTATACCTGGTGGCAAGTATGTGCTCTCATGTGTTTTTTGCTTTGATTTGTTTTGTGGCTTTTCATTAGGATGAACAGCTGGCAGCTGGGACCAAGCACAAATTAGGGCCTACAGAGCAAGCCTAGCTTCAGTTCTTCGTATTTTTCTGACTGTGGAAGGACAGAGTTAGTTCACAAGAGCTGCTCTGGTGGCACAGGCCTCCTGTAACTTAGTTCTACCCTCTGATTCCAGATACTTGCTTTTAGCATTGTAATCCTTTATGCAAATGGTTTCACAGACTCGTGAAAGAAGTGCAAGGTTGAAGGAGGGGTCTGTTGCTTTGGTGTCTGCTGCAGAAAAGAATGAAGCTTGTGGTTCACTTGCATCATAGGTTCCCTTTCTGTATTTTTCCTGTAGCAGACACCCATGCATTTGCACAATGGCAGAGCTCTTTGCTGTGTCCTTGCAGGGCGGCATCTTGCAAACTGGCACAAAAATAAGAGCTCTGCTAGGCAAGATCAAAAAAAGGTCAGTGTTCATAATTTTTTCTTAGAGCCCTTTTCCTGCTTATTAGTTCCCTAACATATTCATTTGGAGCTGTGTGTTCTTCAGTAAGTCCATCTAATAATCAGCAACTGTATCACACTGGCTCCATCTGTTGTCTGTTGCCCAGTCTTCTTTCTGACTTAGATTGTAAGCTTCTTTTCATATGATCCTGTCACTTTTTGTTAAGTTGAACCCATTGCTGGTAGTGGCTAAACCACTTTCTGGTGGGATTGGCCTGTTGGTTGCCCTGGAGAAATGTAACAGCTTTTGCAGCCAGCAGTGGAGCTGGTTGAAATAACTTTGCTTTTGAAGGCTGACCTTGTACACTCCAGGTCCATGGCTCTCAAACTATAAGTTATGTGTTTTCCATTGTACAGGAGTGTCACATTGGTTTGTAAATACCAGCAGACATCAGTGTCTGCAGTACCTTAAGAACAACGGGTTTGGGAAGCCCTGTTCTCACTTCAGAAAGTCATGAATTAGTGAAGACCGTTTTACTATTCCATTTGTGCAGCTGCTACTGCAGTAAACAAGGTCCTCGGTGTTCCACTGTGAGGTGCAGCCAGTAACAGCCCTGTGCTTAGTAAGGGTAGGCTACAGAATGTCTTCAGTATTTGTAGAGATGATCCTTTAAGCTGGAAAATACAAATATTGACTGCCTTGTGTGGGGTGCATAAATATAAGATTGTGTCCAAGAGATGTCAGTCAGGTATGAAATTCAGCCGGTTTACTTTGTCTTCATCCCTCTTTCAGGCAGTCGTGTTCTCTTCCCTTTGCTGTTCTGGATTGTCTCACTGGCTGCATCGAAATAACAAAAGTCATTTCCAGTCTCATGTGAAACCCTCAGTGCTAACAGAGCTGTCAGCCCTCACTGCAAACCCAGCAGAGAGGCTGGGGGGGAAATTCCTAGATTGAGATGTTACAATACCTGTTGGTATTAGAAGGCTTTGATTCCTTTTCTTTTTATTAAGAGCTCAGCAAATGTCAGCCTGCTGACACCTGGAAGGCATGAGCAGCTTCTCAGTGTCTCTGCTGGGCTCTGTTTTGTTAAGCAAACATAATGTATTAAAATTATCCATTTGAAGCAGCAGCTGTGTCTTGTACATGATCTACTTGAGTGCTTCTTTAACTCCAGTGATGCTCTGTACCCAGGCTGGAGCCTGTCTGCACTGTGTGTGCAGTGAAACCTGTGACTGAAACCAGGCTAGGACAGGAATGGATTGTTGCAAGGTCCTTAGCAGAGCTTCAGTTTTGTGTTGTAATTTGACCCTAGAAAATGCTGGTAATTGCACTGTGGGCATAAGGATCAAGTAGTGTTCTGTTTGTTTGTGAGTTTTTAATATTCTCCCTCAGTTATATTTGCCTTCTAAATATGTGCTAGAAATTATGCCTATGCCGGCTGAAAATATTTTTAAACCTACAACCTTGGCCCTGAATCCTGAGCTCTGCAGTAATAGCTGGTCTCTTTTACTCATTTCAAACTTGGCTACAGTCACGAAATAAATGAACTGTTTGTTTCAGCTTAGCCTCTCGTGGAGGTTTGTTTGCATTATAAAACCATGATGCAGTTCAGCAGACTTCCAGTTTCTGGAGTGGTGCAGTAGGGCTAATGCAGGTCTCTTCTGAGGAATGTCAGTTCTAGTTTGCAGGAAGCTTGTGCTTTGACAGTACTGGCTAGAGCTGGGAATTATCCTGTACGGGGGAGATGAAATTAAAGCAAAATGTCATGTAGGTGAAAATAGAAAGTATTGGGATTTTCATGTTCAAATGCACTGGTGTAACCAAGACTATAAATTGAACCTAAAGACTTGTCCCATAAAGTAGTTGAAAAGACTTCAGGTTCAGGATGAGCTGGGCCAAACATAACCCAAGCTCTGGTATTTGTAGCTACCTCATCTGTAAACATTTGGTATTGTCTTCCTCTCAAGGACAAGAAGCTAAGTTATGGACAAACCAAGGAACTTTCCTCTGTTAGGAGAGCAGGTGACAGCACCTGGGAACAAAATTGTTGAGTGCCTGGTTCTCTTTACCTGTTCAGTTTAAATCCTTTGGTTTCATTTTTAAGCATTTTTTCCTGTTTTTTTTTTTTTTTCCCTCCAGGCTAAGGATCTCAGTCAATTCAGTCTTTGGAAAAGTTCATTCTTTACATTTCTTTGAAGCCCTTCTGAAATTTGCACAGTACTACAGTGGAGTCTTCTTCCCCCTTGACTTATTATTTTGTGGAGTAACACTTGCCAGCATCATTCCTTTAATTCCTTTATGTTTTTGTAGTGCTGGTTGTTGAAGCTTCATCAGACTACAAGTTTAAATAGTTAACTCTTGGCAAATGACTTATCAAAGCTTTGGCATCTTGTTCTTCAGAAAAAACCTTTTCAAATTAATAACATGCTTCTGCCAGATTTATTGCTTTCCAGGCTGAATGCCTAGCGATGGTCTCTGTGTCTAAAAATGGTTGTTGTTATTAGGGCCATCTTTTAGGAAACTGAGTTTGACATTTGAGTGCAGATATGCACATATTTATAAAGATACTGGGGACAGAAAACCTCTTAGTAATGAATTGAAATGTTTTTTGGAAGGATCTTGTTTTATACTCTGAGGTATTAAAGGGATGCTGCTGAACTTGAGGAGCCTTACCCATTTTTATATCTATGAAGTATAAAATGTTAATTACTGGCTAATTATGCCACCTGTTAGTTTGACACTGATGTTTAGGGTGTAACTTGATGTGCTCTTGTGGGGTTTCCATCTTTAAATAATTGCAGGCTCTGGCACTGGTTTTGAAAGGTAAATCTCTAATTAACCCAATTAATGCTGATAATAGTTGTATTTATAGTAATTTCTATGGTTAAACAATCCATGCATTCATTCAGCAAAGAAACTGATTTTAATATAATATTAATATGGATTTTTTTTCCTTCAAGGTGTGTTTTGGTAAGCAAAGAAATTAAAATGTAGTAGGGTATGAAATGTTCTGAAATTATGCTTTTTAGAAATGTGAGAAATGGCTGAATAGGGCAGATATGCATTTTGAGAGGTAAATTTCAGAATTACTTTGTTCTTGGTGTTTTTCCTGAATAAGGGTGTCAGAAAAATTATTCTGGAAGCTGAACATTTATTAGGAAATGTGTTTTCTAGTGTGTGGTGTCTTTTAACTGTCTGTTGAGCACAGCTTAAGAGTTTTTAAGCTGAACGCTAATATGAAAAAAACCACCCAACAACCTTTTAGTTGGTTACAGGATTTACAGGATAGTCTTGGATTCTGTTCAGTGCACTTTAATTAACCATACAAGGTAGTAAATTAAAGTACCTCAGACTGACTTGACAGTCAATTAAACCTTGGTTGATTTCATTGAGAATGTGATCATTAGTGTAATTGGCCAAAATGACAGGAGGCCCACTTGGACTTGTGCCCATTTGAAATTTTCCTCTAATTCTGTGTATGCAATCCTGGGCAAGATAATGGAGCTGTATCCTAATATTTTCCAAGGATTTTGTGTAGCTGTCTGGAAAGGTAAACTCTAGCAGGCAAAAATTAAGGAATGGGTTACTTGGGAATCCAGATGGCAAAACCTTTTGGGGTTTTCTTTTGTGTGAAGTACAGAGAATTGCTTCTCTCATTGTGGAGTTTGTACAGTTTTGCAAAGTTCACCATGTGATTTCAATCATAAGGATGTGTATATGTGTGAGGGAGATTTTTTTCCTTTGTTAAATAGATGTAGAAACTGTGTTGAGGCCATCTTTTGCTAATGGTATCTGGATACTTAAGAGATTTAGGCTCCTCTTGTTTAATACTTACCTAACTTGGTCTATCTTCCTCTAGTTAAAACAACAGCAGTCTTTCCTATTTTGTTTTTTTATTCTTGCTTTGCCTGAGAACTTCTAATCTTTACTTTGCTGGGTTGCAGTGTAGATGTGTTTTCTCACTGGATTTATTCTGGGGTTCTGCACTTTCTGTGGAGTGGTGATCCTGTGGTACCCTGTGGTACTGGGTTGTCAGGTTGTGCATTTCCGGGGGCAAATGCTTGCCTTCTTCTGTGGAAAGTGTCTGGTGCATGTGGGTGCTACTCTGATGGAAATAAGTTCTAAAAAATTGTTCCTTCAATTACAGTAGGTTTTCTGGTCAGTCTTCAAAGATAGCATCTTCTGATTCAAAAAAATGAATTGTTAATACCATGGTTTCCTCTGTTCTCCTTCCATAGACAGTTTCTTTATCTCTGTGAAAAGTAACCAAAATATAGCTTGTCCTTTTCAGATCAAAAGGAATTATTTAAGTGGGCCTTGGAAACTCCCAGGCATCTTGTCTGTAGCTGAGGACATTCTCTGGGCTATTTTTCTCAGGCTTTATCTTCCTGTGGTGCTTCTGTGCCTTTTCCAGACCCTCAAGACTCCCGAGTCAAGAATATGAGATCACAAACTGGATCCTGATCTGCTCTGTGCCAGTTGGCCGCTGCAATCTGAAAAGGGCAGTAAGGTTAGGCATGTGGGAGTCTGCATACAAAATTCTGTAGGGAAACCATGATGTGGGATTTGATAGAGATTAAATTTTCATATTCATGCCTTGGTAAGAGTCCCTTATACCCACTGACATCCATTTAGAGAGGTGTTAAGATGTTTGAAATAAACACCCTTCTTTTTTGGAGCGGACAACCTCAAATTAATTCCAGACAGTTCGGCAGAGCTTATTTCTGAAAGCAGTCAAGGACTATGTGTTTGCCTGATGTGTTGGCACAGAGCATCTCTAAAAGATACACTGCATGCAAAACATGGATATAGCAGCACTGCTCTGTTTTCAGAGGACAGCTGCTGTGCCTCTGTTTCTGAGATGCTTTTCAAATGTACTGTATTGTTCAGGTTCTGTACATCTTTGTAAATAGCAGTGTAATTGCCTGCTCTGTAGTTATTTTGCCCACGTTTTTAAAAATTATTTTATTGCTTCCTTCCCTTCCCTGTAGTTTTTCATTCACCCTTGGGGAAAAAAAAAGGTATCCTCTTTGTGACTACTTGCTTTGTTCAGGCTTTGTAGGTGTCACCAAATTGCTGTAAATGAACAGTGAAGTTTGGAGTAGATGAACAACCTCCTAAGTCTAAGATTTAAAGAAAAAAAAATAAAATACCTGTATTTTATCATTAAAATTTTAAAATACCAGTATTAAAATAGCTGTCAAGTTTGCCAGTCCAAGCTGAATTTGATAGGCTCCAGAGTCATCCTGATTACTTCATCATCCTCTTAAAAAGAGAAAAAATTATTAGTCCCCCTCCTTTTTTTGCCTTTTTCTCCTACTTGGCAAATGTAGCTTGTTTCCTATGCTTTTAGTTCAACTGAAATTAATATAGCTTTAAAAAATATTTTTTGAGGAAAATTTGTCTGGCAGGTGGTTGTGAGAATACTGTATAGCAGGGTTGTTGGTGTTTTTATACATTTGGGGGCTAGGTGTTCAGTGGGTATAACTTTGTGTTCCTACCAGGTAAGGAATTGATCTTGGAACACTCATAAATGGAAGCTTTAAAAACAAGTTTTTGATGCTTCAAGTGAATAACTTTCCTTATGCTGATTGAAAATATTTTAAAAAAATTTTTTATAGTTGGAGATCCCTTGTTCACTCCTGAAAGTTAAATAGTTTCTTGCTGTAGCAGTAGATTGGTCGCCAACTGAAGTAGAATAAAGTGTTACATTTTCTGGGTTTCCTCTGGTTCCCTTGCTTGCTGTAGCAACCAGAATTTAAGTAAAAAAAGAAAGGCTTGGAGGAAGGGAATGAAAGTTGTTTGTTACCCGTTAAATTTTGAGTTCCAAGCCTATTTGTCTCAGAATAGTCAGAGCATAGGGTATTTCCATGGACTTAAAGGAAAAGTTCATTAGGTTTCTCTCTTTAGTGTTGATGTTGTGTGGTAGTTTATTTTATTTCTTTGGTTTTTGTGCCTCTGCTTGGATATATCTTCATTCTTTTCTTACTCTCTTAATAGATACCTTCACAACAATGGTAATCTCATTTTTTTTTTTTTTTATTTTAGGATCCAACAAGAGTAGAGAAGACAGCACATTACCTAAGATGTGAGAAGTCCTCCCATAGTGAAATAAAATCTTGTTTTCAAAATGGACCGAAGTAAGCGGAATTCAATAGCAGGATTTCCACCACGCTTGGAGCGCGCTGAAGACTTTGATAGCGGCACTGGAGAAGGGACTGCATCCCAGCTGGGAAGAGTTTGTACCTCTTCATACAGAGCCCTGATAAGTGCCTTTTCCAGACTTACTCGTCTTGATGATTTCACATGTGAGAAAATTGGCTCTGGTTTCTTCTCTGAGGTGTTCAAGGTGTGTATTTAGTTTTTTTTCCTCTCAGTGTTGGTTGCTTCATGTTTGATGATAAGAATGTACAAGGCTGTCAAGCAAAGTACTTTCCGCTGAAGTCAAATGTTAGTCCTTGTATGTGCTTCACTCAAAATGGGTGAGTGATGAAGAACTTTCAGGCTACAAATATTTCTTCAATCACTCTTCCAGCTCTTTTTTTGTCACTTATAATTTATTTGAGGAGTTGCAGAGCTTTTTGGGAGAAAGAAAAAGCTAAAAATAATTGCTTTATTTTTTGACCTCTGCCATGTCTTTTTGAATTCATGTAGTGTTAAACACTGATGGCTGTTGATTCTCCCATATGTAAGTGTAAATGTCTTTAATTTAGCTGGTTTATTGGTTTTGAAGGATAGTACACATTCCTTTGGTAGTTTTTGCCTCACAACACTTAGACGCATGTGTTAAGGAGTTCCATACATGATTGCCGAATTTGGAACCATTTTTTGGAACAGATTTCATTGCACTGAAATTGCAATACAATTAACTGCTCTTCTCTGTTTCTTTTGCTGCTTATGCCACAGTTCTAAGTCCAATAATCAGAGATTGGTTTGAAGTAAATAATATTAATGAGAAAATCTGATGTTATCAGTGGCTTGCTGCTATGAATGTGGGACATGGAAAAGACCTTTTTAAAGCAATTTGTCAAACGCAGTTTTATAGTGCTGGTAGTGTTTCCGCTGCTCTGACTGTTCTGGTAAGGTTTATTATAGAGGAACAGGACGTGGAGTTGTCTTTCAGGCATTGAAAAAATAGTCTATTTCCTTGTTATAGTTCCTGACTTTGCATGGAGTTACCCTTCACATAGTTTTCTGGCATTTGACTGAAATGGAAACAATCGTACAGTATATTATGTCCATTCCATGACAATTAATCTGTTTTTTTATTGAAGTTAAACCAAAACGCTCTTTATCCACTTTTATTGCTGTAAAGAGATACCTGCATTAGAAAATGGAAATTATTTTGATATTGCTTTAATACCCAAAGGCATTGAGATCTCCATGTATATAATTCCTCTTGTGTAAAGGGGAGTCACTCCATGGAATTTTTTTCTGTTTAGCTAGATTATATGAAATTTCAGTTTTCACTAACACAAGTTTTTAATTCTTTCAAATGCTAGACATGAAGAACTTTATTCAGGATGTGTAGGAGACTGGGTGCAGGACATTTCTTTATAAAGCCAGCTTTTGTAACAGTTGGAAACAAGGGTTTGTTTGGTGTTTTTTGTTTGGTTGGTTTTTGTCTTATTTCCCTGTTTAGAAAACTTTTTATAATGCATTTTGTAGCAACTGGTTTTGTGTGGAGACATTTTCTAATGTTAAATGCTTTAAAGTTCTGTATGTTACTGGAATTCATCATTACAGTTTCTATGGTGAAGCTGCTGTGCCATATATAAAGGTACCAATAGGCTTGCGTTGTGTCTAAATAACTAGGAAATAACAGACCTTGGTTTACTTGTGAGAATTTCAGAATTCAGGTGGAGGGGAAAAGGTAGCTAGTAGTAAAGATGAATTTCCAGCATTCATAGTAATTGATTAATTTGAGAATTTGTTGATTGAGAGAAATCCCTGATAACCAGTTTATTTTTATGTACATAAACAAGTCCACTAATTCTTTAAAAGCCTTCCCCTGCTATTCTCCTTTTCAGTGTGCTAAAGTAGACATCCCAAGGAGTTGGATCGAGTTGGTGGCATTATTGTGGGAGTGATGGTGGTAGTCTGAGTATCTGGTGTCTGTTTTCACAGAAACAACCACAGTCCCCCTGCAGGCAGAGACTGAGTGATAAACTCTTTTCTTTTGCATCAGTTTCGACCAGAGCTCTGCAGTTCTGGCACGAAGGGGTGAGGATGCATTACAACTTTATCAGAAATGCAGTTCCAAACTCATTTAAACAGGTTTCTGTTCTGCTGCTTTATCAGCCTGACCACCTCTGTCATTAATCCTGCTGTGCTGATGATCAGATTTCATGTGAGAACCTTGATGTGCTTCCAGTAAAGAGAGCCTCGTGGCTTGACATAGTTAAGTTTCAGTCTGATCTGCAGGCTCACAGCTAAATGATTGAAGTTGAGAAAAATCCAGGATAGTTCTAAACTTACTGTGTAAGTAATTTTACAAGAGCAATGAAGCCGTCCCTTTAAATGATCAAAGGTGTCTCAAAACCCACCACATCTCCAGAGCTTTTTCAGTCATGTACTTGTCTATTGTTTTGTATCATACATTGGGCTCACTCAAGCCATTTAGCAAAGAATGCTTGGACTATTTTAAGGGTTTGAGATTTTTGTTTTGCTATGTAGTTGACAAATTTTTTTCAGTGATTTCTTCCCCTCTATCCTTTTC
This sequence comes from Camarhynchus parvulus, assembly GCF_901933205.1. Classification (NCBI taxonomy): domain Eukaryota; kingdom Metazoa; phylum Chordata; class Aves; order Passeriformes; family Thraupidae; genus Camarhynchus; species Camarhynchus parvulus. The sequence continues at coordinate 9,327,725 of NC_044578.1, forward strand.
TGTGGAAACTTCTTTTAAAATATAGTCTGTTGTGGTGGATAAAAGTTACCTTCTCTTAACTTGTGAATAAGAGTATGTTAAAGCTCAGATGTGTGTGTTAATGGTCATATATGCTATAAATGATCTTTTAACATTTCTAGTGCACCTTTATTCACAAACATATTAAAATCTGTGGTTTATTCAGAGTATTAAACTAGTGTTTTGATTTTGTTAGCCATCACTACTAACACTTTGAATTCATGTTTAACTGAATAGCAGATGTTATGGAAACTAGTTTAGAAAAACTGAACTTTGTCAAAATATCAGCAATCTAGTTTGAAGCAGCTGACTGACTAGTGCCTGTTCTTAGTTTCAATGGCAAATGCAGCACCCTGAGGTTTGCTTTTAAGATCAAGCTGGGCAGAGACTGTTTGTATAAATGAACAGCCATGATCCCAAACCCTTAAACTGTTGGGAAAACCAGCTGATGGAGCTGTAAGGAATTGTGGGGGAATCCAAGCATTATACCGAATTGAAATATTATATTTGGAAATAGTTACTATTAATTATAAAATGTGTGTTTGGAACAGCAGTCAGACTAAAATCTAGGGTGATCTTCTATTCACATTTACCTTCAGTTTCAGTACTAAGTATCCAAGTTGCTGTGAATTTCCTTCAGATGTTCTTTTTGTCTCTGCATTCTGTAGCTGAAATTTTGAGAGAGACTGGAAATACTTGTGACATTTCAGTGTTAAAAATTGACTTTTTGCAGTTTATTATTTGTGTACACGTAAAACAGGAGTCATTGATCCAATATAGATTTGTACAAGGTCAGGTATAAATACAAAGAGAGGGCATCATACTTTTGGATGTCTTAACAAGATGGGTCGTGGCAAAAGGATCGGTATCCTCAAGGTGTTTGTCCTGTATGTGCTTATACTGTGAGGCCTCCTATTTGAATACTCTAGAGTGATGGTCCCCAATTCATTTATTAGTTGTTAGTCTTTATTTGTGTGGTCAAATTAATGTTCTCTGACTTTCGAAAGCGCTGCCTGATCAGGAAAGGTGTGCCTGTCCAAATACGTACCTTGTACCTGAGGCTGGGATCCTGTTTCCAGTATTTATTTAATGTCTTCAGGGTGTTTAGAGATAAGCAGCATCCAACTGTCTAATGTGAAAGAAGAAACTAGGCTGCAGTTGTGCTACAGGTACTGTGAAGAACACATATATCATTCTTTTTCCCAAGTATTTGTAATGCTCTTAGGATAAAACTGGTAGTTCTGTCACCTGTAAACAGACAAATAATAAATGATACTAGATAGTGTATAATTTATGATATTGTGTGTCATGGGCACATTGTCATGGTGGTGGGCTTGATCTCTGGAACATCTTGTTCTAGGCTGTGGGAGGTTTAAGAGATATTACTGATCTGGATTTTCCAAAGTGACTCAATGGAAAGGTTTTTTTTGTACTTTATGACTTCGTTACCATTCAGATTAACATTTCTCTGTGTTTGTCTGTGATTTTGCAGGCCTTGAGGAGTCAAGTGCAGAAATGTTTAATGTCACTTTCTTCTGTTGCCTCTGACCTAGGTTTGACAGGGCTTAACTAGAATAACAGTGCAGAGTAGGAACAGAACAGTAGAGTAAGTTGGGATTAACTCATGAGATTTCAGACCCAAAAGTTGTGAGAGGTCTCTTGACCAAAAAAAAAAAAACTATCTGTCTTGCTGGGCATGAATATCTGTATGATGTTATACTTTGCCTATAATGTCTTATAGTTGGACTCTATGTCTAAAAATAAAGGCATTGTGAACTTCTCAAACAGTTAAGGCTTGGAAGAGCTACTGGATCATCTACACGCACTGCCACATTTCCTAAGGTCTTTGAATTTTACCAGTAACTGGAACTTTGTCTGGGGGATATATTGACTCCACATACAGCACAGGTATACCTCCCTTGCTGTTTTTAAATTCAGTTCTGAATTGGAGATCTCAAAGACAATACCATGCCCTAGTTTTCTCAACAATAGCATGTAAAAACCATCCTTCAGCTTTGTGTCACACTCTTATAATGGACATCACTTGTTGCTCTCATGGCACACAAGTACCTTATGTTTAATGGGTGTGGACCTCCTGTTCTGTAGCCTTCAATCCTTGTTTGCAATGAAGATTTGCATTTGGGTATGTTGAATTTTGCTCAGATAGATTTAAGATGTGACGTGGCCTTCACTTGTTGGTGAAATAACGTGAACAGGGTAATGGTCCAAATGTAAAAGTTTCAGATCGTTCTGAGTGGCAGCTTCCATCAGGAGGAAGGCAAGGTAGAACGCTGAGGTAGAGGAGACCTCGCTTGATTCTTGAGGAGACTCCCCTGTCCTACACATAGATATGACAAACCAGGCTATCTTCACCTGGCCCTGGCCAGTCTGTAACATGTTGTAGTCAGTTGTGGCACAGAGTCAGATGCCTTACAGAAGTCTATGTATGTTGCTATTGCAAAACATGGATACATTTTGCTTAATCAATCTTATTACCGAAATTGAAAATTAATGTAAATCTAGGCAAGGATATTATGAGAATTACTACAGTATCCTTAGCTAAGCCAGGCATAAGCATTTCTGCTCTGTTCTTGGCAGCTGCTTTTGGCTTGTCCTTTAAACTTCCATCATAAAAGATTCTACAGCCTCCTTTGGTGTATCCAGGTTATAATTTATTATTTTTAAATGATCCTTTTATAGATAGAACCTCCCAGTTTGAGTTGTTTCTACAGCTGGTCCTTCCTATTTGCTTATTGACTCTACTAGCAACTCATTACTGACTGAGGTTTCCATTTTCCTGTGGCATTTAGTCAGAAGAGTAACATGTCTGTGAGTGTGTGGAAGGAGGGAAGCAGATATTTGAGTAGTTATAAAAATGAGCATGCAGGGAAGAAGGGTATGCCAGTTCATATTAAAAGGAGAATATTACTACAAATAGGACATGGAAAAAGTACAGGAAAAAAGGCAAGGGACATGCTGCTTGGTTTTCAGCCCACACTCAGCAAAATCCCAGTGCAGAAGGTGTTGGAAAGTGTCAGAGTTTGCAGACAACGTTTTCCTGGACTGGAATCTTTATTAACTTGTATTTTATCAGATAAACAGGCACTGCAATATTTGAGCTGTCAAAGTGTTTTAAATCTAAATGTGAGTCTGTGCATTATTGCTGGTCTTTGCAGGATGGCCCTTCACCTGCTTGAGCTGGAAGGGGAGAAGCTCCTGGAAAAGGGATGGTACAAATTTATTGAGGAATTGAGAAAGCATCTGGAAGAATTGCTTTCCATCATTGATAAATGCATTCCTCATACCTTCTCTATCTACAGTGATTGATTGTCACTTTGTCTTAAGGAACAAAATAGTAACACTGTCAATTTAGAAATATGAAACCCAACAAAAGCATCTTTCTGTGTAACATGTAGATTTTCTGGTATTCAGGTTAAAAGTACTCAGAGAGCAGCATTGATAATGTAAAATTTCACTGGAGATCTCAACTCTTTCTCATGCCTTTTCTTTGTCCTTATGGCTTCAGTTTCAAAATTCTCTCACTTTTTCATGTGTTGTTTTGAACATTTGGTGGAAGGTTTGTACTGGGAAAGAATCTTATTTGCCTCTGGAATTAGCAGCCTGATCGGAGGCCTGAATGTGTCTGAGCACTGAAGTGTTTTTCAAAAACTTTGTAAAACATTAGAGATGAGATCACACAGTATCCATGATATTTGTGATACTATTTGATAGGCTTAAAAGATACTTCATTTTAATTATTCTATTAAGTATTAACTTTCAAGTTTTGGGTTTTAAGTACTTTTTCAACGTTGGATATTTGACTTTAGAAAAGTTGGAGAACACAAGTTGTTAACTTGGTGTTAACACATGAGGACAAAGAAACAATAAAACCTGCTTCAATAACTAGAGAAGTGATTCAGTGGATGACTTTAGTCTTAAGGTGTTTGCTGTATAAAAGTTTTCATTACAGTGTATAAACAGACTTACAATAAGGAAATAGTTATTTGAAGGTGCTATTCAGTGCAATGACAAAGGTCTGATAAAGCCCAAAGGCTAAAAGCTGTAATAAGAATTGGACTTATTTTAAAAAAGCGTCTGTAGGATGTACCTTACCAACCAAAATTTTTCTCTTTCTTGTTACTTTATTAGTGATATTTGTGGCCATCTTTATTATTTGTTTAGAATGTTCTTGATTAAGTTTGGTAAAGTGTTGAGGAAGTTTTAGCTTTCAGCAGTACAATACCACCAAATTTGGAAAGTCATCGTCTAGACAATAGGATTTTTTTTTAACTGACGTGTGGTTTTTTTTCCTCTTGAGACTGCTGTAGCCACATCAAGTGAAATGAGATACTTCAAGGTCTGCTTATGACAAATAGTGGCAGAAGCCATCTTTTTAGGGTGGAAAAGGAGTAGGGAATGAGTAAGTGGATTATCCTACGTTTTGGCTTTGCAGATATAATATTTGATCTTTTAGGCATGGGGAATACGCTCTGTGACTGAAAAGTGACCCCCATTTGACCAAGGCCTATCTTCCCTCACTCAGGTGTAGAGCCATTGTTCTTGTCCCTGCCCTTCCCGTGTGATATGATGCCAGTTAGAAAAACAGACAGCAACTCTTTTTGTCCATCTATACCTTTTGGCCTAGGTTTTTATAGGATTGAATTTTAAGCTGAAAATCTTTTCCTTTTGACTAGTGAAGGAAACTCACCTTGCTCAAGGTGACGGAAGTAAGGTATTGGAGGCTAAAGGTCTCTTCTGTGAAGTTATGGTGCTGAAACAAGCTACTAATTGTTTGGGAATACAGTCGCAGTATTATGTAATCTAGCCAAGGAGGCTAGAATAATCCTGAAACTTCACTTCAAACTCTGGGGGTTTTATTAGAGAGGTGATTCTGATCTGTTTCTTTCTATTCTGGTTCTTGTCAGGAGTAGGAAGCAGCACCATTGTGGAACTGAGGGATAAATGCAGAACTCTTGTGAGTTTGATTTTTCTCACACTGATGTGTGAAGTATCAATCCTTTGGAGCCCTTCCTCCAACTGCTAAGATGGTTTTTATGGTAACCACTTACCCAGACAGTTGTCTTCCTCTTGCTAAGGTTTGTTTTTCTTTTGCCATTGAGGTGCCAAGCTGCTGTCATCCTAGTCCTTGTCACTTAATTAGCAAATGCTTTTACGGGGCATAGGCTACAGGGAGAAGTACTAATAAATAGGCTGTGCTCCAACAGATCATGAATATAGGAATTGAAAACCTCATCTGTGTTGTTAGTCTTTATGGATTGTACCATCGGGGCAAAATACTCACTTCCTCCCCACTTAGCAATTCTGAATTTTAATGACATTTGCATATGTTTAAGTGTGGAGCACCTTTACTTTTAGCAGAATTAAAAATGCTTTGAAATACAAGGTAGAATGGAGAGCTAACTCATACTTGCTATCTGAAACAAGTTCTGGTTTTTATTAATTTATTTTCTGGGTAGAAGTCTTAAGATATGCATGTTATAATCATCTTAAAACATCAGCTGAGGAAACACTGGGATTGAAGGAGAACCGGGCTGCAGATTTAATGAAAGCCTTGTCTTTAGTGGTGTTGTTGAAATATTTTAAGAAAATTTCCAAAACTATACTTCCATAATGCTTCTTCCTACAGTCCTGCTTGGCATCACTACAGTCAAGTCTAGAACTCTATTGAGTAACACAAATTAAAACAGGGTGAAACAGTTCTTACACTATGTTTCACTTTCTCTGATTGTGTCAGACAGCTTTTCTGTTGAAGAAAGAAATGTTTAGAAAATATGATAGAACTACCCTGAAATGAACAATTTGTTTGAAGACTAAAAAGGCAGAATAAAAATCACTGAAACAAACTTGATGTTAAAGAATTCTGTCAGAAAAAAAAGGAACATCGTTTAATGTAAAATTGTCCATTTTGAAAGGGATTTTTTACCTGCTTGAAAACCCGGCCTCTCCTCAGCCTTGCTGAAGAGCTGATACATGGCATGTCCGAGGTAAGTCTTTGTTGTCCTCACAAATAGAAAGAGTGCTCACAAATTCTGTCAACAGTAAGAAAGACACTGATACTGTAACAAGTACCCTGCAATTGGAGATAACCCCCATTTGGATTTGTGTTTAGCACAGTGACTGCTGTAGTTCAGAGTCCTTTGGGCCTTTGATTTCCTCCTGTCGGAAAAGTGCCAATCTGGGTATCATTGTGCAGTTTTCCCAGGGCAAAACAGGTGGCAAGATTCCCTTGGCACTGAAATGTTTGTGTGCTTTTTTGTCTTGTTTTCCATAATAATTTCTCAAGCACGGTTAAATGAGATCTGTTTAGTTTTCTCTTCTGGATGGAGATGTGCTGGGTTGGCAGCTCTGGGATTTTCTGTGTTTTGCCAGCTGGCAAACATGCACATTTGTGTAAGCTCATTCATAGCTGATACTGAGAGACAGGTGCTGATTTACTGTTCTTCAAATAACTGTGCTGGCATATGTCCAGTGTTAACATGACTGCGCCTAGAGAACAAGAGTGCATCACTTAAAAGCTTTGTGAGATACCTCTGAGGCACCTCTCTGGACTCTTATTTACTGGGATTGGCACCAGGGGACAGTTAAATATATTTCAGTGGTGGATTTCATTACCTGTGCCTGGGGAGTGACTGTGATGTTAATGCATACAAATGCACGTGTTACTGCCTAATATGAAATGTAAAAATGAAAACTGCAAATTACTATTGGTGGCACTAACAAAATAGAGATGCTTACAGTCAGATCCATAGGGAATGCTTCTCCATAGCTCCTTAGCAGCCATTGGAAGTGAATCATTGGAACTTCTTCCCAATAGATGCTGAGGCCCTATCCAAAGTGTAGGAACAACTTCTCCCATCCATGTGCTTCCTGTGTCGGGGAGTTGCCACAGCTGCTGTCCCTCACTGAGGCTGGCACTGCCTGGGGTGCTCTGGGGTGGCTGCAGGGCCCTTTGCACTGGTAGCAGCTCTGCAAGGTGGGGGCCCTGTGTTTGATGGTCTGGTGGCATTAGGGGTTGAGGAGAGGACAGAGCTCTGAAACATCGGCTGGAGTGATCGATACCGAGACAGCGTTGCTTTGTTAACTAATCCGGAGCTGACAATGTGTCTCACACTGACTCACTGCTGCTGCTTTGTACCGTTCACATCAGCTGCCTGCAGTTAAGTCCTGCAAATCCAATTCCTGTGCTTCCTAGCCTTCACAGGCCATGAGGAGACATAAGAAATTGCATGGCATATTTAATTAGCTGCTTGTCTAAGAACCTAACTCTCAAGAAGAGCAGTTTCATGAAGGCTTAAATAACAAGAAATTACTTAGATTTTTTTTCTTTTGACTGTAACCTGAAAGTTATTAACTGTATCAGTTTATAAAAGCTGAAGTATCTTCAAGTAAGCAAAATGTGGCCTCTTCCTGCTCTCTGCTCTCTTTTTATTTGTGGTTGTGATCAAATTCTAAGTGCTGTGATTATGATAGCAATAGTTGTATGTCGGTGGGCTCCCTTCTGAAAGGTGAGATGGACTTCCTTACTTATGCGTGGTAATGCTTATTTGAAAGATTTAGAAAGGAAATCTAAGGAAATTATTTCTGCCCCAAACAGAACTTTCAAGGCTCCCATAAAGTTTTGAAAAGAAACCCCACAAATGTGTTTGAATACCAATGATGACATTATTGGTGTAGTGAGGTGACTGTGTACTCACTGCCAGATTGTTCATATACTGTAAAAGTTAGAAGCTCCAATTTCTGTATCAGGAAAACTCAGTCCAAAGTATCGATTTCTTCAAAAGCATCTGCAGATTATGTAAGTATCATTATCTTTTATACAGGATAAACCCATAGTAACATGGGAAATATTTAACCATAAGTATTAAAAATTAAATGGGAAAATAGGAACACAGATATGGTATCTGATTATATATTGTCCTTGGATGTTACAGCAGTCATTTGCAGATGTCAATCTTCCAGTTTTCTGGCAGGTAGATAGTATCACCTCAATTTTATAGACCAGTTAGGTAACAAAAGAAAGGGAGTAGCATGCTCAGGGCTGCTCAGTGAGCTGAAGATAGCTAACATTGAAAATTGGGAATAAGCTCTCAGTTATGGACTTCAAACTCATTATTTCTTTTTCTTTCCTGACTATAATATTACTCAGGTATAAAGTACATGGCTGAGCTGTTTACTGAGGCTGTGGTAAAGCAGTGCTCACCCAGTGTCCGTGTTCCATGTCCTGGATTGCAGAGGAAAGTTTATATGGTTACATTCTGCTGAACTGGCTACAAAATCAGTCAACTTCTCCACCCTGGACTGTGCCTGTTTATTTCTAATCTCAAACTGTGGAACAATAGTCCTCTGATGAATTTGTGCTTTCTCTCAAAATAAGACTGTAGTCTCTTTTTGCCTTTATGGCTTGATTGAGATCAAGTTAATGGCAGAGGCAGAGATATGTGCACAGATTCCTATCAATAAATGGTTTGTTTAAAATAAAAGGGTTCTCTCTTTTGGGCTCTGGTTCTAGATTACAGTGGGCAATGAAGAAAAACAAAATACAAAAGAAAAATTTAGGGTTTTTTGGCACACAAGTGGATTTACAAAGTATCAATGGTACTGCTGTATTACTGATTAGAAATTCACTTTAGTTTGGAAAAATAATTGGATAATTTGACCGTAGGTGTGGAATATTCTCTAGGAAGTTAATATATTTCTTTGCTGAATTGGTGGTGCTGGAAGTTACTAAAGTTATCAAATTAGGACCTTTGTTTGACTAATACTGAGCTTTTGTACTAAAGGGAAAATGGTAAAGACTCCAGGTTTTTCTGTGTATTTCTCTCAACTCTTTTTAGCATTAGAAATTAGTAGAATCAATTACTGGCAGCCTTTTGAAAGGTTTTGGGGTTTGTTTTGTGCCTAGTTTCTGTAGATCTTCTGAACCTGTGCTAAAGCTCTTGTAGCACATGCTGACTAGTTTTGTTTGGCAAAGTTTTGTTACATTTGGCGTGTCTCTCTTCTTGCTGCAAGAAGTTGTAGTATAGTGACATTCTGTATTACTGCTCTGAAAACAGCCACAACCCATCTGACTCTCTGGCATCAACATAGCAGCTTACTTTTATCTGAACTGGGCTATTTCTTTTAGCTTCCAATTGTCATTGTCATTTTCCTAGTGATATGAAATTTTTGATTTGATACAGGTGTCATTGCTATGAGTGTGTGTATCTGACAGTGGGTACATTTTAATGTTAATAAAAACATTTCAGATTACAGTCTTATAAGCACTATGATCTGAGCTGAAGAGCAGGTTTATCTTTGCTGAAGGGAGCTTTTCCAATCAACCATAGAGTTAAGGCATTCTTCTTGCACATTCGTCCTTGAGGTGTGAATATACATCCCTGTAAGTGTGATGACTTGGTGGCTTGACTGTGGGACTTGGATAAAATACAGCTGACCCTGTGTTTTTAAAAAATATTTCTTCTGCTGTCACAGCAAGGAAGTAGTCTGTGTTTTGAGAGAAGTTTTGTATCAGAGCCAAATTGCTGGTGTGCTTCCTTGTGAAAGACTTTTTTCCTGTCATTTGGTAGGCACTCTTATGATGAAGCCTTTTCTCTCTGATTACTGCTTCATCTCACGTGCCTCATAAGCTTTATTGTTAACTCAGTCAAAATTAAACTTTGTAAAACATTTAGTGCAAATGGCCTAGAATGGTAGCTAAGGGAATGTCTTCATCTCTTGTCATCAAAGAGAAAATATTTGTAAATCAAATGAAGACAGAGAAGCAAATGCAAGGAGGGTGAAATATTTGGACCAGAGGGGACTGCTTTAAAAATGGTACTTTGGATACATGGTAGCAAAGGTGAAGGTGAAATGGCCAGATGAAGACCAAAGTGTGTGAAAGAATGAACAAAAAATTGGTGTGTGTGCTAGAGCAGCAATATGATTTTATGGAGTAGGCTGTATAAGTAAAGATCTGTAAATGTATTTAAGCAGTGAGGCTGGATGCCAGAAGGAGGGGAAGGTAAGGAAAAACTGGAAAACAGTTAAATGTTAAGTTTTGGAAGAGAACTGTGACAAAATACTTCCAGCTATATAATTATGATTTGGAAAATAATGAAAATGCAGTGAAAAACTAGGAGCACAGCTGAAAGCTGTGTTGGCAGATTTACAATATCAGTATTAGGAAATGTTCTTCAGATGTTTATTCCAGGGCCACCTGGAAAGGTACAGTGAATACAGATCAAAAGGGCCTTGTGAAAGATGAAATCAGGCTAGATTTCAGCTATTGCTTAAAAATACCTCCCCTTTAGTCCAGCAGAAAGTGGAAGTAATATAAATGTTTGGATTTTCAGAGAACTCTGACAGACATATATGATGTAATAGATAAATAATAATCTAAATTATATTTAATTTTTTTAACAATGAAGAACTTTACAGCTAAGTAGCAAGCTGAACATTGAACCCACCAATTTTTGCACGATAATCGTCATGGACTTTATATAGTGATACTTCCCTGGAATGTGAGCCCTGCTGAATCACTGTTATGAGATTTCCTTTAAATGCATCACTATTTCTTTACCTGTATCCATGACTTCCTCTATTTCCCACTTTCTTCTGAAGAACGGGGTAAGGATCAGAACATGGTCTAATGTGAGCAGAACCACACAGGTAACCATAGCCAGGTCTATGTCCAAAGTGCTTTGATCCTAGGAGAATCAGAGTGCAAAGGGACAGTTTAACAGTCAGCAATAAAACAGGGAGGCAATATCTGGTTACTGTGACCTTGGAGATGGAGTCACACACATAGGTAAGCAGACTGAGAAGCTGGAAGCGTGAGCAAAGCAGCTGTAGGATTGTCAGAATGTTTCTAAGCAGAGAGCCATGATCCAGACATTGCTGAAAGGTTATTTGGTCTGATATGCAAGGAGCCATAATTAATAATAATGTCAACAGCTTTGAAAGCTTCACAGCAGCCTGCAAGTTGCATCAGTGAGAGGTTTGAATTGCATGAGTGAATCCCTGTTTATGTTGAGTATACAGGCATATGCCTGAGGCAAACTGCCTTGTAAACAAATGTTAAATTGGATCAGCAGTATTGCCAAAATATTTACTAATTTTCCTTCTGGAGTCAGGTGGTTGAAGCATGACTTCCATGCTTTTATAGCACAGAGGTGGCCTGAAAGGAGAAGGATTAAAACAAAATAGTTTGCAGGGCTTTGGCAAGGCATGCCAGGAGAGACACAAATTTTGTCTAGGGTATGACTGATGGGTAAGTAGGCATGGAGGGCAGAGCTGACAGCTCCTTCCATGTTGATAATTCAGTTTGACTGAGACCTTAAAGACAGAACCTGTCAGTTCCTTGTTGTCAATTTGTTCTTGCCATAGAAATGCTATTTGCCAGTTGTGCTTCAGAGGAGAGAACATGGGTCGTCTTAGGTGTATTCCAGGTGATTAGCACTGTGCTCCATAATTTATAAACTGATAATTGATTTTATTCATAATATTGAGTATTGTCCTCTTGAGACAGATGCCCTCTCACCTCCAGTTCTGCTTCTTCCTCCTTGCTTAAAGGATGACTAACAAGAGGAAGAGTCCCCTTTTTACCCCCTCTCCCTTGGTTTGGTTAGGAATTTTGCTGTTCTGTCAGATCTTGTAGAAATACATCCTCCGACATCTGACGAATATACAGAACTTCAAATAAAATTGCTGGTGTTACCTTACTGTGTCCTTTAAGTGAAACAAAACATAGTGCAATGTTGGGTACTATTTAGAGACCAGATAATTGGACAGACTCTGCTGCTCTATGTGTAAGAAAGTCGAGAAATTTCCAAGCATGGGAAAAGTGATTTTATAAAACAAAAGAAAAGCCTACTGACCTTGCCACCAAACCTTGTTCAGTCTGTCAAGACGGGAAAGACTGCAGGATAGCCTAAAAGAGAGGATGGAAAGCTTTATCTTTGCAAAAGTAATTCCATTTTCTCTGGATGTGCAGTTAGTGCTGTGGACAGTCAGACCTTTGAGAAGCACTTGTTGACCACTTCTTGTTGCGTATCAGACCTAAATATCTAAGAAGCATGCAGGATGCACTGACCCAAAAAGTTACCCACCTTCTTTTCTGAGGTTTCCTTAGCTTAAGAAAAGCAGTCTGAACAAGGAAAAAGGTCCTGTGATAAATTCTACTTTTACTTCAGAGTTGAGGCAAAAGAGCAGGAAATTTTGGCATGAAACTGAATGAATTATAGAAATGGGCAAGAAATTAAGAGGTAGCTGGCAGAGTTAATGAGAAGGCAAATACTGTTTAAGACCACATTCCATCTGAGTTCCTGATCACCTTCTACCTGTATTCATTCCCTTTTGGCAGACCTTGAAGCTTCTGTGTTGGTGGAAAGCTCATTTCTGAGGAAATTCTGTTGAGAGCATCTCAGACTGTAGGAATTAAGTTAGTTCAAATTCTTTCCCTGAAAACCCCAAATTACTCCACCACAACAGCCAAGATTCCTAACCTTTGTCTCAGAGGAAGTGTGTTGATTAGCTGCTGCTGTGTATAGGTTCAAAGGGTAGTCCTTTTTTCTTTATTTAAATTTACATTGTTGAAGTTTTCTAAGTCTATGAAAACATTATAAACTTTTCCCCCCAACCCAAGGTATTACTTCTAGTAAAACTAAGGTATAACTAAAATATGTTTTAAAAGTCTCTGTGTAGACATTGACCTGTCCAACTTAGTTTGTTCATTCAAATTGGCTGGGTAAAATTAAAAATTAATGAAAGTACACAACTGACACAAGAAACCTAGCAAGTAACAATAAACCTCATCAACTTAACATGCAATCATCCTGCTTAAAACCAATAAGCATGCCAAACAGGCAAGACAGGTTGTGTTGAGAATGATTCTAGGTTATCTTGTTGTAATGCATTAAAGCTGTAGTTTGACCAGTTTTATTTTAAAACCAATATTACCACAGAAAGGAGCAGTGCCATGCTTGTGAACTTGCTGTTGGTTTCTACTCAGCGCTGGTTTCTGTATCCTTCTCCACCCCCTTTCCCTGATCCTTCTTGCTCTGGGATTACTGGGTGACTGTAGGTGAGGCATTTGAGGAGCTCATGTACATAAGCAGGGGGGAAGCAGGAGGAAGAGCATCTGAGGGCTTTTTTTCTACTCAGTGCCTCAATGTTGTTTACCACACTCACCTGGGATGTTTCCAGTGCTACCCTATACCTGAAACTAGGACAGCAAGAGGCAACTTAGAAGTGTTAAACCAGACACACACCTGAAACATGACACCCTTTCCTCCCTGTACATCCCTGTGCTGAATTCATGGGCTTTGTGTCTAGATGAGATGTTTAGCTGAAACATGTCCCTTCTTTTTGCACATAGTGGTGTGCAAATAAAACTTGAAAATAGGTATCACTTGCTGCCTCAGAGCTGCCAGGGAGAGAGCCTTACCTTCAAAACCATACCCCATTTTCTTCTTGCATCTGCTTATCATGGATTCAGGTTTTCTTTCTGTAATTAACATATCACAGCTAAAGGAGCCTCGTACTGGAAAAGATGAACAGTCTTCTAGAATAAAAGCAGACAGGCTGCTGTTGTTTAAAATGTAGGTAGTTTGTATGTACCTAAGTCATAATGTTGATTTCAGTTTTAAATTAGAAAGCTGATGAGTCTTGAATTCCTGGAACACAGACCTTCCTAAGCTAATCTCCATAACATGAATGAATTTGCCATGAGGGTTAATTCAGTGTTTTGAGAAATACATGTTTTCTATTTATGAGCTGTAGGTACTGTTGTAGGAAGAAAATGGGAACATAATTTCCATGAATACTACCAGTATGCGTGTGGGAATGCCCAACTGCAAGGAAATTCAAAGGCTTGGTAAGCCTTTCACTACTTTCACTGTTGTGACAGCTCCTTTCTAATAGTAGCACACATCTACATAACACTTGACAGATGAGCTAATTTGAGTAGCAAGTTAGAAATGGCCACAGCCCTGCATTTCTGCCTGGGGAGAGTCACGCTGAACAAGGTGCTGGTGCTGTGCAGTTGCCAGAGAAATCCTCTCTTTCCTGCTGATGCTGTACAGCCACTACTGCCACCCTGGGTGAGGTGATCTCCTGTGCAGGAGCCTCTCTGCTTTGCAGCAGGGGTTGGCAGGAATGCTTTCAGTCCCCTGGATCATAGTCTGTTTTCAGAAGTAAACACTGAGTATCTCCAAAATCTGCCTGTAGCTGTAAGCAACAGGTCCTTGTATAACACATTCTGTGAACAATGACAGCAACATCTGCAGGGGGAAAAAGAGGATATGAAAATAAGTTTCATAGGTCTTGGAGTGGGAAACTTTGTGTACAAGCAGATGCCTTCCTTCACTTGTTCTGAGGAGCTGATAGTTGGGGATTTTTCAACTTCTCAAGCTTTCTTTCATCATGAGTTGCAAGAGAAGAGCAAATGCCATTTCACATTTGCATAGTATGCTTTTAGAAAGTCGTCTCTGTGATAAAGGCTGCAGAAATTGGTGTATGGATCACTTTTGTCATGAAGAATCTCTACATTGCACTACAACAATACTGGTTCTTCAGTCTTTCATTTCATATCCTTACCATTTTTTGCTTCTATCCAATAGGTAAGGCACAGAACTTCAGACCAGGTAATGGCTTTGAAGATGAACACACTGAACAGCAACAGAGCAAACATGCTGAAAGAGGTTCAACTTATGAATAGACTGTCACATCCGAACATCTTAAGGTACACTGGCTTTTTTCTGAAACATCTAGAGATAGGTTGTCCTTAGTAGGGCTCTCCTCTTTCCAATTTTTGTTTAGTTATTTTTTGTTGTAGATTTATCTGTTCTGAATGTGTTAGGATCAATGGCTAATTTAATAGATGAATGGGAGGAAGAAGAAGACTTAAGAGAAAAAAACCCAAACATGGACATAATTTTGGTATCTGGAGTTTGCCAGTAATGAGTAACTTATGTCAGAGCAAAACAGGTGCTCATGTTTTAAATTTCTGATGAATCAATAAAGTGATATGAAGAGTGAAATTTGGCTTCTTTTTGTGAATTTAAGCTATTGCAAATTTAACTCTATTCAACTAACTTACTGTTACTAATCTTAAAATTAAACAATGCAGAATGCCATAGCTGTTCCCTAGTCTTAGGTCTGCTTCTTAGTTTTTGGGATTTTCTTATTGCAGTATTGCAAGCTGGGATAAAAAGGACTGAAGAAAAGAAGCTAGAGGTGAACTAATCTAATTTATATGCTCCTGGAAGGAAAAGGGTAGTTCTTGCTTTGCATTAGATTACTGCATGCAAATCCAAAATGTTCCAAGGTGTATCTTGTTATTCCTTAAGCCATTTTAGTCTTGGTTTCTCTTCTATGGTGATGTGACAAGCAATTAACATAATTGGCTGAAGCCATAACGTTATGAAATTTGAAGATGTGATGACAGTGCACCAAATGACCAGTTCTCCTAAGCTGCTGTTGCACACCTGGGATCCATTTCTGATCTCAGTTCTTTCTGAAATTTTTGGAGACACAGTGAACTCTGTTACTTAATTTCCTTTTCTTCACCATTCTGTTACATAGTACAGACATAATACTGATTCCTAAAATCCTTTATAACCGATTTTTCTGATCCTTGAAATCCTATCTCAGTCTTCATCAGCTGATTTGTATCAATATTATCCTGTGTGTTTCCTTCAGTATTTATGAGGACACATGTCAGAAGCAATTGAAATATCTGTAAGGAGCATTCAATTTTTCCATGTCTATTTTCTATTATTCTTTTTCTTAAAACCTCAAAAACCTGTGAATTTAAAGAATTCTTACTCTTTGTAAACTGTGCTGGTTTTATCATAATATATTTATTCAAGTGTTGTAGTGATCTATCCCAGTTCCTAGTCCATTTTCTCTGCTCCAAGGTGAGGTGCATTCCCAGCAACTCCTCCTTCTGTTTGTGTGTTGTTGTTCTTATTTTTTTAATTTAAATTATGTTATCTATCAGGTTATTTAGATTTCAGGATCATTAATTGTGTCTTTTATTGATTCCCTACATTTTTTTCCTTCATTTCCTTTTTTTCTAAATCCTTTGATAAGCAGCATATGACCCTGGGACTGATAAAGCTGCTTTTTTAATAAGGTTTGTGGAAAGAGTAACTTTCCAAAGTAAAATTGGCGTTGTCAGAATCATCAACTCAGTACACTTCATCAGTTTCTTTATCAACTTTGTGTAGTTGGTAAATCTTATTAAAAAAAAAATCTAGCTCTACAGCTCTGTTCAAAATCAATAATTTAATTTGGGTTGGGATGAGGGAAAGTAGAAAAGGGATATATTGACAGGCCAAAAGCATTCAGTTGTACCCAAATATAACCCTGACTTCCCTTGAATGGGATTACAGAGGTGTTGCTGAGAATAAAAAATATTGTGCTCAGTCCTGAGTGACTCCTGAAATTTAGGTGTCTTGTGAAGTAAAAGAGATCATATTTGTGATGTACGGGTCCCCTCTGGCTTTGGAGCCTATGAATAATTTGAAATCAGCAGTGTTACACAGATGGTCCTGAAGGAAGAACAATAATGTATTGATTTATGTATGAAGCAGAGAAGGAATTTCATTTGTTCTTCCAGTTATTACACAGGATTGGCAGAGAAATGTTTTGTGCTCAAGTAAGCAGGTATGAGTGAATACATCAGAAATAAATTACTTAAATAGAAATGGTCTATCTTTGCACAGGTTGTTTAGAAGAATAAACTGCATTTGATTTATGAATAGCTTGATTTGAGGCTTCTTCAAAAAAAGCAGGCTCTGGTAAAATACTGTCTTTTTCTTATCTGTTAGGTAAGTCCCCTTGCTACAGGGAGCAGAGTTATTCCTACAGGAAATCCAAATGAGAAAACAGTTTTAGTTGGTTTTTTACTGAATTATAATACATAGTAAAAACTACTACTTTTCTGTGTAGGAGATAACTTGATGGTTTTATATGTTAATTATGTGCCATTTAAGTTTTTGTCTAAATTTTACTGCAGTGTTTTCAATTTCTTTATGTCTGGGAGAAGATTTTGCCCCTCTTAAATTTTACCTGCCTGTCTGTCTGTATATACTTTTATATAAACACACACATGCAAGCCTCTCTATTTAGATTTCATAGATGCGTAAATCATTAGTGCTTCTGCTAGTCTTGTGAAACAGCTGTTTCCCACTTTAGAAACACAAAAATAATTAATGCTAATTTGCACTTAAAGTGGTGAGAGGTTGTGTTGCTTGTTTGACAACATTGTGCTGTCAGATAAGAGCAGCTGAGTTGTATTGCTGAGGAGTTTTTAGGAAATGTTCTACAGCAACCTGTTCCCACTGAAACATTTTCTGGGATTATTTTTGGAAATTTTAAGATTGTATTAGTATTTAAAGGGAGCATCCTCTTCAAAGAAGTTCTAATATATAACTTTTCCTGGGGCTATGAACTATCTCAGTTTGCTGTTAAATATTTTCTTCACCTAATTTCTTTCCTTTGAAGTTCTTCTATGTTCATGAGTAAGGTGTTTTGTCACTAGCATCAAGTTCACTTCTCTATTGATTAGCCTCTGGAGCTCTTCCACATGCCTTGAAGGTGTCCTCTGATTTTTACATAATACATCTCTGAGCTTCTTCATCTCCTCTGAGCTCTGGGGCTGCCTACTGTTAACTTCCACTGTAAACAAGTTTCTTTCCTTCCTGTTGCTAGCCAGTATGGATAGTAATGAGTTCTTAGGCCGAAATGTTGAGATCATATTGTGCAGTGGTTAATTGAACCAGGTGAGGGCTGCAAGGTGCTCTGCCATCAAATGGCTTGTCAAATTATGGAACTGGGTAAATACTGGCTTCACAGCCTCCACAATCTGCTCTCAAACTATCTAAACGTGTAGGATAGCAAGTTAATGTTTTAGAAAGTGAAAGTCAGATCCAGCAATGAGGCATTTATTTTAGTACACTAAAACCTTCCTTAAGTTGGGAGTGTGGTTGTGTTTTTGAACATCCTGATGAGTAATACCTCAGATTTGTTATTAAATCAGTGTTTTTGTCCAAGAGCTCTTCTGTAGTTTATATACTTAAGTGTTATGGAAAGAAGAGGTTCTTCTTCCTTGGAGTGCATTTGGTAGCCCAGGATCATCATTATCCTTTGGGTAATTAAAAAACCCATCCCTTTGCCTGTGCTCTAAAATATATAGGAGCTTTTTACAAGCTGTCAATTCCCATGTGCCCACAGCTAGCTTCAAGATGTTAACGTGGAGATTTTGGTATTTTTGCTGTTTATTGTACTGATGTGACTAATAATATTGCTGACTATTTGAAATTGCTTTTCCTTCTGTGCTGTCCATGTAAACTCCTTTTCAGAGTTACAGATGCTTTTTGAGGTTCTAGTCCAGACTCTGGTCACTCTTCTGAAGTGTGAGTTTGTCAGTAGTTGCTGACTTCCTTCGATTCCTGAGCTCAGTAGAGATTACCTAAAGGTGCATCTATGTTTTTACCTTACTGATGCTTTTGCACATCTTGAGGAGTTGGAATTGGGTCAAGATGTTTCAGCTTCTCTTGGTGAGTTTCAGTTTTACTTGATGAAGTACTGATCTGGGTATTTAGGCTTTAAAAGCAACAGGCTTTATTTGCCATGGAGTAAAAGGCTAACTTTAAATCTCCACAGTCATTTCAGTATTTCTGCAGTCAGCTTCTGCTCTTCGCCAGCCATATAGATCCATCTTGATTAGAAGAGAGATGTAAGTGAAGACTTTAGTTTTCACTTACCAAGTCCCCAGTAAGTCTACCGTCCCCATGGTAGGATCATAAAGATTCCAGTGGTCAAATATATGTGTCTATGTAAGCTTCTAATGTATTTTCCATGAAGAAAATGAGAGGCTGCCCTCTATTAGAGGATTTATTTTGGCAAAAAATAGAACTTCTTTTTCAGTCTGTTAAGGATATTTTAGAATAGAAGACTGATGCAGCTACACAGGCATGATGGTAAAAAATTGGGGATTTGGGAGGTTTTTTTTTTTGTCTGCCTTCCTCTTGTTTTCTATTTCAGCTAGCAGATGTGATTCTAGAGGCGCAGAGTAGGTGTTAACTACAATGTAGTAGCTTTTTGTTCAGTCACTGTCTGGTGTTTATAACAAACTATGTATGAGACCTGCTTATCTTTTTGGTTTGCTGATTTTTCCCCAGATTGGGGACATTTTAGGAGTGGACAGGGCAGAAGCAGACAAATGGTGTTCAAGGAGTGCTTTCTTTGTTTCAGCCATCAACCTCATCTCCTGTCTCCATCTCACTCCTGCATACAAGTTAAACATGGAGAATTAAAATGGCTTTTCTTCCTCTTATCTACATTTCTTCCTGCCTTGGCTGTGGGATGTGCTGGTTTTATCACATCTTCCCTCAGACAGATGGTGAGAGGAGGTGTGGAAAAGTGAGCTGAGGTTGGGGTTTGTACTGTGTGATGTTTACTATAGCCACTGTAATACAAGTTAGCTGATACATGGCGAGACTGTAATTGCTGGGGTTAGGGAAAACAGGGGTTTGGAGCATTTTTCCACTTCTTTATTAGTTTGTGTCCTGCTTAAAGGGCAGTGCTGTTCAAGGGTTGGGTTAGATCAAGTACCATGGTTATGAAAGGTCTGCTGTATGCTTGCAGATGTGCTCTACCGTTTTGTTACTTTCCTGAATGCTGATGTGCTGCTGTAGTCATGAGTTTTCACCCAAATCAAAGTAAGAAAATTGGTCTGGAAAGGAGTCAAGAAATCTCCATCCTTGTGTCCTGAGCTTGGGAGCCTTCAGTCTACAGCCTGAGAGACTTGATAGCTTTTTTTTTTTTTTGGTAATATCTTACAGATGTGTTTTTCTCATACAAATGAAGTGGTGTGCTACCAATGATTCTCCATCTCTTGTGCTGTCTCTTAAATTGGCGTATCTTCAATTTTGAGGTAGAATTTCAGTCTTTAATATCACTATTGTTTGCATGAAAAAGTATTTCTTTATTTGCTCTGTACCTTGGGGACTTAATTTAAAACATTCTGTACACAGAAAGTCTTAGCTCATGTCTTAAGCATTCTCGTGAGAGCACTTGGAGGTATTGCTGCGTGTTTGGCTGTGAGCATGCAGGCAGATTGACTCATTGATTAAATCCACCTTCTTGTGTGTGCAGCACACAAATAAGCACACTGTGTGCATATTCCATGCACTCCCTTCAAGAAGAATTTTATTTCATCCCCTTTGAGACAAATCTATCACTCTGGGAACACAATACCAGGGATTTCTTTTTGTGTTTAGTTTTATCCTTTCAAACCTTCCTTTTGGTAAAATTGCTTGTGATGGACTTTGTTACAATAGCCAGAAGGATGGATTTTGTCTTTTAACATCCTTTGTCCTGTACTGAACAGTGCTTTAACAGGAAAGAAAACTGCTTTTTCTTCTCTTTGTGTAACGTGGTTATCAAAAAGGAGTATTTTAGAAAAACAATGTACAAGGCAGCAGAAGAGAGGCTGTATGTGTTGTGTATAGTATGTTACAGAAATTATAGATTAAATGCCTTACCTCTTCTAGAATCAAGATGCAAGTGTAGAAAACTTAAAATACATTTTTAATCTAGCACCATGGTTCCTACACCATTAAGGAGGGCCTTAATGCAGACTTAATATTTTTATTTGCCCTCTTCCTTCTCCAAATCAGTGCAATGAATAAAGCATGTGTCTTTTCTGACCTTTTGTCTCTGTTACTGAGCCTGTACTAGAGGCTTTTCCATTGGTGTGCTTGGTTTGTTTTGTTTAATGTTATCAAAGTGCTGAATTTTCTCATACAAGCAGTAAATTTTTGAGGGCATCAATTTCTTTTGTTGAACTGTAGCTGCCCCAGGTTTATCCACAGAGCAGGAATGTGTCCCAGTGAAGTTCTTTTAACTGGAAGCATGTGTTCAGTGTCTGGATATCCACAGAGGCTATATGATCTGGATATTAGTTTTGCTTGATAAATTAGGGCAAAGATTTCAGACTGAAGCTACAGTGTTTCGTCTCCCCTTTTTTGTCCAGGATTTTCTCCCTTGCTATCTGACCGAATTGCAAGTGGTTTGTGTAACCACTGTGAAGGACTAAGAAATATCCAGACTTCTCTTGGTTTTCTTTAGGAGGACAGGTTTTCCAGATTGATTGTTTATAAAATGAGATTTCCAACATGTGTATAGATTGCTGACATTTGTTAGAAAGCATTTGGTAGTGGAAATGTGCTGCACTGTGTTTAGTTGGGTGGACTGAAGTATCGTCCTTTCTATTTGCAGCTTCTAGGAAAACTTTTCCAACCAGATTTTGGAAGTGTTTCAGCTTGCTGATAAGGCCAGATACACTGTCTTGAAAGTAAACTTCCTAAAATCTGCAAATGATCTCCTGTTTTGTGGATGATTGGCCTACTGGAGCTCTTTCCAGCTAGAAATGCTTATAGGAAGTGTAACCTTTGGCTGACAAGACATTCTGCTGAAGTTCACCTACAAGCAAATTTTGGCTCAGGAGACAGTGTGTCTGGCCAACAGGAATAATCTCAGCTGTGCTGGACCAGCATGTCAGCTTCCTATCCACACAGCTTGGAATCTCATCTGGGGCAATCTCAGAAACTGAAACCATGTTAAATCTTGCTTGGTAATTGTATTTCCCAGTAGCAGCTTTTAGTGGAAATCCTTTCCAACAATGTCTTGTAGCAGTTCTTGGCTTAACCAAGTGGCTTATTATTGCAAGATAAAACAGCTAAGCAGAAGCTTTCCAGAAATTTGGATTGCTAGAGATCTGTTCTATCAATCTATTTTCCAGAGCCTGAAAACTGAGATTCATTCACGCAAAGTTTAAATGGCTTCAGTATGTTGCTTGTAAGCTCATTAATTCTGTCTTTATCAGTGTATTTGGTTTCTCTTTTCCTGAGTAATAGTTTCTAAATATGTGGGGTTTATAAATGTTTCTTTGTCCAGCTTTTTTTTCCATGAGATCATGATATGGAGCTTTGTTTTTTGATTTTTGATTCTTAGTAGAAATCTTAAGCATGTGAGAATTTTTAAACTCTTACTCTTGGTGACTTGATTCAATGTGTCTTTGCTGCCTTAAGCATAGGTTCACAAAGGTAATGAATATGTTTCTATTGAGACTTCCCTTGACCAAAACAGATGAAAACATTATTATTTTAAATTACTTAATCTCAGTTTTTGTTGAATGAAAATATTGCCATAGCAGGTTAACTTTGTGCAATTGATAGAGAAGATAGTACTTTGGAATGTTGTCTTCTAGAGAAAGTAATATATTGGAATTATGTACTTTCCATTTTTGCTTGTGAATAAAGCTATTAACACCATGCCTGATAGCTCTGGAGCCTTTCAGAATGAACTAAGAAATAGATTTATGCTCTGTAGAAGTCTGGGTTTCTTCATCTCAGGAAGTTTAATTTGTCACTTTCTTTACAAAATTATTCATATGTTGATTGCTGTATGAAGTGAAACTCAGAACAAGCAATGCTTTGGGTATGTGCTACATCTAAAAGAAGCTTCCCTTTCTCCTGAGGGCTTGATCATGCCCTGTGATTCTACATTAAACAAGAGGAATTGGATTTTCAGTGTCTCTCAAAATTCCTGTATTCAGGGAGTATTGTTTGAGCGTTTGAGGTGAGAGCAGGCAGTAGAAATTCTAATTCAAGTCTTGCTGCTTCTTGGGTTACAAAAACAGATTTCCACAGCTCAGATTATGCAAAGGACCTTACCTATATTACTTTGCTTTGGCTGCTTGTAATTTACCAGTCAGCTGTTAGACAAGAGAACAGTGAGGATCATTCATTTCTTCAAAAGCAGCTTAGGTGAACTAGCACTACATGTCTTGCATAATTTTGTGTTTAAATTCAGAAGTGTTTCAGGATATAAAAGGTCCTTTTCCTTTGAGTTGTTGTCTGCAAGATTCCCATCACATTTAATGAGACCATACATGTCTACCTCTTACTTGCAAAATGGAAATTTCTGAACATTATGGAAATGATAGACAACTTGGTTTTGCTTGCTGAGACCAAAATCTAAATGCTAAAACTGAGAATTAGTAATGCATAAAGAATGAACACTTGAACTGTGCAGGGATGGCTCTAAAGTGTTTAAAATTTCAGCTTTACTGAACTTTCTCGTGGGAGATGTTTACTAGTAGCATTAATTTACATTTTGTCACTTTTAAGTTCAGCTTGTATAGTGGTAAAAATGAGCTTTCAGTTGTTTATGGCACATTCTGTTGCTTTCCAGAGAAACCAAGGGTGGCAATCATTGCTATTAACAGCAGGAGTCTGAAAATTGTGCAATTGTGTAGGTAACACTTGTGGAATGTGTGAATACTGGATACTACTGAAACTTGCTTCTATCCAAGTATTGGAAAGAGGAGTTTGGGGAGGGGAAGTATGCATTGCACATGTGCCCTCATATTCCTGAGTGGTTAAGAATGGGATAGGACGAAACATCTTTATGCTTAAACAGCAAAATGCAAAGGGAAGTAATTTTCTGTTTATGCAGACCAACAGTGGATTACTTGGCTTAAACTTGCCTAAAATAGGCCTCTGAGACTGTTCCCTTCTGCATAAATCATTATATGTTGGCCTTTGCTTATTGTCAAATTAATAACTTTCCATTTTGAGGTTGAGCTGTCTCCTGTGCTCTCTTGGAACTGCTAATTCAAATTATATTATAGTGTAGATACATGATTTTTTGTACTGAGATGTTTAAATAATCAGTGGTGAGGTATGCAGTGTCTGTGAGGCTGCGTTTTTTCTCTTTCCTTCTTTTTTGTTGTATCCTATATTAGTTTTTTTAAAAGAACAAAAAAGAGGGGGGGAAAAAAGCCCAAACCACTTTTCTTTTCTTGTTTCTTGTAGGTTTATGGGTGTCTGTGTGCATAAAGGACAGCTGCACGCTCTTACTGAGGTAAGACTATTTCATAATATATGTACTGAATATGAAATATTCTGTTCTCAGGACAGATTCTGCAATTGCCATTCACCTTGAGTGAGGATTCTTCTATGGTGACTGGTGAGTTAATCACTCACTATTTGCTATGTTTAGGCAAGATTGCAGAATCAGCCCTCAGAACTCCACTCACAGCCCTTGTATGTCTTTTCTCTTCAGAAGCACTTACTGAGGTGAAAAAAAAAATCACAGTAATAACATAAACTTCACTAATAATGTTCTAAATGAGATGTGCATTACTATTGAGCTGCCCCTAAATATTGTTTCAGTGACATTGCATTGTATTTAAGTCTTATTTATTCTCCAGTTGTACATTTCACAAGTGAATCAATAACATTTCAACTGGGTCGTTCTTGTATTCACTCCCTCCCACTTTCATATGACAGCTTGATCTGGGTCCCATAAAAAGGAATTAAAAAAGGAATTATTTCATTGCCCAATATCTAGATATCAAATATGAAGCTGAAGTTTCCATTAATATGTGTTCCCACCCTGCTTTATTGGGTTGTTTGTTAAATCCCCCTGTACTGCTCAGGAAAAACAAGAGAGTATTCTCTTGTTAGGAATAGTGCTGCCTGTTTAGAGTCAAAATCATAAAATGCTTTGCCTGTTGAATTAGTTTGAGTACAGACTAAAAGGGAACTCGTGGTTGGTAAAGTTCATGTTTCTTATTTACTTCTGTTTTGTAGGAACTCCTCAATTAAAAGATTAACCCTTTCCCACCCTCCCAATGACAAGTCTGTTATTAATTAGCAATTTAAGTAGGTTCCTGGTATGGTGTGCTTGCCAAGAGCTGCTGTAAAATGAGGAGGCTGAGGAGCTGTATGCCAATTAGCAGGATATGTGTCACCATCACTTTCTGTAACTTACAGATGCCACTCTGAGGCAAAGATGCACATATGTGGGCAGTGAATTTCTTCACCTTCTGGGGTGACAATGTTGCAGTTCTCATTCTAGCTGATATTGCAGAGATGCACTCTGGTTCAGTGTCTGTATGTCTAGTGGAGCAAAGGTAAAGACACTACCAGAAATTTCAAGATGTGGCAGGAGTGTGAGCATTTGCCATGAGAGGGACAGTTTATTTGATTTATTCTTTCTGTTTTTTTTTCTCCTCCCTGTGCTCAGTAGAGGAAACATTCCTGAGCTGGCTGATCAAGTTATTCAGGCAGGCTTTGCTAACATTATTGCTGATTTCTTTTGGATATCTGGTAAATTGAAACAGGGAGTTTTGGGCCATTCCACTCACTGAACATTGTCGTAGAAGAGGTGGAGCTTCATAATGCTTTATTGTACTAAAACTTGGAAGATTTTACTCAGTGTGGGTTTTTTTGTTTGGTTATTTTTTCCCTTCCTTCACAGCAGTTGCTTACCATTTAAATAACCCTCCCCACCCAAAAAGCCAAGAAAATGAGAACAGCACAGATGCTTCCTCATAGTGAGCTAACTTTGTAGCTGCTGCTTTGTTCAGCTATTTTTGAGTTCTTGGCAAGCAAATAAATCTAAGAAAGACTTCAAAGAATAACTTTTTATAGTTATAATTCAGAATAACAGAAGAGATTCCTGAAGCATCTTGAGACCAAAAAGGAAAAGAAGTTTACTGCAACATTTTGAGAAACAGAATAGCTTTAGTGATATTATAAAAGTGTAATTAGTGATTACTGCTTTTCTTCTGTGGGCAAAGGTGAGCATTTAATGCCTTCAATAGGAAAATGACAGAAATTAATGTTATAGGGAATCCACACACAGTTTTGCCCAGTAACGTAGCTGCTCTTGGATTTCAGAGAGCTTTTAAAAGTAAAAAACTGTATATGCTCCAAGTGGTGGAATTGTCTTTTCTGGCGACAGTAGTAGCATTTTTCATCTTCAAGTGTGTGTAGAGTAATAGTTGAATTCTGAAGGCTTCTGGAGGTTGGAGAAGGGGGCTGAAATGAAGAGCTGAAGGAGTTATTAGTAAGACTGGCAGGGTGAATCACCAGTTCAAATATAGCCCAGGAAGATAAACAAATTGGCCACTGTCTCATGGCTTTTTTCGGCTTGTAGTCCACAAAGGTGGTCTCCTTGCTCCCAGTGCTCAGCATAATTGACACCAGCCTGGCACTGCAAGTGCTCAGAACTTCTGCCAGGGTTTCAGTTCTTTGGAGATTAAACTGTTGATTCAGAGACCCATTGGTCAACAAGTGTCTGAGTCACTGCAGGGAGAATCCTCTGGCAATTGCCTGTGCTGGACCTGTTCTGTAATGAGTTTAATTATCTCTTCTTGTGTTTTGAGAGTGCAGTTGATGATATGCGTGTGTATGAGGGATGCAGCACCACTTAGAGCTTATGTCTGAGGGCAGCATGATGGGAAATCATGTTTATTTTATATATGTGTATGTTTTCATAACAGAAGAAGTTGAGAACTTGTGCCAAATGTTTGGTGACTGGATTTAGACAACTTGTGCTATTAACAGGCAAGGCAACCTCAAATGGTGTTAGAAGAGCACTGAGGATTTTGTAAGCCTGTTAAGGGGCTGTATTAGGAATATGCAGCACTTTGTTATTGGAAGGCAGAGTTTGAAGCATTACAGATTTCTTTTCTTGCATGTTTACAGACACAGGAGGCTTAAATACAGGAGTAGATCATGTAGAGCAGGTTTTTGCCTGAGGAAGGTGTTGATCCTGTGTATGCCTTGGGATTTTCCCTTTTGGCAGCATTTTGTGTTGATTTAGTTTTCCTGTCTCAAGTGGCTTTTGTTTTTAAAACTCTTGAGCAAGAGGCAGTTTCTGTTTGTTTTGGTTTTTTTTTTCAAAATAAGAATGGAATTGTTTAATTATAGACTGCACTAGGACTTTGGCCTTGTTCTGAATCCACAGTCTTATCAGTTTTGATAATCCAATATTTTTTTTTAAGTTCTCAAGCCAGAAGCTATGGTATATGCCTCTTCTGCAGTAATTCAATATCCTTAGATTGACAGAACAGCTTAGGCTGCCAAGGACCTCTATCCCTGCAAGCACTAAGTTAAGAAACATTTAAGGAAAGCAGAGTAAATGCTTTAATGGGTGTATCACCCAAATGAGCTGGCAGGCATTAGACTGCCTCACTAATGTTGAGCTCATGAGCACAGATTTGCCATGCTTGTTTTCTCTAAAACCAGAAACTGGGTATTCCTTTCTCAGCATTCAGCTTTAATATGAAGCTGCTGGTTTGTTTCTTTAGCTACAGGAATCTGCAGTGTTTCTTGCTGTACTCACATGCCTCTCCAAACTAATTTCAGCCTTTCCCTCAGGCCTCTCTGTGTCTTCCAGCCACTTTCCTAATCTGACAACTTTCTTCACTTCCATTTCCTGGCACACAGCAGTATCATAAGTCTGGAGAAGCTAGCAGAGTAGCAGTCTCTGGTGTCAGCATGGGATGCTGCAGAGCATTGAGAGGCCAGCTCAGCGCTGCTGCCAGGTGAGCAGACAGACAGACAGTGTGTGCTCAGGGGACATGGAACCTGAGCCAGTGGGGAGCAACCATGGCTCAATAGCAATTGTGCATGATTTTATCCCATACACATCTATCATGGAATGGCTGCATGGGCAAACATCCATTTTAGATGGAAGACAAACAAATTTGTGTGTTGTAGGTTTTATAGGCCTGTGCTATTATACTGAAACAGATAAGGTAGCAGCATAAAGTCTAGCATATAAAAGCCACTTAATACCTTCTTGCAGATCCTGAATTGTTTGTTGAACTCAGTTGAACAGGTTTATCTGAATTTCTAAGAGACAGGTCAGGCTAAAATCTGGTTATAATTAGATGTATATTTATATATGCACAGACTGAATCATACAGCTTGATAATTCCTTCTGGAAGGAAGTGAAAGCCTTGGCAGTTGTGTGTATAGAAGATGAGGAATGGAAAGTTATTGTGTGTTGATTGGGATATCTTGAAATTGCAGTGCTTGGGGACAATAGTTAATTGTTGCAACATAAGTTTTATGACTATTAATTCATACTGGGTGATAGTAAAAATGTGTGCAAATGCACTGCTGCCATGATCTGATTGCTCAGTGTGGGATCTGACATGCAGTGGAACTTTCTCAGGCAGAGAGCAGGGCTGTTGTAGTGTGATAGGAACATGTGGTAGGTGATGGAGGGGTAGGACAGCATTATTTCAGCCAGCAGCTGTGTGAGCTGAGAGCTGCCTGAGATGCTCTCCTGAAGTCTTTCACATCTTTGCTGGTGAATTGCAGAGTCAGACTCATGGAACATGTGACACCACAGCAGATAGCTGGGGTGGGATCAGAAGCACTCAGTGTAGTTGGGCAGCCATGGTTTTCAGGGGCTCTTACATATGGCAGTGGGAAAAGTGCTAAAGCTCGCTGTGATGAAAATGCCAATGTCCTTTGAAGAGAGAGGGTTGTTTTCAGTAAGTTCTTTGCTGATAACTGAGAACTTCCCTTCTCTGCCTTCCTTCTCAACAGCAATAATTTAAGTAAACAATAAATGCAATTAGTGGAGCTTCAGATTTTTTGAGACCTTCCTTTTTTAGCATTTTTTTCTTTTTTACTTTTGGAGATAGCAGTAACTAGAAATAAAAAAATATTGAAAGCTTAAAAATCTCAGAATTGTTTCAATGGTGCTGAGTTGCCCTTTTACAAGGACTAGAAGGTAAGTTCTTAAAGTGGGAAGGTTCTTCTGATATACTGCTTTCACAAGCAGAGTAAATAATTTAAAGTATTTCATTCTTCTCTCTTTTTTCCTCCCCTCAGTTCTTGGTTATCTTTCTGTGGAGGGCCTTTGACTCTACAGTGGAGAAAACCAGACAGACATCACTTAGGTCTCCTCTTCTGAAGCTCTGTGCTACAGCTAAAATTGTAGTAGTAAATGTATGTAGTCATACATTGCCTTCCAGATGGCAATTGCACACTCGTGAGAGTTTTAAAAAGGCCTGAAATACCATTCCTTCCCTGCTTCCTCCTTTCCTCATCTCCTGTAAGACTCTCTAATCCCTACTTTTGTTCCACCAGTGTGATTCATACTGTTTGAGTAACTTTAGTTTTACTCATGTAGCACTACAAATATTTAACTGAGCTTTGATGCTGGCAGTAGGCTGTCAACTCTGGAGAACTTGGTGTCTTTGGAACTGTAGTTCCTATTAGCAGTTGTTCAGCAAATATTTCATGCAGCAAAGGAATTGTTCCTGCTTTAGGTATTACCTGTTTACCAGCTGACATTCTGTGGTGTGAAGTTGGTAAGTTGGTAAACCTGAGCTTGGAGATGACTGAAGAGAAAATAAATTACAGTTGTGCTTAAGGTAGATCCAAGTAGAAAAATAAAAGAATTTGAAGGGCTCTCATTTTCATCCTGTTAGAAAATATTACTTATTTTCTGGATACTGCCGTCCAATTTCTAACAAAAAAACCCAACAATTCAGAGATTTATTAGGGAAGTCCTTGAATTCATGTTAGATAGGTAGTACCTAATCTGTGCAGTGAAGCCATTCTGAGTAGAGGCTGCCAGATCAGTTTGTATTCCTTGATATCTTGTACTTACTAATGCTTGTGCATTACCTCCCCTTGCTTATTGAAATATTTCCTAGACACTTTATGTAGTCCTTCTGACTGAAGTATTGGAAAAAGGGAGCTCAAAAGGAGGAGGAAAAAAGCAGAGGGGTGGGAGAACTCTAAAGATAATTTTGTCCTTTATCTCTTCTCAGATTTGGGACCTAATTCTGCTCCAATTTGGTCTCATTTGCATACATAAAGCATCTTCCTTGAATGTATGAAGGCCTTGGGCAGTATGTAGTTATTTGTTTTATGGTTTTGTGGCACTGGTCACTGCTTTGACTTTCTGGAGGAACAACATGAGCAATGATGCAAGCTTTCTCTTGGATGTTTCTGTTTACAGCCCAGAAGATACAGAATGTACCTGTTAATTCTAAATATCTTTTCTTTAGGGGAATGAGTCTTGATACAGAACAGTGTAAAAAGGGCATTTACTTTGGAGTAGCTTTAAAAAAAGATTCTCATGCAATGATGACAAATGATCTTTCAGATGACTTCCAACAACTGACAGCCAGAATTTTTAAATGCCTCCTGGCTGTAGGATGCAGCAGAAGGGCTGTGATTTAAACTTAATAAGAACTCAAAGTATGCATGAAATTCTGCAGATTAAATTTATCCTTGTGATCTCTCAGCCCATGAATAACATGACCTGTGGATTAATGCTGTAATAAACCTCTGCTTGCAGGCTCTGTCCTGTTTTTCTGTGGTTCAGATACTTTTTGTAGCATTAATTGGAGCTATAGCTTCACTTTATGAATGAAGAGTGCTTTCAGTGGTGCTGTGCTAGTGCTGGAAGGTAACTGCAGAGGCAATCTGGGCCTCCGCAGGTACAAAACCCAAGCACCAGAAGAGTAAGTTTAGCCCTGCTGAAATTATGTCAGAGGTATTGAGTCCTACTAAGCTATGGTTACTTTGTATCTTTCCTGTAATGGACTTGAGTTTTAGACCTGGATAAATTTGGTTCCAGGAATATATGCTCTGATGACAAGAATGGTTATGTGGTATAAAACTAGAAGCATCTGTTGCTATTATTTGCTTGCCTTTTTTGCTGCTTTTGTTGTGGAAGTCCAGCCAGCATATATCTATGTTATTTCCTCTGTTAATTTGGTTGTTTGGGTTGTTTAGCTTTTCCCTTACAGGAGTCATTATGGGTTAGACCTTGCATGTACTTGCCTCAGGGTCAACAGGAAACCTTTCACTCAGAGCCCAGGGATTTGACCTCTAGAGAAGAGTAATGGTAACCTTGTCTGATGCAGCAGTAGTTGCACTCCCCATTAATGGCTGTGTGAGCAATCACTGTAGGACCTGAGAAGAGCAAGGTCATGGCAGCAAAAGTGGGGTTTAAAACAGAGTGTGGAAATAGCTCAGGTATTAGGAAGACTAGGCTAGTCTGTAATGTAAAAGGTGAGAAATCATTCCATTTCATTGGCACTATTTTTTCCAGCACTAAATTAGGATGAATGGATCATGAGATGTCTCTTAGGGCTATTTGCTGTCTGTATAGTGCTTTTTTCACAGAATGGTTGAGGCTGGAAGGGACCTCTGGAGGTCACCTGGTCCAACCTCCCTGCTCAAGCAGGGCCAACTGGGGCTGTTTGCCAAGGCCTGGTCATGGAATCACAGAATGGTTTGGGTTGAAAGGCACCTTGAAATATCATCTTGTTCAAATTCCCCTGCCATGGACACAGCTTCCAACAAACCAGGTTGCTCAAAGCCCCATCCAGCCTGGTCTTAAACACTTCAGGGATCTGGCATCCACAGCCTCTCTGAGCAACCTGTGCCAGTGTCTCACCACCCCCAAGGTGAAGAATTTCTTCCTAAGATCTAAATCTAAACCTACTCTCAGTTTAAAAACATTCCTGCTTGGCCTTTTAAAAGGTCTCTCTCCATCTTTACTGTAGGTACCCTTCAGGTACTGGAAGGCTGCAATTAGGTCACCCTGAAGCCTTTTTTTTCTCCATCCTTAACAATCCAAATTCTCTCAGCCTTCCCTCACAGTAGAGGTGCTCCATCCTTCTGATCATCTTGATGGCCCTTTATATTTCTCCTCTTGAGAAAAATCACTTATCTCACCACAGAAAAATTGTTGCAAGTTAGCAGGTGCTTTTAAATATCTTGTTAATTCTATCATCCTTTATTAAAACAATAAAAACTATGGTGATTAGAGATAAGGTAAACCTACAAGATGCAAAAAGCTGTTACTATGTGCCTGCCTACTGGCATATCTGAATATTGACTTAATATTCTGGGGTTAAAAAACCTAACCAACTAAATTTGTACAGAAAGATGAGCCTATTGCCTGTGCTTTCTACTTCATTGCACATGAACATCAGAACTCAGGAAGAACTCAAAAGTTTTATCACCTTTGTTGTTGCATGCAGCAGCTACCTGCTGAAAGGGATATAGGGACTTTTCTTACAGCTGAAAAATTAGGAAGCTTCTGTTTATATTCTAATATGAATGTGTTTATAAGATGAAAAACCATCTAGCCATAGATGATAGCAAAATCTCTAGCAATATAATTTTGAAATTATAAAGATCCCGATTCTTTAAAGTGAAAAGCTTTGGGATGTGCTTTGGATTTCTTTTTTCAAAGTATAATTTTTAGCTTTTGCTTAAATTATTGTGACAAAAAATAGATATCTATAAATGTGAGTATTAAGTACATGCATGTATGTATGTATCTGAGAAGTTATTTGTTTGGTACTACATATAGACCTTGGACTTACTTCTTTCTGTGTCACTTGCAAAATTATTTCTACTACATCTTTGATCATTTTGAAATGCAGTTATAATTCTTTTTATAAGCTTGGTTTGGTGCTGACACTTCCCTTCATCTCTCGATTGTTCATAATAGAATTTTAAAAATACTTGTCAACACTTGAGCCATATTTGGTCTTCTTTTTGCACCCTTCACAGCATATGGACTGTCAGTTTCAGTTTTGCTGGAACAGTTCACTTAGGTTCTCAGTTCACTTTATAAAAAGTGGCTGAATCTGCTCTCAGCAAATGTAGTTTGTGCCTTGACAGCCAGCTCTACCTCATGCTTTCTCTGTGCTATGCAAGGCATTGTACTGTTTCATCTTCAAAGCAGTGTCCTTTTTCCTCTGGTTTTATTCTCTTCAGAGCAGTACAGCATCTCTCTCTTCAGCCTGAGACATCCCCATATGAAAGACAGATTTTGCAGAACTGAAGAGACCATTCCTTGTCCCTTAATCATGTCAAGAAGCACAGGTGCCTCTAGAGGTAGCCATGCCCTGATTAACTGGAGAGTGCCAGACAAACCAGCTATACTGGCTTAGTGAGGGGGGTGTCTGCCCTAACTGTATTTTTTGAAAGAGTGCATGAGAAAGCAATAAAAGTTAAAATTCAGTTTTCAGTGACAGTTTGATATAGGTTAACAACTCTGAGAAAGCTGAGTGAAGGTCAAAAGAATATGAGCACCCTCATCTGTGTGATCAGCTAAAGATGTCTCTTTTTTTGTTGAAATGAGTCTGTGGATACTTGCACTGAGCTTGTTCAACCAGCTCAAGAGTTGCAGACTGCTACCTTTGTGTACCTTCTGTGTGAGAGCTGAGTCAGGCTGATGATGCAAGATGAAATCTAAACATGGTACATGTAATAACTAAATTAGACTGTTCAAAGTTAGTAGAGTTTAAAAAACACTTGCAGAGAAGGGAAGGGGCATGGTCATGGTTTTTAGGAAGTGTCACACTGTTTAAGCCTTATGTTGTAATTCTAAGGCTTCATGTATTATTTTGTAACAAAAAAACTTCATTGTGTTAGACACATTGCTATTTCACAGAAATTTAGACAAAGTACATATTCTTTACTTTTATATTACTTCCTTGGGAACCTGATATTTTAGTGAATTTTTTAAAAAGAAAAAAGACTTCAGTCCCAAACACAGCTTGATGTGCTGCACATACCAAAAAAATCAATTTAAAATCACACAAGGGGGCCCGGCTTTCAATAGCAGGAGGCAGGAAATTTAGTGTTCTGACTGAAATTCCACCTCCAGTTCATACTCTTGCAGCTTCATGTTGTGGCATATGTGGTGTGCTTGACCCTTTGGTTCTTTCTCCAGCAAAAATGATACAGGTCTCCACAGGAGTTTTAGCTAAGTCTCTCTGATTTGTAGCTTTGCAGTTTTGAGTGCTTAAATATCAAAAGTGAGGTTTTTGGAAAGTATGTAAAGGATTTTATTTAAGTTAGGTGATATTTCATTTTTTTTCCTTCTACATCTGATGCTTACTTACTTTTTTTTTAAATGAATGAAAGCTAACCATCTTGTCTGATTGCAGTGATCAAAGATCTGGATTTCCAGAAAAACACTTAACAGAGAATTTTTAAAAATCTGTTTGGGTAGGTTGTACCTGGCCACGCAGAATGCATTTTGGAAGGAAATTCATGTTGCTCTATCTGGTCATGACACTTTATTCTGAAGACAGAAAGGTGGAATTGATTCTCAAAAATTGTAGTAAAAAGCTCAGTTACAGGAAGCAAAAAGCTGACAAAAACATTGGCTTCTGGAGGACACAAGCTGGCATTTACAGGACACTCTCTGAGGAGGGAAGCTGGCAGGTCAGTTAAAGGAAAACCTGCTGTGGGCTGATGGTGAGCAGGTAGGTTAAACACATGGGGACAGCTCTCCAGGCCAAGTCTGTGCTTTTACCAAAGGCAGAGAAGTGGTGAAAGCTGTGTGAGCCCTGCATTGTGCTGCAGGCAGTGGGAAGCTGCTTAGATGCATCTGCACTGTGTGGTTAGGCAAGAAGGGTGGGTTCTCACAAAAAGAAAGCTCAGATGTGAAAAGAGCTATAATCAGAGACACTAAAGAAGTCCTCATGTAAAGGCAGAAGCCAAGACTTTAAAACTAAAAGTCTAACTTGAGGTGCACAGTCTATATTATGCATGCAGGTGCTAGATGAGAAGTGATGAGCAACCAGTTATTTCAGTGAAAACTTCTGAGCTTTTCTCCCTTCCTCTCCTCTATTTTTAAAAATTAAATCTTGGCTCTGCAGGCTATACCTTGGCTTTAATTATTTCCCCCTCCTCTCTCACAGGAGGATGACTGACTGGTTTTATCACTTCAGAGCCTGTAATAGTGCACAACTTTTATTCATTATTTTATTTGAGATAGGAGCATCTAAATATGTTGTGTTCTGAGGAAGGCTTGCTAAATATCTTTCTGGTGCTAACCTCTTCCTCCTTTCTAGAATGTCTCAAGGATAGAAGAAAGATAAGAGGCAGATAAGTGTTCAACTGCAAACAGCAAGTTCCATTGTCTCATTCCTTGTGTCCCTTCTGCCCATGTGTGAGGCACACACATGTGGGTGGGTGCTCTGTGTGGGTTGTGTGGGTGTTTTTGGGGAGGGGTTTTTAATATCTCTGTTTTGACACTCAATGTAAGCCAACTGGACCACTTGCCATTGCCTCAAATGAAAAAGAAAAACATTTTTGTATTTCAACCTCTGAATTCTTTTGTTGGTGGCTATGAGGAGATGTAAACTTCTCAGCTGTCATGGTATTGGGGGGAGAGAGAGGAGGAGAACTGAACACTGTCTTGAGCACTAGATTTTCCTGTTACTTCAGTATATTAAGAGAGGCAGTCCAGTTAGGTACTGTGATGCTGGCCACTTAACTTTTTGCCTTGTAATTTTTTCTCACATATTTTCAGTAAATTTAGTTTGTATGTAGTGCTTTCTCTTATTTCCCCCCTTTTCAGTGTGTATCCCAGGAAACATACTCTTGAATTAAAGAGTGTTCTGTAGCTTCACTTCCTCATTTTGCTTTACTTATCAGCCATCCAAAACATTCAGAAACTCCTTTAATGTTTGCTTTTGCACATCAATACTAGTAGAGGATCTTGGTGCCTTCTATAATTGCCAATAAAGCGTTTGAGCACCCTCAAATATATTTAAGTGTATGTGTTGAGTGGATGTGGGAGTGTTGAGGTTTGGAGAAGTACTCTGAAACAGCTCAGAGAGAGTATTCTTTGTGCAGAACTTAAAGTTTGTACTATGAGAGGTGTTTGTGTACTGTAAGTTTTGCTCTCAGTAGCTGTTTCACAGACTTCAAAAAGTGAAGCAAAGGGGTTATTTTTCTGCCATCTTGCAGGCATATAATCTGTGGGCTGCTGCTGCTGTTATTTATGTGGGGAAGGTGAGAAAGACCTTATTTAAATGAGAAGCTCCTTGTTAGGAATTGCAGCTTCTCAGCAGAACTGAGTCCAGTAGGTTTGAAATGCTGTCAGTGTGGATACAGCCTTCTGCTCTTAACAGAAGTGTTATTGTAGAGATGCTGTTTCTCTTGCCTGTGTCAGCAACAAGGTACTTTCTCTTCTATGCCTGTGTGCTAATTTATGCCATATTCCAGATTCTTATCTGCACTGAGACTGGGCTCCACTTAGAATCCAAATGCTTGTGACTTCAGATTATAAATGCAGGGGTTTTTGTTAGGCCTTCTTTGCTTTCTGCTTTTTTCTACTAATATAATTGCAGGAAAAATGGTTATCAAGGTCAGTTTGTATAGATATACTGGGAGTGTTTTCCGGTTCCACCAAAATAAGCTTATTTCCTGCAGTATTTCAGACCTGAGTGTGAGTGAGCATCCAGAAAACTGCCCTCATCCATGTGGGTTGCAGCAGTGCGTTGTTGCTATGTGCCTCAGCTGAAAACTTACCAACAAGAATCTGTTTGTAGCAGCAAGTAGCCAAGTGAACGTTACATTTTGATTGAATGGAATGACAGAAAAGGGCTCAATTCAGCACACTGACCATAAGAGCTGTTGGAATTAGAGAATTAAAGGAAGACAAATCTTGCTGAATTCTTTTCCATGCCAACGCTTGAATGTTTGGAATGCAACAAATGGTTTTCATTAGAGTTCCTTCCTGAGTTAGTGCATGTTAATTCTTGTTTGCCCTTATAAAAGAAGCCATGCCTGTACATGCCTTTTCAGAAGGAGGAGCCAATGAATTAATCAATGCCACAACTGACAGAGAAGAAGAAACAGAGGTAGATCTGTTGCATTTCTTGGCTTTTGGTTCTGAGTTCTGAAGAGTGACCAGGCTATGGCAGTTGACAAAGCTGACCCTTTCCTCTGTGAATAGCTGTCACTTAAATTTATTTTAATCCAGTAATTGTTAACACCTTTAAAGAAAATACATAATTTTTTATTAAAGAACAGGATTGTTTGTATTGGTGGAAAAGCAGATGAGAAATTGATTTTAGGTTACTGATTCTTTTCCTTCAGTTTTCAGGAACTGAGGAGCAGGAAAGTAAAGGAGCCTTCAGATGAAGACTTTTGGCTTTGCTTCTGTTCTTTCAATCAAGCTGTTTTTCCAAGCCACTTCTGCCCTTGTGATCCCTCATTAAAAAGTTTGATCTTTGTTCTGAAATGTGTTTGCTTCACCTGTGTTCTCTTTCAGTATTTGTGTGTTTCTCCATGGCAACATTAGTTGACCTGCTGAGCAAAAGTATGCTCACATAGCCCAAATTCAATATCCCACTTGTTCTGTTTCAATTATTAATTTATTTTGTTTAAAACCATCAATGGAAATGGAAGGTTACTTGGGTCAGAGGTACTTGGGCCAGGTGGTTTTGTAGATTTTTAAATTGTGGGAATTTTAACAACTGGAGGTCTAGGAACCAACTTCAAATTTAAAAAAATGTCAATTTAATCTCATCGTCAATCTCGCTGTATCAACTTGTAGTATGATCTTGTCTTTCTTTTCCAGTTCTGCACAGCTGAAGGTAATGAAAACAGTTTGGGGAAAGGATGAAAATTCCAGTCCTTCCACTGTACCTAGTTATGCCAGTTGTGACAGAAGGGTAGATTGGCCTGTGCAGAAGCCAGAAGCCTTCAGAGCAGTCACTTAGGGACTGCAGAGTGTGGCAGGTGACTGTTAAACATATGAGAACTGAAGATGCGGTTGTGTCTTCCTTGAGACAGGTGGTCTAAAGCTGGTTTTAAGCTTCTGCAGAAAGCTTAGTGAAAAGCTCTCAACTTCCTTTTATTAGGCATGAGAGTTACCTTCTTACTTCCAGCATTAGAAATGATACAAATATGCAAGCTCTGTCTATTTTGACACTCTTTCATGCATTTGTCAATTACATCTGCAATACTTTATTTTGCTTTCCAGGTCTCCCTTCAGAGTATAACTACTTATTCTGGGTTTTGCTCTGATGTCTCTCTTCCATCTCCATGCAGAAGGTGCTACTGCCACAATTCTAGTTTCTCTTTTCTCCTGCATCTCTACCTGTTTCTTCAATGCATTTTTGCATTTGTTGCTATCTCAGTGTTTGTCTTGTAGTGTTCTGGGTCCCTGGATCTCTTGCTCTTTACTTGCCTCATTTGGTTTGTCACCTTAAATGCACTCTCCACACCTACTTTTCTTAACCACTTAAAGCCTTGTCTTTTGCAACATTTGGCCAACAGTACAGGGGCGTCTTGTGGTTATTTGTTGCTTTTCAAATGACAGGCAGTGACATTTAAAGTCATCTAAATAGCAAATTTTTTCTTTTGGCTTTCCTGTGTAGTATCTGTTGGCTTATTTATATCAGACCTACACCCTGAAACAGCATTGGTTTTCAAAATAGCATTGGAAACTCTTTGCAATTGCCATCGGTCTTCCAGCTCAGACTTGGCAATATTTGGAGTCTTTGTTTTTGACAAATAACTGTCAGAATTGTGTGAATCTTGTGCCTTTTCTTTAAGAGCTATTAGTTCTCATATTAGTGTTTAAACTGCTGTTTTGATTTTTGAAGCTAAAATCTGACAGCTGAAGTTCGTTATTAGTCTCTTGAAATGAAGCATGTAATGCTGTGCTTAAGTACTGTTATATGCTGAATTTCTTCATTTCATATGCTGGAGTCTGATAATGTGACTGCAATTGTGTTACAAGGCAGCAGTCCTATTATGCTGATTTTAGGTTAAAGTAGCATGACTGTTGTATGGGGATAAGTTATACACTGCTGCTTCTGCATTTCATAGCAGTCAACAATAACATCAGAAACCTCTTCAAGGTTCTTTGATCCAGAAATCATCTGTGCTTGGCTGAGCTTCTGAGTAATTTGTCCTTCAAAGGAGCTACTGCCCTCTTTCTTCATAACATTTGGGAGAGGTACCAGAAATGCAGTTTAGCTGAAGTTTTGTTTTCACAACAAAAGGATGAGCTCTTACCTTGGATTTTTTAAAGAAAGAATATTTTTGTGGACTAAGATGCCAAAGTCTTTCAACCAGTGTTCAGCTTGCTGTGTTAAGTTGTAATAAATGCAAAAATAAACAACCTATAGCTGTTGCTTTCAGACTGGCAACCAGATAAGCTGGCTGTTGGTGTCCAGTTACATGACAGAAAAGTAGCATGAGGAATAATGGGTAGCTGTTTCACTGCAACCTGATGATACAGGGTTTGAAAAGGTCTGAACACTGCTCCATTTAGCTGTGATGTTTCTAAGAAATGTAGTGCCCTTTGCTTTCATTGTCATAGCCCAGTCAGATCTCTGTTCCAATTGCTTGTACACTTATGTGTTGGCTGCTGTTGTTGTTGTAGCAGAATAATGTTTTGAGATAATGTGTGTGCTGTAGCCTTACTGTACCAGTACTGTGTCAGGGACAGAATAAAATCCAGTGTTCTCTTTGGGAGAGATGCATTTTCTATCCTTCAGGATATTCTTACCACACAGAGCCGATTTGTGCCTGTAAGAGATTGAGAACAAGTATTTTTCTCTTTCAGTTGCACTGGCAATTAGGAAGTAATGTACATAGTTTTGTGTCTGTCCTGAAAAGGCTTTGTTGAAGTCCTCTGAAAAAAATAGGCCGTCAGGCTGGCTGTATGCATTATCAGCCTGAATGACTGGAAGAATTGGATTACTTACATGACACTGAGGGAGCACTGTGCAATGCTTGCCTTAGGAACAATTCAGATCTCTGCATGCAAATATTACCTGCTGGCCAGCTAAAACCTGAGATGAACTAAAGCCTTTAAGATGTCTAGGAAAATCTTACTTCTGTTGTTCGCTTGATGGTTAGCCTCATGTGCTTCATAGGTGTAGAAATTAGAGCCAAAGGCAGAACTCACATCTCTGATAAATGAGGGCTGTGCACTTGCTGGGTGGCAAGGAGGCCTGGTGGGTTTTTGTAGATCTGCTGGAAACAGGTTTGACTGTCACTTTTGTAGCTGGTGGATGCTGTGTGCAATGTGTGTGTCAGCTGTCACCCAGGCCATGCTAGGATCTAGCCCTTGCAGATGGGTGAATGACCCTGCAAGCCTGTTTGACTGGAGGAGTGCTGCAGGAATGTATGTATTGGATGCATTTAACTAATATGGCAACAATGGATAAAATCAGTAGGCTGCTGTGTTGAAAAGGAAAGCAAGAGCATGCTCGATATTGTAGGCAGCTATTGTCCCATTTCGTTGTGTGTGTCAATACTCCTAGGGGCTGCTTGTTTATTAGCATTTCTGGAGCAATTTGTGTCATGGAATGGCGCAGTTCAGAGAACAGAAAATGAAAGCTAGGTCAGTGATTCCCTCCCCCCTTGCATTGTCTTTCCAATGAATTCAAGTATGGTTGTGCTTTATGGATGGTCTGTTACTGGCCTGTCAGAAAGGTAAAATGGTTTGAGATATTTGCTAAGTGTCATTTTATAATGGAATTATTCAGCCAGGTGCTTTGGTGCTTTCCGTTCCAGGTTGGTCAGTATTGTTCTGATTTGAACATGACTAGATGAGAAGCGCTGTTTGCACTGTTTCAAAGAGGCTGGGAATATATAACATGTCACTGTAGAAATCTTAGTTGCTGTTTTTAACTTAAGCATGATAGCAACTTATGTTTAAAAAAAAAATCTAATTTTATTAGCATGATTTTTTTTGTTTTGTTTTTTTTTTTTTTTCTTGTGTGCTCTCTAAGGTCATCTAGTTCCCCTAGGGGTTCAGATAAAAGTAATGAGAGAGATCAAAGCTGGAAAAGCTCAAAGCAGCATTGTTTCCAGCATTGAACCAGGTTGGCTACAGCTTTAGTTGGTCTTGAAAATCTTCAAGGATGGAGATTGCATAGCCTCAGAGCGACCTGCTGCAGAGCTACTCTGCTCTCCTGGCACATGAACTCCAGCACAAGGAGCAGGTTGTTCTGGAGTGAAGGGGGTCATGCCCTGGGCTGCCGGTGTAATGCGCTGCTGTGCACGGGCTGGGACGAGCCCCGTTCCCAAGGGATGCACGCAGGAGCCCCCGGCTGCTTTGTGGCGCCCCCTGCCGATGGGCTCTGTGCCGGGTAAAATCGCTTGGTGCCTCCTCTGCCCCGACAATTTTGCCTCCTCAAATAGTTACCTGTGGAACCTGTGTATCTGCTGAAAGGGTTTTCAAAATCCACTGGTGAGATCAGCAGTGGGTACACCCGAGGTGTAAGGAAGAAGCTGTTTCTTGCAGGCTGTACAGGAGGTGACCTGTGACCCCCAGACTTACCGGTAGAATCCAACTTGTGTGTGTTCTTTCCTTGCTGTAGCCCAGCCTCGGGAGATCAGCTACATCCATCCACACTGCAGGGTGTATGGCTCATGTTTGCCTGGTGTCCCAGGCTCCAAGACACAAGAAAGAGCAACAAAATACAAGCAGGTTCCAAGTTTCTGAAACAACAAGAGCTGCAATTTAGTTGTTTTTTTTTTAACATGATAATGATGCCACATGTTTTGTCCAAGTGAGTGACACAGGAAAGTCGTTTGAGAGAGAGTTGGAGACCTGTGTGGCACAAAGTGAAGTTCGTGCAGTCTGGCACAGGGATACATGCGTGGGCCAGCCTTGGGAGCAAATTGTCCTGTCTGCTTCACTCGGGTTTCCTTGACAGAAGTCACTGCATTGCTGCCAGGTTTTCCTTCTGGAGTGAGCTACTCTCTTTGCCTGGTCCCTGGTGGGGGACTGGGGCTGGGAGTGTAACAAGAAGCAGCTTAAACACTATGTAGCTGCTGGTGTGCTATAAAGAGTCTATACATAAAGCATAAGCTGTGCTGCTGTAGTGATTATTCAAGCACTGGCGTTGCCTTGTCTTAACCTGGGCTATATTTCTTAGTATCATTTAGGTGCTGCTTTGTTTCACTGTCTCTTGTAGCATTTATCTTTCCCTTATTGTGCTTTCCTTTTTGTGAGGGCTACCATTTGATGGGGTTGATGTAGTACTGAACACAGTGGGAATCATATTGCTAATTAGAACTCGTAGATACAGCAGTGAAAAAATAGAACTTAGAGCAGCACATTGTAATATTTTCTTTGATGCTGTCTCAGTTTAAGGAAACTTGATCAGGCTCCATGACCTACACTTGGATACTTACCTCTGCCTTTGTTGATTGATTCTGTATGAAAGTCAGCTCTGCATTGTTTTTGCCCTAGTTTTCCTCAAGCTGAAATGAGAGAGTGATAGGATATTGCAGGGGTTTCTGAAGGGTCTATTTAAATACCACAGAGTTAATACAGTGATGGCTGTTGCATCTTTAACATAAGGGTGTTGGTACAGGTGGTGAAGGGAGATATTTTCAGCTTCTCTTGATCTGCAAACTTTGTACCTGCCAAGCCCATATGAAAAAAAGGTTTTAATGTGTAACTGAGCTGAAGTCACTTGTTGTAGTGATGAATTTTACATTCCTGACAAAATATTACGTTAAATAATTAATTACAAATGTCACTTTGTCTTTTCAGTACATCAATTGTGGTAACCTGGAACAGCTACTAGATGGCAACCAGCATCTGCCCTGGACAGTGAGGGTGAAACTGGCATATGACATTGCTATGGGAATCAGTTATCTTCACTATAAAGGCATTTTCCACCGAGACCTTACATCCAAGGTACTGTTTATAAAATTAAGGGAACTTCCTAATGAAGGTACTGTTACTGATTGTTGGGTTTTCTCCCTTCCTCCATTCCATGCAGAGAATTGCTATTATATAAGGTGTGATCTAAGACGTTTTGAGAAACAAATTGAAATGGTGTCTGTAGAATGAAAACTCTCTTTAAAACATGTTCATAATTTGTATGGAAACTAGAGAAATTGTTATCATGAAGGAAATCATCCCTTAAATGAGTTCAAATTGGGATTTCTCATAAAGCAGCTGCAGAGTTTTTCTAGTTCTGAATTCTGGTTCAGTAAAGTATTTAAATCCCTGGATAATTAAGCACAACAATCTAACATTTGGAACAGGTTAATCATATAAAGAACCCAAATTGAGGGGATTACTACAAATGCACTTCAAAATCTCCTTGTTGTTTTTATTTCCCTGTGTATTTCACAAATCTTCTGTAAGAAGAGTGACCTTTCATTACTAATTTTGCCTTAAGTGCTGTGTACAATCTTGGTTTATGTTTCTTTCATTTTTAAAGCCAGTAAGATCAATTAGTTTGCCTAAAATTTTCAAATTTTGATTTTTTTGTTCCAGAATAATATATCAGTGGCAGAGTTTTCAGTGGATATATATTTATTTTTTTCTAGTTGCTTTGGTGACATGTGTATAAATTTAGTTGGCTGAAGTAGCTGGGTAATTCAAGCTCAGTTAGGAATACTGACATAGGAGCACTAAGCTGTGTGAGCAGATTGTCCCAGTATTCACACTGGCTCCTACCACCCATTGCAGCCTGTGCTGAGGGCTTTGCTGTCCTGCCTGTCCTGTTGTCTGGTGCTAATGAGCTGGTTTAAACTCACTGGGAGCCTGCAACATGAAAGTCTTTCAAAACTCTTCTCGAGAAGGCTTCGTCATGTCACTTCAATCAGAAGCATCCAGAAGAATGTTAGTTTAGTCTAAAAGAAATTATTTTTTAGGATTAGAAACTGTCTTTAGAAATAAAACCACAACAGAGTGTGTTTACCAACGAAGCTACTACAGTTTTAGGGGTTTTTTGAAAGCTTCCTTAGTGCAGTGTTAAACAGATGTAGAGTCTGCATTTAGTCAAGGTGAAAAAAAAAAAAGTTCAACTGGTAGATGAAAGAAGTATTTTGGTGAAGTCATAGAATACTTTCTTGGCTGTTCTTTCAAGTGAAAGGCTCTGAATTCTGTAAGGAAGAATATCAAATTTATGAAAAATGCCCAGACTTGGAATCATGTCACTTTGACATGATACACTCAGAAAACTCCATTTCAGTCACCTTGGTGTGTGCAGGTAAGAGATCCATATAAATATCTGAAAAGACAGCTTGGTATTCCCTTTTCTTTTTCAGTTCAGGATGTATTTTAGTGCATTTAAGAGTAGAGTTACTGCAAGGAACCGACGTAACTAAGGAGAACTGAGTGCCTGCAGCATTTAGTGTAACACGCTCTGTGATGGTCAGTCATATGAAAATCCAGTTCCTGGGCTCCCTGTGAATGCCTTTGTTCCCAGCTTTACATAACTGTATGTCATTCTCTGGAGCTGCCCTGCCAGTGCTTCAATGTTATCTATTGTTGAATGCCAATTGTTTGGAAAGCTGCACCCGCTGGGAGGAGTGCGGGATGTCCCGGGAAGAGCAAACTCATTAGAGGCCACGGGAAGTAGTTAAGGTTATTCAAAAACAAATGAACAACAAATCAAACCCGAAGAATTCACTTGCAGTTAGGCTATATTTGGGTGGTTCTTAGCACTAAAGTTATAGTATCTGTGTGGGTCACATTGAAAGCTGTCAGCTTTAAGAATAATACAGAATTTAATTGATGACAGCTATAATCTGTATTTTTCAATTTCTTGGGGATTTTTGGGTTGTTTTTGTGTTGTGTTGTTTGTTTTTTATGTGATGTATGCACTTTCCTTGTTCTGTTTGGAAAGGAAGAAAATGAAGCACCTGGCCTTAAACAACTCATGAATTTTATTAGCTTATTAAGGTATTGATGAAATAAACTGTAAATCTGTTGGGCAGACTACTCCCCTTTTGGGCAAATGTTTGCACTGCTGGCTAGTAAGTTTTTAAAAAGTAACTTTGTTCCAAAGAAAAACAATTAAAATAACCATAGGAAAAACCTGTCACCAAAATTTTCAGTTCTCAGACTACAGCTTTTGGCTACTGCGTGAGAATATGCCTTGGCTTTTACCAGGTTTGTACTGGTGATGGATGAGTTGTCTTCATTCTTACCTGGTAAATAGTCAGTGTGTGAG
This sequence comes from Camarhynchus parvulus, assembly GCF_901933205.1. NCBI lineage: Eukaryota > Metazoa > Chordata > Aves > Passeriformes > Thraupidae > Camarhynchus > Camarhynchus parvulus. Next base: position 9,372,354 of record NC_044578.1, read on the forward strand.
CAAGCTGAAGGAAGATGTGATGGACTCTTGCCTTGGGAGAGAACTTGAATTTGAACAAGGGCAAATTCAATACTATTCTGTATTGTCCTTCTTTCTTCAGTAAACTTCACTAATTGATGGGATGGCTTTATTATTCAAATGAAGCCAAAGACAAGGGTTTAGACATCTGCAAAAGTCAGAACAGGCTGAGTTTGCAAGGTGGGAGAATGGAGTATTTTTCTATGAAACTTGCTGGCCTTGACTGAAGTGTGAACAGAATGAAACTGAGACTTTCTGTGCAGGAATATCTCCATGCTTTACATGTTACACTTGGGACGACAGCCCACTGCAAACTGTCCCTTAATATGAATTTTACTAATTTCAATTAATTTAGACCCATACTTCTGCCTTTCTGTTTCTGGTAAACTTCCAATTCCTGCAGCTTCCTGGAGTGGATGGTGTCATACATAAATTTTACTGTGTCAGTTATGGCAGCAGAGTTGTCTTGCTCTTAGCATTATATGTGTCAATGTATTTAAAAGAAAAGTTCCTGTCCCCAGCCAATCTAAGATTGGGCAATACGTGGGTTGGGCCATTAGTATATAGCAGGGTGATCTCGCTTCCTAATTGCACCATGTGGAGAGGAACAGAACAGCATTGATACTGCAGGGGGCCAGAGGGAAGAACAGTAGAGAAGAGTAGATGTAGGTCATTATAGTCGATGTGACAGCCCAGGGGCATGTCAGCCCTCATCTCCCACTGGTGCCCTTCCCCATGGCCTTCTGTCAGAAAGAGAGGAAGCTCTGCTTAGAAGGGATGTGCTGCCCCGACAGCCGCTGCTTCCCCATGTCATGAGCAGCTCAGTGCCTGGTCTCTGGGCTTGGGCTGCTGTAGCTGATCAGGCTGAGCTGCCCTAGCTGATAGCAACAGCCTGGCTTGAATCTGTCACAAGGTACGAGTGGTCAGACTGGCCATTGGCAGCCTGCACAGAGTAGGGGTGTGGGCAGAGTGACTTGGACTTCTTATAGGGCAGGAAATGTGGTGTCCACACTTTTGACTTGTCATGAAAAGATTTACATGGAAATGAAGCCACAGATGGGTTCTGACAGCCAGCCTTGTTGGTCATTCTCTGGTCTTGGTCCCTGCCAATCCCTGGCTTGGGTTTGTGCTCTGTCTTGTCACCTTAGTGGTGCTCTCAAATTCCTCACACAGCATATACTGTTCTACTCTATCCCAGTCTCCTCTTTGCAGAGATGGCAGCAGAAGCATCTTATACAGAGGTCTCACCACTTTTCAAGTTGAGAACATGTGGTATGATACTGTAGATTGATATTTTGACAGTTTACATGCCCTCCCTAAAAATCCACTACCAAAACTCTTGATTAAGAACAAACAGCCAAACCTCCAAACAAATGCCTTTTAATTTTGCAGAATTATGTATAATTGAAAACCAGGTTTTATAATCAATAGTAGGTTGTGAGCAGTTTTGGGGAACATTGTGAGCTCCATTGATGATAAAATCTATGGAGAAATTGTAATCTCTAGGCACACACAGACACACACACATATATATATATATAAACACACATGTGTATGTGTGTGTATTCCTGCCAACATCTGCTTTCACTTCACAGTGTGTAATGGCTCAGCCTTCTCTCAATGAGAGAGGAGCAGTCTCAGTTACTATGGGACAGAGTCATGTGTGTAAGCAATTACTGTGGATTATCTGATGTAACATAAATTTACTGCCTTTGGGCTTGAAAGTGAAATGCCCTGCCTTCCTACCTTGTATGCTGTTTGCTTCTTTAAAACAAAATAAACCCCAGGCCATGAACAGCACCTTTGTCTGATGAGTCTCAAAGTTGGTGCTGCAGTTGCAAGGTCCCCTTTGTGCTGGAATAAGCTTTTGTCTGGATATTTTGCACTGAAAAATTTAGCTGTTACAGATGGCTATTTCTAATGATAGGCTCAATACTAAACTTCTACTGATACTTCGGGAAGCAAATGGAACCTCTCCCTTAAGCATAACAGTTTCAAAAGTGTATCTAGTACTGTAAACTTCCTGTTACACATTTAATTCTCAGTGGGGTTTCTCCTGCGGGAAACAGGAGACACTTTTTGAACAGCTGATAAATCTCAATTGGCCTTTAAGTATTTTAATTTGGTAACAGTCATCAGAAGGTTGCAAATGACACTGCAGTGGCATTTCTGTGTTTTCTGGAGTTCACTAAAATCTCTGGGGAGTTTAGCTTGTATGTAATATCATAAAATAAAACAACGGTGTTTCTTCATCTAAGCAACTTATTTTTAACTCTGAAACTCTTGAGTCTATTTTCATTTTTGTTTATATAAAAGGGGGAGTAGAATATTGCATTGGTCTTAGTAGGATTATGCTGTGCAAAGCAGATGTTAAGCTCCTGTAACACACAAAGGGGGCTTTATGTTCTTTCACATCTGTCTGCATAAACAGCTCTGTTAACTCTTTCAGACTCATGTACAGAGCTCCTTGCTTCTATTAAGAGACTGCCTCTGGAAGGACTGATGAGGTCCCTATTTTGGGAGGGAAAAAACCCCTCAAAAGCTCAACTGAAGTCAAATACTGCCCTCTTTGACAGTGTGAGCTGCCAAAGGAAAGACATCCCTGTCTGTAGAGGTCCAGAAAGAAAGCCTGAAAAGGTCACCAAGTTTTATTGCCTTGCAGCTTATACAAATAGTGCAATAGTAAGTCAAAAGTCCTTTCTCAGAGCTCGTGTTGTGAAGCTGCTTGGCATTTCATTTCATAGGCAGTTGTTGTGAGGCTCTTTGCAGTAGTGAGGGGTTTGAACTCTTGCATCTCTGAGCTAAAATCCATTAATGGAACTTCTTCATACCACACTGCTGTACTATTTTTTTATAGAAACTGAGAAGTATCACTTTGTTAGAAGAAACAGTGCACTTTGTACTATTGTACTTTTCCTACTAGAATAAATTCAAAAGCTATTTTTAACCTTTTAGTCTCTACCGAAGCTTTGTCCCTGTTTGATCTTGATTTATCTTATTGGTAGAGTGTGAATTCTTTGTGTCTTTCATTTAGTGCATATGAACCACAGTGGGCTGTGTTATGTCACCTATTTATGAATTGCATCTTAAATCTGGTAACTCCATTATCTGTGCTGTGGGTTTGGCATTACTAGGGTGGGAAGTGTGGAGAAAAGGAGTATGGTGGTGCTGAGGGTTCACCTTGACTGCTTGGAGAATCTCAGCACAGAATGCAGCTTTACCATCTGCACAGTCTTGCCCTGAATGAGCAGTACAGGCTGCAGAAGTGACATCTGACCATGCTGGTGTATGTAGAAAGGATTTACTACTGATTTTGCTAGGAATGGGCTTTCATTCTTTCTGGGTTCCAGGAAGTCAGTGCTTAGCTATGTAAAAATTTGCCCCAGATGAATTAAATCAGTTTAGTTTCACTACAGTGAGCATTTGTTGTGACACTGGAATTTGATTGTATGGTACATGTCACCTGCCTGTGGCTGATTTAAACGTGAATAAAAAAGTCACTCTTGTATTGAACTACATATCCTAATGAGTTTAAATTCACACTCAGCGCTTCTTCATGTGCAAACAAAAGACAAGTGTGCCATAATGAGAGAGAACAGTTTGTGCAGCCCACCACAGCAGAAGAGCTCATATCAGTACCCTACAGCAGGAATGTTCCCCCAAGGCTTTCCCCTGGTGCCTTCTCCTGGTGGAGTGGCCTCTCCTGTGGGACCTGTGGACCTCACAGCAGTGGGGTGTCTGTGCTGTTGGGTCTCTCCAAATGCTTGCACTGAAAGGGAGCCTGGCTCTGCTGCAGGCAAATCTTGCTCAGTGGGGAAGGGGCTCAGAGCTGTCAGGCAGCATTGATTTAATGTATGATTTATCTAGGAATAACCTACTTGTATAATAGTTCAGTGCTGCACCTGAAAGCTGAGACTGCCTGGGGCTTGGTGGGGGGTAGGATTGTTCAGCTTCAGTTGATGTATCGCTGCCTAACAGGATGAGATTAGATCCTGGTAAGAACCTGAACGAATATTTGCTGTCAGGATGATGTTTCATTTAAGCTTCCTTTTGGTAACAAAGCAGGCTTGTAAATTATTGTGGATTTTAAGATCAGTAGACAGATTTTTAGTTACATTGAAAATAGTTCTTAGTCGGGATGTAAATGTTTCCTCAAAATTTTGGAGATCAGGGATTATTGGAGAATGACAATGATCCATAAAACCCAGAAGGTAAAATTAAGTACTGCTGTCTTGCTTCTCAAAATGAGTAAAATGTAAATAATCAAAGGTATAATGCAAGAAGGAAACCTACATTTCAAAAGTAGTGATTATGAATTATAGATGTTTTTAAAAAAATGTTGAATTAAGAATCAACTTTAGTCACTGAGAAATCTATGGCAGAAAAGTAATTTTTTCTGCCATATTTTTTTCTGAATTTTCAGCCAAATTTTTTTCTGAATTTTTTTCTGCCTAAAATAGTATCAACCTTCTTGAACACTGCAAAATCTTTGGTGTCCTCATGGACTTGCTTCTTTGTGGTACACAATGAAATTCCACTTGTCTGAATCATTTGAGTAAGATTTTTCAGTAGTTTTATCCTTCTCAGTTTTAAGTCCACTTACTGTGACCAAATGTTTAAAGAGAGGCAAGCTGAATGAATGCACTCTTTGATAAAAGATAACAAAGCTCGCAACTGAGAAGCTTTGCTGCTCTTTGGGCAAGCACAGTTGATTTAACATGGTACATGTTTATGGATCCCTAGACTAACTGTAGTTATTATACTTGAGTCATGCTAAACAAATAAAGCTTTGCATCTCAGGAGCCTGGCATGTGTTTCAAGAGGCTGGCATGCACTTTCTTTACATGATCACAGGAGTGGCTCGCTTAACCTTTTAATTGGCAAGAAGAAAACTCACTTCATGGCCTAAACCACAATCGTCTCTGAATAATGTAAACAGTGATGACCTGAACTTGATCTTTTAGACAAGGGACTCACTTTTCTTGGTAGTTGCGTTATACAGACAAGCTAATGCTCTGGGGTCAGTGAGGGGCTTTTGTGTATCCAGGCACAATAAAGGCAGAAAGTGTTTCCTGCTGTTTAGCTAATTAATGCAGGGTACCACCCGGCAGGAGTCGGCAGCGGGTTTGCTGCTCACTGCTCTTGTACTGCCCGCAGGAGGATACAGAACAACACGTGGAAAGGAATGAATTCTCTGTCTTGTTCCATCCATTGCAGGACAGAACAAAATGCAGGGAATCAGCTATCGATTCATTTGGTGAAATGGGAAAAGATGTGGTACTGGAATGGTCAGAGCATATTTCTCAGTGTTGTAAATAAAAAACAAAAAGAAATCGATAATAGCCTGTGTGGGATGTGATGCTGTTAGAGCACAATTATCTCAGTGTGTCCTTAAGTTGCCCTCCATCCTGACACTGGAGGGCACATCTGAAAGGAAAAGACTGACAGCATTTCCCTATTACTTTTCTCTTAAATCATGTCTTATAATGTACTGTAAAATAAAGAGTTTTGAGACTCTAAAAGCACATATAACTTGGTCACATCTTACATTTTCTGATGGAAGATTTTTGCAAAGCAGCAAGTTCCTTTTCAGTAGTTAATGCAACAAAACATAGGCATTTAGAGTCTGCTCTGATCTTGTATTCTGGTCAGGTACAGGCAAATTGTAAAGAGAAAATGTAAGGTGTCATAGTGAACAGCATGCATTGCATATTTGAGCATAAGGGAGCTAAATCATCTTAATTCTTGTTAAAACCTAGCGGGGTATGTGCTGCTTGTGTCTGCCTGCCTTCCTTCTCAGCAAGTTTTTAAGTGGATTATTAGCTAAGTGGAAGGCTGTTTGCAGCATCTTAAGTTTGATAGACATGTGATTGTGCAGGGGGAGGGTGGGGGAAAAGGGTTGTTGCTCTCAGACAAAAGCTTCTCATAGATGAATATCTTCCAAACTATATTTGTAGTCTTGTTTTATCTATTTTTAATCTGGAATGTTACAGAGGTTTCATGCCCAGATAATAACTCTTCTGTTTGGTTTTTGTTTTGTTGTTTTTTTTTTTTTTCAGAACTGTTTAATCAAACATGATGAGAACGGATACTCAGCAATAGTTGGAGACTTTGGTTTAGCAGAGAAAATTCCTGATCACAGGTATGTGAGCTAATCTAAATGAAGTGAGAGCTGTAATACAAATGCAGGCCAGAAGCCCTTGTGAGCCAGATCCCTGAGACTGTTATTGCACTCTGGTACAGAATTTTCAAAAAGTACCCTCAGTCTTCAGTCTGGAACTGCAGGCTGGATAGCCAAAATGTTCCAGCCTTAATTACTGTCCATTTTGATGTTTAGTGGTGATATTTATTCTTCTCAAATCTTCCAAGCACTAAAGGATTTGCTCAAGCTTTTTAGTAGATCGTTTAAGGTGGTACATGGGAATTTTATGTTTAAAAAAACCCAAACCACAAAGCAAACACAATAATTAAAAATACTGTCCAGCATTCTGGATTGGGATGATTTTGTAATAAATGTCATTTGTTGATTTCAAGCAACTTTAGCTTCTTTGCACTTTCATAAACAATATTCATTGTCATTCCAGCATCATTCTTATTTAACCTCTGGGTTAGTTTTTATGATCCAGGATTATAACAGAGTAAAATAAAATTATTAAATTACTGCCTAACAGTAGCTTATAATTTTCTTTTCCGTACGATGAAATTATAATCTTAACTCATTTGAGGAATGCACAGGAGACTGTCACAAGCTATTGTCACAATTGAAAATAGTCCTTTTGTCATCCCTCCATTAGAGAGATCAAGGAACAAGGATGTCATTGTTCTCTCTGTATATTGACTTGTGTATTGCAGAGTATTCTGACTGTGAAATGTGCTGTCAGATTTTCTCCAGTGTGTGCTTCTGCATAAAATAAATAAAAGCCTTCCAGCATTTCTGACTGCAAAAAAACCAATAAAAGTTGATCTCAGCTCTGCACAGTTTTTAAACTGCACATATCCTAAAACCATACATTGAGAGACCTGAAGGCTTGCATTAATATTGGTGAAATATTGGGTCTAAAAGCTTAACAAAGTGAACATCTTAATTTACAAACTACTGATAAGTACAGCCAAGTCTGTCTTGTAGCTGCTATGGAGCACCCTGTGAGGTGCTGAAAGCTTCAGCTGTATTCAGGTGAACCCATCGCAAAATCAGGAAGGCACTACAGGTGCCTTAAGGTGTCCTTCATGCTCAGCTTTGAGATGCCCTGAAAACTGAGATTACAGTTAAGGTAGCTTGAGACTAAAGCCAACAACATAATAGAATTGCTACTATTATAACATAATTTATATTATATAATTATATAATTATATAATTATATAATTTATATTAGATAATATTATAACATAATAGAATTGCACTATTAGCCACTATTTTGTTTTGATCTGGTTTTACCTCCATTTTCAAAAGCAGCTTTGTCCTTTCCAGTTTGCTGGTAACAAGCCATGCTACTTTAAGACCTTCAGAGGCCTTTTCTTTTTTGAATAGATATTCCCTCAAGACCAGCTGGGTGACAGGCTGGAGCCTTTCTTAAGGCCCCAGTATTCAGCTTTATGGATACTGCAGGTTTTTCAAATTGGGTCTATTCTGATGACTCTTAATTTTTCTATACTAAAGGATTCATCTGGTCCATCTTGATTTTTAATTTTTTTAAATACAGTTTTTAAATCTTTATTATTTTAATAATAAATAAGTTTGACTTCATTTAGAGCTGCATATACATCTAGGGATGGATACCTGCATGTCTTGCTAGATGAATGGAGAGCTTGGCATCTAGCCCAAAACTGATGTCCACAAACCTTTTTATGTATAGATGAAGGAGCCAACTCTGCCAACAGTTAGGCAATAAAAACTATTGAACAGCTGTGACCTTAAAATAAAACATTCTTTTAAAGTAGCTGGACGCTTTAAACTGGAAATAAAATATGAGTTATTGATTGCGAAAGTTAGTAGCAATGCTTGAGCATTTAATGATTCTTCCTTCTCTCCCACCACCCCCCATCCCTATCTATCCCACATTTATATAGTGAGAAGTTACCAGTTGTGGGTTCACCTTTCTGGATGGCACCAGAAGTTCTCAGAGATGAGCCCTACAATGAAAAGGTAAGTACATAATATAAATGCAGTTAGTTGTCAAATGTTTTTTCTTCTGTAGCAGTATGCAAGATTTAGAATTTCCATCATATTAAAACTATTGTTATTTTCACTTGTGATGTTTCTGTACTCGGTAACAGAAACAGACTAAGGGAGAGTGAGAATTACATAGCTAATATTTGTAATTCATGGGGTTTAATCTTATATGGAACTAGAATTGGCTTTATGATTGTTCTGTTATGCTATTTCCATTCTGAAATACCCCATAAACCTAAATATAGTAATGTTTTGTTGACCTAATACAATTTAGTTTAACGAAGTCTGAGAAATGTAGCAAAGTTGCTTCTGTGACTGTACAGTAGTGAAACCTGGGTAGAAGTAAAAGGTCTGTATGTAAACTTGCACAATTCTCTGTGTGTGTGTATATATATATCTATATTTATGTATGTGTGTGTGTGTATAAATATAAAAATAAACCAGCATGTCTTAAGGTGAGATACCTTGATAAGACAAAATGTTCTCCAAAGGTATTTCCAAGTTTTCCTGTTTGTGTCATTGGGGAATGTTTCTTTCAGAGGAGGATCAGGTCACACTGGGTTTTAGAAGTGGTGTTTTCAATCAGTCTCTTCTTTACACAGGATTTTGTCTCCATTACTTCAGCTCTGCCAGTGCATCTTTTATGTGGTAAAGGCCACATCCTGTACCTCTCTACATCTAGTAGTTAATAATCTGTTTAATTGGTGGTACTTTTAACTTGCAGGAAAGCAGTAACTACCTAAGTAATGAATGTAATAATTACCATTTCAAAGCTTTTTAAAGAGTTTAATTGACATTAATAATAATAAAGTACCCAAATCTATGATGCCACATTCCTCATTGACCCTACCATGGGGAGGACTAAAGAGGGATCAGATGTCATACCTCATCAGCATGAAAGGTGACATATAAACAAACCTGATAAGGGATGAGGGATTCATGCTTCTGCCCTGTAGATTTGTTTTCCATGTTTTCCTGAATTTTATTACCTGAGAAATTCAGGTGGGTGGAAATGTGAGGAACTGTGCAGCTCCAGAGGTAGTCAGATAAGTGCTTACTAAACGTCATGGAAATTAAACCTGATATACAGTGCTGCTAGATAGCTCAAGCTTTGGGAAGACAGTTTCTCCAGAGGTACTGAACTGAGAAGAGGAAAATGTAATTTTTCTTAAAAGTGGCATTAATGTTCTGACGAGGCTGTGAATCATGTATTCTAAACCTGTTTTTCTAACCACAGCGATATATGGGCATGTCATGTTTTGGCTATGTTTTTAATTATTCCCATGTGTAGGACATCAGATGGAACTTCACTATTCTTTGTGCAAGGAAGGATTTTTAAATTTTTTTTAATTTTTGCATTGCTGAATTAAGAGTGGTTTAGGTTTTTTTTTTTTTTTCCTCTTGAAAGAATTTTAAGTTTATCATTGCTATTTGTACAACAAGAATGCTTTCTGTGAGCATGGGTTTCTTCACATGGCAAATGTTAGCTTTAATGCAGTTGCTCAGTGTTTGTGGTGGTGTTTAGTTGTTTCATGATAGCCATTTGGGGTAAGGAGAAACTCAGTGGCAGATAAGAACGCTGAGCATTCATAGCTGAACCATGTGTCTATTAAATTTTTTCTCTCTCAGGCAGATGTGTTCTCCTATGGCATAATTCTGTGTGAGATTATAGCAAGAATACAGGCAGACCCAGACTATCTCCCTCGCACAGAGGTAAGTGGCTGTGTTTATAACATTGGTGGGAGGTGGTGAGTCTGCCATGATAACAGCTCAGCCTTTAGAACTTCTGCCACTGCTGTCAAAGATAGGATGAATAGGTGTGACATTAAAATAGCCTGTAAAAAGCTTTTGCTCTTTATGCTGTTATTGTAGGAAGCTCCATTGAAGACACTTTCTCAGAGACTTTGTGCAGCTGCAATCCTCATGGGAATCCTTTCTGCCCCTAACTGGCAGGACATCGAGAGCATTGCAATGCAAACTCTTCCTTTTGTGGAGTGATAGCTCATGTAGACTTCTTGCCAGGTTCACAACAAGACATTTTGGCATTCTGTATGCATTAAGCAGCCCCCTCCTTGTGAAAGGGGCAGGAGCTGTGTTAACAGCAGCTAAAATAAGTTAACCCTTATTTTTGTGTGAACTCAGCTGAGCACGGTGGATCTGAGCTATAATTGACTAACTGAAGCTAATTTTTTTTTTCTTTATTCATCCCATCTACAGGGAAGCTTTTGACCCTTCTGGGGTTACTCCAAATTGTGTATCCCTCTCCATTTCTGAAAATGGAAACTTTCTTAAGTCTCAGACTGCAATAAATGAAAGATTCTTTTTTAGTCTGCCCTTCAGATTTTATAGACATGCACTTAAAGAACTGGATAATTTGTATTACCAGTCTACCATCCACTGAAAAGTTAGCAGTTTTAACTGATACATTTCCATCCTAGCAAAGCCTCTGGTTTTGGAGTGGGCTGTTAATTTGCACTATGAAAATCACTACAGTGAAACATCATAGTATATGGTATTTCCAAATCCACACGGGCAGCATTTCAAGTGCAATGGATTGCATTTGAGTCCAGGAAGAAGGATGGGTTTTGATGTCAGCCCATTCTCTTACAGCTATCCTGTATCAGTAATCCCCACTGGGGATGCTGCAGTTTGGAGTGTGCATGAAGTTTTCTCAAACTCCTCTGTTATGTGGCTGCTGAGAAGGGTGTTCATGGTTATTCCTGATAATTTCACATAGGGACCTCCTAAAAGAAGATGCTTTGAACTAGATAGAAGACCTCATTTATTTCTCTACACTTTGTTGTCGTTTGTACAGAACTTTGGATTAGATTATGATTCCTTCCAGCACATGGTGGGAGACTGTCCTCCTGACTTCCTCCAGCTGGCCTTCAACTGCTGTAATGTGAGTATCTTATTTGAAGGGGAGAGGCCTAAACTGGAGTTCTCTAAATTCCTCTGGCTTTTGAAGATAAAGCTTAAAGCATTTAAGAAGAGACTTGAAGAGCCTACCTCTAGAAGCAGTGTACCTTCTGACAGCCCAGGAAGTCCCTTTCAGTTTTTATAATCCTTCCTCTTGCTCAAAGGTCTGTCCCGTGTTTCTGCAATTCTGTGTTCTGTCATGCCAAACAAACAGGTCTGGCACACTGAACAGCTTCTTGCATGCTGCTCAGGCTGACTATAACCAGTTGGATGCCATTGACACTGGCTAACCCTCGGGCTGACAAAATCCAGCTGCTGTTTTGTGCAGACCTACTAAGCTATGAAGGAAGGACTGAGTTGCTGTTACAAACAGAGGGGACAAACAAATCAAGACCAGGCATTAAACTATTTTGAAGCGTCTGTATGATGCCTTTTGGAAAAGGGGTTTGACATCCAAATGCTTAGCCTGTGTCATAAAATCCAAACTGTGACTGAAATGATTTAATATCTGTAAGGCTATAGGCCATGTGCTGTATGGAGAAAATTTTCTGGCAGTTATTCAAGTAAAATTGTGATAGTAGATACCTTCCTGGCTCCTTATTGTGAAAACTTCAGGGCAGTGGATCTCTTCTGCTGGTTATCCTGTAACAGAGTTACTAGTACCAATGTATAGTAAACCAGTTATATAAAATAAGAGAACCTGAGCTTCCACCACATTCAGCTGATGTTGGAAATGTCCAGTTTGCTCAACTTAAGTAGAGGCAACTTTAAAAAATTTTACTGCACAAAACTTGGCCCTGGATTCACAACCAGGCTGTGCTGGAACTGATGCCAGCATTGTGTCCAAGTGAGTGCTTTTAAGAAGTCTCATCTCTTTGTGCTTTTGGTGGTTATTTTTGACCTGATGCCTCTCTTTACTTTGTATTGGTACAATAGCCCATGCTCAAGGAGAGAGTGGTATAAAGGTGAGAATGGGGGCAGTGACTGCTGCTGTTGGCACCACATAGCATAATTTAATTTTTAAAATGTTTGTGGAACATATTATGGATGAGCTACTTAACTCCTCTTTTATTTCTCCTTAGTACAGCAGAGTTTGCTTTACCTGGTTAGGGGCACATCTCACTCATATTTCTGAAGCTCTTTGATTACATGAGCACTAAAGGGTTTGGTTAGAGGTAGGATTTGACTTTGGAAAGCTCAGCTCCCACCTGCAGACTCCAGAAATGGTATTGCATCCAAACATATGATGCATGATTCCAAGCAATTTTTCAGCTCAGAAATTCAGAGTAGAGCTTCTCATGAAGGAAGGGACAGTGACCTTATATTCTCATGTAAAATTTGGTGTGCTCAGGGTTTTCTCCTGCTCATTATTGTCAATTGCAGCTTCCTGTATAATAAATGTCCCTTTGCTGAATTGAAATGGAAATTACTGTCTTGTGATCTGGCCATTAATATGCTGATTTCAGTGTGGGGCATGCTGGAGTTCACATACCACTCACCTAGGAGAAGGGAAATGGAGTAACAGATAAGGCTTTCTTATATTTTCCTTCAGCATGCTGTGCCCCTCAGTAAGAGGTGATCAGTGTGGTAATTTCCTCTGAGACATGGACATATATGTACCTTTTTATTATGTAATAGGTCAACAAGGTGTGAACTGTATAGCCCAGCTGAACTAATGTGCAAAGCCCTGGGATTTTCTACAGCCAGGAAATATGTTCTAAGGCACCCTAAGAAAACCAGTAAAAACTGACATTTATGAGTGGATTAAAATTTAACTTACTGTTATAAAGTGTGGGGGTTTGTAAATAAGCACCTGTAAGAACCCAACAATTATAAGCTTACTTGTGGGAATATTTAATAAATGTAATCATAAATGATCATGCAAAAAGCTTACCAGGATGAGCTAAGCTGTTGGCAACTGCTGCTTCAAGAAGGAACCTTCTCTTCCATTTGAGCAGAATCTGGACTGCTCAGGGATGGAAGAGGCAAACACTGCTCTGAGTAACTTTGCCATTGCTGCTCTTGTCTTGGATCTTACCTAGCACGAATTAAAATAGCCAGAGAGCTCTTTTTACTTCCTCTAACTTCCTGTAGCTTGCAACAGCTCCATAAGATTCCCAAATTAGTAAGTTTGTCAGAGTACAGTGTGTGCTTCAGTGTTGCCCCTGCCCTATTTCAGTGAGACAGGGAATGCAGAAAAATATTTTCCAATGCCAGTAAATTCCAGCTGCTGCTTTAGAACAGTTTTCTTGCTGCTGTTGAGTTCTTCAAGTGTGGTTTCTTTGTTTGGTTTTTGTTACTGTTCATAGGAATTTTTAGCACTTTTCCCCTTGTGCTAGAAGGTGTTCTGGCATTGCTGATCATACCAGTTGTCTTCAGAAAAATCCATCTCAAACAACCTGCAGGGCAGTATCAGGGAGGTCTTTGGGGTTTGTTGTGTACAAAGCACTACTGTTCCCATTGCAGAGGTGGGATCTGTCTGGGCTTGTCCACTCTGAGAAAGCCTTTAGCAGGCTGGAAACAGCAATCAGGTCAAGCAGAATCGTTTTTATTACTAGAATAAAGTTAACTTTAGGCTGCTGAATTAGATGTTGCTACATAACAGTGGTGAAGCCTGTGACATGTATACAGTCAATGCTCAAAATTATGAAATGCTTTCAAAGTTACTGCGTAAAGGAAGCTGCTTGCCCTGTGGTACAATTTTAGTGTTGGACTTTGTTTAGAGATCTGTATCTGCTAGAGTGAATAAATAAACATGTACTGAGAAATACAGACTAATACATATTGATGAGCAGGGGGAATATTTTACCTGGGAAAGATGGATTTTTCTTTTTCCTAATTTATAGCTTTGTCAAATTATATAACCACCCTTGCTTCCTTACAAGATAGACCAGTACACTGAGTAGTATGTCTAATTAACAGATGGAAAAATACAACATTTTCAGCTTTAAGATCAGCAGTGCCATTTAGGTGTTTTAATTAAAGCCACAAGGAGATGATGGAATAATTACAATCTTTTAAAGACTGACATAGCCATATTGTTTTGTGCAATCCGTTTGAAATAACATTCGTACATAATCTCTGTTTGATAACCAGAAAGAAATCCTGAACTATCCAAACTGTTTCCAGCAAACCAACCAACCCCCCTCACAAGCCATGAATCTGGCAGTTTCTCACCTTTTAAATTTAAAATTTTTCCTTTTCATAGAATATTTACAAATTGATGATTAAATGTGAGAGGCGTAATAGAATACTGCTTTTCCCCTTCTTTCTGTAGGTTTTTTTGCAATGACACTTAAAACCATTTTGAATTTCCTCAGTTTCCTCAGCTTGTCCCTCTCTCTGTCCACTGTGTAAGCAGAATAGCTTGGACAAACCTACATGGACTTATTTGATTTGTGTGCATTCACAGATGGATCCAAAGTTGCGTCCTTCATTTGCTGATATTGTCAAAACACTGGAGGAAATGTTAAACCGCCTTAGAAATGAAGACTCAGAGAGAGACAGAAAGTTCGTGAACCTTGACAACAATGAAAGAAAACCAAAAGGTAAATGTCTGTATTGCACAAACATTGCTGGGTGCTCACAGCAAGAGGAAGAAAAGCTTCATATTTTGAAAACTGATTTTTGGCTATACATGGTTTTATTTACGGTTTATGAATGATTTTACACAAACCCTGAAAATTATTCTGGAGCAATGCTCTATGCTTTGCATTGTGGAATGTCCTTTGGTGAAAAAAACAGCTAACTGTTTCTTAAAGTGATAAAAGTCTGTCCTCAAGATCTTGAGAGGAAATTTAGAGTTCATTTGGGAATGGGTTTGTAAATTGCTGATAGTATATGAAAACCCATAAATTTTTGATTTATTGCTGCTTTGTACATATACATAATTTCTTTGGTGTATGTACTTGTAATATTTAGAGGCTTCTTAAATTCCTTCAGGAGGAAGAGCACAGAAGATGCAAGAGTATTATAAAGTACCTAGAAATACTCTGAAAGACGAGAAAAGATGAATCCCAGGTCTGCTTGGGAATGTTTGCCTTGAAAGGTTTTCTCTAAAGCTGTCTGGTGCCACCTGGTGTGGGGAGCAAACACTTGTAGCCTGGGCTGGATTCTGACTTGGGTGTTTTATGTTAGTACACTTCTGGCATTAGAAACTTAAGAGTACTTTAAAATAGTTTCTTATATTATGTGGATATACCAATATGCAACATATAGACATAATTTATAGACATAATTATTGATCTGTAATATAGTTGTAGATTGAAATATTTTTTCTCTATGTCAAACCACATAGAGTTAATGCATGTGGTAGTTCTCCCACACCTGGAAAGCATCTAAAAGAGGTGTGAGTTTAAAAGGAAGTTTGTTTGTTTGTTTGTTTAGGGTTTTTTGTTTGGGTTGGGGTTTTTCTTTTGGTGTTTGGTTTTTTTTTTAATGGCATTCCCCCTTGGGGTACATGTACAAAACAAGTACTTCTCAAAGAAGCATTACATGCTGTTCTTTGACTTGCATAGTCTTTCCTACATGGAATGGCTGTAGTCTAAACTGTGACAGTATTTAAAGGGAAAAATGAAAATCCATGTGCTTATTCTGGAAATGGTAGTCAAAAGGAGATATCACTTCTTTATACCCATTTGTTATTGCTTTCTAACATGGCTCTTCAGAGGCACCTTGAGAGCCCATGACAGATGCATGTTCCAAACACTTGGGGAGTTAACATCTACCAGTTTCTCATCCTAAGCTAGTGATACACCTTTGATTTAGTAATGTGTGTGTGTGCAGTGGGTGCAAATACACAGGCATATGTACAACTTTTAAACTCTTATTCATTAGGGTCAGACTCTCATATATCTCCAGTTTTGTATTGGATAATGTACTGAAAGAAGGCTGGGATAGAATGACTTAAAATCTGCATGGTACAAGGAGAGACTTTTTTTGTCTTAGACATTTCCCATCAGGGTGAACAAGTGCCAATTTCTTTGGCAACTATGTTTTGTACTGGTTCTCTTTTGTGGTCAGTAGCACCAACAGACCCTGGGCAACCTCTGCTGGAAGCCAGGATGATAAATCTAGAAACATGCAAATTGTTCTTCTCCAACACCATCCTGTGCCATCTCTGCTATGGCACTGTACTGGCAGCAAGGAGGTTTGCAGGGGCCCTAAATACACTGAGGAAAAGAGAAGAGAATGGTGTGCTTGTGTTTATGCAGCAACTTAAAAGGAAGGAGCAGACATGTGCTTATGAAACACCATTTGGAATATCAGAAACACAGCTTTTTTCTTTACAGTGGTCACGAAGGCTCTGTGAGAGAGCAGGTGCACAGCTATACGGAGCTTCTTTAAGCTAACAGTGTTTCTCTTTTTCTACTCAGGATCAATTGACAAAGGACCAGGAGTAAAACGTTTGAGTTCCTTGGATGATAAGATCCCGCCCAAGTCACCCCGTCCGCGTCGGAATATCTGGTTGTCGCGCAGCCAGTCGGATATCTTCTCTCGCAAACCTTCCCGGAAGATCAACGTGCAGGACCCCTACTACACACCAAGCAAAGGCTTAGGCCGGAAAGTTAACCCCTTCAGTGCCCGGGAGGACCTCAAGGGGGGAAAGATCAAATTCTTTGACATGCCAAGCAAGTCTGTGATTTCCCTCGTGTTTGACTTGCATTCTCCAGAGGCAGGTGGAGGCCTGAAAGCCAGCCAGTCCCAGTTCCGGCAGGCGTATAGCACAGACTGGCAAGACCTTTCCCTTCTTCCTGGGAGGAGATGCAGATCGCTTCCACTCTCTCCTGAATTACCACACAAGGAATATGGCCTGTGTGGGGGACTGTCTTCAACTGTTGGCAGGTGTGACCCAGCCCAGTTAGGTGCAGAGGTTCGGCAAAAACTCTTGAGTAGCACTAAATATGGTGTGTCAGAGATTCCCCCCTTTCACGCCAAGCCTCACAGAACAGAGTTTCTTCTTGCACCAGGACAAGAAGAGGATATGGACTGTTCAGATGGGCCAGTGGCCCAGGAGGAAAATGGGTTTTGCCCTGTTGAGAACACATGTGGAGATCCAGCATGTGATCAACCATTAGTGCTGGCCCAGTCCGGGCCACTATCTTACAAAAAGCTCCCAGTTGAGAATTCAGTGAACTCTGAGGGACGTGGCTCCCCACAAGTGTTTGCAGGTTGTCTCCCTTCTGAAGAGATGGAGGTAGAAGATGACCTACTGAAAATTACGCTGTTAGAGCCTACAAAGCCTCTGTTCAGTGTTAGTCCTCCCACCGAGCTGAAGAGAGAGGCATGGCCCTTCAGGGAGCAGGATGGGGACAGTCCTGCCCTGTTGTCTCAGACCTCCTCCAACATCTCAGCAAGTGGCAGCACAAAGTCAGCTTGTGACATATGAAGAGAGGGCTCAAACTGAATGTGTCCTTGAGTTGTTCCCAGTTGCTTAAACTAAGCTTTTCTGCAGTGCTGGGCTTCACATCTGAAAGAGACTCAACAAGCTGGCTGTAGGACAGATAGCTGCAGACATTGTCTGAAGAGACTGATCATTTTATAAAACCTTACTTCAAATTGTGCTTATTCCCTTTCCTGATTTAAATTAGGAGGGGGAACTACTCCAGCCAGAATGGCTATGTGGGTTCCACAGCCCTTCCTGGAGGCAGCAGCCAGAGCAGGCACCATTAAACAGTTTGACCTGGATTTCCAGTATGGGGCATTTTAAGGTCTTAAGCTCCATGTAGAGTAGAAAGAATGACCTTTAGATTTTTCCCTCTTCCTCTAACTGAACATCTGCTCTAAGCCACTGCATATTTTTCATTAACATTCTGCATCAGTGCACCTGAGTCAGAGCCTGTGTTTCCAAAACAGGCACAGAAGTCTTTCCGAGCTATGTTGAGCAGATAGGAATGCTCTCTAGTCCCAGAGCTGCTTTAAATGCTGTTGTAGCATTAAACAAGCTCTTCTTTCAAAAGCAGCAAAAACAAAACCCCTCATGCTGGTCACAATCTGCAGGCTGAGTCACATGACGAGTACTTTGTGATTAACAAGAAGAATCTGTTCCCTGGTGTTTCATTTTCCCTTGGGATTTAGTAATGATGTTTAATACATTTGTGCAGGGAAGCTCACTTCCTTGTACAGCTCTTTATGTACCTCAGCCCAAATGTGGAGGAAGATTTGCCCAGGGCACAGAGAAGCATATTCCAGGCATTGCCATTTCTGGGCTTCTGAAGAAACTGCTCCTGAAAGTACCAGCTGTACTGAGCTTTTGGCAGGGGGTGGGCCCTTATCTCTGAAGAGCTGAGTGGACATCATGATCTGTTTCTGCAGAATAGCTAAATACAGTAGCTACATCACAATTGACTATTATCACTAAGCTAGAAGGGTCACATTCACCTCCCTCTCTGGTACAGCATCCCATGTCACTGATTTCAATGATGGCTCCTCACTAGCCTGCTTGGCAGAGGACAGGAATCTCCCGCTGTTGACAGCAGCGTTGTAGCCCCACAAGTGCTCTTGGAGAGGACAGCTCACAGGAGGGCTTTGAATTGTCAAACTGAAGAAAATTAGCTTGTCCTAAATTGACTTTTTGTTTCCTCTACAGAAAGACGCTGCTGTCTTTATTGGTTTCTCCTGTCACTGAATAGGATGATCTTTTTATTATTGTTTTTTTTTACTTCCCTTGACCAGCGGGTACCTGTGAAAGAAGCAGCAACATGAGCTTTAATGCTGCTTGCTGGAACCATCATCAGCAATCCTTGCTCTGGGATGCAGTGTATGGGAAAGCTCATTCTGTGACATTTGTGCAACATCCTGCCCTTTTCCACTATCATCATCCTAAAAAACATGGGATTTTTAAAATTTTATTTTATGGGGTTTTTTTAACCTATATTATCCTTCCTAAGTGAGGTAAACTTGCTGAGCAGATGGTGATGCAGCAGAGTCCAGATTTTCATCCAGGTAGCCTGTTACACTCTTTCTGCTCTCTTGTAAGGCTGGATAGTGTAAGCAAGTCTCTGATGGAAGCCAGACTATTTCTACTCTTCTCCCATCTCAAAGAAAGGATGGAGAAAGCCTTAGTTCTTTCTTGGCTGGGATGTGTATCTTTCCTGAGGTGTAGGTAGCTATTCTATGAGTTACAGCTGTGACTTCCTCTAGTGAAGTGTGTTAACCTGGGCAGTTCTCCCTTTGCAGTGGCTGTTGTGAGTGAAAGGAGATGCCCAGTGTTGCTGAGTTATTTAATACAGCCCATGCCAGATTAGGAAGCTGTTGGCAGCTTGAAAGAGAAAATGCCTGTGCTCACTAAGATCACCCCTTTTGGCCCACACCTCTCTGCCTCTTGAAGGTGCTGATCTGCAGAGTAGTCTCTGTCTTCTGTGTGGGTGTGTAACTTTGAGGACAGAGAAACACCAGAACTCTCAGTTGCCTGCCTGGTGCCTGCTTGCTTTTTTTTTTTTTTTTTTTTTTAATCTTTTTATCTTTGCTACAGCTGTATCTTCCGGGAGGGAAACCATCAGCACCAGCTTCTGTTGTCACAAGATGCATTTAGGTGTGTGACTTCAGACAAAGAAGCAATAATGAGTAGTTTACTTTTGGATCACCAGGCTGAGGGAAGGTGCCCAGCAGCCTGACCGGAGAGCACACGCACACCTCTGGCTGCCCTGGGGCTCCCGTGAGCGAGCCCTGGCTGTCAGTGCTGAGCCTGGGAGCCCTCCCTGACACTGACTGCAAAGCTTGAGCAGTCGGCTTGGGGTACCCCAGGGCACCCACTGCAGTGACCTCACTGATCTCTTACACTGCTGTCTTTACGATGTTTCCCTGCCCTGAACAGCTCTTACAAAACAGCAGAGCTAAAACTTTATTTTCTTAAATGTCCGCTCTAAGCACAACCAATTGACATGCATTGGGCACAGCTATCAACATTTCTGGCTCTTGGTACTGAGGTGGAGATGTCAGAAACAGAAATGCCAAGGAGTAGCAGCTCAGGCCTTTCCTGGATTGGTCTGCATGGGAAGAGGCACGTGTATGAAACCAGAGTAAAAGGTCATATAAAAAATTGCAAAGTGGTTGCTGAAACCCAAGGATGCAGTTGGAACTCACAACATCTCATCCCTTTGGCTGGATAAAGCTGAATCTAGGCTGCACCTAGTAATTCCTAGGTTGTGTGCCTGCTGAGGTTGCTTTTCTACAGAGGGCCATTTTCTGACAGCTACTGATTAACACAAATTTGAACACGTGGTCAGCAAACTTCTTGTTTTATGGTGACGTGACAAAGTTTTATCGTGATTGGATTTTTCCGTGATTTTGACTTTACAGGAGCAGTTCTTGCTCTTTTAAAGTACTTTCTACACATTGCTACACATCTCCCTGAAGAGATCAAAGATGTTTTTAATTCACTTTAAATCTATGTTGAGTTCAATTAAATGTCTGTTATAAGCTATTTTTGTTGTGGTTGCAGGTTGATAAAATGCAGCCAGGAGAGTGCATGTGAATTGCTGCCCCTCAAAAGCAGCACAGCCAAGGGGCTGTAGCAGACTTGTACTTGTTGGAGAGGCATTGATGTATTATGTGTAACAGAACATTGGTATTTTTTGCCAGTACAACTAAAGACACTTGAATAATTCCTGTTTGCACTTAATGCTATTGTTTATATTGCATGTCACTACATTTCTATGCAAAACAAATAACCTTTTTTTTTTTTGGGAGGAGGGGCAGCCAGATATTTGATTAAGTATAAAGATCTTTGCGAGATGATCTATTTTCGTATTTATGAAGGAGTTTTACGTCTTAATATTTTGCAGTCTGTAAATAGCTGAACTTGTAATTAAAGGCTTAGGAAGAAGTTTGTAGCCTGTGTATAATAGTAAGTTAACACTGCCAGAAAAAAAATCTTTGCGAAACAACTTTTCTAATATTGCGGATATTTATGAATATGTAAAGAAAGCACGTCTTGTTTTTATGTTGATTGACCTTCTGACTTTTTTGAACTATAGAAATGGTGTATGTTTTATTGGAACTGCAATAAGAAGTAACCAAAGATGAATCCACTTAAATATTTTCATAATTTTTTTCTTGGTCAGGTTTTGTAAACTTTCCCAACTTGCTTTCAAAATAAAAATGAAATCAAGTCCTGAGTCTTGTGATTAAGAAGACAACTGCTTTAAGTTAAAAAAGCTGGCTCGAATGCTTACTTGAAATAGAAATGCCATTGATACCTGGATTGAGATTGTATTTGCTATTACTCAGTGCTGAGTTATACCCAAGGAAAACTCATCCTCAGTAAATGTTATTTCTCTCCTGTATCTCATTGAAAAGTTCCACTATTGAATCCATGAGACTCAAGGATTTTTTTTTTCTGCTCTGGCTGTATCTTGTCAGCTACCAGATAAGATGGCTTTTGATAGTAGCCTGCAGGGTGCTTGCCATGGTGGCTGCTCTGTTCTAGCCCTAATTAGCTTCAGCAGCACAGGAAGCTGTGCAGTTTCTCAGGATCCCATATCTGGCTTTCAAGCCCCACTGCCTCTGCCCTTGGAACAAGTCTGAGGCCCCGCTCTGGCTTGGTTCTGCATGCAGTTAGCCGGCTCTAGAATCAGCACATTCCCATGTGTGAGGAATTTTCTCTTTCCCTTCTCTCCTGTAGGGGCAGAGGCCTCATCTGTGCATGCTCTAATCAAAGGTGCATTTTCCCCC
Source organism: Camarhynchus parvulus (assembly GCF_901933205.1). Lineage (NCBI taxonomy): Eukaryota > Metazoa > Chordata > Aves > Passeriformes > Thraupidae > Camarhynchus > Camarhynchus parvulus. The sequence goes on from NC_044578.1 coordinate 9,394,135, forward strand.
CTTCAGCCTCATCCCTGCCTTCACATCCCCGCATGCCACTAAGGAACACGGGTCACTCCAACTGAGAGCAATTTAATCGGTCAGATGTTAAAACACAAATAAGAATATGAAACCTGTTCCCTTTTTGGCAAGTTCTTGATGGAAGAAAGAACTCCAAAACTTGGAGGAGACAAAAAAAGCACAGTTTAGTGAGGAGTGTTGTAGCTCTTTGCACTGTCCCAGACCAACTTTATCTTCTCGCTGTGAGCTTTGGAAGATTTAGAAAACAAGCTCTTCACTATTTGCAGTGGCACTGATTTCCCACTGAGGTACAGTTTATTATGGCAGTCTGGCAACCAGGGCCCCGCACTGGGGTCTATGTTTTTCCCTTGCTTGAGCATCCAGACGTAAGCCATGATATAGCCAGTCATGAACGCATCAAAGCCAGCTCGGTGTGTGCCCCCCTGTGAAGGAGGGCCATGGGCTTCCTTCTCCTTTCCTGCAGCACCTGCTGCTTCAGTCTCACGGGTGGCTGGGTGACTGGCTGAGCCCAACCCAACCTTGGACTTCTTCTCTGCTTGGTCACTGTCAGAGGCATTTCCCCTGGCAGAAGGGCTCTGGGCAGCTGCTCCCTGGTCAGTTCTTTCAGTGCCCCCCAGATTCTCTTCCCATTGTGTGCTGGTGTCTGAGCTGACCTCTGTTTCCATGTCCATGGAGATCTCCTCCAGTGGCCTGCCCTCCCCGTTGGGTGTGATCTCTGCCAGCTCTGTGGCAGCTGCAGGCTCATAGCAGCTCTGCTTCCGTGGTGGTCCCTCCTCCCCGTTCTGAGCTTGCTCTGTGTTGTCCCCTGAGCTTTCCTGCTGGAATGCCGTTGCAAGCACTTTCATGTTCTTCCGATGCTTCCATCTGTGCTTCCGTTTCTTGCGCTTCTCCCAAAGCTTGTCGTCCTCGTCAATGATGAGGTCAATGTTATGAGACTCTGGACACTTCACCCCTTTTGGACACCACCCATAGGCCTAGGGAGAAAGAGAGAGGGGTCTGTAGCCTCCATCTTGCTGGTTAGAGTAGCAATCACCATAATGTGGAGTGGAGCTAATTATTCCCTTCCACTGAGGGCTTGCGAGGCTGGAGCAGGAGCAGTGTCCAGTTACAACCCCCCAGCACACAGGAAAGGTGCTGCCACACTGTACTGGTGCAGCACACAGCATATGAACAGAGGCCAAGCAAAGTGGGTTTGTTCTACCTGGAAAAGACAAGGCTAAGGGGAGGGGGATATCTAGTTGGTGTCTGCAGGTACCTACAGCAGAGGTTATGGGCAAGATGGAGCTAAACTCTTGTGAGAGCAGTGGGATAGGAGACCTAGTAACAGGGGAAATTATGACTAGAAAACATTTTTCATGTAGTGGTCAAGCACTGGAACAGGGACCTGGAATTTTTTTTTAATCTCTGTCCTTGTACAATTTCAAAATTTACCAAACAAGGCTCTGAGCAATACTGAGGTCATGGTTGGATGAGAAACTTCCAGAGATTTCCCTAACTTATGTTCTGTGACAGAATGTACATGTGGAAGAGCTCCTTTTCTCCATGAAGCACCTGAAGCCAGTTATGATCTGACCAGATGGGCTCTTTGCTGCTGTAGCTGCACTAGGACAAGCTCTGGACCACCCTGTGCTACAGTACCAGAAGCTGACAGCAGGTAATAATTTTTTATATCTAATGAAGGTAAAGGGAAGGGTAGAGGTGGCACTTCCCTCTTGTAGGACAAGCCAAACTAAGGCAGAACTTGTAGCCTCCCCAAGACAGCAAGGGATATTGTAACTCGTACAATCTCACTGTTAAGGGCTATAGACTCTGTTGGAATCTTCCCAATGAAGCCTGTAGGATTCCCAGCCTCAAAACAGAGCACACTATTGCCCTGTCTGCCATGAAACCACCTGAAGCTTGAAAATGTTCCTTGTACTATGAAGCAGGTGAGGGGGAGTTGTCAGGTGCTTTCCTACAACTTCTGCCTCGGGCCACGTGTGCCCCTGTCCATGGAGTTAGGAAGGGAGTGGGGATTTGTGTTACTTACTGAAAACTTCTCACAGACAGGCACCTTGTTGCCCCCTGCAGCACTGCTGTGGCTGTCTTCCTCCAGAGAGCAGTAGCGGTAGTCGATGTAGTGGGACATGTTGGCGGGGTAATTGCAGAACTCCACCGTGAGGTGCTGCCCGCTCAACTCCCTCAGCTTGCAGTTCTCTCGCTTGCTGCAACAAGAGGAGTGCAGTTACTGTGGGATAGGACCAGGGCACAGAGCAAACACTGCAACAAGAGGAGTACAGTTACTGTGGGATGGGATCAGGGCACGGAACAAACACTGCCATCCACCAACTCTCAACTCCATGACTTTCCTGCTCCTGAGCTCCAGCCCCAGATGCTGGAAAGGAATTTGATCCCAGGAGAGCAGCTTTAGTAAGTAGTTGTTTCTGTGCTGATTCAAAGGGGTTTTTTCTTATGCTGACATAGAGGAAGGGAAAGCAGCATCTCTGTTGAAGTTACAGGAGAAGGGGATGCAGTTTGTTTTTTTAACTATAAAGGGCACTAAGATATGTGTTTGTGTTCATAATGGTAATGGACAAGGAAAAGATGCCCCAAAATGAGGTACTGTGCAGACTGTCCACCCAGGCAGGTTGAACCTGGGCAATGCAGGCAACAAGGAAAGGGTTTTCATTTCATGAAAAAAAATCTGACCTCTGTTTAGTTCCAAGAGCTGGTTAAAAGGTCAAAACCTTTGGAAGGCTCTACCTAACAAGAACTGGGGTTAAAACATTTAAGACGTCAGCTCAGAAAGTTATTTTTATCTTGTCAAAACAAAGTACTCTAATGTTTTGGGAATGGCCATCCTGAATGTTTTCAGACCTGTCAAAGTGGCATTTCCTGAGATAAAACAGTCACAAAAAATACCATTTCTCCTCGAAACAGAGCATGACTTGAACTTTATGGAGATCCCAGGCGCTTTATCACTGCCAGGGGCTTGTTTAGATTGTGTGGGGCCAGACTGCAAAGCACAGACCTGTGTCCTGAACAAGAGCACAACCCTTGCTTGGAAGGAAGTGATGGGAGTCAGAGTGGGCCATGGGCATCTTGTGTACAGGATGTGTGACAGAGCTGGTCAGTGTCAAGGAGTGCAGGAAGCATCCATCCTTTAACTGCAGTGTCCCTCACAAAACAGAATTATAATTAGGAGACCTGCAGGACAGCCCTGGTTTCTTTTCTGTGGGACGTCCTGCTATGACCCTGTGGCACTGTTGGCCCAGAGCCAGGCAGTGACCCAATGAGATCTCAGATCAGGCCACTGTGGTCAGTCTTCTACTGGCACCAGTTCTGAAGTTCTCTTTCAGCTGCTGCCCACCAAACAGGTAAGGCCTATTAAAAACAAACCCATTCTAGAAACAGAAAAAGCACAGGGCAGAGTCACCTGAAAAGCACCTTCAGTCAGTGGGACAGTGAAAGGACACAGCCCCCTTGCCTGGAAAAACAAACACACACTGACTCTGTAAGCTCTGAGTACCAGTGTGCTGCTCACCACTTCTTGTAGGCGTACTCCAAGTAGGAGGCTACAAAGCGAGTCTCAAACTCCGAGGCATACTTGGTGTCGTATATTCCCGCCGGGAACATCTCGGAGAGGTCGGCGGTGAAGGTGCCCAGGCTCTCCGGGAGGTGGGCGTAGAAGCACTGGTACAGGAACACCAGGTCAATCAGGCCATTATGGAGGATGAGCGGCTTCTTGGCCCGGATGAGCTCCAGGAACAGCGTCCGAACGCTCAGGCTCTGGCTCTCGTTGCCCTGCATGAGGGAGGATCAGGCAGTGAGCCTGGGCACCCTGACTGGCTGTCACCCTGGAGAGCCCTCAGAGCCTGTGGCAGAGCAGGATGCTGCCCACAGCTGTGACTTACTCCAAACAGAGGCACAAACCTTTGGAAAAGCAACTGCAAGCAGTGGGGTTAAAGCAGCTGGGAGGTGAAAGGGATAACGCTGCAGGCAGGAGCCCAGAGTGTGCCCACCTTCATGCAGGAGCAGGAGAAGCCAGCACACTCCCAGAAACCTGGAGCAGAGCGGGCTGAGGTGTCTGAGAGGGAGTGGGTTTGTACCTTGTCGTTGCCCTTGTGGTAAGGGATCCCCTGGGAGTACTGCTTGTTGAAGTCGAAGCCGTGCTGCACCAGGAACTGCACTGACTGGGGCTCGACCACGTAATCCTCGGTGCAGAGCAGCGTGAGGTTGTAGATCTGGCACAGGTACGTGTTCTCGGACTGCGCAAGGAGAGGGGCAAAGAGCCCAGGGACACCCGTCAGGGGGAGCTGCCGAAACAGCCGGGACAATTCCACGGGGGAATTCCACCTCCCAGCGCGTCCCCGTCTGCCGGGAGCGACCAAGACAAAACGGCCGCCCCACGGTTCGCGCACGCACCTTCTCCGGGAGCTGCTTGAAACAGGCGACGCCGAGAGACAGGACAGAGCGTGTCCTGGCGGCGCTGCAGACGGCCTTGTAGCGCTCCTCGATGCACCTGGCGACGGGAGAACGGGCCATGACGACTCCGGTCTGCCGGTACTCCGGGGAGAGGGCACCGCGCAGCCGGTACCGAGAAACGCACCCCCCGCCCCACCGGGCACTCACGGGCTCAGCAGCAACTTCCTGGCGCCGAGGCCGCTCAGCTCCTGCGGGGAGACAGACACCGTCAGCGGCTCCCCGGGACCGGCCGCGCCCCTCCCCGCCGCCGCCCCCACCCCGGCTCACCGTGTCCACGGCCACGAAGGTGGCGGAGCGCAGCGCCAGCACCATGGACGGCCACAGCTCTGCCAGGTTGTCGCTCTGCACGTCCACCACCGGCACCCGCGCCGGGTCCGCCATGGCCGCGCCCGCACGGGGCCTCCGCCGCCCCGCCTGCCCGCCGCCTGCCCGCCGCGGGCCCCGCACGCCTTGCCCGCTCCGCGCCCAGCGCCGCCCGCCCTCGCGGCCGGCCCGGCTTCTGCCGGCCCCGATGGGGTTTTTTACCGTTCTCAGAATCCGTTTTCAACCGAAATTTGGAATTAAATCAACAGGCGTTTAGCTTGGACAGCTCCTTTGGGTCCTTCCCGAGCGGCCGCTCGGACCGGCGGGAGCAGGGGCGGGCCCCTTTTGCTCCCGGCTTGCTGATTGGCTCCAGCGCGCCGGGAGGCCCCGCCCCTCACTCCTGCGTTCCGGGGGAGGGCGGGTGAGAGCCCGCCCCGCGCGCTTCCCTTCGATTGGCTGGCGGGCGGTGGTGGGCGGGGCCTCCCGCTCTGATTGGCCGCCGCGCGGGGGTGGGGCGCGGCAGGTTTTCCCGGGAAAGCGCGCGCGGCGGCGGGAGCGGCGGCGCCATGAGCCCCGCGCGGGGCCGGGTGGCGGCGGCCATGGCCGGGGAGCTCCGGCGGAGCGGCGGGAGCGCGGCCCCGCCCCGGGGGCGGAGCAGGAAGCGCGCATCGCCCCGCGAAGGTGGCCGGCAGAGGGAGGGCTGGGGGAGTGTGGGGTGTTCTCTCCGGTGCTTGCTTGGTCCGCGTAAAGCCCGGTACTCGATGCGCGTCCACCCGGCAGCGGCTCGGTCGGACTCCCGCCTCTGCTGCGGTTGAGCCCCGCAGCCCTTCGCCGTCTCCCGCCGTGCGCTGACCTCGCGCCGCTCTCCTGGCAGGGGCCCCGGCTGCAGCGCCCGCTCCGCCGCCCGCCCGGCATCTCTTCAGCGACCCGGCTGAGGTCGAGGCCCTGCGCCGCAATCTGCTCGCCTGGTACGACCGATGCAAGCGGGACCTTCCCTGGAGGGCGCTGGTAAGGGGAGACATCGGGAAGCAGGGGTAGGGAACTACTTACTCTGCCTTAAGGGAGCCGGGCTGTTGTGACCGTGGTGTTTTTCCTTATGTCGTGCATCCCCACCCGCATGGAAGTGCTCCCTGCTGGTCGTGGCTGTGTTGTGGTGGGTGGTCTGGAACCAGTTCCTAGGTATGAAGAGTAAAAGCAGGGCACGCTTCTCAAATGTAACTTTCAAGAGGAGTACTTATCTCTGGCGAGGTTAGTCTGGCTGTGTTTTAATCCTGTTTTGTTCCTGCCTCTATGGTGCCCTGAAGCAGCGAGTGCTGCATGGAGAAGGTTTCCCATGCGTTTGTTTTAAGCCTGCTGGACGTGTTTTTAGAGCTCCTGCCTGTTCTGTGCTCAGGCTGGCAGCAGTGGCTCCAGAGTCACTGTGGTGCTGAGGGTGGGGATCAGCTTTACAGCAACGTCTGAAGGGTGGGAACTGCACAGCCCCTCTTTGGGATTTACGTCTGCCTCCAATTGCTTCCTTTGCAGGCAGGCTCAGGTATGGGATAGCTCTCTGTGGGATTCTGAACCTCATAAGTAACTCTCCATGTGGAATTTCATTAGCAAGAAGGTGCTTTGGCTGTCACAGGATTAACCCAAACTCAGAACTTCTGAGTGCTTGGGGGAAATGTTTTTTTACTTTCAGATTCCATTGCAGTGTTTCAAACACACCATGGATTGTTTTATTTTACATGCAGATCCCCTCTGCAGTGGGGTCCTGTGTCACCTTGTTCCTCATGCTTCATCTTTCTCCCCTTGCAGGCAGCGGCGGAGCCGGATGCCGACAGACGGGGATATGCAGGTGAGGAGCAGGGACTGGCTCTGTGAGGTGTGGCTTTGTGTGCCATCCTTGGAACAAGCTGCCTGAAGTGGCCACAAGAGCCATTGATTCCCCTTGCAAGGCACTGGGGGGTTGGAGAACCCACCTTGGGCCTGGGGGAGCCCCTGTGGGGAAGGTGAGGGGTGGGAGGGTGTCCCATGAGCCAGATGCTGTGCAGGGTTTGTGGCCAGTGCTAATGTGGCCACAGCACGAGGTGTGGGTGGCATTGGTGCCTCTCCTGAGAGCTCTGCCCTGCTCCCTGCAGTGTGGGTGTCCGAGATCATGCTCCAGCAGACACAGGTGGCTACGGTGATCGACTACTACACCCGCTGGATGCAGGTGACTGCTCCTTACACACTCCTGTGCCCACAGGCTGTCCCTTTTGGAGGGGGCAGCCTGCCTGCGGCAGATCCCCAGTGGCAGAACTCTGCTTGTCCCTGACTTGTCCCTTTCCCTCTGTCCCGCAGAAGTGGCCAACGCTGCAGGCTCTGGCACAGGCGTCCCTGGAGGTGAGCATCGCTGGGACTGGGTGCTCTCCCTGGCCTGTGACTCTCCATTAACACCCTGCTGTGTCTCTTGGAGCAGGAGGTGAACGAGCTGTGGGCTGGGCTTGGCTACTACTCCAGAGGGAAGCGTCTGCAGGAAGCAGCAAGAAAGGTGCTGAAGTCGGGGGGAAGGGGCATTTCTAAAGCCCTCTGTGGCTGCTGGGCTGGTGCTGGCTCATGTCTGCCCTGCCTCGTTGGGGGAGGTGCTGCTGGCACAAGGCTGCAGAGGCTGGGATCCCATCTTCCCACGGGCAAAATGGGTTCCTTGCACTCGCCCACCCCAGCTGCTTCCCTGAGCTTGGCCCCTTCCGTGCCAGGTGGTGTCCGAGCTGGCTGGCCGGATGCCCAGGAGGGCTGAGGAGCTGCAGAAGCTGCTGCCGGGCGTGGGCCGGTACACGGCGGGAGCCATCGCGTCCATCTCGTACGGACAGGTGAGAGCTGCTGACAGTGGGCACGTCCCCCTCGCTGCCCAGCCCCACTCCTGGCCGCTCCTGCTGCTGGGTCTCACAAGCCAAGGGCTCCCCAGGGTTGTGCTTGGCTCTCCCCCCTCTTTGGGATGCATCACAGCCCCCACCCAGCTTGACCTGTGGGTTGGCCTTGTGTGTGTCCCTCTCCATCCTGGGAGCATCCCTGCTCCCTTCTTTGTCCGGAGCACATCCTAGCATGGTAATGGCAGCTCCTGGTGCCAGCCTACAGGAGTTGTGGATGGGAACGTGATCCGGGTCCTGTGCCGCCTGCGATGCATCGGTGCCGACTCCAGCAGCCCGGCCGTCATCGACCGGCTCTGGTAAGGGAATGCTCTGTCTCTGGAGCTAAAGGCAGGATCACCCAGGAGCCCTGGGGAGCTGAGCCTGTGGAGGGAGGCAGGTGTGGAGTAAGTTGGTGCTGCTGGGAGCAGTGGTGAAGGAGCTGTGCTGCTGTGCCTACCTAGGAGCTTCCCCCTGACAGGCAGGAGGCAGGCTAAAGTCCTGGAATGCTCTTCTCAGAGATCCCCATGCCTCTCACTGCCGTTTCTCCAGGGACATGGCCAATGTCCTGGTGGACAGGAGTCGCCCAGGGGATTTTAACCAAGCCTTGATGGAGCTGGGGGCAACTGTGTGTGTGCCCAAGTCCCCACTGTGTGGGGAGTGCCCGGTGAAGCAGCACTGCCAAGCGTGGCGCAGAGTAAGTGTGGCCCCGAGGGTTTGCCGTGCCTGGGACAAGGTGGGCTGGTGGATGAGCCCATCCTCACTTCTGTTTGCCCTTGCAGGTGGAGAAGGAGCTGGCCTTCGCCTCTCAGAAGGTGTTTGGAAAAGCCCCCCCAGTGCCTGATGTTGAGGACTGTGGTAAGCAAGTGGGGAGATCACTGTTGTAGCTCCAGGTCTGAGCCCTGCAGCAACTGTCACACTGGTGTTTGCAGGTGTTGGGGACTGTCCCCTGTGCCCCCCAGCCACAGAGCCGTGGGACAGCAGCCTGGGGGTGACCAACTTCCCCCGGAAAGCAGCGAAGAAGCCGCCGCGGGCGATGCGGACAGCCACGTGTGTGCTGGAGAGGAGGGGCTGCCACGGGGCCCCAGAATACCTCATTGTGCAGAGACCCAGCTCGGGTAATGGGGCTGGGAGGGAGAGGGATGAAGGCACCACACAGCCCCTTCCCACCTGCATGAGGGATAGAGGGAGAGGCTTTGGCTGCTTGGGTAGGAAAAGGAGCCCTTTGGGGCTGTGATGAGGCTCAGTGTCCCTGGATGTGTCCCTTGCTGTCTCACATTTCTGTCATGCCTCCTTCCCAGGTCTCCTGGCTGGACTCTGGGAGTTCCCAAGTGTCCCACTGGCTCAAGATCTGCAGGAGGAGAAGGAGAGGGAGGAGCTGGCTGATCACCTCCAGGCCTGGATGGGGCAGCCCGTGGCAGCAAAAGGCCTGCAGTTTGTTGCAGAGGTGAGCCTGGAGCTGGAGGGATACACTGAGTCCCTGTGCTCAGCCATGGGGATGTAGCACACAGGAGAAAGGTCTCCCTTCCCCACTGTCACCCCTCCCAAGCTCTGCCCCACTGCTCAGGACCCTGGCAGGCTCAGTGCACCTTGCATCCCCCATTGCCTGCCAGCTGCCCGTCTCATGTGTCTTTCCATCCCCTCACAGGTCATCCACATCTTCTCCCACATCCACCAGACTTATGTGGTCTACTCCCTGCACCTAGATGGGGATGTGACCCTGGACCCTGCCTTGTCCCCATCCCGCTGGGTGACAGAGGATGAGTTCCATGCCTCGGCTGTGTCCACAGCCATGAAGAAGGTATGAGGGGCACTTGGGCCTTTCCTCCCTTCCCTCAGTTAACTGGGGAAAACCCCTGGCATCCCCTCAACTTCTCTAGGCTGTCCCAGCTGCTGTTCAGCTCTGGGCTCTCTTGTTCTTCCTTCAGGTGCTGAAAGCTCACGAGAAGCAGCGCAGGAAGGAGAGCAGCCCTGTCAAGGTGAGCAGTGCTCCAGGGTGCCTGGGGCCCCAGTGCTGTGGGACAGCCTCTGGTGTGCTGTGCTGAAGGTGCCCTGGGGTTTGGAATCAGGCCAATGAGCATTCCCAGCCTGTGGCCATCCCCTGACTGGCACTGCCCCTGGGTGTCCCCAGGGGGGATCCCTGGAGCCCGTGGGGGCCCTTGGGGTCTGCTTGAGCCCTGCTGTGTCTCCTGCAGGGCTCCAAGCGGAAGCGGGGGGCCAAGGCACCGGGAGCAGGCAGCCCCTGCCCTGGGACACAGCTCTCCCTCCGAGCCTTTCTTCGGGCACCGACGGCCCCGTGAGGGCACCAACCTTCCTCGTGCGAGAGCCCAGAGCCCCTCGCTGGGTCAGTCCTGGCCGGGGCGTGGCAGTGCTGTCCCTGCCATAGCAATCCCAGGAGATGGCTCTACAATGGTCTCTCACTCTTCCTTTCCCCTGCCTCCCCCGTGGGCATTGTGCCTGGATGTGGCCACTGGTCCTGGTTTAATCCTGGAGCCAGACCTGCCCTCCCTCCTTGGCTGGAGCGCTCCTGGGGCGACTCGGCCCTGTACTGCCACCACTTTGGCACTGTGGACTTGGGGCAGCAGGGCTTTCTCTCCAGCAGTGGGACGGCTGTGGCCACATGGCTCCCACAGCCCTGTCCCCTGCCTGCATCTCATGCCCCAGCCAGTGACTGGGGATGCTGCTGTACCCTCCCTTGTTTTTACTGGACCTGAAAATAAATCTCAAGTGTGTGGGTTTTTTAAGTGACTGTCTCTGTTGCACTGTGCTAAGCTGGGGATGTTGGGCAGCCTGTGATGGAATGTGAAGATAGCCAACAGGATCCTTAGATCTGGGCTGGGGAGAGCAGGGGTTTCTTCATTAATGCACCCAAGAGCCCCTTGGCTGAGCATTAACTGCTGCTGACCCCAAATAAAGCACCCAGAACCCCCCTCCTGCAAGGGCAGATATCACCCCCTAAGGGCTGTGCAGCTCCTGCCTGTGGGCTGAACAGCTGCCCCCAGGGCTTTTTGTAGTGTTTCATCCTCCTTTTATAGTTTTTCATTGGGCTGCTCAGCGTTGTTCATGTTGAGTATGGTGCACCCTTGCAAATGCACAAGGCTGGGGGCTGGCAGGACAGGGGACAGTCCTGGCAGGGTGCTAGGGGCAGTGATCTCAATTGTGAATGATGGAAATGGCCATTTCATCCTCACCTGGCAGCATGTCTTAAAAAGGAGGATTAAAAACCCAAAGCAGTGCCTGTAAGTGAATTCTTTAATCGAGAGGAGGAAGAGGCCACCACTCGCCCCGCAGGGCTGGTCATGCTGTGGGTGGTAACTGCCAGTAAGTGGCCGTAATCCAGGGTTTCTGGATTATCCACTCCCCTCACGCAGCCCCTCATCTCTCTGTGTTTGGTAGTGTTTCTGTGCCAGCATGCTCTTGGCCATGCTCCAGGCTCAATAAATTAAGCTGAAACTAAGGCAGGAAGTTCTTTACATGTGGTTGACAAATCACTGGGAACTGTGGGCAGGGGAGAAATCCCACCCATCCTGGGGCATGGTCACACCCCCACTGGACTCAGCCCTGAGCATCTTGCTCCCACACTGGGTTGGCTCTGGATTGATCTGGAGCCATCCCTTGGTCCCTGCCCACCTGCGCCATGCCAGGGATGGGATCTCTATGGTCCTTGCCCCAGGGCTGGACTGGAGAAGCTGGGGAGCTGAGGAAGGAGGACTGCAGCGTTGCACTAGTGCTGCTGGTCCATGTAGAGCTGCACAGCTTTCCACAGTGCCTGGATATTGCCCTCCCCAAAGCCAGGCGCTCCCCGACGGTCAATGAGCTCCAGGAAGAAGGTCTCCTCCGAGAAGATGGGATGGGTGAAGATCTGCATCAAATATTCCCGAGAGGGGCTCTCTGTGGCATCAGTGCCCGGCCGGCCCTTGTCCCCAGGCACTGTGGTGTCCAGGAGGATGCCAAACTCTGCCAGCATGTGGGGGTCCTGCCCAGCTCCTCGGATCTCCTCTGCTTTGCCCTCCTGGCTGTAATACGTGGCGGGGGGTGTGAAGAACCGTGCCCCCCGCTCCTGCAGAGCCCTGGTCGTGCTGACAATGTCAGTGGTGCAGAGGCCGACGTGCTGGATCCCAGCCCCACCATGCTGCTCCAGGAACGTGTCAACCTGGTTGGTGCAATTCTGGGAGAGGGACTCGGCAAAGACCAGCTTGCAGCCGTGTGCTGGGGTGCCCTGCGCACTCTGCAGTGCGAGGAGCAGCATGCCCACTCCCTGCCCCCCCAGCACGTACCCCTCAGCCGGCCTTTCCTGGGCGTTCAGCAGGAAGCGGTGGAAGCCGAAGCAGCGCTGGTACCAGTCCAGAGCCGCCCGGGCCCCGCCCCGGCGGCACACATACGTGATGTGGTCAAAGTGAGTGATCCTGATCCCATCCCCTGTGGCTGAGGGGGCTCCTTGGATGGGCTGGAAGCCAGGCAGGAAGAGCCCCCGGTAAGAGGATCGGTCCAAAAGGGTGTGGCTGATGTTGCCCACCACAGAGCTCACCACACCGTAGGTGACAGAACCACCCTCATCACTCAGCTCAGTGGGGGGCACCAGCAAGGAGCATCCCTGGCTCTGCAGCCGCTTGCAGAGCCCCGGCACATCATCCACCTCGAAGCAGACGTTGGAGGCCGTGCCCAGGGTGGGCTGGGGATCTACGTCATAGAGAAAGTCGTGGGATGAGGTGACTTCCCGTGCAGGTGCCAGGCGCTCGTTGACGAGGAAGATGGCAGATTCCCGGCGCAGGGCCAGCTGCCGGACACGCGGCGTCTCCCGCACGGCCACTGGCTGGAAGCGAAAGGTGTTGGCCAGGTGCTGGCCCCAGCCCTGCCTGTAGGGCAGGTGCAGGGAGATGAAGCAGGGGCGGCTCAGTGAGGCTGCCATGGCTGGGCAGGCTGTGGGGAGGATGCAGGGGGTCAGAGGGGCTGCTGGGCCTGGGGAAAAGCCTTTCCCTCACCTTGCACAGAGCCCACCTGTGTTTGCAATCACACAGGCATATGGGTGTAACCTCGCTCCTTTTACATGTGTGATTTTAAATAAGTGGGTCTCAGGAGCCAGTTTGCACTGTGAAAGGGCACCCTCCTTTGGGACCAGCTACAAAGAGCTGCCCAAGGATACCAAGCCCTCCTGCCAGCCTCCCACTCTGCTGCCTGGCCCCATGCTTGAGGTCCCGGAGCAGGAAAGCCCCAAGCCCTGGATGCAGCCCTGCGGGTCCCCTCTGGAGCCACGTGTCCTTTGGGAGTGCTGCAGGGAGGTCAGTGGGGATTCCCAGTGGAAGAGGTGTGCTGCACGTGTAAGCAAGATTATGGGGACAAGGGTTATGGTGGGAATGTCCTGTACCAGGAACACGGACTGGTAAACACGAAGCAACACACTGGTTACAGCTAAAACGCTCCTGTGCTGCCCCAGCGCCTGTCAGGTGTGTCCCACCAGTGGAGGGGAGCAGTGGGGTCATGACAGGCTGATGTGCCCTTCCCCTCCCCAACAAGGACAGCCATGGTCTCTGCTACATGTGGAGCCACCATGCTCTCTGCTACAGCCTGGGAACGATGACATTGCCCTAGAGGCACAGAGGAGGGACACTTCGGGAAAGTGACCTTCCTCTCCACCCATCCAAGTATCTGTGATGCTCAAGGGGGAAAACAGATCTGCCCAAAACCCCAATCGGAATCACCTCTCCAGAGCACCCACTGATCCCATGGCATGCACCAGCCGCTCTAGCCAGTCCTCACAGGTGTGCACTGGGCTGGGGGCACGCACCTGCTCAAATATTCCCTTTCCCCTGCCCGCCTGAAGGGGCTGTGTGCACCGAGCTCTCCCTGCTCCTTCCCACCAGCCCAGGGCGGAGGGACCGCGTGGAGCCCGGCGAGCACATGGGCGCTCCTTCCCTCCGGCCCCGCTTCCCGCTGCGCCCCGCGGCACCGGCTCGGTCCCCGCTCCGCTCCCGCCGGCCCCGCTCCCCGCGCCCGCCCCGCCACCCCCGTGCCCGCGGGCCCCGCTCGCCCTCGGGCTGCGGCTCACCGGGGTCAAGGCTGCGGGCGAAGGCACGGCGGGCAGCGCCGGCGGGGGCGGTGCAGTTCGCTCCGCCCCGGCATGCACCAGGCCCGGCCTTGCCCGGGCTGCGGAGCGGCCGCGGGAGCGCTCCCGGCGGGGAGCGGGGCGATCGCCCCGGGCGGAGACGCGGCCGGCACACGGAGAACGCGCTGCCCGCTGCGAGGGCCGCGGTCTGCCGGCCAAAAGCCGCCCAGGCTGAAAACCGCAGGCACCGCGGCTCAGGATGAGCCGAGGGGAGGAGGGACGTGCCTGCCAGGCGGTGGCCTGGGCTCCCTGGGGCACAGCTCGTGTCCGTGCGGGGTCATTCCCTGCCAGCCCGAGTCCCAGGACATGAACTGGGGGAACATGTCCCTGCGCAGTGCTGGGCACTTCACTGTGTCCGGGGTAACTGGTGGGGACTTGGGGGGAACAGCGTGCGGGTGGGGTTGACAGCTCTGCGGAAAGTCCGGTGTCAGTCACAGGGACTGCTCACCAGTCCAACCCACGGCCCCACATCCTTGCAGACACCTCTGGGCCCCTCAAGCCCCTCAGCAGCCATCCTGTCCCCCTGCTGTTTTCAGACGAATCCCCACTCTGTGTGTGTCTGGGATCATGTTCTGCCCCTGCTGTGACTGTGGCTGCTTGCCCTTCCCTGCCTTATCATGTTTTTGTACAGATCCCAGGTACAATAAACTGCTCAAATATTTGCAGAGATGTCCTTGTGCTGCCAGAGTGGTGAGCTCCTCTTGTTTGGTTGGGGGGTGGAATCCAGTATCGCTGTGATTTCCCAAGGAAACACCGACACTACCACAGCCCCATCAGTGTGGGGCCGGACAGGAGGCATGGAACTGTACACTGGGGAGTTGCTGTGGGGCCAAGCTTGGCCTGAGAACGGCCAGGGGCACAACAGAACAGCCCGGCTTTTGAGGTGACACCCCACCGGGCAGGGAGCTCCAGCACCCCACTGTCTATGAGAAGCACCATCTTTTCGGCTGCAGGGAAGCAGAGACGGCACTGGTGGCTCCTGTAGCACCTCATGCAGGGATGGTGCTGTTAGAGGTCTCCCCACAGTGGTGCAACCCTTTGTTGTGAGCAGCGGCCTTGGCAAGGCCCGCAGCCCTCCTGTGCCTGCGAGGTTTGGAGCGGCTGTGTCCCTCTCTTCCCTGCAGCACCGCCTGTCACCTCTGGCGTCAGCCCGGCACCAGGCACCGCTTTGCTCCGACACGGCTTGGGCTGGGCTGTGGCAGCAGCACCCCGAGGCCACATGGCACCCACGGGGACAGTGCCTGCCTTGTCGCTGTCCCCTCGAGGCAGGCGGTGGTGGCCGGGGCGCAGTCCCCGCTCCAGCCAGGCTCTTCTCCTCCCTCCTGGGCGGGGAGAATGGTCAGGAGATAAAAGGGGGAGCAGGGCCAGCTGGAAGTTGCTGAAAGCTGCTGGGGCCGGGAGCGAGGGAGGACGGCAGTGAGGAGAAGCGCGGTATTGAGGGCTCGTTCTCGCGGGGAGAGGGCTGGGGAGTGGGGGCACATCCACCCTGACCAGATCCTGCATCTCCCTGCTCCCTCCCCAGACCATCCCCTCCTTACCCATATCCTCCTCCTTGCACATTAAGTGTGCTGGATATTAGAGGGATAGGGAATATCCTGGGGTGGGCAGAGTTAGGGGGCTGTTGGAGGATGGGGCGTCAGGCAGATTTTGGGAGAATCAAGGGCTTTAAAGGCTCTGTGTGCCCCCAAAGCACTTTGTGGGGCATCAAGGAATCTCAAGGTGACCTGAAGGTGAAACCATCTCTGTCCCAGTGACTGCTCACTGGCAGCTGAGATGATGAGGGCTGTATCCCTGCTCCCTTCTAGGGCAAAGTCAGACCTTTCTCTGGGGCTGGGTTTGTTTTGTGCGATCAAAGAAATGGAGAAGGCCTGTGGGAGGAGGAGCACCTTCATCTCTTGAGACGGAGATGGGGAGTGGAGGGGAGGGGAGAACAGCGGAGAACAGGGTGCTGTGGCACTGGATGCCCACAAAAGATGGTAGCAAGGAGCCCAATCCCCCCCCTTTCCTTGCCCCCTGGGATGGGGGTCCTGGCTCCCAGTGCCAGGATCAGGCCAACACTGCCCACAGCCCTTGTTTGCCCTGGAGCTGGGTGCAGGGAGGTATTTTGGGGTTGCAGTGGATCTGGGAGGAGGGTAACACGCCGTGTGCCCCTGCCAGGGCCGGGGTCCAGGATGGGGCTGCTGTTGCTGGCCCTGGCCACCTGGCTGGGGCTGGGGCTGGCCTCGGCCTCCGAGGAGACAGCCAACAGCAGCCGGATCTGCCAGGAGGCTCCGGCATGGACCATCAATGGCTCGAGCCCCATGGAGGGGGCGGCAGGGCAGGTGACGGTGGTGGCCCTGCTGAAGGCCAGCTGACAGTTCTGCCTGAGGCAGGCCCACAGGTGAGCCCCGCTCCCCTCCCCACAGCGATCCCCGGCACCTCGGGGCCGCAGGGCGGCCCCTGCCCGGCAGCCCCTCCCAGCGCCTCCCTGCCGCAGCCTCGGGGGCCTGCGGGAGCGGCTGGCCCGGCAGGGCACGGCCCATGTCCGCTACATGATCGTCAACGAGAAGGCGCCGCTGTCCCGCGCCATGCTGCCCGAGCTGCAGCGCCATGCCCCGCCCGGCGTCCCCGTGCTCCAGCCCGAGCAGGAGGACCCCGACGTCTGGCAGGTCCTGGGGGGTGACAAGGACGACTTCCTTGTTTATGACCGGTGAGTGTCCCTCGATGCGCCTGAGGCTTTGCTGGGTGCTACAGAGCGTTTCATGGGCTTCCAAAATCTCCTCTCGTGGCCGGGCTGGGGGGATTCCAGAGCCCCGTCTTGAGCCAGGCTGTGACTTCTCCCCTCAGGTGTGGCCGCCTGGCTTTCCACATCCAGCTGCCCTTCAGCTTCCTCCACTTCCCCTATGTGGAAGCAGCCATCCGCTCCAGCCACATCAAGGACTTCTGTGGCAACTGCTCCCTCTACCCCAACACCACCCAGGAGGTAAGAGCTGGAATGCTGGCTGGAGCTGGGATCCCTGCTGTCCTTGGCGCTGCACATCAGCAAGAACAATCTTATCTCCGTGTTGGGGATGGGCTCTGGCTTGGCAGCTGCCCTCAGATGTGTTTGAGAGGGAAGGTGATGGAAGGTCTGGAATAAGGGCACTTAAATAGGTCAGAGCTTTCCGGTTGAAAAGGAATTGACTAAAGGGGTCATATCCCATGTCTGGGAATGCTAACTAGGACTGTTCCCATATAAGAAAGGGCAGGCAGTGGATGCAGAGGTGGCAAACTCAGAGCAAAGAAAAGGCTGTAGCTCTGAGCTTGGCAGGCGATTAGTCACTTCCTAGGATAAAAGTACATCCAGAAATACTGAATGCAAATTCCTGTTTCTGGACCACAGACAGCTTGAGCCAAGGGACACAAGTGTAGAGGCTTGTGCCCTGTGTGCTCCAGCCTCTCCTGTCCTCCCTGTGCCCTGGGTCAGGGCTGGAGAGCATTTGCTCTGACCCACAGTTTTCTGCATGATGAATGCTGACCTGCCTTCTTCCCAGGTCACAGCTGTGCTCCCAGGCTTTCTGCAGGGTTCTGTGGGTGTTCCCATACCACACCAGCCCTTGTGTTACTTTCCTCAGGCTAACAGCCCCATGGAGGGCCCTGCCACCCCAAGCTCCCTTCCTGAACATGAGGGGATGGAGTCAGAGGCTCCCATCCACCAGCACAAGCCCCTCCATCCTCACCACCATCACGAGGTCAACAGCGAGAGAGACACAAACCCAACTGAGGACCACAAACCTGCTACCCATGCTCACCACCACCACGGAGACCATGGCCAGCTCCATCACAAGGGGAAGAAGCAGAAGGAGGGGGATGAGCATTAAACCAGGCTGGGCAGCCTTGCAGAACCCAGTAGTGTGCAGACGACCCCACCTCACTTCACAGAGGCATGGAAGGACTTGCTTTGGGCTGCTGGTCACCAGCAGCGCTGGTTTAACAACTCCCTCCAGCAAACCCCATGTGGGTTCCCCTCCTACACTGTGATAGGGATGGAAATTCCCCTTGGACCCAGCTCAGTGCTGCATTTTCAGCCCCATGGCTCAGTTCTGAGCCTTCATCTGCCACTGCCTGGCTTTCTGTGCTCAATGAAGCCCGCCGTGCAAACCAGGAGGTCCCTGGTCACTGCTGGCTGACACTGCACAGAGCAGCAGGGCGGGGTGGAGGGGCCAGAGCTGGGATGGGAGCAGCACTGCTGGCATCCTGTGTCCATCCAGACACTCCTGGGTGTGCTGGAATCCCTGGGCTTCCTGGGCAGGGAGCGAGGGGAGGGACAACCGCAGGACATGGTCCCAGGGGCCTGAGGGCACGAGGAGCGGTGGGATGTCGCGGCTCCGCACGGTCCGAAGCCTGTCCCCCCGTGGCTGTGCCGTCCTGGGCGCCCCCAGACCGTGCGCACGGATATGTGCAGTGGTGCTGGGTGGCCGCAAGATGGTGGCCTTGTCCCCTCTTGGAGACCCAGGGGCTGGATCCGATGGGCGCAGCTCGGGGAGGACAGGGTGGGGATCCTGAGGTCTTTCCTGGGGCTAAGCGAGGTGGGAGGGCAGCGTGGATACCCGGAGTGCGAATAAAACCTCTGTGAAATGACCACTGCTCAGTTTGGCCTCTGGTGGCCCCGGGGGAGGGTCTTGCTCAGCGCTGGTCTGTGCCCTGGGCACAGGGAGGGACGCAGGGCTGGATGTAGAGCCCAAGATGCAGCAGCCAGGGATGGTTTACATCCCCTGAGCAGGAGCTGGAGGTAAAGGAGTTGAAGACTGAAGAGAAGTCTTCTTCAAGAGAAGACCCCATCTCTTCCTATCTTCTGGCTGCCTCCCAGGATGGGAGTCCAGGACATTAACACTGTGCTGCTTGGAGGATGTTTGGCTCGGCACCTCCATGCCTGGCTTGTAGGTGTGATGTTGGGGTGCCTGCCCAAAGCTGCTACTGGCTCCCACATGCAGTCCAAAGTCACCATGGGTACCTTGTCCGCAGTGCCCAGAGCAGTCCCCACTGCAGGCACATCGTGGGGCTCCCCAGCCCTCAGGCAGGTGGGTGCTGTGCCCCTGGCAGGCAGGATTGCCTGCCTGCAGCTTGTGGTGCCCCAGGCCTGTCTCTGCCCTTTACTCCAGCTCCATCTTCATCCCACACAGCCCTGCTCAACACGTCTCCAGACCCTGCAGCCTGAGTGGGGAACAGAGAGATGATTTTCCGCTCAGTGTTTTGTGGTGCTGTGTCTCAATGCTGGGTTTCTGCACCCTGTCTCTGCTGGAGGATGCTCTGCACAGTGACTGGGACAAGAACTGGGGTGAAAAGGAGCTGTTCCTCAGAGGGGTGACAGCAATGGGATCAGATGTGTCTTTCTTACCAGCCAGGCTCTCCCACGGTGTGCTGGCTGAGACCCTGTTCCCCCTCCTCCATCTCTCCTCCCCCTTCCTCCTCTACCTGCTCCCAGTAGCCTGCAAGGGCACCTCTGTCTGCTGCTCCTGCCATCAATATTGAGGTTATCTTTTTCTTCTGGCAGCTGCTGTAATTGAAACAAAGCAGGCCGGGCCTCACGGGCTCGGCTCCTCTCGCTCATTTTGCTGGTGCTGCTGAGACAACTAATTCATCTTATCGATGCATGGTTGGCCTCTTTTCCACCAGATCCAGGCAGGGCGGTCTCCCTGCCACAGCTGCTAGGAGCAGACTGTGTTCCTGTGGCCTGCTGCTGGATGCTGCTCTTATCCAGCCCCTGGTCCTTGGCTTGCCTCAGCTGGGTGCTGGCCACCAGCAGAAGATGCCAGAGGAGCCAATCAGGGAAAGAGGTGCAGATTGGAAGGATGCTGATTACTTTCATCTCTTTCTTTTGCCTTCTGATGCATTATCAGCACTTGTATTAAATTCCACATCCTTTCCTTGTGCAGCTCCTAAAGGTGTCCCTGCCAAGGAGGTGACAGGTGATGAGTGGGGCATACATGGATTTGCATTCCATCATTGATGACCAGTGCTGCAATTAGCCATGGCAGAGAGGGGGATCCCATCTGGTGCTGGGTGTGTAGTCCATTGCAACAGCTACCATTTGGTTACCTCCCAGCAGACAAATTTCTGGCCCTGAAAGCTTGGGTGGGAATTTTGCTCTGGGTAGAGACATTGAGGTGTGGGAAAGAGCTGTCACATTGTTTGGATGAAGTCCTACACGACTGAGTAGGGGCAAGGTTTTAGGGTGAAACTGATCCTATTCCATATATTACTGTCCAAAGACCTGAAGGGTTTGGGGTGCCACACTTGGGGCCCTTGTGACAGGATTCACCCCTGAAAGATGCCAGAAACCTGGAGCTCTGCAAATCCTGTGTCAGTGTCTGTTCTCCTGTGATGCTGAGGGAGAGCTTTGCTCTGGGTTTTGGGTGAGGAAACAGGCTCTGTACATCACCGATGTCTTGGAGAGTGATGGTGTACGTAGAGTCAGAGAGCTCCTAGGAATCCTCACCTGTTGGGGGGCTGGCTCAGCTGGGGGGTCAAGGGCCAGAAACAAGGGCTGACTCAGGTTCTAGCAGTCCTTGGTACCCTGTTATCTGTGGCTGTGCCACCACCCTGGAGGAGGGTGCACCATGGTACCCTGACACCCATGGAGCCATGGCTGTGCCACCACCCTGCAGGAGGACAGATGTCAGTTTCATGTCACATGAAGCCTTGGCCCTGTGTGCTGCTCCTGCCGAGGGCCGGGCAGATCCTCTCGGGAAAGGAGGAACAGCCAGTCCTAATGTCAACAGAGGCCTCTTGTGCAGCGATGCTGTGTCAAGAAGAGGAATGGGTCCCTCCTCCTCCGCCCATTCATCTGGCAGCCGGGGCTGGCGTGCTGCCAAGCCAGGCTGCTTTGGAAACATTTCATTGAGGAGGCAGCTGAGCCTAGGAAAACAGAATGAAAATATACAGAGGGATCACTGTTGTTAGGCAAAATAAATGCAGGCGGCTGCATTTTTGTCCCCCAAGTCCAGCCCAGCCGGGCCCCTCTGGCTTTTCTGGGGTCAGGGTGGCTGCTGCTGCCCGGGAGTGGCAGCCATCTATCTCCATTGTGGGTTAGGAGCTGGGGAATGAGACCTGGAGAGGTCATCCATGGCTTTGGCCAGCTTGCTGATGACCCTGGTGAAGAGGCCCAGATTCATTTTGGTGTAGTGTTGCCCAAGGAGATGGGACAGAGCAGAGAAACAGCAGCAGGGATGAGCCAGCAGCAGGGACTCGTGGTCCCTGCATGGCCACCAGTGCAGGGGGGTTGATGGAAGTGATGCAGGGGCTGCAGAAGTGAGTCAGATTTTGGCCACGTTCATTCCCATCTCCTTCTTCAGCATCAACCGTGGGACCAGGCTGGGCAGAACAGAGTCCAATCCCTGGTGTTCAAAGCCCAGTTGCTTGGCATGCCCCATCTTCTGTCTGCTGGCAGAGGGGGAGCAGAGTCATCCCAAAGCAGTCCCCAGGGTCAGAGGGTGGAGGTGCGTCTCTGGCTTCTGAGCAAAGCTGCATACAACAGGTTTGCCTCTCCTGTTGTTTCCTCCTGTAACCTCTCTCCTTCCTCCTTCAAGTCACTCCATGGCCATTTGTTGACCTACAAGGGACACATCCCAGCTCTTTCCCTTCCTCCTGGTGGGTCCAGAGTGATTTGGGGCACGCAGAGCTGGAGCCCCAGCCCCATGGGATACCAAGGCTCTCACCCCTGCATGGCTTTCTGTGGCATCACCTCCTCTCTTTGTCTGCCCAGCACAGTCTGGTTCTGTTATTTACAGCTTAGATCAGGGGTTTGAAAGAGCCCAGTGTGAGCAGAAAAAGCCCAGCCCACACCGTGGGAGAGACACATCTCACCAGGCCAGCTCATGCGTGGATTTGCAGGCAGGTGCCCAGGGCTGAGACTGGATCTTGCCCTGGTCCTTGTGTTTGTAGGAGCTTTGCTGAGATTCAGGCTCCCTCCTGCCCTCCTGCCAGGAAAGCAGACAGCAAGATAATAATTTTCTGCCATGTGAGGAGTGATTTGCTGTGTGTCTCTCCACACGCCACTCCTGGAAACAGTTTGGCTGTGATGCTGGGTTCCCAAATCCTGCTGCTGAGAGCAGCCTGGGATGATGGCACATGTGACAGTGATGGCACTCACTGCACCTGAGGAACCACAGCTTTGTAGAGCTGCCAAAATGCCTGACTCCAACTTCCCATCCAGCTGGACCCTGTGATCCACTTGTATTCCAAAGCCAGGGCAGACCCCATACTAAAGGCTAACAGAAGCATTGTTTACCCCTTGCTTTGCCATCATTTATTCATACTCTTGTAGCCTGAAAAAATGATCCCCCATTTATTTTAGCATCTCTAATTAAGGGAAAGGAACTTTAGTGGCTGAAAGGGGGAGGCGGTGGCCCAAGAGGGTTGTTTTCTGCTGAGCTCGGCCCTGAGACAGCCAGCCTGGCTGGGGTGCACATCTCTCCAGTGCAGGCCTGAGTAACTTTCTGGAGCACTCTGTGCTTGTAGACTCCATGCTGGAGAGGTGACTGTTCCTCCTGGAAGCCAAGGGTCTTCACCCAGCAGCTGCTCTGTGCTTAATTGCTGTCTGCACAGCAAATGCATTTGCTGGAAGGGTGCTGAAATCTCTGTGGCAAGACAGAGGCTCAGCACGTTGCTAATCTTACAGGGGCTGGGGGAAGGCAGCCCTGGCAAGCCAGAGATGTAATGCCATGTGTGGGGGAAAGGGAACAACAGATTCTGACAACCAGAAATCTCTGTCTGGGTACAAGGGGGAGTCTGGGTCTGCATCATCCCAGCCTGAGCAACCACAGGGACACACAGGCAAGTAGAGCCGTTCCTGGATCGACATGAGGGTTAGAACAGCCATCCCACACCTGATCTTGGAATTCAGCCTGTGCTTGGAGAGGGGAGATGGTACTTTCAGTCCTTGCATTTCTCTTTTGAGTACACAGACAATTGCAGTCACACCTGAAGGAGGTCTTTGAGCTTGTCAGTTCTGAAAAGTTTCATAAAATAACTGGCTGGCTAGCAAAAAGCCACTTTATTAGAGTCCCTGCTGGAAGAGGAGCTCAGCAATAACGCAGCGCTAATGAATCAGTGGAGAATCCACAGGGGATTTGAACAGTTTGACAGCAAAAAGCTCCAACTCCAGTCTGTACTTTGTTGGAGACCTTACTAGGCACTGGAAAATCTAAAAATGGTGCTAAGCTCCATGGGCAACCAAATCAAGGTGTCCCTCCTTTTGCTTGCAAGGCCAAATATTTAATAAGACAGTGCTCTCTGTCTCGTCCTGGACATTGGATCTATGGTGGTGCTAAGGGATAATTGTCCTGGCCAATAGATTCCTCTGCTCCCTAATGCATTAAGGCAGGGGAGCTGCAGTTACTCCCCGTGTCCTTTCCCTTCTGCCTCTGCTCTGAACAGCATCAGCAACATAGGAAAGGCAGAAGCAGCCACACTTCCATTGAGTTCTGTACAATGGAGGCTGTAGCAGGGAGCTTTGCCATTGATAAACCTGTCTTTGGCTGCTTTGGAGCAGCAAATCCTCTGGATGGCTGGAGCAGGAGCTTGGTGTCTGCCTGCACTCTGCTATCCTGTTCCTTTCCTATCATTAATTGCCCATAAAGCTTCTTCTGCCCTTGTGTACCTTCATCTGTCACCGCAGGACTTCCCTGGTGCTCCCTGGGCCTTGCAAAGCTCTGCTGTCATCTCTAAAGGCTCAGGCAGTGTCACTCGTGTTAGTGAGAGCACAACATTGACTGGTGGGAGTCACAGCAATGTCAAAGCAGCATGGGAGCATCCGAGAGAGGGGAGGATGCCCAGAGAAAGGCAGTCTTTCTGCTGAGGATGGAGTTTGGGCATGATGGGGAGAGAGGAGAGCAGCTACATGAAGGTGTGCAGGTGGGAGCAGCCGAGGAGGTGACATCCCCTTGGGCTGAGATGTGGCACCAGCCATCACTTACCTTGACTGCCATAAAACAAAGCACAGCTGCTGGGAAGCCCACAGAGGCATCTCATCAGCACCCTTGTCCTTTCTCCTTTTTATAGTCCTTGAATTTAGTTTCTAGGAAGATGAAAGTGGTTTTCTTACTCCACAGCACCTCCACCTTAAAGCTGGAATTCTGATTGAGCTGGCACCCAAAGAATTTCCAAGGATATTGCATTGCACTGCTGCCTGACTGTAGTCTAGAGCCCCTGGGGCTCCAGCCCCTTGGTCAGTCAATTTTCTAGCCAGGGACTCAAAATAAAATACTTCCTGGAGCCAGCAGGAGAAATCAGCACTTGATGGATAACACCAGTGATGAGGCCAGAAGGGCTGGAGTTGGTGGATTGCAGCAGAGGCAGACCCTGACCAAACAGTCCTGAAAACAGGAGGGGAACCAGGGCTGCCAGTGGCTCAGCAAATGGCTGGGCTCAGGAAAGCGTGCAGTGAATTATTGATGTACCTGGTTCCAGGCTCTGAATGAG
This sequence comes from Camarhynchus parvulus, assembly GCF_901933205.1. Taxonomy (NCBI): domain Eukaryota; kingdom Metazoa; phylum Chordata; class Aves; order Passeriformes; family Thraupidae; genus Camarhynchus; species Camarhynchus parvulus. The sequence continues at coordinate 9,418,333 of NC_044578.1, forward strand.
CAGCATCAGGGGCTGGGCTGGAGGCTGACATTTTGCATCCTTCCTCAGGGAGAAGAGGTCTGTCCATGTTCCCTGGGAGGAGGAGAGCTCTCCCCCTTGCAAAATCAAGGCAGTGATGAAAGGCACAGGGAAATATGGGGAGGAATGTGGAGCAACAAATGTTCAGAATGAAGAGAGAGAGGAAAAATAGATTGGTTTTTCTTTGAAATAACATGCTAACCCCCCAGAGACAGGCTGGCCAGCCACTGCACCAGCCTTGCTTTGATTTGAGTCTGGATTATATGTTTTATGCAATGAAGAGTCAGCTTATTGGTAATGAATAACATCCCTACTTGGTCTGAAGTCTAAACTCCTTTTATTGGCACTGTCTGGGGACGACGTAAGAAAGGACAGTCAAGGTTGTCACTAGGTGAGCTCTGCAGCGACTGGTGACAGAGGGACCAGACAAGCTGGGGTGCCACGTCCCAGCTCTCATGCAGTCTCACCCTCTGCCTGAGCAGCCCTGGCAGCTGCAGGGAGACACAGGTACCAGCAGAAATTCTGTGACACCAGAGCCCACAGCTTTCAGCACCAGAAAAGCTTGAGATGGCTGGACTGTTCTCGGCCAGGAAAATGTGCTCCACCTCGGGCCAGGAGGGTGCTTTGGGATGGCCCTGTGAGGTCCCTCTGTGCAGCCAGGGAGGGGCAGAAGTGGACAAAGCCCTTCTTTGTCGCCCCAGGACCTGTCACCACAACAGTGAGCAGAGGTGATGGACAAAATGCCGTGCTTCTGTGGCAAGTGCTTCCTGTTGCAGCAAACTCTTAAAAAGAGCAAAATGGCCTTCAGGATTAAAGAAATGGGGATGTGATTCCTGGGGAAAATGTGTGCGTAAACAAATCTGTGTGCAGCTGCTGCCCCAGGCCAGTCCCTGCCACTGCTAGCGCTCATTACTTTGAACAAGACCAACAGCAGCAAGGAACACCTCAGCCTTCAAGGAAAACCTCTTCCTGACCTTCATTGATTAGCTTGTGGCTTACTCTCTAAAATGGAGATCTCTCATTGCAGTAGCTCTGCCTGCTCTCACCACCTGCCTGAGACCTGATTCCTTCCCTCCGTGTCCTGCAGAGGAGACCTTGGGCTTGGAGGTATCTCGTGGCAGAGCAAAGGCGCATAATTATTTCCTGTTCCCTAATTGCATTGCCCTGTTATTCCAGGAAATGTACTCTTGCTCTGTCAGTAAGAATAAATAGGAGATCTCTGCAACAAGGGAGTAACCGGTAATGGTTTAGATGTGACTGAACTGCAGATAGGAAGGAATTGGTCTTGGATTCTCAAAGCACTAAGAATAATAGCAAGAAAACTGAACTCGGAGACCTGTGAGCTCTGCTCTTCCTCAGAGCTTTGTCACTTAAATTTAGACAGGACACAAAACCAGGAATGTATTTCTGGGGAAAATCTTGGAATAGTGTCCTGCTGGACACAGCAGCAAAGCGATGGCAGGGTGTAGAGGCCCAGAAAAGTGGACTTCAGTTGCCACAGCCCTCCCCCCATCAGCCCCACGCTGTGCTGGTCCCAGGGGTGCTGCCATCACCCTTGGCTGAAAGCAGAGACTGGTGAGGGGTCAGCTCCCTGGATTTTGGGATGCCGCCTCAGGCAGTGCTGAATATATTCATATGTCCCTTTAATGTAATCCCACCTGAGAGCACAAGAGACCTCCTGGAAGCCAGCAGTACCTGTTTTTCATCTCCTCCCCCAAAGGCCATGTGTACTAAAGGACCTGGCTGTTCCTGTGCCCGAGGACCCAGCTATGATGCGTGGGACGAGCATCTTCACTACAGGGCTTTAAAATAAAAAGCAAACCCTGATGTCCATGGAAGGGCAGGGCACTGCTGTCTGGTCTGCTACTCGATGTAAAGCCGTAGGTGAATTACGGGTGAGGCTGGGTGTTGATTTGTGGGTCAGACTGGGCGCCTGAACCGGGCACGCAGCAGGAGCAGCGCCGATCCCGCCGACACCCCGCGGGAGCGCTGCCGCCTCCATGGAGCGCCGCCGTGCCCCTTTGTCCCGCTGGCTCAGCGCAGGCTCCTGGCGCTCGGATGGCTGCGCCAGCCCCTCACCCACCAGCGCCGTGGGGACCCGCAGCCGCGGGTGCTTCCTCTCCGAGCACGGGGGACACAGCCTCCCTTGCGTGTCCCCCTCCGGCCTGCGGACACGGCCAGGAGGACACCGGGCGGTGCCCGAGGCCATGCCCTCACCACCCATGCAGCAGCCGGGCAGGTGCCACAGGCGGCGGTGCCCCGACGGGCGGCGGGGGCGGGCGGGGGGCTGCGGAGCGTCCCGCCCCGGCGGGGCCGGCTCCCGGCCGGCGGGACCACCCCCCCGGTCCCCGCCCTCTCCTCCTCCTCCTCGGCGTCTCTCCTCCCCTCGCCCGGCTCAGTCGGTCGCAGCCATGGCGGAGGGAGGAGAGGGAGAGGAGCTGCTCCGCCCGCCGCTGCCCGCCGGCGCCCCGGGCCCCAAGCGCTTGTGCTCCCGGGCCTGCCCGGCGGGGGGCACCGGGGCCGTGCACCCCCGTCCCGGAGCCGCGGGGGCCGGCTCGGCGGGGCCGGGCGCGGGGGCCAGCGGGCCCCTCCGGCGCTGCCCGGCTGCTGCCCCGCGGCGGCGGCGGGACCGGCGGGGGCCGCGGGGCCGGCGGCGGCGGCGGCGGCGGGGCGGGGGGCGCCGGCGGGGGCGGCGGGACCGGCAGCCTACTGCAGCCCGAGTCGCTGCTGGACGCGGCGGCCAAGCGGGTGGCGGGGAGCTGGGCCTTCGAGCGAGTGGAGGGCCGCTTCCAGCGCATCCCCGAGCCCGTCCAGCGCCGCATCGTCTACTGGAGCTTCCCCCGCAGCGAGCGGCAGATCTGCATGTACTCCAGCTTCCAGCCCGGCCGCGCCGCTGCCGCCGCCTCCCCCGCCAGCGCCGCCGCGGGGGGACCCTCGGCCGCCGCCGCCCCCGCCCCCGGCCGGCGAGGAGAGCCCCGCCGCCGGGCCCCCGCCGCCCGCCGCCCCCGCCGCGCCGCAGGGCGAGGGGCTGCCCTTCCGCCGCGGCATCCGCCTGCTGGAGACCGGCGCGGTGGACAACGTGCTGCAAGTCGGTGAGTGCCGGGACGGGGCCCCCGGGGGCTCGTCTGTGTCCGTCCCCGTCCCCTCCTCCCCATCCCGTCCTGCACTTAAGCCTTTTGTCTGGCGCGGTTGTGGTTTGACAGGAAAATCCTGCCCCGGGGGCAGGGACTGCCGTGCGCTCCTTCGGGAAGATGCCGGCTTGGGGTTTGAGGGGGTGGGAGGGCGAGGGTGACCTCCCCCCGCCTCGGGGGGTGCGTCTGCCCGGGGGTCACTGGCAGCTGCCCGCAGCTTGGACGCCGTCCGTCCAGTCCGAGAGGGAAAATAAAGACCACCCCTCTTCGCCCCCCCTCTCCCCCCGCGAAGTGCCCGTCGGGGGGTTGTATGGAGGGCACGCAGCCCTGCTGCCCTCCCCGACCCCTCAGCCGCTGTCCCTCTCACGCCTGAGCACCCCCACCCGCGCTCCCACGGGAGTCCTGTCCTTTCCACCGGGAGATGGGCTTATAAACATAATGCATCTCTCCAACAGCTCCGAGCGTTCTTCTTTGTCCTCTCCATCAGGGGCTTTCCCTGCTTGGAACATCTCTAGGGGTGGCATCAGCCCCCGCTTTCCTCTTCGCAGCCCCTGCAGGGCACGTCCAGCGGGGCCGGCTCGGGGGGAGCGAAGGGAGCGATGGGGGTGACAAGTTGGGTGGACCCGCGGGTAGCACCGATGACCTGGCGTGATGCGCGTGTCGGGGACGGATGCGCACGGCCTTCTCACGCTCGTTCGGTGTCGAAGGGGCCGTGGGAATGACGATGGGAATAATGGCATCGTGTTTTCTCTCCATGGGCAGGTGGCTTTTGTGTGCGCTGGCGGAGGGGGATTGCCGGAGAGGAAATGTTCCTCTTCCCCTGTCCTTCTAGCCCCTGTCCCCATCTGAAATCCGCATATATTTAAAGAGAAACAAATTGGGGTGTTTTACATAGAATAAGCCGCTCCTCGTTGTTATTGGAAGGGATTGAAATGCGCGTTCCCATTAAAATGACATTAGGCGAGAATTTGTTTTGCAAATGCGAAATGTAAATTCATTTTGTGCCAGGGTATGGCGTGAATGAGTGAAGGGAGGGTGGTTTTTGTTGTAAGGAATGGGTAGTTCGCTCTGTTTATTTAAAGAGCCGTTCTTCCTTTTGGGGAAAAAAAAGCTGCTTAAAAAAATAATAAAAATCCCATTTGGTACAGTTTACATTCAGAAGAGCATTATCAAAACATTTTCCATTTGAGATGTGAGAATAGGAGGCAGCAGAAGAATTCTCCTCCCACCTCTGAGGACATGCAGTGAAAATTCCTGAAGCACAAAAGGTTTTTCTCTGAGGATATGATTATAGCCTTTTTTTTGGCGTGAATTAATATTTTGTAAGGGCTGCGTTAAGATGATTAATTATTCTGTTTAAAATACTGTGAAACTCAAAACCGAATTATTTTTTTAGAAGGAGAGGAGTAGCTCTTCAGGAACTTTAAAATTAGGGGGGAGGGAAGATAATAGCTTGCTGAGGGTGATGTTTTAATGACCTGCCCACCAAGGTGTGGATGCAGCGAGCTGGTGTGGGAGTGGGAGACAGAGGTGACGGTTGCCTAAACCCAGGACTGGTTCAGTACAAAGGAATTTTCTTTTAAAATCAGTTTTTAAATTTATTTGTCTTTGGAACATAGTTTTGATGAGCCTTTATCCATTTCTGTGAAGGATGTGGGTGAGCGCTGGGGTCGGGTGCATGCAGGACACAAAGCAGAGCAGTCCCATCCCAAAGCGATGTCCAGTGCTGGTATCCAGCATCCCATCTGCCCTGTCTCCCTGCACTTCCTGCTGCTGCTGTGGGCAAGCCAGAGGAAGGAGAGCATGGTCCTGGCTCTGGTGTTTCATGTCCCCCCTGACAAGTCTAAACCGTCTCCCCAGCTTTGAAACCAGAGCTCACGCTCATTGTCCTCGGAGCCGTCAGCTTTTTAGATGAAGCAGCACGTTCTGGAAGCGCTCGCCGCAAAGTCGGTGGGTGATTTATCTCCTGTTTCCACAGCCCGAAAGGGGCGCACGGGATGCTCGCCATGGGAATTTGCCTTTGGAGCTGGCGGGGGGAAGGTTTGGGTCTTGGCTGGAGTGTGGCTCTTCTTCACATGGCAGTGGGTGGGTGACGCGGGGTCAGACACCTCTGTTTTTGTCCCAGGAGCAGCCACGTCATAGCCTTGCAGCCCTGAGCTGGAGGAGGAAAATTTACATCAAACAAAAGGCTGTGAAGGGCTGTGTGTTTATAGATGGGAGGCAAGGCTGAGATGTCCTCCGCCAACTTTCCACATCCATCCTGTGGATGCCTCTGGAAGGTGAGGTGGAAGAGCTCCAGCCACCAGAGACAAACAATTTGTGGCTGTGTGTGTTTGCAATTAAGATAGGAACTTGGGAACCATTATGTCTTGGGAAAAAATAAAAACTCCAACCCTGGCTTTCTTGATGCTCTCCAGCAATAAATCAAAACTACTGTTCCCCTCTAAGGATCCCTTTAACGGACACCACCGGCTCCCGGTGCCATGACCTGAGGTTTGCACAGTTGAGATTTTCTGTTAATAAAGATCAGATGTTTATACAGTTGTGTTTCTGACTCAGACCTGTGAAAAAAATAGGGACAGTACAGATGTGAAATTCCTTCTCTGTGTGGTTGGAAAAATCCTTTTGAAAAATTGACAGACAAAATCCAGGAGGAATGACCTTCTGGCAGTGGAGGATGGTGTGGAGGGGTGAGGGTTGTGCTTATGGGCACAAAGTGCTTCAGGCTCTGGCTCCTTCGTGCTTATAAAGCTGGCAGGTCTGAAAAAAATATATATGCCACATTATCAACCAATAATTCCTTCATGCTTAGTAAAACTTAAACGAGGCTTAAACCCTGATCTCACTGGAGTCATTAAATTGATTTTTTTTTTCCCCTGCTCAAAGAAAGATCTTGGATGTTGAACACAGGCATCTTTGTCTTCTTAAAAACTGCTTTATTATTATGTGTACAGATCCCGTCTTTGTGTGTGTGTGGTGTGTGGGTTTTTTTTCTTTTAATTTTTAGACAAATGACAAAAGCATGCAGGAAAGGAATGCAGAAATGCCAGGCTTAATATAAAGCATGCAACTGCACTGCATGCCGGGAATCCTAAAGGATACAAAACCTTTAACGACAGCGGTTAATTTTTAACAAGTTCACTTGCATAAATATTTATGAACAAAAGTTTTTACACTATCATCTCTTGGGTTTTTGGAGAGAGAAAAGACCTTTGGTGGATTTTGACAGTAAGCTGTGATCTGGCAGAAGAAATTCATGTTTCTCATCTGTGTTCCCCAGTATGGTATAATATAGTTTGCCCTCGAGTGGTCTCGGATGCTGATGGGTGGGCAAGTGTCCCGGGTAGTTCTAGGGGGGAATTCTGCTTTTTCACTGGTTTTACAATGACTTAGGAGAGGAAGCATCAAGCTTTGTGTTGTTCTTTGGATTGTAACCAGCCGCTTAGGAACCTACACGGTATGTGCTCCTTACCCACAGATAAGCCTTTGTGCCCCGATGGGAAGGTATGCGGTCCAGCCATAAGTACATAGGCAGAATTTACTTTTGCTGTTAGAATAACAATGAAGCAGGGCTTTAAAATGCTCTGGCTTTGTAAACACTTGGAGGGAGCCCGTTTCTTTCAAACCTGCAATTAATTCTGGATATTTTATCTGATGCCTTGCAGGTCAGTCATGAGTACCTTCCCATGTTTCCTCATCTGGTATCTATGCTGGTCATGTAGGTGCTGGGGTTTTTTTAACCTTGCTTCAACAGCCTTCTGACTGGGCAGAGGTTAAGCAAGACCTGATACCTGTAAATGATCTCTCTAAATGCATTTTAATTGGAGGAGTTCAGATTTGGAAGCTTTTTATTACACTTCAGTTTTCAGCTTGTGTTGGTCTATGTTTGTGATGATGCCTGTTGAAATGTAGCTTCAGAGGTAAAAATACTGATGAGTTCCAGTGTGGTTGAAACCACTTCTAGCTTTTTTTTTTCCAAACTATTTTTAGGTTTTAAGCTTCTTTTTTTCTTTTCCCCTAGAAATGCTCACTTTTAGGCAAGCATTTGGTTTCCTGCCCCTGTGACGTGGTACAGAGCAGAGTATAAATTTATATCCAGTGGTATGTTGCTTTATAGAGCTGTTTATTTTGGGGAAAACACTTTGATGGGGCTCTCTAGGGCGAATTGTGGTTGCTTTTGTTTTGTGTAAAGATTGGTCTCCTCCTGGGTCTGGGTTTAAAGCTGTATCTGGCAGGAGCAGGTTTGGAAGGAACGCCATGGGATGTGAAAGGTTTTTTCAGGTTAAATCCTGGTGTCCTGTGTCTGACTGCTGCTATGGGAGTTTAATTTTTCTGTATCCTTTTGGTTTTTGTGTGGGATGCTTGTTGTACAACATGTATCCAATTTGCTAATTATTTGTTACTTTGTTTTTCTTTATGGGTAGATTACTCGATCCTACGTATGTATTAAAATACTTTAAACCACATGAAAGGAGCTGGCAGAGGTTCATTAGCCCTATCATGATGGAAACTCTTGTACATTTTAAATATACATTAAGAGCTTAAGCTTTCTGATTATCTTTTTCTTAACATATATAATTAAAACAAAGTATTATTAGGCGTTAGAACTTACAATCTGTTTATTGCTGCTCCCTCATAGGTGAGGTGTTTCTTGAGCCTGTTCTGGACTGTATTATAGAAACTGAAAAAGAAGATGATGAAAACCACCAGAGTTTCTTGCTGGTAGTGCAGAGAGAGCTGGGATGATAGCTGGAATTTTAACCTTTTATTTTAAGCAGATTTATTTATTGGCTTTTGAGTCTTTTTCAAAGAGTATAAACAGATCCTCTGAGGCTGGGATGTCTTTTGAACTAGGTGGTTAATTAAATGATACTAACTTAGAGGCCAGAGACCTGAAAAATAAAGCACAAGAAATAAAATATTTAGGAATGGCTTTAAGAATAAATAGGTTTTGAAACATTTTTCAGAGTATGAGTCCTAGTTTCTGACTTAAGCTGGCAGTAGGAGTTTGTTCTCAGCTCACCTGTGCTTTATAAAGCTTAGTCTTGAGCTTCCAAGTTGCGTGTCATTCACAGCAGATTTTCATTTTGCTCACATCTAGGGAGAATATTTTAGGAAATATTTAACTGTGCTAAAACTGCAATAACATAAACCACATGTGCCTGCTTGCTTTGTTTTTGAAGCTTTGTGTGAGGGAATGTGCTTTGCTGTTATTTGACGCTCGCTTTGATGTTAGATGTTTTATGATTAGTCCCTCAAACCTCAGATAGGACTTTTGGAAAACTTAAATGAGCTTGTCTGTCTGATAGCTCTGTAAAGTCACATTCAGCTGTGAATTGTCTTGTGGTGTGTCAGCTTTTAATTTTCTTTGAAAAGAAAAAAGTTTTAAAAAAGTAAGCTTGGTAGTGTTAGGATGGAAGAGTTTGAGGGCTTATGTATTTCCTTGGCATATACTGGAACCTTGCCCTGGAGAAGGACCTGGTTCCTGGGGGAGATGGAGTCCTTGGTGGTTCTGGGGTTATGTCCTGCTCCCCTTTCCCAGTGAGAGGCCTGCTCTCCTCTGGGGTTAGCTCAGATGAACAGCATGGCCAACTTGTGCTTGCAGGTTTTTTTCAGGGGTTTTGCATTTAGGTGACACGGACAGCTTTGTGTTTAGGTGATGTTGGTTTTCTCCTGCTGCTCTTGAGGCTGGGAGTAGCTCATGTGAATGAGGAGCTGGGCATGGTTTTTTAGGGGAGCAGCAGCATCTCTTCACCCTCTCAAGGTGGCCAGGCTTAGGGATTCTCAGTGTGAGGCCGAGGTTTGTTGCTGCATGGAGATGCTTTGTGCGTGAAGTGAATGAACTTACTTCTGGGACTGGGGGGTTGTGCTGTTTCTCCCAGGGGTGTGAGGCTTTGACTTTGTTCTTCTACCGTTCTCTGAGGAGCCAAACTTGTGTGTAGCATCCTGGGTGAGGTGGTGGGGAAGGATCCTTTGCTTTTCAGGGCTTGTTTCTGCTGGTGGGGCAGTGGAAGACACCTGGACAGGTGGGTACTGGGATGGCCTCCTGGCTTTGCTCAGCAGGAGTCAGGTGATGGTTGAACCTGCTTCTCTGTCAATCTCTCCATCTGTGGCTGGTGCCAGTGACTTTATTTTGCAAGTAGGTGGAGGTGTGGAATATCCTGAAGATGTTAAAAATGGACTTGTATGTCCTACTGTATGTTTGATGCTGTCTTGAACAGGTTGTGTCATGGCATTGTCATAGTCCTGGTCTTCTGGGGATGAGAGGAGGGGAGGAAAGTGACTTCTCTGGGTAACTGGTTCCTGCCTCTGCTGAGCTCTCGCTTTCTCTGGCATCAGCATCAATAGAAATTGATCTGTTTTCCGATGAAAACAAAAACTGAAACACCAAACCTTGGCTGTGCTAATAAGTGCAATAGGACAAATCTAGCATCTGGAGCCAGGATGTAGGATGGCAGTGGGGAGCTCTCCTTGTCTGCCCACAGAACTGCCAAGGCCCTGGAGATGCTGTCCTCCGCGCTCAGGAGAGAAGTGCTGAGCCCATTTCATTTTTCACCTGTATTCACAAGGGTTTGATATATGGGCTTGACCCCAAGTTCTTTTGTGCTTTTGCACCAGGAGTTGGGAAAGGTCCTGATAACATCTCACAGAGAGACAGGTCCTTCAAAACCCCTTCTTGGGGGATGTGGGTAGGAAAGCATCTTCATGGTTTTAAAATAAAATGTCCCAGAAATAAAATGCAATTTTTCAAAGGCTTTTTTCTTTTATTTTAATCCTGATGTTTAAGTATGAATAGATTCCGCTTGGTTGGTATGGCGGGTGTGTTTTATTAAATGCTGAGGATTCACCTGTGCACAACACCACCACATTTCCCTCAAAATGGATTTTCTAGCGCTGCGTTTTAAGAGCATTTGCTTTTTTGTCTCAAGCTTATGGCTTAGGATTTTGTGCAGGATTGGGGTTAGTCCTTGTAAAATGGTGCATTTAAAGTAATTCACAAATTAATAAAACCCTGGGCTTTTACTTGTCGCATTGTAGGTGCGTGTTGCCAGGGATTTTTTTTTTTTTTTTTTTTTTTTTTTTCTCATTAAAAACAAAGGCATGAATGTGCTTAGGAAGCAGATCTGCTGGGATGCCAGCTTGGAAGGGTTGCATGCAGATGTATTGGTCCAGCTTGTTGCCTGCAAGTGTCCTGCTGCTGTCGCCCCAGGTTAAAATGGGGCAGGGGGGTCTGTGTCCCCCTTGCCATGCCCTGCTTGTTGCTGATGCCCGTAATGAGCTGCCTGCACCTTCACCACCCAGCTCGTTTGACCGGGGCTGCTAATCATTATTGAGCTTTGCTCAGCAGGATGCAGCGTGGTATCTGCCTGGCTGCTGTCCTTGCACCTGGAGACAGTGCCAGTGTCCCCGCAGCTGCTGGAGCGGGGGGGGATTCCCCGTGGGAATGCCAGAGGCTTGCTGTCTGGGACCTTGGCAAGGTTAGGGCAGCCTGTGCCCCGGTCTGGGTGCTGACCAGTAGCCCTGGCCTCTGTCCTTTGACTGATACCAGCATGTTGGTGACTGCTTTGGGACACCAGTCACAGGCGTTCCTTGTTACTGGTGCTGTGTGGTGTTTAAAGGCTGGGGTGGCAGGAGGTATTTCGTGCTGTGCCTTGTGTGGTTGCCTTGATGAAGATGAGTGCTCTGTCAAAGGAGTGGTAAAGTAACAAATAGTTCCTGAGATAAATAAAATTTCCATTAATGAACTACAATGGCTTTGGGTGCCAAATTAAAAGAAGTGTGTCTGGAGGATGAAAAATAAATGCATTTTCTGTCTCACTCACTAATTCTCATCTCTTTTGATTTTCTTTATCATCAGAAAGACATTTTTAATTTTTTTTAAAGCCAGTTGTGTTTATGTTGGTAACAGTTCATTGGCTGCTCTGTGTACAGAAGCTTTCTCTTGAAAGTACTGAAACTATATTAAAAGTGCTTTTGGCTGTCATCTTTTATTTTGCTTCTCCTTCGTTCTTTTCCCAAAGCTGGATCGTTGCTATATCAAATGCTCTGAAACTGTCTGGTAGCGTTTTCCCTGCGGTGCTCCATATAAACTGGAAATAAAAAGGGAAGAAATTGCAGGATTTGGATTTCTGCAGCTTTTTCCCCCTCTGTGTGTGTGTGTCCCATTGAAGTCTGAGCAACTGTCCCCATCCGCACAGCCCGCTGATGGCATGCACAGATCTGTTTCTTGTGATTAAAAGGAGAAATAATACCCCAGTGTTCAGAGGGGGGCTGGGGGGTGAGTGAGCACCCAGGGACCAGCGGGTCTTTCCTCCTGCCTGCCTCTGCCTGCTTGGCCCAGTGACCAAGGGAGCTGGAGCCCCTGTTCTTGTCCTTGCAGCCTTGTGGCTTTATATCCCAGCGAGGGAAGCATCCCGTGCTGTTGGTGGTGGGCTGTCCTGCTGCAGCATCTCCACCCTGGGGTGGGCTCCTGCATCCTGCACCAGCGACCTGCAGAGGCCCCATGGTTTTTATTCTATTCTGAGGGTGTCGAAACATTTTGGTGCTGCTGCAGCCGCTCACTAGCGGCGTGCTTTGAAAAATGCCCAGCAAGTGTCAAGCATCTGTCTGTGAAGGGGGAGGAAATCCCCCCCCGTTATTATTTTCTCCCGATTGTCCTCGCTTGGTGTGGCTTTGGCTATTATGGGTTTGTAAAATAGAACTATATATGACCTTTTATCTTACAAGAAATAGGTTAAGCCATTTTTAAAGAAAGTGGTGGAGTCAGCAGTGCTGCTAAGGAGATGCTTTCGCATGGTTGATAGGCTGTGAAGCCGCTCAATGGACTTTGGTTTCAGAGACAATATCTGTTTAAATTAATCTTTGTCAGATACATGCCACTGCAGACAATTCAAATTCCATTTGCTTTCTGATCTCATAACAAAAAAGCACCTTACACTGGTTCTTTTATTGGAAAATTAACTTTTGTCTGTGTGTCCTGGAAACAGGGGTGGCATAAAATCTAGTTAAAAGGCTCTCTTATAGGAGGATTCTGTTTCTTTGTACAAGGCAGACTTTTTTTTCCCCTTCTTTCCCCTGTGTGCATTTAAAAAGAAGACGAGTGTTTGAGATAGATTAAGGAGAATGCCAGCAGATGGACCGATTCTGTTGTTGCTGCTGGCAACCATCTAAGCAGCCATTTTGAACAATGCTGATACCGGGGTACTGATAACACAAAGATGAGGATGGGATAAATATCCAGCTAGTCCCTTTCTCCCCGCCTGCTCCTCCTCCCTCTCTTTCACTCCGCTGCTGCAGCCCTGTTATTAGAGAACCCGATTGTTTCCAGAGAAATGCTTCATCCTCTTAGCTCGGCTGGCGGATGTCTAGCATTGCTTATCTCCTTGATTTTCCTCATGGTTGGTGGAGATGCTGGCAGATCAGCTTCTCCCAGCAGTGCCCACAGCATTGGTCGTAAGTGGAATGGGGTGTACATTTGGGTGTTTTGTAGTAGCAATGCTGTTTTCCCTGCCCCAGTAAAGCATGGGGTGGTTAATCCTTCCCTTGTAAGTGGACACAGTTTCCTTCCATCCTTGTGCACATTTTATGTGCTTAATTACAAAGTGGGGGGCATGAGACTGACATCTCCTTTATGCCAAAGCAATTAGCATGGGGTAATGATTGTGAATTGAGAGCATCCCCATTGCCTGGTCTCTCTGTCTCTTTCTCCCACTCATGGCGATGTCTTGCTCTTGGGTATTTGGGTCATGTTCATCTCCTGGACCTGCTGCCCTTGGAGTTTCTTAAGGTCAGTACCAGTATCTCTTTGGCCTGCTGGATTTTTGACACTGGAATTGGTGGCCTTCTATCTGTCTGGTTTCCCAGCTCCAAGGAAATAACCCTTTAACTGATGAAGAAAACCCAACCAAGCTTCATCTTTTCCTAGCAAACAACAAAAAGGCTAGTTTGTGTTTTGCAGTTGGGCCAGGATGAGCACAGGGCTGTTCAGGGGAACCTTTACCCTGAGTTCAGTGTGATCCTGAATGTGGGATCTGGAGAGTAGTCAGTGGATGCTGTGTAGCCTTTAAATGTTCCAGGAGCTTAAGGTGGGCAGCAATAAGCTGGTGTGTTCCTCTTGCCTTGCACAAGTCTTTAGACCATGGGCTGAAACTTTCATCCAGCACCTCTTAGAACTTTGCACGAGGCAGTGTTCTAACTGCAGCTTTTGGTCCAATTAAAACTTCTTTGGGGTTAAAAAATAAGGATAAGTCTCAAATCTGTATAGAACAGAATAATGGAACATATATCTAATTATACACAGTAGATGGAACTTTACTGTAAAGCAGCATATGTAAGGATTAAAAAAAGGAGCTGGGCAAGCATTTTATGGTTTTCCTTTTTAATTTGTCCCTTGTGTCTGGTATGTTTGAGGCAAAAGTTACTTCTTTTTTTTTTCCTGTTGGGAAGTATCTTTTCTGTATTGAGCTTCCCCTCTTTTAAGCCTGCCTTATTTCATATGTAAGATGTGGACTTGCCATATTTGAGGTACTTGCTAAAACAAGGAGCATCTGGCCTGCAAGTAGAAAAATCAGGCCGTAAATTCCACTTGGAAATGTTGTCATGGTGTGTTGGGAAGTTGTTGAGGTCAGCTGAGCTCTCTAAAGACTTGGACTGAGAAGCTGAGGGTCTCACTAGGTTGTCTGTGAGGTTAGCTGGCATCACTGACAGATGCTTTTAGTGCACTCAGAAGGCTTCAGTCCCTGTGTTGTCCCCAGTCACCTCCTTTTGTGGCTTTTGCCATGTTGCTTCACCTTGAGTGGCCTCCTGTTGCATTAGGAGATGACTTTGGGAGACTGGAGAATGGGTGAGGGAAGAAGTGCCTGTTTTAAGCAGATGCCTTCTAGGAAGGGTGATGAGTGGGACAATGGAGTGTGCTCTTCTGCCCCTTTGGCTCATGCTGAGGTCAGACCTCAAAAGGCAAGTTTTGGTGGAGAGGAACTGCAAACCAGCGTGTGACAAAGCATGTTGGTGAACTTGGGTGTGCTGCTTCTGCTCACTTGCCACCTCTGTGGAAAATATTACTCACCCACAACAGGCACAAAGCAAGTGCTTGTGAGGGTGACCAAGAATGAGCAGTGGGGTTTTTAGATTACGTTGAAGCTATGCCCTCTGAAATGGGGCAGAGTGGAGCTTAGTCCTGTTCTTTCCCTGAACCCCTGGATGACATGGCAGGGTACATTGCCTCCCCTTTGTAGACCTCTCTTCATCCCCTACTTCTCTTGGCTTTGACTCAGTCTGCTTTAGCTTCAAGGGACCCGTCCCATTACATAACATTCAGGTTCTTTGGCTAACCCTCCTCTGATAGCAGCCAGCTTTTTTCAGATTGAGGAGTATCTTCAGTGGTTTATGAGGCTGCTGATTTCATCCTGACCGTATTGTTGGGGGCATATGGAAAGAGCGAGTATCTTCATCTGTATCACTGTCCACTTTGAGTCACAGTCCTCACACAGCTCAAGCATCCATTGTCTCTAAAATTCTTTGCAGTGCCGTGGTTTGAAAGGTTCCCATGTGCTGTGCTTTGCTTAAGCTGGAAGTTATTTGCCAGTGGCTCGCAGTGGGCTGCCTTCCCTGTGGGGTATCTGAGAGGCAGAAGGGAACTGGAGGTGTTTTACAACTGCTGCTGTACCTGCTGGGAAAGGGTGCAGAGTGAAATTTTGCTCTGTTATCTTTCTGTCTGTGTTATGATAAAAAATTTTCTGTGACTTAGGCTCTGAAAAATCAAAACTTAGTAAAACTAGACAGGATAAAGATGAATGGTTGGTTGTTTCTAGTCATGGCTCAGTTTCTCAACATTCCCTATAGAAAAGAGGGATGTGGAAGGATGACTTAAGGGGGATTGATGAACATTCCCTGTATCTGAAGGCGGCTCTGCTGATGTTTTCCCTTGCCTGCCTGGTTTTTGGCTTGTTTCTGATGGCTCCCAGTTCAGCCCAGAGCCTGTGGTGCAAACACTGTGGGAAGGGCTGATGCCCAGGAGGGTTTTTTTCCCACCCGTTCCCACACCCACACAGAGGTAGGCCACACCAAGGTTTCCTGGACTGAGGTTTGATGAACCATTAACCTAAAAATGCCCTGAGTAGGAAGAAAATGTTTCCAAGGCCTAAAAATCTTGCAACGCTTCTGAAGTGGGAATGGGAGCTGTGGTTTGCCTAAGCAACTTTTTGTGCTCCTGGCTCTGCTGTGAGCTGGCTGTGCTTTGTGGGTGCAAGGGTATGTTTGGGATCTTGCTGAGATGGGAAGGCAACCCTCCAGGGCTGGGTCAGCCACAGGGGCTGCTTTCCAAGCAGATGTCGTTCTGGCACGAGGCTCAGCAGGTTTAAGACAGGATGTCCCTTTACTCCAGAGAGCTGAAAGTATTGAAATAAGTAGCAGGCTGGGAATGTCTGAATCCAGTTATGAATTCCTGGGGAAGAGGATTTGGCAATGGCAGGATGTCTTGTGGGCAGGCTCTGCACTGGGGGTGGGGGATGCACCTCCCTGTCCTGTGGGCTCTGCTGGGAGCCAGGTGCTGGCAGGGCAGCTTGGCTGCACAAGCCCCTTCCTCTTCAGAACATGCCAGGTCCAGTTCCAGTGCTGAAGGAGACCGCTGTCCTCCTTGTCCATTGCTTCTTCTGTTCTTCAGTGAGGGGAGGAGCACCTCACTGGAAAGGTGGAGGCTGTGCTGTCAGCCAGACATGGCTGTGTGGGGCTGCGGTTGTTCAGCCATGGCTATGGCGTGGTGGCACAGTGAAATAGGGGTATGGTGGCTCTGGGGGTGGCCCAGAGGATGCCCTGGTGGGTGCAGTGTGTGTGGAACTGGAAGATGGGGCTGCCCAGGGAGGTGGACGCAGAAACACATGGGTGGGGGGAGGTTGATTTTACTCCAGAGATGTGTTAGTGGCTGGGATTCAGAGCATGTCTGTCATTGAGTCCCAGTGGTCACATTCCTGAGGGCTTTCCTAGAGCTGCCTCAACAGCACGGGTGACGCTGCAGCTCAGGAAGGAGCTGTGACAGCAGGATCCTGACCCTATTTTCATAAATAGTAACAGCATCTCTAAAGGCTTCGAGGGCTTGGTTGGGAACAGAACGGCCGGGTTCCCCTGTGTCTGGCAGTGGTCAGCAGCAGATGCTTTGGGAGGAGATTAAGAAGCAGGGCTGGAGCAGAGGGATGCTTCCCTGATGTGAGCAGTCTCTCCAGCCAAAGCGCTGCCCTGGCCCTCGGCTGCAATGTGTATGCAGAAGGAGATGGTTTGTGACAGCAGCCCTGGCCCCTCATCTCCTGAAGCACTGGGATTATCCCTGAGTCTCCTGGGGCATAGCATCCCTGCTGTGGGCGTCAGGATGGCCCTCCCTGGCAGGGACTGCTGGCACTGCTCTGGGAGGCAGCAGTGGTGCACCACTGGTGGGGCTAAAGAGGCTTTTGGAGAGACCAGCACTTCTTCACCCCTCTTCAATGCCATCCTGGATCTGCTGGCTGAGGTTTGGGAGACAAAGCAAAGGTATTAAGAGCTGTGGATTTAACAGGGTATGAGGAATATGTAGTTAAAAAAACGTGCAGTAGCACCAGTCTCTATTCTTTTCCTTTCTTATTACGATCTTCTAGATGGTTTGACTTTGCTAAATATTTTAGCACTTCTCTAATTGTAGGACAAGTTAAATTCCCAGTGCTAATATTTCAACAGTGTTAGCAGTCTGGAGGCAGCTGCAGCTCTCTGAAGGGCTGCCTCATCTTGGGGCGTCTGCTGTGTGTGTCTGGCCCTCTTTGAGATGCCCAAGGTTATCCATTGAGGAATGGCCCCTAGTGTAGGGATATTTGCTGGAAAGAAGCAGAGCTCTTCAGCCTCCTGGTTGCAACTTTTTAACGTGTGGCTTGTTTGCTGTGGGTTGCAGTGGAATTCGTAGCCTGCTAGGGAAGATGCATCCAGAGGATGGCCCATGGACCACTTTGGATGGAAGAGCTGTTGCTGGGTAGATCCTGTGGGATCCCTTTGCCTCTTTGGGCAGCATTACTGTATTTGGAAGATGCAGCGCTCTCAGGAGGTTGGGTGAAAGGTTTTCTTTGGAGTTCAGGAGAAAGTGTTTTTTCTTTAAAAGGGTAACTTGGGGTGAGAGAGAAAGAAAGAGAAGCAGCCTAATCTTGCAATTTAAATATATTTAAAGATTCCTTCTGTTTAAGTTTACTTCCTAGCCTTGATCAGAAGGAAATGCTGTTAGCTACAGAGTGGAATAAATCGAGGGCACCCTTATCTGTGCAAGATAAATTACTATTGTTTAGGAAAGACACTCCAGGGATTGAAGAATTTAATTAAATACACAGGGATTATGAATATGCATGTAAATTAGACAATCTAGATATGACATGGCTACAACTGCAGGGAATTGTTCAAACTTAAAAGTGTAATCATTCTTTTTATCGGGATGTGGGGATGGGTAACAAATGAGAAGATTCCCTTTCCCATTTCCCTCTGCCTCGGCCGGTCTCAGGTCATTAGGCAGTGGGAATTACCCGTCTCGGATCAGCCCTCCACAAGCTTGCAGAGATGATGCACTGGAGCCTTTCTCCACCCTGATGAGCAACTGCAGGAGCTGAGGGAGAAATGGGGGTTGTGGTGAGGGGCTGCCACTGCCATGACCCAGATAAGGGGTTCGGGAGGGTGGGGGATGTGATTTGCCTTCTGCTGAGGCAGGGGAGGAGAGTGCTGTGGGCAGGGTGGGCGCTGCGGGCTTGCTGCTGGCTCTCCTGGTACCTCCCCCGGAAAGAAGGATGCTCTCCAAAGACATGGAAACATACATGCTGTGGTTTCAGAGTGTCTTCCTAAAAATCAAGGGTTAGGGAGTGCAAATATTGATTGGTCAGCTTTTCTGCCCTTTTCTGGTGATTTTATAGGGGTGCCCCCTTTCAGTGTGATCACTGCTGTCTAGAAAGCAGTATGGAAATCACAGAATTGTTTTTTAGAGACTAAGATCAGTGTGAACAAGAGAGGAAAGATTGAAATATTTCTTAAAAGTCAAGACACCTGAGGAATTTACAATGAAATGTGGGAATATGCTCATGCTGCCCTCCCTGCCAGGTTTGGGCTCTTTGTAGCATCCTGCTGATGTGCTGAGCCAAGGCAGGTTCTTGAAAGGACATTAACTGCAGTATATGGTGCTGCCTTGAATGTGTTTAATTTGCAACTCTTAGAGGTGACATCTAATAACAATGCAGGGAAATATTTTTCTTTTTTTCCCCTGTGTCTCCTTTGTTTGACTTCACCTCCATCCGCTTGGTTTCATTGTTCTGCTAAAATCAGATTTCTCTCTAGTTTGAGTCCAGGACCTGCAGGTGAAGAAATAAATTGCTACAAGCCCCCCAGCCTGTGAATTATATGTAATTTTTAAAATAGGCAGTGAAACGTGGACATGATCTGACTTTGAACTTGACTTGTTTTTAAAAAGAAATAGAGAGGCTGGATCGTGACTAGCTGCTTTTCCTCACCTTTCAGTTTTTTGCTTTTCAGTTGGCCAGAGCTGGATGAACTGGATCTGTTCTGATGGCAGGTCCCCATCGGGACCCCCACGAGCCAGGGGCAGGAGCAGAGCTGAGCCCCTGGATGGCTTCCCTGGGGACCTGGGGGTGATCTGTAGGGCCAGACCCAGGTCTGCTCTGGGTCACCCCTCCACGGATGGAGCACCAGCTTCTCTCACCTCCTCCACCCCCATCGAATTGAGGCCTTATGGTAATCAGGAGCTCAGTCCTGTCCTGTTTGAGCCACGTGGGAACAATTCCTATTTATCACTTTGAAAAGTGGTTGATTTTCCAACCCTTGGCTCATGGGTTCTGATTAAAAAACAACAAAGAAAGAAACCCCCCACATCTGACAATGTGAAACATTTAAAGCCTCCACACTGCGCATTTTTTCAGAAACCTTCGATCTGCTTTTTATTTTTGTCAAGGAAAAATATAATAGGAGAATATTTGTATGGGTGCACAAGTGCATAGAGAGATTTGAACCTTTGTAGTAAAGTATTTCTAATAAAAATTTAATGTCCTCAAGACAGTGTTATGGCAGCTCATTACTACTAAAGGTCATTTGAAGAGTATTGATCCTAAATGTTACAGCCGAATGTAAACTTTGACTGTTACAGTTATTAATGTGTATTTATGATCTATGGGATATGTGTAAAGGGAAAATGAGAATCTAAACGGTATGCTGAGCTCATTTGCTTCAGGATTGCCAAAGGCTGAGTTCATGCAATTCACCTCGGTTTTAAGCATGTCTGTCATCTTTGTGTTACATGGATTGAACCTTATTTATTTTTATTTTTTTTTAGCTGGAAAAATCCTTTAGTCCTGCCCTAGAAAAGGAATGTGTTCTTGAATTTTTGGTCATGCCCATGACACAGCCTGAGCTTTCTATCTGTGCCTAAATGTATATTGGGGAGCAGTGTTTTGCATTCAGCTTCCATGCTGACACAGAAGTACCAAGGGCTGAACTTTGTGTGTGACTGAGTTGCAGGCATAAGTAGGAGCTCTGAGGAGCATGAGTCTACTCATTAGAAGGTTATGCCACTGAAAAGCAATAGTGTTTTTTTTTAAACTGAATTAATTAAAAATGTTAATATTGTATACTGAGAGAACGAGTGGTACTATATTTATATTTTTACTCTACTGTAAATCACCTATGTTTGCACATTGGAAGCAGAAAGGCTGTATTCACAGGGAATTTTAAGGCTCTTTGTATTAAAAAAAAGAGAGAAAAATAGACAAGAAACCTGTGGTGGTAGGAGGAAGATAAACGGTACTTGTGATATTTCAAAGTCACATTAATCTTTTTTTCTTCCCTTTTTTTTCTCCTTTTTTCTTTTAATGTATGACTTTCTCCAGGGAAATTGTCTCCTCATGACTGCAGCGGATTAATGTGCACAGATCAGCTCCTGCATTATTTTTCTGTTTTGACAGAGTGGTGATTTTTATATGCACGTCCCTTTCTGCTGAGATTACAGCTCATGTTCTTGGAGTTTGGAAGAGTTCCCTGCCAAGGAGTGGCAAGGAACAGGAAGCAGCCGTTGGGATGCACGGTGTTAGCAGGAAGCTCTCCATGGATGCGGAGGCTGTGGGTTTGGTGGTCAGCATGGGAGCCTGGTGGAGGTCAGTGAGGGTGAGTGCCCACAGCCAAACCCTGCTGGCTGTGCTGGGACTCGTGGCACAGGGTGCTCTGCCTGGTGCCCTCAGGATGCTGGTGTGGTTTGGTGAGAATTTGGTGGTGGTAGCGAGGTGGGGCATCCAGTAGTACAGAGGAGCCAGTTTTGGATGGGTTTGTGACTGCACTGGCAGTCCTTCAAAAGATCCTGCTGCTGTCCAGGCTTGTTGATGTCAGCTTATTTATTTTAAATTGCAGTTAAATATATGTTTTTCTGGTGATCTCTGGTAACGTTTTGCTTAAACAAAAACAGGACAACTGAGCCAACTCTGCCAAACCTATGGGAATGGGACAGGTTTGGCCTTTCTTCTCTCCCTGTGGCTCCCACAGTATCTCTGGGCACAAACTTGACGTTGCATTTCTGATGATCATTGCATCCTGTTTTTAATGGTTTGTCTAGACAGTGCTGACATAACTATGAAAATACTTTGGTGACCTAGTCTAGAATTAGTGCACATGAAGAAATCAGCCCTCGCTTCTGATGTTTGCAATCAGTTTGAATGACTATACTGTAGCACAACTTAAGAGGGAGGCAGATTTGGAGTTGCTCCAAAGAGCAAGTCGTGAGCAAAACACATCCAAACAAACCCATGTGGTAAATATGCATTGTATAGGGACAATGCCAAAATGCAGGTTAGCCACAGCTTGCCTCGGAGCTGTGTGACAAGTTTATGGAGTCTGGTGTAAGGCTGGAGTTCCCCCTTGGTTGGCCCAAAGTTTTTCTGGGAAGCGCATAACCCAGACTCTGTGTGATGTTGTGCCTTGTATTTGGAGAAACTTCGTCAGCATAAAAACAATGTGTTCCTTCCAAACATCAGCTGTATTGTTGACAATGCCTTGGATTAGGAGTTTGTAAACTTTGGGACCAGTGGTGTGTCCAGTCAGTTAGCTCAGAAATACCTGGCACGTCAGTGCTGGTGACTCTCAGCAGTTTAATGGCACTGGACTTCACTGGGCCTGGTTTTGAGGCCAGTTTGTGTAGCACTACCCTCTCCAGAGTGTGTGACCTGCCTTTAGATTACTAATCCCAGATATTTTAAAATAACCTAAGCCTCCTGAGCTGTAGGGACTGTGTGGGTATTTCTACAGACTCTCTCCAAAGAAACCCATGTCTGGTTATTTGCTGATGTGGTGAGGACCTGGACACCCTAGAATAAGGGTGAAACTGGAGAGGTTCTTGGTTGTATCATAGCAACAAAGCTGTGGGAAAGATTTGGTTTTGGTAGGGGTGTGTAGTGCCACCTTCAGTGGGATTGGTAGCCTTTGAGAGCTGGATTGCTGTCCTTGGAGGGGACAACAGCACATTCCCCATTCCTGTAGTGTAAACAGGGGAAAAGGCGCAAAATATGAAATGTTGAGTTCATTTGCAGGAAAATAAATAGCCTATGAAAGGGAGTCTGGCAGAGCAGTACAATGGTTCTGTGCTTTGTGCATAGCTAGGTAGCACATGGAGTTTTCCCAGATGTGGGAAAACTGTCTGCTACCCCCAAAAACTCCCCCTCTGTGAAGGAATGGGAAGAGGTTTCCAGGCAGCATGAACAGAGAAGGAAGAAGAGGACAGACAGGGTGTGTACAGGGGTTTAGCTTTCTTTAGGGTTGAAGAAGAGGGATGGCAGTGCAGGTGGAGCCAGGAGCAGCACCTTGTGCCAAGGCTCTTTGGGGGCTTGTGGGTTTGTAGGAATTTAGAATGGAGAAGTCCCTTTGGGTGGCAATGGAGTCCATCCTGTCAGCGTGAAGTGTTGCTTTGTTTGCCCAGCAGCTGTTTTTATTCTTGGATTGTCATGAGCTGCAAGTGTCTTGGTGGAGAGGGGCAAGAGCAGGAGCCCATGAGCTGGGCAGTGGGTGTAGGGTGAAGGCTGGAATGCAGTGGAAGGTGTCCCCTCTGGTGAGCTGTAGGATTTGTTGGTGCAAATGCCTAAAAATTCTCCTCTTACTCTTCTTCTGCCTGGAGAAGCCCTAGGGCAAGCAAGTATGAAGAAAGATGGCCAGTGAGACCTATGGATGTGACCTCAATCTGGCACTGAGGAGGCCTGGAAGGGTCTCTCAGGTTGATATCTGCAGGAAAAAGATGTGTGGATTTACTGAGGAGAGCAATTAGGGATTTGAACAGTTTTCTGAGAGACCCCTCCTGCTGCGTATGGCTGGGGGTTTGTGTGCATGGGGCAGCACCGACCCTGCATTGTGCAGGGGAATGTGGTGGATCCAGGTCCATCTCCCTGCTGCCCTCCCTGTCTGCACTGGCATCGCCCTGTGTGGGGACAGCAGCAGGGTGGAGGAGATGTGCAGATGTGTGCAAGACCCAGTGTGCAAGGGCTTGGTGCCCGATGATGGTGCAGTGACTTTCTGTGCCCTTGAGCCTTTGCAGAAGCACCATCGCAATAACCAAAGGCAGCCGGTCATGACATTTCGAGGCCGGTGGGGAGCCTGGCCCGCCTGCCTGCTGCTGCTGGAGGAGGTGTTTCATGACTACCATTAGTTACGTGCTTGAAGAGGGAGGAAACAAACCTTTACTGAATTGGAAACCTTGTGAAAAGGTCACACTTCTGAAAAGCTGCGCATTTTAAGACTGCTCAGCTCTGCAAAGCTGCCTTTGAACTGGAAGAGTGGGAGTTTAACACCCTTGCGACAGCTCTGGGCGTATTAAACCCACAAAGCAGGAGCTGGAACCAGCCTTGGAGTTTAACTCTTACCAGGTGTATGGCCTCACTAGGGGAGAGAAGCCTGGCCCTGGTAGGTCTCCAAGGAGAAGCAGCATCAGTGTGAACCCTGACCTTCTACCACACATTAGAGTATCCACTTGGGAGGGAAATGGTGCAACTGGGGAAAACTCCTGTTGTTACTCAGAATTAGTAGACATGTGAGGATATGGCTTCCCAGGAACTGTGCTTCTCCAGTGTCAGTGGAAATACTCGGGTTTTTAAATTAAAAGATAGGGTAGGTGTATTTCTTCTTGGGTTTGGTTGCTATATTACGTTCAGTCCCTTTTGTCTTGGACACTCCCATGTTAGTAATTTACTTATATGTAACAAAAATGTCTTTCTCCTGGTTCTTCTTCTTGGTCTCTTTGGGTACCTATTTCTTCCTTGTTCTTTTAAATAGCCAATTTCCCAGAGTGCCAGCACCATCTCTTTCTCTATCTTCTCTCCTTTGCTGTGTCAAGGTTTGCTCACCCCAATGAGCAATGCTAGAGAAATCACTGTTTATCATCACCCAGCTATTAGCATAGGTAAAATGTTCATTACTGGCTGTTAGTTTGAGACTGTAGGTGCTAATGGCCCCATTCCAGAGGGCAGCAGGCACTTGCAAAATCCCGCTGGTGAGCAGAAATTGATTGCTATTGATCCATCAGTCTGGGAGCACCAGCCAGAGGTTTTGAAGAGGATTTAATAGTGCTTACAGGGCAGCTGCTCCCTCCTTATCTTTTGGACTCTTTTGAAGCTTACAGATAAGGAACTCAGGCTGTTCTGCCAAGTCAGGGCCCAGTCAAGTATGCTGGGCATGGGTGCCCTCGTCTTCTCAGCTGGAAGTTGCCCTCCATGCCTGCACTGTGAAGCACAGAAGGTACCTTAGCCCATGGTCAGGGTCTCCTCACGCAGGGGTGTGAATGTGTCAGTGATGCATCCTAGTGAAGTGAGTGGGACCGTCCTTAGCCACTGAACTCCCTGAGTTGCGATTCTTTGCATCCCTAGTGCAAAGTGAACTGGAGAACTGGAGGGAGGACATTTGCTGCTATGGATCTGGGCCATGGTGTTTGTGGAGAACTTGGTATTTTGTGGTCATGCTCTAGCTGAAACTGGTCACCTGCTCGTCGTTGCTCTGCGTAGATGCTTTGGGAATGGGATGTGTGTTCTCCTTACAGATGTTTTTGTGCAACCACAAGTCCATAACTGAGCTAAGGCAGCAGTGAGCCTGCAGATGGTACAGGTTTTGGTAGCGGTGTCTGTAAGCAGCAGTAGAACCTGCAAATGCTGAATTGGCCATCTGAAAAAACAGTTTCCTGTTGTCTGTGGTCTGCTCAGGCTGAGAGGCTGAGTGATCTTGTAAATCCAGCATCCCACCTTCACTGTGTAGTGTTTTTTTTCCTATGGCTGGTCCAAGGGAGACTTAGCTGACATTCCCAATGGGTGTAAAGTATCCCCTGCTGCTGTGCCCTTTCCATTCCTTCTCAGCTGAGACATGCCTCAAGGTTCTGAAAGAGTGGGACAGGATTGAGAGGAACAGGAGATGCTGCAAACAGAAAATGCTGCTCACGATGCAGCCTGATGGCTTATGGTTTTGGTGAGAGCTCAGGGCATTGGGAAGAGTACAAGGAAGGGTGTCTAAAGTGAAGACCTGCTTAAAACCAAGAGAAAAGAAAAGCAGGGAGTATGAATGGATGGAGTCCAAGCAAGTTTGACCTCTGCTTGTCTCTGCTCAATATCTGAACCGCTGGGCACCATATCCAGTGGGACCTCTGACTCCTGTGTGTGAGCTGACGTCATTTTAATTAAATTGTGCCTACCTGGCTAGGATCCTGCTGGCATAAGGGATTTCTTTGAAGAGTCATCTCTGCTGCATAGGCTCTGGGCTCACTGCTTCTTGTATGCAGCACAGGTTTTCCCACAGTACATTTTCACTTCCCCCCACCATTTGCAGTTGCCCTATCTTTCTTTTCCTGCATCCCAGCAAATGAGGTGGGAAGCAGGTCTGAGAAAAGGCAGGGTGAAATGCTCAGCTTTGGGTACCCCACTGAACACTGCTTGTGTCTGTGTGAGGCTGGGACTGTTGCTTGAGGATCAAGCCATGGCAGGTGAACACTTCTTGCAAGTTAATAAATCAATGGTGTGCCTTTCCAGGCTGCGTGATGCGGGCCAGGGAAGAATTCTTCACGGCAGTGAGTCACCTGTTTGTGGCCCTTTGGCAGAGGGACTGCTGTGCTGCCTCCAGTCTGCAGCCCTCCCTGATCAGACACCATGGGCTGGAGAAAGTGCTGATGCAGCCTGCAGTGTCTGAAACACGCCGTTGCCATCTGCCTCCCTGATGGAGTTGGAGCAGCTTCTTTTTTTAACCTGAGTTTGCTGAGTCTTGACTAATTAGCTGCCTTTGGAATTTGTAACATAGAAAAATGCCTGCTAAGTTTGGGATGGAGTGGGGGTGCTAGGGCACTGTACAGTCAGAGGTTTGGTGGTTTTTTTTTAAAGGAAAGAAGTCTAATTAGAGCAAGAACAGATATGCAGTAGTCTGATTGGCTTGATTTCTAAATTTGAACCCCAGTGGCTTTGCTGTTTCCAAACTCAGTGAAAATGGTCATTTCTCTAAACCGTGGCTTTACCTGGTCCAACAGTTCAGTGTGTTTCCTTAGGGCAGGGAGGTCATGTCCTGCTGCTGGTTTGTGGGCTGTTTGGGGAGTCCCCTCAGTGTGCCAGTTTGGAGCAGGTTGTCAGTGTGATGGGAATGGGTGCGAGGTGCATGGGGATGTCCATGGTGGACTCATGCTGTGTTCCAGACTGGGTTGGAGACTGTCTGTGTCTGTGTTCCCTTTGCTGAGGATGAAGATGGGCACTTTAGGGGTGATCTAACTGGAGAGGGAGGCTCCATGAGCAGTCAGGACAGAGGGTTTTGTTGCGTTAATTCAAAGTAGGGCAAGATCAATCCTGACTGAGGTGGCTCAGGGTGGTTGATCTTTCAAGACTTCTTCTGTCTGTATGACCCACAAGAATTCAAAGAGTATCTCTGCTCAATCTTGTGATCCCTCAGCTGGAGTGATTTGGAGTGTGGTAGGGATGTTTCTAGGTAGGGGAGGAAGTCCACTTGCTGTGGGAAGGGAGCACCATCCACCCTGGTGTTGGCCCCAGACTCACATAAACAGTGTGCTGGAGCAGCCTTTACTGCTTTGAAAGGAGATCAGTGTGTGAGGTCCATCTGGCACTTTAAACAAGTATGTTTATTTCAAAGTGAGCAGGCTTTTTGATATTTGGGGTTGAATTGCCTGGTTGAACCTGTAACAACCCTCTTTGCTCTATCCTGTTTCTCTAGATCTGCCGTTGCCAGTGGGCAGAAGGGCACTTCAGGGTGATGGAATTAGTTCTCCTTCATTCTGGGTCCAAAAATTCATCCAGTCTTATCTTAATGCAGATCTTCAGCTCGTAAACTGGAGTGACAGTTAGATGATGCCTGGGCAGCAAACCTAAGAGGCCAAGCAGAGCTGATGTTTCACCCTTGCCAGCAGAATAGCAGACTAGCTAGCTGAGACATCCCTTCTCTAAACAGCTTTGCCATGCAGACATTTCACAGCAGCTAAAATAGAAAAGCTCTTCTCCATTTTGACCATTGTGAGATGTCTTTGCTGGGCTGGGGGAAGCATCCTGGAGCTTGCTTCCCTGGCTGTGAGCTGCTGTTAGAGGCTGATGCACATCCCAGCTCCTTTTCTTTCTGCTCTAGTCTGTGAGCAGAGGGAAGGTGCTCTGCCCTTCTCTGCCTTTCCTAAGGCTTCTCTTTCTCACCTTTTAGATCTCCTCCTGGATTTCTATGAGAAACTCATTCTTTTTGGGAATGAACTCTTAATATTTGGTGCCTCACTTAAAGTCATGGGGGATACTGTTGCTTGGGGTGCAACACAGTTTCTTTCTGATTTAAGGCTCACTTGATGTTCTGAGATGTATTATTAATTGCAGCCACCCAAAAGTTGAGGGGGGTGGACTTTGCCCTTCAAGGTTGGGATGTTTGTGCTGGTGGGACTTGTTTGTGTCCCAGCTGCTTTCTTCCCCATCAGGTGACAAAACAGTTTGGAGGAGACAGTCCATTCCCCACAATCTTTAGCCGGTGGATTTTACTTTGGACTTGCACTCTGTGCCATTGGACAAAGAACGGGAGCCTGTACAAATGCAAAGTGAAAACCTTGTCTCCTGCTATTTTTGAGAACTTGCTTGTAATTATGCATCCCTGCTGTGGCATGTTAGCTTAGACAAAACCTACACCTGGCAGCAATATTAGAAGACAAGAAGTTGCAAATGTCTCCAACATCAACTTCCTGCAGTACCTTTTAGCTTGGCCTGTCAGTTGTTGATTGGCAGGAGCTATCAGAGGAGCACAAACATGTTTTGCTGATGCTCTTGCGGCGGGGATTTAGTATCCTTCCTTCATTTGCTTCTTGTTTGCTTATTTTTGTTGTTTAGTTTCTTTTTTCAAATATGTATTTATTGCTCCCCACCTCCTTCCTTTTCCAGCTTTGCCATCTTTGTGTTGTCTGTCCTGTCCCAGTGGTCTGAGGGCTTGAAGATTAGAGGGTTACCCTAAAGGATCTGCAGAAGTAGCCAGGCTAAGTAATGCCGACCTGTTTTCAGGTGGCTGATGTTCATGCTGTGGGAATGCATCTCCATGGGAAAAATGTACAGAGATGTGCAAACATAAAAGAGTTGAAGATGTTGTGCTCCTGTCTCTTTAGCTTCCCATGGTGACCAATCCAGCTGGGCAGTGCAAGGAATAGCCCTGCTGAAAAGTGGGAAGGACGTGGGCTACCTGAAGTGGCACCAAGGTTGAAAAATACCCAGCACGTCAGAAACATAGCAAGGATTTTTTTTTCCCTGATATCTTTGTGCTTTAACCAAGTACTGGACTAATATGTTCTTTAAAATGCAGAAGCTCTGAAGATGGCAAATAGTCCAGGACAGTGTGTGATGAACCCCTCTGTGGGTCAGATGGTGGCTACTTTGACAAAGCTGGTGGCAAACCCCATAGCAGGAACGAAGTGGAAGATACCAGCTCCTTTCCAAGCATACTGGTACCAGGTGGTTCCAGTTCTCCTCAGGAGAGCTGAGGAGAAGGCTGGAGCTTGGCTTTCTGCTTGAGATGGTTAATGCTGCTGTAAAAATTGCATTCTTGGTCTCTTGGGAATTGGGATGCAGTAGTGTCTCCAAAATAATAAACGGCTTTGAAACTCAGAATGAACAAGTGTTATAGATTACACTTCTCCCCCACTTTCTTCTTTTTGTCTAAACCAAATTCATATTGCAGAACTTAAAAAATATACAGTCTAATCTCCCTGAAACCTAAAACCATTGATCTTTCCTGTAGGGTTTCATGAATGTGTTTTATTTTTGCAGCGTAGCTGTCATCTTCAAGATCAGTGATTAAAGTAAGGCTTTTTTCCCTAAAGCCCCTATTTTTATCTGCTGGTGAAGCTGTGGTGAAGCGTTGAATGGGTGCAAGATTCATAGCAACCCTTGTATCAGGAAGCAGAAATTAGTTGTTTGTTTGCCACCACATACCTACCTCACCATCAGTGCCCTTGGTAATGTTTATGTTACGTGACCATAATGTTCTGGGAGTGGGGGGAAAGAAAGACACTTGGGGTTGAAAAAAGGCTTGGTTGCATATAAATATTTTTTTGTTTGAAGCCCATCCAAACAAAACCGATTTTTAAGCTATTTTGGGCTGTGAGAAAGTATGTTCTTCTCCTGCAAATGTAGATTGAGTGTTAAAATACTCAACTGATGTCCTCACAAGGACCAAATCACTGGGAAAGAAGACAAACCAATTAAATGCTGGAATGGAAAACCCTTGGTGGAGAACCTTTGCCTGTGTGTGATGTGAAACTGCTATAAAATACATAGAGGTACGTTGGCAAAGAGGGAAAAATGCCAGTTGAGGGTTGAAGAGTGGATCCATGCCATTTTGCACTGTTAGGATGTCATCACACATGCACAAATCTGCTCCTGTCATAAATTGGCCTGTTTGATCCTTTTCCTTTCCAGAAAACTAAACAGAAGCGTGTGTCCCAGCTGGGAGCGGAGGAAGTTGGTTTTTGCAGAGTTCTTGTTCCAAGCAGGAGAAGAGCTCATGTACAATGGTCTGCATCTTAAGTTTGCACATTTGACATTTAGCATCTGTCCAGCATACAACATGGTTGTGTAAGGTGTCCTGCTTAATAACCAGGGGAAAACACACAGTGCTAAGACTCATCCTTCCTGTCTCTTGGGGTGGATGTGGGGTACTTATCCCAACAACAGGCAAACTCATGTTTGGTGGCTTCAGGAGCTTTCTTCTTGTTGGAGCCTTTACTTTTAAGGGGAATTTTACTTGATTGTACCTTCCGTTTGTTCCTTAAGTAGATGCCTGAATTCTCTCGGTCTGTGAGGATTTTCAGCACAGAGACTAGAGACATGCTAGGCAGGACAGGTGGGACAGTGGTTAAATTGATCGTAGTGATCTGTAAATACCACCTTGCCTTCCAGGTATTTACATAAATAGAAATCAAAGTAAATATTTGTGTTAGGATAGACCCTACCATTATGCCAGCTGATCTACAAACTCAGGAAGAGACATGTTGCCTGCCGGTGTCATCTTGGCAACGTTAAGTGGGTGCAAATGTTCCTGTTTACCCTCAAGGTCTTGGGGTAGATTTCTTTTTTTAAACGTTGTTGAATCAGTTGAATGTGGGGTGGTTTTTTTCTTTTTCCCCTTTTAACTTTGAGATCAGAGTTATTTGCCCTCCAGATTAAAACTCAGCTTTGGAAATGAGAGTGAATTTATGGAGTGTGGTGCATTTTAATTAGAACATTTAATTAGGAGAGAATTCATGAGAGTGGGTCTTGTTTTAAAACGATCAAAGATGTTAAATGAAAACAAAAGGGAAAAATTATAGAGACGCATAAAAGATTTATTTTGGGTATCTTCTCTACTCATCAAAGGAGATCACCTTCTGTCCTGCGCTTTTTGTTCCAAAAATAGCTGAGGTGCTGCCTGATTTCTGCAGGTCGATGTTGATCTCTCTTTGTAATTAACTCTGAAAACAAATTGTGCAGTTGGGAGGGGAGGGAAGTGAGTGTCAGCAGGCTGCTAAAATCGCTCAGGTGTGTGAAATGGCTCCGCTGTCTCACACCGACTGCCCAGGAAACAACGCTGTGGATTTCTCGCTTGTGTTTAACGTCTGTGTCATCTCCTCAGCTTCATGCTGACAGTTACTTTCCATGTGTGGCAGATTAATCTCCTGAGACTTCAGCCCATCTCCTCTCTGAGCTGCATTAGCATCTCCTTGCTTTTGGTATCAAACCATGAGCAGCCAGTGTGGGCATCATATTTTTCTGATGGGCAATGGAGGAAGCAGGGAGCCGGTTTTCCTGACAAACTACTTCGGTCTTGCTGTCTCCAGGTGGCAAATCATATTGGGTACTGATTCCTGCTCAGGTATGTGCCTTCACAGAGATTTCCAAGGAAGCTTAAAAATCAGCATCCCTTCGCAAACCTAAAATACAAATCTCTATTTTTAGCATAGAGCAAGATCTGGTGTCCTCAGGAAATGAAGTCACTGACTTCACTGCATCACCCGTTTCTGCCATGGAAACAGTTGGTGAATTAATGCAAGTTTTGCACAGGTTTAACAGCCATCCTCCTCTTCAGAGAGAGGGGTGGGAGGAACATTTTCTATTAAACTCAGAATTGTTGTCTTAAGTTATTAATTCCTTGCATCCTAATGTATTTATCTCTGGCTGCAGTGAGGAGTGGAGAGCTTTGAAATCTTCTTAGCTCAAAGGATGCTTTCTGCACCAGGGAACAAAGAAGCAGCATCGCTTCAGTAGGACAGTACATGGATGTAAAGACTACTTTATATACAGTGTGTGACTGTGTACACTCGTAAACACTCCACACAGACAGCATGGCCAGAACCTTGCTGTGGTTTTGAAGGTGTGCAGGTCCATCAGGACCATGCTGTGTGTGATGTGGGTTCTGTGCAAATAGGGCATGCAGCATCTTGAGCTTCATCCAGGTGAGGTCAGGACCACCACTGGCTGTCACCAGCTGTCCTGGCTGCTTGGGACCAAGACAGAAGCATGAGGAACTAGGATGGTGGTAGTGGAGGCTGTAGACTGTCCACACCAACATGCACACCTCATCTCTGTTTCCCAGGTGTTATAGCAGCAAGAACATTTTGTCCTAAAAATCCAGACTTCAGAACTTGCTTTTACAAGGAACAGGATTAGATTTGGGATATTTTTGACTCCTAAGTGGTTTTTGCATTTGGTTTGATTCTCTGCCAGCTTTGCTGTGTATCTCCCTTGATACCCCATGGCTGACAGGAGCACATTGCAGGGTGCAGTGTCTCAGTGCAGAGCACTTACCTGCCTGTGGGGCACGTGGATGTGACCAGCATGGATGGGGTGTTAGTTCAGCCACGTGGCTGTGAGCAAGGTCCTCTTTGGGACGTTTTCAACCTCTATTGTGCGGTTGGCCACACTTTCTGAAGTTGTTTCCATCTCCAGTTGCTTGGGCTCACTCTTGGCCAAGAAAACATCAAGTTGCTGAAATTATAAGCCAGGATCATACTATTTATGTTGGAGGAACGGCGCAGTTTACATAGACGGGCTCTTTGCAAAATCAGCTTACACTGGCTTTTAGCAGTTGAAGTGAACAGCTGTGTCAAGTTAGAGATGCTGAAAGGGAGTCCAGCTCAAGAGCAGTGTCCTTGTCCAGCATGACAGCGGGCTCTCGGGGAGGGGTGGTTGTTTTTAACCAGGTTTTTGCCAGGGTTCAAAGCAGGGGTGGTTTGGGATGGGGGTCTGAGTGCCACATTCCCCAGGAGGAGCCAGGATCCTGGGGGCCTGCTGTTTTGTTTACCCCCATCCCAATGATGAGTAAGAGGCAGGGCCCCCCTGTCTCCATCCAGACTGTGTTGAGCAATGCTGTGGTGCTGGCTTGATGTTTCTGGTCTTGCTGGAGAGCAAATGTCCTTGGTGTGGGTTTCTGCACTCTGCTTTTTATTGTGTGTGAGCCTTGGGCTGCCTTCCCAGCCTTGCCCTGCACCCTGAACCGCCTGAACTGGGAGCAAAGATGAGTTAAAGCTTGAAAATCCCTGGGAGTGAGTGGGTACTGGAGGCCATTTTGAGCATGGTGGGAGAGCTGGAGGAGATCAGGCTCCCCTCTGATCTTGACTGTGATGTGAGCAGGTTTTGATGTGAACTAGTTTTATGGCAGGATCTGGAGGGTGTTTGGGACATCTCAGTCTGTGTGGCGTACGGCAATGTGTGGGAAGGTGATGGATATTTTGGACCATGGGACAGCTGGTAAAAAGGCAACTGTTGGGCAGATGTGTCCCTTTTGAAGTGGTTTGAATGGTCTGTTGTCCCTTAAAGCAGGGAAGCTCTGTATAAATGCAGCTTCCTCTGGATGTGAATGGCCCCAAAATCTCAGCTAGTTCTTGCTGTGGGAGCTCAGGACCGGGTCTCCAAAGGAGCACCAGCATTGCCAGAGAAGCCAACTCCCTCCCACAGATGCTTCCCATGGGCCAAGGGCTGGAGAAGGCTCTTGTACTCCTTTCCCTTCCAACCTTGGAGCTACTTTGGACAGGACTGGCACTCCGTGTCCTCCTGGTTTCCTGCTGGCACCTTTGCCCAGCATCAGTGATAGGTTGAGTAAGGGAATAGTTTCTCACACCTGGTGGCATGTTTTTGCCACCAAAGCTATTTCTCTGATGGGCACCACACTTGTGTTTGTAGGGAGCAGGCTGGCCAGGATCTGGAAATAAGCATTTTTAAGGCAGTGAGGGAAGGAAGATATTACAAATATGATTAATGGCAGTGGGTGTGCATCTTAAACTTCTTTTAGTTGTTATTTGATCTTTCTCCTGCAAACTCAGCAGCTGACTTCTGCAGAAGATAAACACATGGGAGGAGAATGAGGAGGGGCTCTTTGGTCTTCAAAAGCAATTAAGTGTTGAATATCTGACTAGAGACATCTTGAAGAGGCCCAGACTTCAGCAGGAGGGTGTCCATCCTTTTCTGTAAACCAGATCTCATTTAAGGGCTCTCAGATGGACAACAGCAGTTGCAGGTCACTTGGGCAAAGTGTGATTCCTTATGGTGGGGGGTGCCTGAAGCTGTGCTGGTCAAAGGCAGCTCACACCAGGGCTATATTCTGTCATATAATCTATATTTAGGTTGTGTTTTATGTTCACCACTATTGCTTCAAAACAGTTTAAAATACAGCTGATGTTGATAGAAGTTGATGAGTGTGATTGGAAGTTTGGGTCCTGGTGACCCTGAGCAGGTGTTCATGGTGCCACAAGGTCTCTGAGAAGGTGGAGGCAGTGAGATGAGTCAATGGGTCGTGCAATTCTGACACGCAGGAAAGCACACGAGTCTGGCCGCCAGGGTTTCTGTAGCACTGAATTGGCAACTGTGAGCTCCCAAAGGGCAGGGGCTGCTGCTAGTCAGCTGGAAGTGTTCCTGGAGATGCCCCTGGGTGAAATTTGGCATTCCTTTGAAACATGAGGTGGTCACCACATGCTGAAGTAGCTGACAGGAGGTGAGAGCAGAGCCCAGGTCACTCGATCTCTCTTATTGACTTCATCCAGTTTTCACTGGCAGGTTTTGGTTGGAGATGTCAGCTTGTATGGCCTGTTTGTCCTTTCTGAATCACAGAATCATGGAATGGTTTGTGTTGGAAGGGCCCTTAAAGATAATCTTGTTCCAACCTCCCTGCCATGGGCAGGGACACCTTCCACTAGACCAGGCTGCTCAAAATCCCATCCAACATGGCCTTCGGCACTGCCAGGGTTGGGGATCCTCCCATGACCCCATGGGTGGGATCCTCCCATGTCCCATATTGCCAGGCTTTGTGGTGGACCCCTATTATTTAGCCTGATTTGAAAAAAGACCTGGAAGGACTTATTAAAGCACTGACTGAGTCCTTCAGCTGCATCTGTCTGTGGAGAACAGGTTGAAAATCGTGTGAAGGGACATGGAATTAGTTCTTGGAAATAGTCTTCTTCTAGGCTGCTTCCCTGGGCAAGGAAGGGGAATGAGGGCCAGGTTTCTGTGTTACCAGAGACTTTCTGCCCAACTGTTCATGCAGCAGAAAAAGTCCTGAATTCAGTCAAAGCCGAGGAACTGGGCGAAGTTTTGGAAGAGGTTTGGTGCAGACTCTTGCTCCTAATCCAAGGAATATGGTATCTGCTTCTAAAACAGCCAGGGGCGAGTTGTCTGGGATCCAAGTCGGCAGCAGAGCAGCAGGGCCTCTCGCTGGTGCCAGTGAACTTTTGATGTGCTTACTGGCTGAATCCCACATTTGGAAGGCAAATCCAGGGGGGAAATTGCATCTATTATCCAGGCACATGCTGTTTGAGAGGGACTCCTGCCTGCTGTCCACAGTTTAAAAGTTGTGTGTCTTTTTCAGTATAGTTTTCCAAGATCTCTCATTGTCACTGGAGACACCAGTGCTGGAGATGATGCTGTCCCAGTCCTTTGGAGTGTGTAGATGATTTTCTTGCAGTTGGTGTTAGAGGAGCCTTGTCTGCTGTTTTAGTCCCTCAGTGATAGAATTCCACCATAACCTGTACGAATAGGATACCAGCTGCTCCCTTTTGTAGTGGATTTAGCTCAATTGGCACAACATTCTCACAGATACAAGTCCTTCCTGAGACCAGAGGAGAGGTGTAAGAATGCACAGGCTGGTTGAATCCGTGGGTCCTGACTGAATGCTGGTCATTCACTCTGTAAGACACGTGAGGATTAGTGCGAACAAATCTTGAGAGCGTACAGTCTTCCGTGTGATGTGCTGGGAGATCTGGAGGAAGAAATGGGTGATTTGTTCTTTAGGAACATTTTTCATCTCTTCACATCTGTTACTCTTTCTCCTGTCTTTTCTCCCCCCAACCCCCAAATTTGCACTTTGTCATTAAAACCAGGAAAGAAAAATCCCAATATGCATATGACATTTTACAAAAGTGCTCTCTTTGCTCTTAAAATCCAACAGTTCTGCTGTACAGCATTCATCTGTAATCAATTAGAAGATTTTTTGATCAACAGAAGCTGGAGGTTCAGTTCCCTGGAGCTTAGCACTCTGCACGAGGAGGTGGGATTGCCTTGGCACTTTGTCTCCTTTCACCTGAAGAAGGAAATTAGAGCTGCAGTGAATGAAACTCAGTGAGGCAGAATGAGATGAAAAAACTCCAAAGAAGCTTGTTAACCCTATTCCAGCACCGTTTCAGTGGTGTTAAACCAGATGGTCCAGATGCAGCTTCCAGCTCAGGAAGTTCTGAAGCTGCTTCTTGCTAGAAGCAGGGGAGAAGCTCTCTCTGAGTGTTGTCATTCTCTGTCAGAGACAAGATAGAGGTGAAAGCTGTGATCCAGTGCACATTGGCTTGTCATTTTGAGGTTCTCTGTGATGTGCTGCCAGTGGTAGGACTGAGATCTGAGGTACCTAATTCCCCCTGACCCATGACCTGCTCACCTCTCCCTCCAGAAAGCAGCCCAGTTTTGTACTGATGCCTGATTATAGCCCTACAGAAGCAAAACTTTCTGAGGGCAAACCTTTGCTTTCACACTGCTCGGGGCCTGCTCTGGTTCCTCTGACTTTATTTCCAGTTGTCCCATGGTGTTTGGAGGAGGCAGTGACTGGGTAAGGGGGAGGAAGGAAAAGAAAACTTAAGCTTTAAGTTCTAGGAGGAAACTGAATATCCCCATGTGGGGATAAACAACCTGAGTATTTGATTTCTTAAAAAGAGGGATTGAAACCTGAGATGTCAAAAATTAGGTTGGGCCAAAACTGAAATATAATCAAGGAGAGATTTGTTCTGGATGTTCTTGGCCACCAAAACAGGTCTCTTCCCTCCCTGCTCTAAAGAGAGATGACTCTGTAGGAAGCCTGCCCAAGACTGGTTTCTTTGGCTTCACAGCAATTGAGAGCAGCAGCAGAAGCATCATCCTGTCTGATGCAGCATCAGGATGTTTCTCCCTGTGGATGCGGCAGGGGCATAAAAATTACAAATAAAAGGCAGAAGGGCTTTTGAGAGGGTAATAGAGTGCAAGATGGGGAGTATTAAGCCCATCTCCAGCCATAATTAAACCTGCAGTTGGAGGGTCTGTCACATTGCTTCAGACCCTTGGAAAAAAAAAATCAGTTGCTAGCTTCATTAGTAATTAAATGTCCAATTACTGTATGTAATGTTTCTGCTTTGCTGAACTCCACAACTGCATTCATAAACAGCCCTAAGGAAGGCCTCTAATCTGTGCCATTGTTCTTCAAGTGGTTTGCACATGCAGAAAGAGAAAAGAAAAATCAGGCAGACATACATAATATGGAAAGGAAAGGGGGAAGGGGTGGGAAGAGGAGGAAATCAAATCAGCATCTTCCACCTCCCTCCCCCTCCCCGAGGTAGGATCTCTGCCAAGCCCACAGAGAAGCCCTCAGGCCCCTCGAGCATGCAAATGTAATTTTCTATCCAGACAACACAGTATTTTTTTTATGAAATGAAGTCCACCCCCACTCCCCCTGAAAACCTCCTCAAATCCCTGAATGCACAACAGAAGCAAGAAGAAAATTACAATGAAAGGAGAGAGAGAGATGGGAGGGGGGAGAAAAAATAAAAGCAGCAGTAACCCACAAACAGAAGGAGAGATGGAGGGAGAATTGAGATGAATATGCAGTGTCCAGAGTTTAAATAGACATAAAAGATAATGAAGGTGGGGAGGGGGGGGAGGAGAGAGGAGAGATTGTAATCAAACAAAATGATTTTGGTCCTCTTCAATCATCCCTGGTTTGCAGGCTGTCATTTTATACAAATTAGAGCTGGGGTAATTGTATGAATATTCACTGGGATTGAAATCACGTTTATTAAAGGGAAGGCACTCTTCTCCGGGCCCACTGCGCCGTTCGGCTTTTGTTCGCCTGGAACAACAGGAAAGTCACTTGTGCAGTGAATGAGCGCAGGATCCACGCCCCTCCCCTCTTAGGGGCTGGCACTGGGGTCCTGGGGGAATGCTGGGGCTGCCGAGGTGCTCTTAGGGATGGGTGGCCCTTCCCCTTGGACTGAGAAGCACAGGGCTGTGTGGAAGTGCCCATCTTGGGAATAACAGCCATGGCTGTTATTGGCTCTTCACCCTGCCTGCAGAGGGGGAACAACAATTGAACCAATAATATCTTGAAACCATGTGGGATTAAATAATTGCCACATTTTTCAATAATAAGTCCAAATTCACATTAATAATGTGATATCATTATTATTATTATTATTACTACTATTACTACTATTGCTATTATTATTGTTATTATCATTTCCCACCCTTTAAGCATTGCTGCTGAACAGAATTCTTCTTCCTGCTCAGGAGTCCGACCCAGGTCTGTGTCACACATGTCTGGCACCACGCTGGGGACGGCTCCTCTCATACATAACCAATCAAAGATGTATTCAGGGCCGTTGTGAGGAAGCTGGGGATGATTATAAGTCGAGCTATCCAAGCCTTTTGCTGACTGCTCACCCTCACATATTATGAAATTTCTCTTAGAAGGGCAGACAAAGCCTTTTGAGCCCGTGTATGGTGATGGCCTCGCTTGGATGTCTGGCTTTAACCGCTTCACAATGTCAGCCTCTCATTTCTGAAAAAAGGCAAACGTATCCCATTGTCGCATGTCAAGTACCCAGCGCTGCCATTCAGCAGCCCAGCCGTGGCTGTAACCCATCCTCAGGTTGTCAGGGCAATGCAAGGGGATCGCTCTCCACTCCGGAGCCGGCGGCAGGAGGGAGGCGAAGCTGACCTGAAGCAGAAACGTTCATTTAAATATTTGATTGTGCCTCAGCCTAGTGATGGGATGGGTTGTCCCTTCTCCAGGACAGCTGGGCTGCAAGCGATCTCCAGGTGACTGGGTGTCATGTTTGGTTACTGTTGGTGTAGCCATCTGTAATAACTTGCAGTGCTGTGGGGGGATTGCCCAGGGAAGGAGATGTGCTGGACTGCTGGGCCCAGGACTCTTTTTCTGCTGCTGGTGTGGACAGGTTCTCCCATCAGCCCAGGTGCTGTCCATCTGTGTGCCAAACCCAGGTGAGAGTAAGAAATCACCTGATGGGAGACCAAAAGCATTTTTTTCTATTTTAGAGCTCCTCTTTTTTTTCCCTTTCCTTTCTTTGGACCTTAGAAAGATGAACTCAGATCTGAGGCAGCCAGCCCGGCTAATGCAATGGGTACATGGATAATCGGTCTAGCTTGAACCTTACAAGCTGTAAAAACAGCTAACTTAACCTAATTAAGGAGAGTGTTTGGGCTGTTTTTTTGCTCCATGTGGGAACATCACTGGGGCAGACTGGAGAAAAATGGTTACACATGTAGCATCAGAAGATTTCTTCTGAAATTGCGGTGACTGTAGCATCTGCCTGCACTGTGGAGGGTCCTGCTTCTCCAGATGATAAACCAAAGCAAAGGGACAACAGATACTCCAAACATTTTCCCAGGGCTCAGCTGAGGCCACAGGGGTTTGATCTGATAGCACCAACTCCATGAGACCAGCCATGGTAGAGCAAGGCATTGGGTTCTGCTCCTAGCAGGTTGTTTGTTGGGCCAGAGCATCGTCTGCAGTCCCAGCCTGCTGCTGGGCCAAGTCAAACTTGGCTTTCCCCTCTCCCTTCTGTCCTGCCCAAACCCTCCCATGGAAGGTACTGCCCCACTGGTGCCGTGGCCGTGGCTCAGCCTGGTGTTGCTCTTGACTGAGCTGGTCAAGAGTATGAGGGGAGGCCGTGTGTATGCTTCTCCTTGGAGCCACAGCAGTCTCTGGGTGCCCTGGTTCAACATGGCCTAGTGTACAAATAACCCTTCAAGGCTTCAACGTGGGAGGCAGCGTGTGCTCTTTGGGGCTACCAGGCCATGTGGTTTCTGGCTTAGCACCTGTGCTGGGGGACTGTATCCCTTGGGTGTTCCAGGCATCCTTGGCAGACCTGATGCAGAGCTGCAGAGCTGCCCATTTGTTTTTTATCCAGGGTTTTCCTCTTCTGGCAAGGCTTTGTCTTTGAAATCCAGTCCAGACCCCCACAGAGAGCCCCCGTATTGAACTGTGACACACTGGGGGCTGTGCTCAGGGAGCTGGTTGGGATCAGAGGCTCCCTGTGGTGTTGAGGGCAAAGAGGAGGAATGGGCTGGTGGTTTGAAGGCGTGGGATGGAATTATTCCCTGTCTGTTGATGGTGTTCTTGTTGTTTGGATTGGTGTACGTGTGCCTGCCAGACCCTGCAGACCCCCAAGCCCAGATAAAGTGAGCCAATGCTGTCTCCTGTGAGATGGGGGTCCCCAGAGACCGTGGGTGGGTGTGAAGCTGAGGTTTATTTAAGGGGGAACGATGTAAAGGTCAACCCCATGGGATGCCAGGCAGCATCATCTCTGCATGTAAGTCTTGTTCTCTCTGTGTTGTGTGTTGCCTGGCTCCTCTTTGGCTTTTCCAGCACAAACAACTTTGCCAGAGTGGACTGATCTTATTTGCATACAGGGTCCTAAAATTTCTGAAGTGTATTTGAGCTTGTAGAGACCACGGTAAACCTTTTCTGACTGCTGGGATGTATCACTGAGGGAACTTTTGAGTAGACCTATAGGACCTGTATTACTTTAGGGTCATCTGTGCTGCAAGGACTTCTTGAATTGGCATAGAGAATGGGCTGTTCCCTAAGTCTGTGCTGGGAAGCCTTTTTCTGTCTCCACACAGGGAAACTTTTTTTTTCCCCTCTGAGTTCAGTTGTTATTGTCCTAGTTTTTGGGCAAAACTAAGAAGAAAAGCCCTCAAATGGTTCGCTATTTTGTTATGATACCAGGAACAAGGAGTCTTTCCAACAGAAGAGATAATCCCTTGTCTCATTAAGTTTATGACTTCAAAAAAAGCTCCTGCTGGCCGTTTTCTGTGGGGACTATTTTCTGAGGCAGCTTCTTGGGTTTTGAATGGTTTCATTCCTCAGCGCTTCTTTTGAGTGGAAAGTTTAAAGATGCGTCATCTTGCTTGAGCAGGGCGATAAACTGTGAAGCAAATGTGAAGAGCCTTAGAAAAGGGCTGTACAAAATGCAGATGTGGGGGATTAGAAAACAGAACTGCACTACATCCAGCGATAAGTAAGGTCGGACTCAGCAATTTCTGAGCAGTTGCTCCAGGGAGGGGCAGGGAATGATGAATTATTTGCTTTTTGGCTCCCAGCAAGCGAAGCAGAGGTGGGGAAACCTCTGGGGTAGGTTTATGCCTTGGGTGTTGCAGTGTTCTCTGGATAGGGCTGGGGGTGTCAGGGAGGTGAATTACACTGCATTGTGTGTTAGGGGCTGTGGTCTCGTCACCTGTCAGCCAGACAGGGCACAGGGATAAAAACATCCCACTGGATTTCATGTTTATCAAGTGTTACATGCTCCAGAATGGTTGGTATTTCCATGGATGAAACATAGCTGCTGGCAACTATCTCTTGCTGCTGTTTGGAGGATACAGAGTGAGAGGAGGGACTTTCAAGCAATAAAGATTATTTCAGGTAAGGAAAACCCAACGTGTAGCTATCGGGGAGCATACCCTGACTGTAAGTTTTGGAGGTTGGAGTGCCCCAAACTAACACTCAGAAGTATGGTGGCTTTGGTGGCTGAGAGAAAGTCAACTCCTCTGGCTTGCTCATCTTACTGGAGGAGCAAAACTGCTGTCAGTCCCTTGGTGCTCTGGGGTAAGATCTGTTGATGTATCCTGAGGCCAGAGTATCTTTCTGTTCACAAGTAGTTTTCAGGGCACAGATTACAAGTGCAATGATAAAAATTTTGAGTTGGATATCTTTATTTTTTCTCCTCTGATAAGGTCTTGCATCACTTGTCTCTTGCTAACCAGGGAAGCTCTGAGACTTGGGCAGTTTTCAGAATTTCCATCGACCCCAGAAACTACAGATTTCAGAATTTCCATCTACCCCAGAAACTGTTGCCACTGGCCCAGCTTCACAAGGCTCTGAGCTCTCCAACTGCCTTTGACTTGGGGAGTAGCTGTGCAGGCTCACTTTCTTGCCTGAGCTTGTTGACAGACCAGATCCACCTTTTCCTTGTGCTGAGCCTGTATATACCCTGTCTTCACAGGCCTCTTGCTTGGGATACCTGTGGTACAAAGACCCCTTAACCTATCCCTGCCAGGTGCACTCCACCAAGATGGGAGCCCATGCATGTAGTTCTTTTTTCTATTTCAGGCTTGTGGAAAGGCATGGGGGATCCTATAAGTCTGTTCTGCTGGATCTCTTTTGCCATTTCTTTCTCTTATTTCCATTTCTTTCTCTTCTGAAGACTTTCCAAAGACACGAATATGATGCGATGGGCTGTGAAGGACTTGAGAGAGAAAGCTGTAAAATGCACATCAGCCACTCCATAAATGTCAGGGATGCTGTTCAGAAGCATGGCTACTCGAGTTTAGCCAGTTCTGTATCTCAAGTGATCCCTGCAGATTTATTAGATGTTTCAAAATAGATTTGAAATAACTGGATTTAGTGTTTCTGGCGATTCCTTGAACCCTCTTGTTTTTCAGCCAACTTGCATAAATGTGCCAGTCATGGGCTGCGATGTATCAGCCAACTTAGCAAATGGTTTTATTTATAGCTGAAAGAGTGAAGCCAAGGAGTATAAATCCTGAAAAAAGTATAAACTGTATTGTGGAATTAATAAACTTCAGATTCATGGAATTTCTAATGTTCCACTGATGGCTAAAAAATCTGTTTAATGGCCGCTGAGTGATACTTGGCTGCAAGGCAGAAACCCCAAAGTTGTCTTAACTCACCAGTGATATTTTTTAGTGTTTGTGTGCTGGCGCTGAATGGCTTTGCTGAACGATGGAAAGCTGACCTTCTCCGCCGCGTTTCTGCAGCGACCAGATAAGATTTCAGATCTCAGCTTCGCTTCTTCTGTTGATGGTCTGTGGCTGTAGCCCAAGAAGCGCTGTTAGATGTCGGGCTGTTTATCTGGAGGATCAGTTGCGTGTCTGGCTAACTTTGGGGGTGTGAACGATGTTCAGTGCTGAAAGCAAGTGCAGGGGAAGGAGCTGAGGAGTAGAGAGTGGTTCCTGTGCTTTCAGAGCATGGCTGGCCAGCCAGGGGAACTCCAGCCACATCTTCAGAAATACCAGTATGTCTTGGACCTTTAGAGGTAAGTAGATCTGGGCTGTTGAAGGGGCATCTTCCTCCTTCATCTTTTATCTCCATTGAAATTGCTTGTGATTTTGGTGTATTTTTAAGCTGGTGACTGTAACATTCTTTTTCACAGTGATTCATTAAAGTTTCAGGACCTTATTGCACATCCTTTCCTCGTAGGTCAGTGTCAGGGCAAGTGTGTTGCAGAGATCTCCTTGCTACATGGATTATTTATGTGGGAATGCATAGGACCTGTGTGGGCATTTAACAGCTGCTGGTTGTCAAATCAGTGTGTAGGAGGGTTGTCCTGGGTGGCGCTGATCAGGGAGCCTTGGCAGCAGCCTGAGCTTGGGGTCCTCTTCCTGGATGGGGGGTATGGAAGGAATGGTGACAGCAGAAACCACTGAGCCTTCGTGGTCCCCAATGCTTGGGTGTAGCGTGATGTCTTGAGCATGTGGGTGCTCTTTTGTGACTGCAGTGAGCTTGGAGTGCTTGTGGGACCATTCCTACAGCCTGGCTGAGTGGCACTGATGTGCTCCTTGGCAGCCACAGTGTGTGCCTGCTCTGTCTGCAGGTGATGGCCAGGTCTCCTCCCTGATTGTTGTGTCCCTCATGGTTGGGTGTTCCTGACCTCAGAGAAGAGCAGTCTCTCCAGGGTCATTACTGTCAGTCTCTCATCTGTTACTGTGCTTTGTTAGCTTGGACCAGCCTGGCTTTTCATGCATGTGGCTGCTGCTTCCTGTTCAAGAGATGGGCTCTAAAAGCCTAGTTATATTTTATTTATTTAATTTACTTTAGAGCTAAGTTCAGCTAAGCAAGTTTGCGCTTTTCTAGGTTCTAGTGATTGACATTGTGTTTGAACACCACGTTCAAAGCTAATATTTCTTGCAGATGCTGAGATAAGTATCTGTAAATCTTTGCATTTACCATTATCCCCAATTTTCTTGTGCAGTGCCTGCTGTCACCGCATAAGGGTATTTATCCTGCACATAATCTGATTGGAAAATAACGCTTTGAAACAGAAAGGAAAATACACATTTCAGGTGGTGTTAGAAATGTCAGTTGTGGATGCTTAAACAGTCCTGATTGTCTGCAGGCTTTGGGGCATTTGGGTTTTTAGCCCCCTATTGTTACATCTAAAGCTGCTTATTGGAGTCCGAATAGGTTAGAAAGGCACCTTGTTCTCGAGACCCTCACAAGTCTGCCTTTCCCCCACTGTGGAGGATGGCTTCTCACAGCCCAGCCAGTCAAGCCTGAACCCTTGGCTTAGACAGCGTGAGGCCGAACAAAGAGCTGCAGCTTTCAGATGGAGCAGAATAAAAAGCTATTATTTCATAATAATACTCTACTCTTTCCTTCCAAGGATTTCCTAAGGTCTTTACAAATATTAAGGCCTGGGCAGTCACCCCCATGACTGAGAGCTGGAGAAGTGGCTGTGTGTGGGCATCTCAAGAGCTGGACATGAGGCATAATCTCTGCCCTGGGGTGGATTCAAGCCTCAAGTTTCCTGAGCAGTTCATACCTGTAAGAGGTCAGTGTGTGGGACCATGAGGATGTTTGGGGCCAGGACAGCCTCCTAATTTGCTTTGTTCTGTACCAATTTCTTAGCCTTGTTCCAGCTCCTTGA
Source organism: Camarhynchus parvulus (assembly GCF_901933205.1). Classification (NCBI taxonomy): domain Eukaryota; kingdom Metazoa; phylum Chordata; class Aves; order Passeriformes; family Thraupidae; genus Camarhynchus; species Camarhynchus parvulus. The sequence goes on from NC_044578.1 coordinate 9,462,163, forward strand.
CCCTTGCCAGTCCTTGTTGGGTCTTACATGAGGCTGGTGACTGTGGGATCAAGGATGCTCTCTGCACAGAGCAGATGGACTTCATGCCATCCCTCAAGCAGGGAAGATGGAAAGAATTCTGTGCTCATTTAGACGCCGCTGTAGGGGTGGTGTAAATCCAGCTGTTTCCTGCACTGGTTATATCCAGCCCTCTACCTCTGCCTCCATCACAGCATCAGGTGGGATTGAGGTATCTTTGTGCACAGGGACGTGCTTGCAGCCCCTTGTCCCTGTGATGGGAGGAGAGATAGGTGTAGGGTGTCTTCCCTGTAATATCAGGCCTGTCATTGAGCAGACCAGACCCTTCCTGAAATTAAAGATGGGAGCTTCTCTTACTGGTGAGGCTGAGAATCTTTGCTCTTTCATCCATCTTCTCCTGCCTTTGTGGTCCTCTGGGGCACTAACAGCTCTTTTAGTTCGTGAGTTTTTCTTCTCCCACCTCTTCTTCAATTGCACCTTAAAATTGGCTCCTCTAGGAATGTTGTGGACTCTCAGCTTGGCATGTGGCACTTCTGCCCAGCCTGGGGCCAGCTTGTCTGGCTGTGAGCCGCAGTGGGTGAGCAGCGCTGAGAACCTCCTGTTCCCATGGATGTGGGTACTTCTGTGGAGGGAGCACATGGCACTGCCCTCTTTGTCCTCACATCATTCCTCAAAGACCTCCCTCTGGCCAGCATTACAGACGGGTGGATAGATCAGCTGCCATTTTCTCTTTCAAACAGTGACAATAAGTCTCTTTCCTTTGCAGGGACAATTAGTTTCTTTCCTTTGCGAGGTGTTTGGTTGGAATGGGCTGACCCCTCTTCATGGAAGGAGGGCCTTTGTCCCTTGTGTCCCTGGGAGAAGCCACAGCATGGACCGTTTAGGGTTTTTCCTTTTAACACAGTGACGGCAGCTTTGTTTTCTACGTTTAGTTTGCATCTAAGACCAGGACATGGCTCACGCTGTGTCCCTGATCCAGTGTTTAAAGCTTTGCTGTGATATAAGTTTGGCCTGGGCCCTGCAGGGTTTAGCTTAATTTTTAAAGCTCTCAATGTGAATAATTCCTTGCTGAATGCAGATCGCAAGAGGGGATATTGATTTAAAGCTTTAAAGCTGGTGGTTATGGATTAAAAAAAAAAAAAGAGAGAGAGGAAAGAAAGAGATTTACTGTAGTCAGAGCTGGTTGCCTAAATGTCCCTTACAGACAGACTTTTGCTGAGCTAGGTGTGGGAATGGCAAGGAAACCTGGTGAATTTTAGCTTTAAATTGTTGGCTGCTGAGAACCAGCCCTGGGGTACACTTGGTAGCTGTTTGCTGTGCCAGGGGAGCATTTGCTGCTGTCTGGATACAGACATGCTGTGGAGCTGCAGCAGCTAACCTGGACCCTTCCCTAGGGTAGGGGATCAGGGGGAGGATGTGTTGGGTTGGGCTGATGCTGCTGTGCAGCCACACATGGGGTGTAACCGGGGTGGCAGGTGGGGAGCACTCAGCAGAGCAGGGCTGTGGCAGCTCGGAAAGAACATTGTGGGAAAGGAAGCTTTGGTGGGGAAGATGCAGTGGAAAATAAAGAGAATTAAAAGCAGGCTGTATGTCCAGTTAGCAGACAGGGCTCTGAGGTCACTAATGCTGGTTATTTGGATTTCAAAGAGGATCCTATTAGCTTCTGTGGCGGAGAACCATTAATCAGTGGGGCGGGAGCTTGGGCTGGCTGGAGAAATCAGTTTTCAGTGTCCTTGGTGTCCTGCCGGGCTGGCACTGCAGAGCATCCTGCACAATGGTGGGTTTGTCTGGGATGAGGCACTGCTAGCCAGAGGCACTCTGTGGGATGGGGAACGCTAGGCCCCTCTGCCTGGGATCAGTGCAGGGATATATGGGTGTTGTCACCATGCAGACCCCATTGCAAAATCCCATCTCGATGCTGCTGTCCCAGGAAACATTGCTGAGCTGCTGTAAATGGAGTTACATACCTTTGGCAAGCATCCAGCTAAGTTTGCTAAATGGGACTTGGGGGAAAAACAGTGTTTCCAGGTGTGACTGTTTGTGATCCTTTGGAAATATAATCTCTGGCCTGCCTTTTTGTTCCAATTGAGAACATGTGCCCAGGAGCCATTTCCAAAGGAGCTTTAAGCACAGGACTCAAAGTAACATTGGAAGTTTGAGTTGGACTTGCACAGCAGCCTTGCTCTCCAAGCCTGGTGCTTTAAAAACCTCTTACTATTTGAGGAGTCATTTGCTGTAGAAAGATTTCATAAATAATGCAGAAGGAGACCAGAGATGGTGTCAGAGAAGGGTTGCTTAGAAAAATTCAAGATGAGGATGTGGTGGTAGAACCTGGAACAAAACTTTTTGTTCAGTTTTTTTTCCTACTTTTTGGTAGTTTTTTCCCCAAGAAAAGTGTCTGAAACCTCCTTGCTTGAAATATTTAATTTTTTGCCAAAATTTGTTTAGCTGGGATTTGATCTAACACTTCATTATTATTTAAATCCTCCAGATGTCATCAGAGGAAGATATTTATCAACAATTACTAGACCTAACATCCATAAACCTCAATAATTTTTTCTACTACATTTAGGTTTAAACTCCCAGTCTGATCCATTGAGACTGTGTAGGGACTGATAAGCAGAGCTCTAAAAAAAAAAGGACAATAAAAATGGTTTTGTGTAGAAATTATGGCCATTGCTTTGAGAAACTTGATTAAGATCACCGAGTCTCTGGCTGGACTGAGTATACTTAAAATCCCTAATTGTCTGGCTTTTTGTCTGCAGAATGAATTTATAAGAAAAAGGAGAACCCAAGCCTACTACTTTAGCATGCCTGGAGTTCATGAGTAGAGCTGGGTTTCAGAGACTCCTGCCTTGTTTTGGCTAAGTCCTTAAAATGGAGATGTGGAGATTAGCGTGGTGGGCCCGGGGTCATCTCTTTGCAGAATGCGCAGTCCCAGACACACAAGATCTTTTTTCTTCAGACGTCCCTTCTGGTTGTGATGTTTGAGCCTTTGCTTTGCTCCCTGGCTAAGAGCAGCGTTAATCATAGGACTGGAATTTGTGACTTAACCAAAGAGGCGTTTTAATGCTTTTCCTGTCATTGATCAGTGGCTGCAAGCCACTGTCTCGGTAGCGTGTCCACATTGACCTCTGTGTTGGTGCTTGATGGGTTCCCGTCCTTCTGGGTGCCTCCCAGCCCAGGAATGCCTTCCAGTATGCCTGCCTTTCTCCTTTGGAAAGGATGCTCTGAACTTGGACCCCTTAGAGACAAGAAAAGAGGCTTTTTGTGCACGCTGCAAAGGGCTCTTGTGTCTGCAGCAGGGCACGACAGAGACCTTCCTTCTGAATCTGTACTTGGAGAACAAAAAAAAGCCCTTGCATCAGAACTTGCTATTTATATTTCTAGCTCTGAGACTCCTCAGCTGCATTATTAATGAAGCGTTTACCAATTAAGATAGATGAGTCTGCTCTTGAGGGTGTTTGTTAAGGTAAGGAACCTTATTAGCATATCTGATAGATACCGTGCCAGGTGCTGATTAAAACCTTGTTGACTCCCCGGGGGCAGAAGTCTTGAGGAAATAAGGTGGAGAAAGTTGTCCTCTTTCCTGGCTTTGGCCGTGCAGGGAGCAGGAAGAGAAATTCAGCATCCCTCCCCAAAGGCAGAGCCCTGAGCCTGTGAGCAGCTTGAAATGGGCATGGGGAGGAAATTAATCAGCCTGGATCAGAAATTCCAATAGCTGGAGTGATGCAAGTGTGATTAATGCCTCCTGAATGTGAGAGGTGGCAAGATGCTAGTTTTGCTACTCGTGCAAGGCCAGCAGCCTGTCAGGCGAGGAATTAGTTTCCAGTGTTGACCCTATGGGTTTGCAGAGGTCTGGAATCGATGCTTGCCTATGTAACAGTGTTTCAGCAGCTCGCTAAATTAGGTTTGCGGGCAAAATGATGCTGTGAGGTACAGTCAACCCACATATGAAACCAATTTCCCTTTGAAGCAGCACTAAAGAGGGCGACCAGAAGAGAAACGAGATCATCTTTAGGTCTCTCGTGACCTACAAGAGTTGAGAAGTGTGTATTCACTTTCCATATTTATTATAATATGGCAAAGGAACTGTATTGTAGGCTTTAATGATCCGCATGTGAAGAGCGTCTTAAAATAGACTTCAGATCTCCTTGGAACATACATATGTGTTTATAATTTTCCAGCTATAAAAATATATATTTACTGAATACATGTACTTTGTTTCTCCATCTGCTAAATATAGTCACGTATGAAAGTTATATAGAAAATGTAATTTTCCCCTGAATTATCCTGCTGTCAGTCTGCTTCAATTTCAGCGTCGGCAGAGGCGAGGCGGGAGTGGAGATGGGCACTGCTGTGCTGCCAAGCAGGTGTCTGGGAGCAGTTTGCCTCAGGATGGGGATTGCTGGAGGTGGGGTTGGTGGTGCCAGCTATTATGAAGCTTTGTCCAGCAGTTCATGAGATAAGATCCTGTTTTCTGATTGGCTTGTATCCGTGCTTGGAATTTTCACGCTGGATGTTGACCTCAAATGGTTTGATTTTAAGGGAGGGGGGGGAAAAATAAATTATAAAATGGTCCTACCATTTTGGAGAGTAAGATGTTGTGTTCACCCTGTTTCAGAAGTCCAGAGGGCATTTCTCAGAGTTTGCTGTGAGACTCAGTGCAGGGGGAATGGGGAAGAGGTGCCTATTTTGCAAGATGTCTTTGCTGTCCCTCTGCAGACGTGGTCAAATCCAAGAAAAGTTGGAATATGCAAATTCCAACTCTGTTCTCAGCAGAGACTTTTTTGATTCTGGCAGCTGGTAATTACCCAAGTGCCTTCACAATGGGCAAAGCTCCTTCCCACATGGCTCCCCAGGGAGGCAGGTCTGGATGCTGGCCATTCCCAGCCAGTGGCTCCTGTCACTGGAGTGTCTTGTCCTCTAACAGCTGCTTTGGGGAGCAGACATGAAGTAGGGAGTGTGTCCCTAACCACAGCAGGGCAGTCAGGTGGCGCTGGGCCTGGCAGAGGACATTGGAATATGGGGCTGTTCTAGGCAAAGGTAGAAAATGGCACAGTGTCTGGAGGAGAGAGACTTCCCAGGGTCAGGGGGAAGCATGGGATGGGACTGTGCAAGAAGTCAGGTCAGTTTGTCTCTGATATTTCCCAGTTGTACAGCTGGAGTCACAGCCCTTCACCGGGTGCTGCATCTCCTGTGCATGGTCCTTGCAGAGGGCTGCAGAAATGCTTGCGCCACGTTTGGGAGATCAGCAGATGGTTTCTCTAAAGAGAGCCTGAAATGTGACTGTTGCTAAAATCGGTTTTTACAAAAACCACAAGTTCTTCAAAAAAAGGATAATTTCTCTCACAAACTCCAGCTCAAATAGTCTTTAAAATAAATACACTTCTGTGGCGTCTGCAGTTGGGCCTGGCTGGAGAGCCTGGAGTCTGCCTTGTGAGAAGTGTCATGACTCTAGAGTTTGTTTTGGTTCATTTTTGGAACGTTCTGCTGTGAAGGAAGGAGCCAGGCAGTCATCAGAGCAGTTCCTGGGTAGGATCTGGAATGGGTGACTCCACCATTCCTGTTTCCAATCCTCTGAGCTTGGAGCAGGAATTTGAAGAGCCCTGAGAAATCAGTCACCAGCAATACATCTCCAGACAAGAGACTGCTGAGGAAGATGCTATCTCTTCGTGGTTTATTCCTGTCTGCTCTTTTGGGACCCCATCCTTGATGGGATTTGAGTGTTTCTGGCTGGTTTCTGTAGCAGAGCCAGAAGGTTAGCAGAGCTCCTGGACCTCCTGCTTCCTAACTTGCTGGTGTGCTATGATGGCAGCATGGCAAGTCATGCTGCTGTCTGCTGATGTGCTGAAGCTCCAAGAATGACCACAGGCCTCTGGCACACAAAGGGAGGTTTCAGCTTTGCACCCCTAAATGCCAAGGATTGACTTGCTTCTTGCATTTGAGCCGGTGTGTGTCCAGCTGGCAGGGTGGAGGTTTGTAGCCCTGGGGAGTGCAAAGGTAGCAATGTATTAACTTCAAACGTTGTTACTGGGTTTTTCTTTCAGAACCATGGTTTGGTCTCAGAGGAGCATCCCAGTAAAGGGCAGCCTGCCCATTCCTTTGGCCTGTCTTTCCCTGCCACGTGTGTGCTGCGGTGGGGTTGGATGCTTGTGGGAGTGGGTGGGTCCTGTGTATGAGACAAGTTTCTTTCCTCAAGGATGTGATTTACTGAGAGACAACAGGAAGGATAGTTAGTTGGGTAAAGCCTGAATGAAACGGGACCACACTGTGGTCTTCCAAGCTCTGCCTGTGGGGAGCTGGGTGGGTGGCATGTTTGCTGGTGTTTTCAGGGATTCCTTGTAAGCATTTGAGGAACATTTGCTCAAAACTCACAATCAGTTTCTTTCTTCTGTTGTACAAAAATGCTACCAATGAAAATAGACAAGCTCTCTGGGTCATTTCCAGATGCCCTTAGTAAGACAGAAGTGTTTATTTTTTATGGGCCAATTTTTGTAGTCTACCAGAATGTCTTGTACTGTTAATGCTGCATGGAGCAATAGCTCTGCAGTGTTTAATAAGAGCAATGTGCTCTCAGGGATATTCAGATTGGAGGTAGTTTCCTCACATGTACACACTCGATAGCGTGTGTTATGAAACATCTGGGCCCGGAATTGCACTAAAGAAATCAAATGGCCAAGTCAACCTGAAAGTCATACCAGGGCTCTACCTGGAGAATCACCACGTGCAGCCTTCTTCTCTGCTGCAAGGCCCTCGAGCAGATGGCCTGGCTTTTTTTTATCCTTTTCCTCCTCCTCCTCAGGATTTGCAAGTCAGGAGTAAAACTCAGCTTGAATTTTCTGTCAGCATAAGGAACTGTAAGTCCAAAAGGCTTTCTGGCTGCAGTTACACGGCTGCGTGGGAGGCGAAGAGCCCTTGGTTCTCCTGCCTCTGTGTCTGCCCTTCTCCTGCTGTGGTTCTTGGCTTTACCTCCAGGTCTGGACTGCCAGTGGTGCTGGAGTAGTGGGTGGCTGGTGTAGGAGGATGTTGGTGGCAGCAGCTCTGCCACAGCATCCTGGCTGCCTTGGTGCCTCCAGCCCTTAGGTTCCTGCATCTCAGAGGTGTGCAGCGTGATGCTGGTGACTCTGCCTTGTTTTGGGGCTTCTCATGCCTTCCAGCTGCTCTGTGACCTGAGTGTCTCCAAGCAGAGTGTTGGTAGGTGTCTGGGGGAGTGCAAAAAAGCTTACATAGATGCTGCCCCACAGGCCTCAGTGGGAGTGAGCTCTCTGGCCATTGCACATAGTCCTTCCAGGGCTTTTCCATCAGCTTCATGAGGAACGGGGTTGCTTTTCCTCAGAAGGAGCCTTATCTGCTTTTCCTGGGCTCTCTGTGCTTTTACTGTAGGAATGGAGAAGGATGGCACAGGCAGCAGCTGCAGGGCTGTGCAGCTCTGTTGGATGCCATGTCAGTCGTGGCACCACAGGCTGGGACATGGTCATTTGGCTGAATTTCCTTCTTTGGTTTCACCTTAAAACCTATCTTTCCCTTTGGGATGAATGTTTCAGGGAGTGATCTTCAAGGTTTAACCTTTCTGATAGGAAATCTGCTCAGCTCTGGCTTTCATCATGGCTGCTGTCCTTCAGAAATGTCCCTGGCATCTCCGTGTCCCTGTCGGGTGTGACTTGTTTATAAGATTTTGCTGCAGAGCTGGAGGAGGTCTGTATGTCTATCTTGCTGAAAGAGATGGCAGAAAAAGCAGGAATCGGGGAGCTGCGGTGCTTTTTCTGCTTTTGCTTCATGAAGGAAAGCAAGACCAAGAGCTTGGCTTTAAGGGTGTCTGCAGTTGCTATCTGCAGACTGGGAGAATGTCTCCCCCTTGGCTTGGAAAGGCGGTGGGCTGTGTTTTACATGAAGCCTGTTCAGTGTGGCTGGCATTGCACCATGTACAAGAGGGAAACCAGCTAGCTCTCATTTTAAACAAGGATGGGAGATGCAGTGGGAATCGGCCCTGGAGCAGACTGCTTGTTCTGGGCGTGGGCAGTTGCCTGTGAAGTGTGTCAGCGTGGGTGAGGGAGCCAGGAGGGACTGAGATGCTCGTGTCCAATGCTCTCAGAGGGTCCTTCCTCTGGTGCTGCATCAATAACTTGAATGACGTCTGAGTTACTTGCTGAAACCTGTTTACGGATGTTGTAAAGTCATGCTAAGCCCTTATCAGTGTGGCTTCCTGAAGGGACCAAGTTCCAAGGATCTGGGACCCTTCTCCCCTTCATATTCACCCTCTACATTCTCAGACTTTCTGCATGTGGGATGGGCTGTGTCTGCAAAGAGTTGGGCTCAAGCCTGAGCTATTCCAGTCAGTGCTGGTAGGTTGGGGGCCCCTGAGGGGTGTCTTATGCACTTGTACATGCTGTGTGTGCTTCTTGGGGGTGCTGAGAGGAGCAAATAGAAAATGATGGGCTGACCAGGAAAAACATTTCCCCAAGAATGCAACACCTGGTTTCCCCCACCTCCACAGCTGACATTCTAGAAACCAAGAGCCTTTCTCTGTTCTTGTAGATCCCAGCTGCACTCTCAGCTGTCAGCAGCAGGAGGAGATAAATCAGGGTCTTGCTGGGAGAAGCCCAGAACAGTACAATTTTGGTGAAATATTATGTAGGTGTCACGATGGACCATACAGCTCTGCTCAGCTGTGTGGCTGGGGGTGCAGTGGTGGAAGTGGGTCTCTTCTTGTCCATGCAGCTGATAGAGAGGAGTCCTGCTGACTCCTTCAACAATGCAGATTTTGGTGTAATGGCTGTGCTTGGGAGAGGTGGTTTTTTTTTGTACAGCTCGGGTGGTGTGCTGAACCTAAACTTAACAATGTGGACAAAAATCACATGGGTTTTGGTGAGTCCATGCTTTACCTTACAGTGTAGGTAAAAAGCCTTCAGTCAAGGGCTGTCTTCAAAATCTAATGGTTGATTAACACTCGAAGGAGAAGGTACTTGTGCTGAGATGGTGCTGGATCCCTTGTTCTGAACAAGCCTCACTGTTGTCTTTATCTTTTGTATGTCTGTCTGCAGAGCAAGAGTGATAATTAATGTACAGTGGCTATCCTGGGTTCTACCAAAGCCAATACTGGCTTTCCAAAGTCAGCTCAGAAGTACTGAAAGTGCAGTTTTAGGCAGGGCTGTGGGTCAGACCATTCTCCATTTGGCTCTTGATGCTTTGATTGTCAAGCATCACTTGAAGCTTTTCAGTCAGCATTAAAGTGAGAGCATCAGTCTAAACTGAGGCAGTCTTGGGCATCAGATGATTACATATTTCAAAAAATTACCTTAGCTTGGCCTTGGATGAGGTGAATGGTCAGCATCACTTTTATATACTTTTAATGCTGCTTTTAATTGTTAACTTCTTTCAAACAGTCTTTTTTCCTTCACAGAGCTTTTCTTCCACAGCAAATGCACCGGTCATTTCCTGAGGAACTGAACTTCAGCCTGCTCCTTAAAATACCCTTGTGAGTCCCAGAAAGGGCATTATCCCAGCTTTGCAGTCAGGGAAACCAAAGCCCAAGGAAAGTGAGAGCTTAATTTCAAGGACACCAGGTGGTTGTGATCCATGTTACAAACAATGGAGACCAGGGATATTTTCAGTGGGGTTGAGTCTGTGGCCCCTCCGAACCAGGTGGAAGATCACAGGATTTTGGAGAGCTGGAGCTCCTGTCTGCTTCAAGTCCTGCTTGCCAGGACAACACTCTTCTTGAAGAAGCAACGTTGGGGTTTGGTGGAAGGGTCTGAGTCTGGGAATGATGTGGGCTGGGTGGTTGATGCCACATCACCTCCCCAGGCGGTGCGGAGCAAGGGTGAGAAGGACTCTCAGAGCTTGCCAGCCAGCAGCACCAGGGACAGTTGGATGTTGTAGGAGTGGATGCAGGTTGTTTGAGAAGGCTGAGACCACACAGTGGCTGGTGGTTTCACGTGTGTCTCTGGAGCAGAGGGGAATGATGAGATACATCACTTGCATGCCTCTGCTCTGGCTTGATGTGGTCTCCCGAAGTGAATCAAAGCTTTTGCTTTGAAGGCAGAGGAGGGGGAAGGGACTGTCTTTGTTCTGCTTTTTGGAGAGCGCTGGAAATCCTTCAGACCAGAAGACTACACCCTTCATTACCCTCTGGGTTATTTGCCCCATATTGGAAGTATGACTCTGTCATGTGAAGTATTTGATTATTTATACAGTTAATGTTTAACAGAGTTGGAGTATTAGAATTAAACAGGGGACGAGCTTCCAACTTCACATGGTTAAGGGCTAATAAAACTTCTCTGATCCAGTGTTTTCCTTTCACCAGAGGGGATTTTTTTCATTAGCTTTGGAGTGTTAAAAAGACATCTCCTGTATTTGAGGCAGATTGATCTGTTGGCTCCAGACAAAGAGAATGTGCAAAGGTGTCAGCTTAACTATCCAGTCGACACAGATAGAGGAAGCCAAAAATTTCAAGGTGAGATTAATTGGTATCTTCAGTGGTGGTAGCTGGATCCAGCATCTGCTTTGGATACCGGGTGATATCTGTAGCCCACCCTGGATGTGGAGGAGCTGGGTGAACAGTGATGGGTGAAGAGTAGCAGGAGGCTGGAATGCCCCATGCTGGCTTTGTCGCTCGTGCCAGCCTCCACCACACTGTTTTATCTGTCTGGTTGCTGCAGGACAGCTTGGGGATGTCAACTGATGGCCCTTCAGTCATCACATCTCCCAGGGGTGTTGAACTGGAATGGCATTTCCCAAGCATTTGGCTTGAGGATTGCAGAGGTGTGACCAGGACAGTCCCATGACTGCTGTGGTCCAGGAGTCAGCAGGAGAAGAGAACAACAGTTGGGATTGGCTGCGATGGTCTGCGAGTCACGGAGTCTGCGATGGTCACAGGGGATTTGGTTTTCATTTCTTTTCTAGTTTAGTTCACTCAGACTTATGGGTCTGGGGGTGTCTCACCCTAGCACCCTTCATACCAATTGCCTGAATCCAGCAATGTCTCTTGGTGGCACAGAGCTCTCAAAGCTGTGGTTCTTACAGTAGTGTAGTTGGAGATTATAGGAAGCTAATGTGAGGTTTCACACCTTCCTTAAGGGGGAGGCTGAGGAATAAGGGCTTCAGGGCATCCTAGAGATCCCAAGATTGTGACTGCCCCAGGGGCATCCTCTGTGCTGTTGCTCTGCACTGATCACTTAAAAATCAAGTTGGTTTTTAGCAAGCCACCAGGAGTGAAGGCAACCATGACTGCAGACCTGCCACTTGTATTTTAGGTGTCCTGATTACCTGCTGTGAGTTTTCTTTCCTTTTTATCTCCCTTGTACTCCTGTCTGCACAAATGCTGGATATACTGTGAACATAATTTCCTTTGTGCTGGTGTAGTGATGCAGTTGATAACTTGTACTGGGCTGGAAACAGCCATTTTTAATTCCTCCCTTGTGACTGGAGAAACAAGGGGGGATGTATGAAAGCAAGGCTGTTGGAGCGGCTGTTGCATGGGTGGAAAATCCACAGATGATGTTTTGCCTTTGCAAATGTACATTGTGAGCATGAAGGGAACTCTGTTCCTCATCATCCTTCCAACCATTTCTCCTCACTGTAGATGACGTAGGAAACTGTACTGAAGAGTTTTGTTCTTCCAGTTCCACCCACGACCATCACCTGCTTGTTGACTGAATGGAGTGAGACTGAATGTCAGCTCTCCTGGGAAGTGTTGGTCTCTTCATCCATGCTGAGTTCATCTCTAGGTTTAATGGAGCAGTTTCTCTAAACAAGGAACTGAATTGATTGTCAAAGGTTGCACCTCCTCTGCAAGATGTCAAGGTCATGATCTGTGAGAGCAGCCTGTAGACAGATGCACTCATCATTCAGATGCATTTAGCTTTTATTTTAAAATGTCTATTTTTATTTCCATTTCACCTGCTAGGTCCAAAATTTGGTGCTTCCTCCCCTCAAATATGACTGAGCCCTCAACATAACACAGAAGTCTGTGGGGTTTCCATCCTGCACAGAGTAGAAACTGGTTCCTGGGGGAAACAGCAAATAGAAAGTGTAATCTAGCACAGAAGTATTTATTTTTTAAAGACAAGGGGCAGCCCCTGCCCCTCTGCTGCCTTGTGTGCTCCTGGTCTGTTTCAGACTTTAATAAATCTCTTGTTTATCTTGAGGAAGCGAATTAATAAGTAATGGCAGTTGCTCTTCAGAGAGAGAAGCTGCTGAGGGTTGGAATAATTTTAATTTGGCATGTGTGTTGTTGAAGGACTGTTTGCTGTTGAGGTGAGTGCATCAGTGTCAGAGGCTGTAAGGGCTGACCATTCCCTGTGCACACAAGTGATGGGTGTGAAGTTCTGCAAGTAGGTCTCTAAGCAAGGGCTCTGGGAGGATTAAATGGGTCTTACTGGGAACTTTGAGGCTCTCATCTCCTTTAGCTCTGGGTAAATTTGAAACCCAGCACAACTGGACAGACACATCTTCCCCGTGTATCACTGGGCAATCCTAGTGTTGCTCCTCCAGGCGAGCATCATCATTCAGTGTGTGGTGCCAGTCAGGCCTCAGCCCCCTGGAGATGCCAGAAACCCACAGCTGCTTCCTTCAGCCACCAACCTGAGGTGATTCTGAGTTTGGTTTGGAGGTGACCTCGCCCTAAGTGTAATGCGTACCCCTCCTGTGGGAGTGTGGGCATGATGGCGGAGTCTGGCTGTGCATCAGGCTGATGTTAACTTCTCTGAGCTCAACTCAGAAGCCATAAGCCATGACAAAAACAGTTGTATCTGCTTAAAATGTTACAAGCCTTGGAAAGCAAACTGAATTTAATTTCTGTACCTTGGTGGTTTCAGGATCATGCTTGCATCTTCTTGAAGTGCCTGTGTTAACCAGACTTCTCATGTGGCTCCACAGACTGGGGCTTTTCCAGTGCAAATGGTTTGATAGTGGTTGTTCAGTGGTGTGTGCTGCAGTTTGGCATCCTGGAGGAACTTTCAAGGGCCCAGCAGAGGTTGAGGTGGCACCTCCTGTAGGAGAAAATGGCCTGTGTGCTATCTCCTGTGTGTTCCTCACTTGCAAAACCTGAGTGTGAAGGTACTTAATGGTGTACACACAGTCGGTGCAGCAAACTGTGGGAGTTGCTAAGCAGCTGTGGAAGTGGGGTTAGCAACATCCAGCATCAGGGCAGTATGGAATCCACCTGCACAGATACATTTGCAGGTGTCATCTTAGTGAGGGCATCATCAGCCCTGACCACTCTCATTAGAGCAATTAATTTTGCAGTGAAGCACCATATTTAGTCAGTGGCAGTGGTTCCTGGAAAGCCCAAACATGAGAGTTTACCCAAAACCTTGCAGATATAACAGGTTGAGCCCTAGGAAGATGTCTGGGGGTAAGGCAGGGCTGGAGGTTTCCTTCCTGGAGAGACAGCAGTGGAGCATGGGCTCCTTGCATACTGCCCAGCCACCGTTCCTGAATTTGCTGCCAGACCCCTCTGTCTTGGTTTCCCAGACAGGGGAAGGGGGACTCTGCTCCTGCTCAGCCTGGAGCCGGGAAAATAGCGGGGTGCAGCTCCTCAGGTGCACTTTGCCATCTGACCAGAAGAGAGACCACTCCAAGCCAGGACATGTCTGTCACCCACAGTGTGGGACTTGCTCCTCCTTTTCTGGGCGTGCCTATGGACCTGCTTTCAAAGGTCAGGAAGATTTGCCCACCATGTTTCCCCATCTCTTAAGTGGGAGTACTGTGTAATACTTAGGTTATGTGATTATTAGGGCGACTCCTAAAACCCTTTGCTGAGATTGTGGGTAAAACCACCTTCTCTCAAATTACTGGCTTCCCTTTTCAAAGGGAAGAGAGGAGTCAGTTCCTAGTTGCTCATCTGGTTTTGCTTTTTACTTTATTTCTTTCCCATTATGCTGAGCTGACTGCATTTTTGGTTGCTTCCAGTTCCAAATTGTGATGAATGTGCTGATAACCCTTTGGTACATACCGTGTCTGCTACCAGGGAGCTGTGCCTGGCCTGTCCCATAGAGGATGGGGGCTAACCAGGAGCTTCAGGAGGCTGCAGAGGTGGAATTTCACCCACAGATAGTTATCTGAGATATTGCAACCCTTTCCCTCTCCTTTTCCCTTTCCCTCTTTGTAAGAGAACTTAATTACTGAAATAGATCTATGTTTAGAGGAGCTGCAGACCCTCCATCCACTGCCAAAGGGGCCTCATGTCACATAATGGAAGAAAACCACCACTAAATGTTTCACATCACGCTTTTCCCTTTTCTCTTCAATCCTTGTATTTAGCATTAACTTCACAATATAGGTTTCCTTTTGTTTTAATTGTGTTGAATTCTAGGGAGAAGGAAAGGATCGTTCCTTTGTTTTTCTTTCTACTGTAGCCCCAGCCATCCCGATGACAGATCTTGTCATTACATGGTGTCATTTTAGATGTTTGCACTGCATCAAAAGCAAACGGAGGAGCCTGCAGTCTAGGCTGTGGGTTGAATAACAATGTTTTTCCAGGGGAAGAAAAAAAAATCTGTGAAGTTTTTAATGAGAAACATGAGTTTCACGGAGGCAGCCTGTACACTGCTCCCAACCCAGCAAGAGCAATGGCTCCTATTTCCCTGGATATCAGCTTTTGTGGCCCTTTGTGTTTCTGAAGGCTGTGAAGCTGTGGAGTCATCTTGGACTTGAAAAGCAGGAGGGCTCATGTTTTCCTGTGCATGGTGGATCTTCCAGGACAGCTTTCCAGTTGCATGCTCCTTGCTAAAGCAGAGCTCGGTGATGTGTGGCTGGGAGATGCTGGGCACAATGTGTGTCCAGAAGGAGAAAGGGGCTTAAAATCACTGCACGGGAATCTGCTTTTCCTGAAATGCCTGCATGCTAAAGATGGTGAAAACTGCTGATGCAGGAGAGCAGAACATCTTTGTCAGGCATCTGTCTCCCAACCACATTCCTTTCAAGCAAGGAGGGCTGCTGGGGAAGTCTCTGCTCTTCAGGCCTCCCGCTGCCTTCCTGACTTCTCAGAAAGGTCATGTGAAGACTAATGTGATCAAAAGGGTTTTTAAAGTGTTATTTAAAGCGTGTTGACTGCTCTGCAGAGGGTTTTGGTCCTGCAGAATCGGGAAATTTGACTGCTTGTCAGCCATGACCCAGAACTTCGCTGTGGGGTCTCACCAGAGAGGACATACTGGCAACTGAGGGCTTTTATGTGGTTGCCTCGCTTGGGTTGGTCTTATCCCTCTTTGATTTTCCTTGCAGTGCATGAACACATTGCTTTGCTGTTGCCCTCTGAAGTGTGTTGAGGTTTGTGTGTAGTGGTGTTTGTACCAGGGAGCTGTTTGTGGGACGCGTGGAAATGGTTGTGCCCAGGAAATGGCAATGAGTCTGACTGCTCAGGCACGGCCTCTGGACTCCATGGAGCTGACTCTGAGTAGTGTTGGATGTGATGCATAATTTGGTAGAACCGGAGAATACCCAGAAAAGGCCCTGGGCCATGTGGAAGAGGCACAAAATATCCACCAGCAGGTTGAGTTGGGCTTGGAAACTACCACAGCACATGTAGATGTGGAGCTCTGCCAGGGCTCTCCACTGTCAGAATTGGTGCTTCTCAAATACCCTCAACACACTTTACTGGCATGATGGATAAAAGCTGTGCCACCCTCCTGATGTTACACCTTGTGATGCAAAGTCCTCCAGCCTCTTGCTGGATGGTTCCTCTCAATTTGCAATTTACGGATTGAAAGAAAGCTGGAAAAAACATTTATTTCCACACAAAATCAAGGTCTTTGCCTTTCCTTCACCTCACTTTTTGCTGGATGTTGAAATACAGCAGTCTTCCCAAACCTGATACCACCTCTCACTTCCTCTTCTGGGATGGCTCTGGTCAAGGCTCTCACCATGGGATGGTGACCAGCCCAGCCACTGGTGTGCCAGCAGGTATTTGGATAACTCCTTGTCCTGGAATTGAGGTCCTTTTCTTCAGAAATCTACTCACCGAGTTTCCAAAAATTATTCTGAAATAAAATGTCAACAGAGGAGGCTGATCTGGAATAGCAATTGCTGAATAATTTATTCTGCAATGAGCAGATAATTTCCCTATATGAAACAGCCCAAATAAGCTCCAGAATTTAAGCTTTATTGGTTTGAGGGCCAGAGAGGGGAGGAAATGGCCAAGATTTTGTGAAGTTACTGAAGTGAGCTGAGCTGTTTAAGTATAATAATATTTCTGCAATATAAAGTGTGTTTCTGTGGTCTCCTTAGTGAAATTATATATATATATATATATATATGTAAAAAGAAAAAAAAAGGTGGGTTTATTCTAAATAAGGGCTGTAAAAGTCAGCAGGAGAAGGGAGTCGTTCTGGTGCCTTCTGCTGGGGTCTGTGCTCAGCTCCTGAATGGGGAGTTGAGGGCGGAAATGGCAAAATGGTGTCACCTTAGAGCTTTTTCCACTTTGGGGAGGCAGTTTTAATGCAAAGCCATTTTCTGTGCTTAGAAGTGAGGTTCTCAGAAGGAAGTTAATTGACCTTTTCAACAAATTTGTTACTGAGACCATTACCAGAAATGCTGTTGAAATGCTTTGTAAACACAGTGTTCATTTAACAACACTGCCAGTGACTTAGAAAGTCAAACTTTATACTCTCTTAAAAATGAAAGAGCTATTCTTAGTGGGAAAAGTGTCTTTTTGGAGAAGAATTTGGAGCAGATTTTCGTATTGAATCTAGGCTGCCTCATTCCCTCGGAAGGCATCTGAGGGCCAGGAAAATCATAACTAATAACTTCCCTATAAATTGTAGAGCTGCTATTTTAAGGTCTGGTGTCTCAGGGAGGAGCAGGGTGGTGTTCTGCTTCCCTCCATTGCTGTGTGATGCCCTGGTTTGATTCTGGTCCTTGTCCTGCCCTATGCCAGACCAAAACATGGGAAGAAGACAAGTCAGGAGGTTCTCAGGCTTGGTTTTGCTTTTGTTTTTCAATATTGGTAAATTGAATTTGTGTTTTGATTTGAAGATGGCCCACTCCCGAGGCAGCTTTAAATGGTAAAATATGCATTGAATGCAATTTATCTTTGCATGTTTGGAGACAAAATCCAAAGCTGCTCCTCAGCCTCAGGCTAAGTCCTGGAAAAGCGGCCAGTTCAGGAGGAAGGTTGTGTCTCGGAAAAGCAGGTCAGCAGGGCGAGCAGATACCTCGAGAGAAAAGGATGTCCATGGCTCTGGATCTACTTCTTGCACAAGCAGAGGGCACTCAGGAAGGAGCCCTTAAGCCAGGAGCAACGGGTTAAGGGCTCTGGCATAGGAGACACTTTGCTTTAAGGGCTGGGATTATGTTTTTGAGGCGCTAAGAGCTCTGTGAATCACCACATAAAAAAGGCGATGAAGGGAAGAGCACTGCTCCCTTTGCTTTTGACTGTGATGAAGTTCAGTGATCCCATCATGGTGACGCTTGCATGAAGGGATAAGAGGCAGTTCCTAATTAGAACCCTTTCATGTGCTAGAAGCCAGCTTCTCAGCTGTTGGAAATCTGGGTGGCTTCATTGAAGTCAGGAGATGACCCCATCTGAGTCTCGTGTGTGAGTTTTGGCATCTCCCATCAGTTTCCTTGAGGCAGCCGAGGTGGTGACAGCATGGGGCTGGGTTTGCTTTGTGGCAGCTCCAACTGATGGCACGCATGAGCCCGGAAGCTGCGGCAAAAGTGAATTCCCTCCCTGTGGATATTTTCTTTCATGCTTGAAAACAACCCTGCATCTGTTGAGCAAACACCTGAGCTGTAACAAGGAACCGTGTTGCTCCTTGTTGGGTTACAGCCACTTGTAAGCACAGGGAGAGGAGGAGAGGGCTGGATGCTTTGGGGATGGTCACAGAAATGCGTCGCTTTTTCTCCCTTGACTGTAAGGATGCTGCATTCTCTGCTTCTGCTTAAAAATGTACTGCACATCTTCACCTTTCTCACATTTCCGATTTTTGTAAGAAAAGTCTTTATTTTCAAGATGCCTATAAGTTACACTGTAGCAGTAAAGAGCAGAAAGTTGGCAGCAGTTTGCCACTAGTTATTGCATGGACAGCACATGTTAACCAAGATGCAGTGAAGTCTCTTCAAGCCCTTTCTGTTGCTTCAGAACCATCATTTAGATTGGTTGGATCTGACCTGCTAGCAGAGGAATTCAGCTTGCAAGGCTACACCTTAGCAGAGGAAATCAGTCCAAGCTTTAAAACTGGTTGTATCTTTTCTTTTTTGCCCAAACTGTATGTCTTCAGAGCAAGGGTTGTACATCTGGGTAGATGAAAAACCCATTTGTGGGCAGGTGTTGGAAGATTGTGGAAGGTGATGCTGGAAAGGATGGTCTTGACTTTGGGGCTGGCAACAAAGACCCAAAAAACCTGGTTCTTAAGAATGATACGGGCAACAAAGTGCACTGCAGGCTGGGGAGAAAATGGAGAACATTTTGTAATATTTTTGGGTAAAATCACAGATTAGGACTGGTTGTCTGGAGCATGGCGTTGGGCCAGCCAAGCCCCTGAGCTGGGTAGGGGGAGGGGAAAAACCTCCATTTCAGGCTCCTAGATAAACAAACACCAGAAATCTCGTAAGGGTAATAATGGAAATCACTGAGAAATTGAGTTAATACAAGGGCATCTGTGTAAGTGAATGCTCGGGACAGGGAAACGGCTTTGTCCTTTAACTCTAGTAATGCTGGAGCAGATGGGAAGCGCGGTGTGCTTCACGCATTAGCTGGCTCGGATAAAGAGCAAGGCAGAGGCCAGTCCTCTTGGCTGATTAGAGGTTAACAGGGATAGAAACCAGCGGATTGACTCTTCATTTGCAGGAGGTGTTGTGGGATTAGAGCAGATGGCAGAGAGAGCGTCCCTCCAGCTTACTCAGCTGCTCAGAGGAGCTTACGGCTCCCTCCAGCACAAACAGCCCCATTCCATCTCCTCTGTTTACAGCTGCAGCTCTTTCTTCTTCCCTGGCCTACCTGGAGAGGTGGTAGAAGAGTATTTCTCCCAAACCTGTGGTAGTTGCTGCCTGAGGCCGTAGGTATGTGTGGGGACCCTTGCAGGCATGGTGCAACTCATCCATATCCCTTTGTTTTGGCTCCTCCTGCGGCAGCTCAGCTGCGGGCATGGCTCCTTCCTGGGGTGATATTAATGGTCTTTGTTAGCTCTGTGAAAGTGGAGGTACTTTTCCAGGATGATAATGACAGGGCAAGAACAGGAGCATGGTAGGGACAGGGAGGAGGGAGGAGGGCTGCAGGGGGAAATCTTTTAGCAGCAGAAGTGTGGCTCTGTGCTGCTGGGGCGGCATCCTCCTGGCCAGCCATCGCCTGCCTCCTTCATTCCTGCCGAAGTCTCTCTCAACAGCAGCACCTTTGCCTGTGGTCACAAAGCAGAATAGCTTTGGAGAGGAGGGAGGATGGAAACTCATAGCAGCTCTGCTCATTGACTCACTGGAAGCCTGGATTCCCTATTTTGCAAGGGAGAAATGGCAATTGATTCAGCCTTACCCTCTTTCTTTCTGTCTGCCAGTGCTCTGAAAAGGCACATTTTATCTGTGTGTGACAACACCTGCCTAGGGTGCCTCTCATTGAGCCGCTGAATCAAAAGAGCAACAAGAAAAGTGGGTTTAATTGCACACATCTTCAGCAGAGTCTTTCTTGCACTGGCAGCACAAAAGGCCAGCCCTGTGCTGGTTGAATGGAGCCCGGGAGGGCTGGGGCACACTGTACTCTCGTTACTATCGGAGGCAGATGATTCACTTTGCTGGAGCATTGTCATGTGCAAATGAGTTCATGAGCCCATCTCCTTTCCAACTGCAAGGTCAGGGACTGAGCAATTGTCAGCATCAGCCGGCTGGAGGAATTGATCTAGAAGCTGGAAAGCTTCGAGAGATTTTACTAACCTCCGCTTTCCACCGCCCAAGCACACCGACACCTTCCTCCCGTGGGTGTTGTCTACATTACAAATATTGACCGATTTTGAGTTCATGTTTAGAAAGCTGCTGTTTCGAGGCATGGAAATGTGACTGAGAATGGCTTATAAATAACACTCGGGTGCGGCAATTATTATTCATTGCTAGTTATGGCTTTCACACACTGGAAAAACAAATGGTTTTTCCACTAGGAGCTGGAGCTACAGTCCGTTTAATCACTAAAGAGCTTGGAATCACTTTAGTTTAAAATAACTTTCCGCTGTGGTTTGGAAATTTTAAAAAAACATATTTGGGTCACGTTAACCTAGTGTACACAACTTGCACTGAGAATTTCAGTTTACCTCATGTACATCTGCTGAGCCCCATAAATATCCGTCTATTCTTTTCCATTTGGTTTCACAGAGCTCCTGCCTGCCTGAAGACAGAGCTCCCCAAACACAGATTTGGACTGGGGTTAGTCTGGCTAGAGGTGGAGAATCCTGGGAGCTGAGCACGGAGTACAAGAGCAGTGAGCAGCCAAGCTGCTGTCAGCCACAGCCACCCCTCTCTGGCTGTGATGCAAGGGGATGTGGCTGGTGCCTTCAGGAAGCTGCGTGGATGGACTTTCCATCACGTGGCTCCTAACAGAGGTTGCCCAAAATATCAGCCTCAGGTACTAGGAGGTTACTTGAGGTTTTGACAGCTAGGTGTGGTTGTGAGCTCTTTACATGGTCCAGCTACATCCCACCAGCGGTCCATGCTCAGGGCATGGATGTGGTGCACGTTTTCCTCTACTGAGCCATTCCTTGCCCTGCTTCAGGATTATCACAAAGACAGAAAAGCCCGTGGAGAAGGCAGAAGCCATGAAGAAATGTTCCTCACGTTACCTGTGTATTACTGGGCACCATCCTCTCACACAGCAGTGCCGGTGCAGCATCCTCAGGGTTGGGTCCTGCAGGTGGCTGCAGCGCTGTGTTGCTTTCCACCCCTGCAGGACTGTGCCAACGCTCCGAGAAAGGCAGGCGACTGCCACGCCTGGGAAGGAAGAGCTCATTTTTTCCGAATGGCACAATTTAGCAAATGACAACTGTGACTTCAGTCTGGGCTGCAGTGTGAAATCTGAGGGATGGCTGTGAGCAGCAACTGCCAGAGGGAGCAGAGCTGAGCACTCGGGTTCCCAGCTAGTGTGGTAGGTGTGGAGGAGTCCTCCTCTCTCTTGCAAGTGTTGGTGCCACAGTTATCAGAAGGGAAGAGGCTATGCCTGGGTTGTGCTTGCTTTTGGGGTTTAAATTTCCATCTGGGCATCTGCCTGTCTCCAGACTCCAGGTATTTCAATATTACCAGCCTAAATGTTTGCTTTATCTTCAGTGATTTGCTGAAGGACACAAAGCAAAGCTGGCCTCATGGTAGGTTGGAGCTGCAGGACAGGCTAGTGGTTTCTCCTGATGGTTGGCATGAGGATAAAGGTGGGTTAAAGATGTCCTGTTGAAAGGCTTTCTGGTCTTGCAGAACTGGAAGAGTTTGCACAACTTCTTTTGGTCAAGTAGGTTTAGAAATCAAAGAATTCACCATCTTGGTTAAAGATACTTCTGTTGAGGTGTTAATGCTGTTGTCCCAATAGCAAAGTCTCCTGCACTGGGATCCCTGCTAGAGGCTTGATCCTTTGTAGCTGTTTGAGAGCCCAAGATTTTTTATTTTTTGTGGATCCATCCTTCTCCCAACCTACAGGGTTTATCAGCTCCGAAGAGGAGAGTGCTGCCCAGGTGACAAGTTCCACCAATGTGGAACTCACAAACTCCTGGAAAACAATTCGCGGATCTGTTTTAATTTAAATCAGGGGTGCAATGTCCTGTGGCAGTAAAACAAGGAAAGTTCTTCCTCCAGTTTTGTCCCCATTTGATGGATTGGATGGCTGGGATTAGAAGGAGATGAGCTCATCATGCCCTGTGTGCCCGTGAACATTCATGGCACCTTTCTATGCTTTTTCTGGGGCAGATATGAACACTCAGCTCCTTTTACAACCTCGATCAAAGAGACATCCACTGGGAAGCTTCTGGGGTAAAAGTAGGAGAGGGTGTTCTGGGGCAGGGAAAAGGTGAAGTTCTTGGGACAAAGCTAGACTCTGGAGGGGCATAATGAGTCTGTAGTTACAAAGATAGTATTTAATTATTTATTTTCCATGGTTTTCAAGCCTTGGCACTGTCACTTTGCTGGCAGCAAATCAAACACCAAGTTAGCTTATGTTAAGAACAGAAGATGAAGTCCTAGATAAGCACTGGGCTGTAGGAATGTCTTAAATTGAATGTACAGGGAGGACACAGAGGAGAGTATGTCTTTGCTCTCAGTGCTATCCAGACCCTATGTCAGTGATCAGCGCTGTGTTTCTCTCTATTGAAGTGCTGATAGCACAGCTCCTAGGATGCTTCTTTCTTCTAGGATGTAAGATGAACAGAGAGGAGGGTACAGTGACAGCTGTACTTTTCCAGGGCTACCTATAGCTTTTTGGTGATATCATCAGTGTTCTGTGTGGAGCAGGAGTGTGTGCTTTGATGGACAATGAAATAACCACACCAAAACCTACCTTTTAGCCACCACTCTTCTCTGGGACTGTGATACCCATCCCTGCTGAGCTCGTGTGCTCAGCAGCCGTGGTGCTGGGGTGCAGACTTGGCTGCAATGTGGTAGCTGCAGTCTGACCTCACATTAATGTAAATATTCACAAATAATGCCTCTGTTCCTGCCAGCTCATCTCTCTTCCACCCCCCCATGTTTAATTTCTAACTCAACTTTTGATAAATGTTTTGTAGAGTTCCTAGTTTATCCTACAGACCTGCTGTCACCACAGCTAAAATCTAAACCAACACTTGACTTGGGGCTCGAGTGCCAGATGAACTTGGCAGTCGTTGACATAATGGATGGTCCTGTTCGATGTGCAGACCAGATCTGAATTGTGAAGAGCAGCTCTTGGAGCAGATGGGAGAGCACAGCTTTTGGGATGCCTGAGAATATCCTGAGGAATATCTGGACAAATATTCTATCGTGAGAGGCTGGATCAGACCACAGTTGATATATTTTCAGATTTATACCTATCTGAAACAGATAATTTGGTTGAATGAGTTCCTCCAGACTTACACCAGTTAGCCCCAAGTGGGGTCTGGCCCACAGTTGTGTTAAAGTAAGAATTTCAAGGCAGTGTTTATGGCCAGTAATTTGTCCTAGAGTGTTTTATATGTGTGTGTGCAGGCATACATATGAGGATATACGTACATACTTGCTTAGGAACGCGGTTTCCAGTCCCTTTAAGTTGTTCAAAAAGTAAACTAGGGAGAAACTGGCAGTGAGTCGGAGCCGCCTGCCAAGCATTGCAAACCAGAGAAGTGGTAAAACATAAACACTTTGGAGTTTATCCTTTGGATTTATATAGTTTGGCTGCCAGGGGAAGGGCTTGTGAGGAGGGGGAGGCTCAACAGCCCCTGGCCGTGCTGCTCCCGCGGCGCCGAGCCCAGCACCTCCACAGCCACACTGCTCCTGCTCCAGCAGCCTGTGAGCAGGGAGGGAAGTGCAGGGCTGTGCATCTCTCCCCTCCTGCTCTGCTGGCCACATGGGGTGGCTTTTGGGTGATGGCAGCAGAACAGGTCTGCTTTTCCCCCGCCCCAGCACTAAAGTAAAAGCAGACCTCCTTGACGCTTAATCAGATTTGAATGTGGTTTTTGGCGTGGCTTTAAAGAGACTGGCAGTGAATAGCTGGTTTTGATGCCATTTATTAAAAACCTCTGGTAGAATTTGTCTCCGAAAGCCTTTGTAAGAGCTGGCAAACGCACAAGGGTTTGATGCAGTTAATGTATTTTAATCTTCACCCCCCCACCCCTTCTCCTTTTCTGTCGCTAATTGTAGGGCTCTCAGCTGTCTGCTGCCTTCTCTGAGGAGATGGCAGGCTCTGCAGGGACCTGTACATACACAGGCTTAATAAGGTTGCAGTGGCATGGAGAAAAGTGAGCATCCTCCTCAGGGAGGATGGCTGGGATGGGCACTGTGAGGTGCCAGGTCCCACGCCATGTTCTGACAGGGGGACACCGGATTGCCCTGACTGTGTTAATTAACCTCCTGGTGCAGCTTCACTCTCTTGGAGGAACAAGGCAGATGAGTGTAAGGAACAAAGATATCTCTTTTCCAGGTGGCTGAGCAAGTGCAGAGTGTTGGTGTTGAACCCATTCAGCAGCTGGATTGTGAGAAGGACTCCCTGAGGCTCCCATTCAAAGTGAGGTTGATAGGCATCCATCAGTCAGTCTTACCTCACTGACTTAGTCCCTCACTTGCTTGGTACATCCACGTTTCTTTTGACCCATGGGACTTTCTGAGCGCATTTCATGTTCCTCACTTGTGTTTGGTACTTCTGGGGGCTTTTTTCCCCACTTTATGCCTGAAGGCACTGCGCCTCCTTTCTTCATGGTGGGAATTGTCAGGAGCACTGTAACATTGGTGTGAACGATTTGTGGAACTCCGGGAACGGTTTTCCCCCAGCTGTGGTTTGGACTGTGCATAGCTCCTGTCCCTACTCTTTGTTTCCACTGTGTGGAAGAGCTCAGAGCTGTGACCATGCCCTGGAGCACTCTACCTGGTTGAGAGACCAAAGCTGGAATTGCTTTGCATTTAGTTTGTGGATTTTTTTTGTCCGCCTCATCAAAGAAAAGCAAACGTGGTCTTTTTCTACCAGCCCTCACTCATGTGAGTTGCAAATTCAGCGAGAGGGAGGCGTGGATGGAAATGACTCCCAGGAGGGAAACAGTCTGAGATACTTAAACAAATGGGAACCGAGCAGCTTTGCTCTTCCCCTGAGGGTTTGGCTGTTAAATAAACTCCCGATGAGTCTGGCTGTGTGTGTGTGTTGGTGCAGAAGTGTGTTTGTATACACGGGCTGGGTGTTGCTGGGTGTAAGCCACAGGGATGGGCTGTGCTGGGTGCTGCACTCCTTGCTATATGAGAGAGAAACACAAGCAGTCTTGGCTTTCCTTCCTGCCAGAGCTGGCCTGGGTGGTTGTGGTCAGAGGGAAGCTATCCTGACCTTTCCCTCTTCTTCTTTCCCTCTCCAGGGTTCCACCTCAGTGGAACAGTAACGGAGCCAGCGACTGCAACAGAACCAGAGATGACCTACAAGGTGGCCATCAGCTTCGACCGCTGCAAAATCACCTCCGTGACATGCGGCTGTGGGAACAAGGACATTTTTTACTGCGCTCACGTCGTGGCGCTTTCACTGTACAGGATCCGCAAGCCAGACCAGGTCAAACTCCGTCTTCCCATCTCAGAGACCCTTTTCCAGATGAACAGGGACCAGCTCCAGAAGTTTGTTCAGTATTTGATCACAGCACACCACACTGAGGTGCTGCCCACCGCCCAAAAGTTGGCTGATGAGATCCTGTCATCCAACTCTGAGATCAACCAAGTGCACGGTAAATTCCTCCCTCCTCACTATGTGACCCTGGCTCTGTGGTTGGGGCTGGGGTGGTGGTTTTGGTGCCCATGGTGATGTCCTTCATTTTACGTTTGTCTTTTGCTGCACAGAAAGAGCTGGTACTGTCACACTGATGTTAATGCATGGGTGTTGGGACCACATGGCTGGGGTGTCCCCAGCCTGCCCTCTCCTCTTCTTTATGTGTTTGTCTGTCAAACATGGGCTTCAACAGGCCAGAGAGGCAGAGCTGACAGGCTGGTGGTGCACAAGGCACAGCTCAGAGTAGAATGGAGAAGACAAGGACATGGTGCTGGGACCCTGTGGAGAGGGAGGTGCAGTGGGGATGTAGCTCCTCCAGCATGTGGGGGCACAGTGTCAGCCTGAGCCCTGCACTAAGTCAGATGTGGCTGAGCTGGTGGGAGATAAAGCTTTAATCTCCATGGGCGTTAATTTGCCCATGATAAATGAGCGCCGCTGTTCTTACCTACTGCACAAAGGCAGTGGAGATGTATCCTGGGGCTTTGTGTTTGGAAAGTGCTTTTGACTTCCTCCCCTGAAAATCTGGGGACAGTGCCCAGCCCAGCCCTGCTCCACTGGCCCAGGATGTGGCCCAGGCTCCTGGGGATCTCCCACGGTGTCTTTTCAAGGAGCCCAGGAGCTGAAGTTACCCAGGGTCTGCAACAATGAGCAGCTCCCCGCTGTGCCAGTCCCACCAGCTGTAGAGCAGAGATAATAAACACTTATCTGCCACGGAAGGGCGTTGCAGGGATTAACACGTGCCTGTTAAGTGTTCTGAAGATGAAAAGCCCCATATGCAGCCTAAAATACCATCTGAACTAGTTGAATCCACATGTAGAGAAGTAAGGCCAGAGGTTCACCGTCACCATGGGGGTGATGGCAGCTCTGATCTTAGATGTGTTCGTCTCTCTCTATCTGGTAGTTCCTGTTCCTACCTTGGCAGAGGCCTTTGTCTCCTCTGCTGGGCCACATGTGCTGCATGGGTGGTTGTACTCTAACTAACTGGCTTTTACGGGCGGGGGCCTTCAATTTTTGGCATTGTAAAAGAATGAGGAGCTGTGATGCTGCAAGGATCTGGTGAGGGCCATTCCCTCTCTGAACTGATCTACTGAAGCTGAGGCTGGGCAAGATCCCTTCTTGGCCATTGTTTGAGGCTGCTTTCTCCTAAGCAGATTGAAGTAAAGCTTTTAAGGTTCTGAATATTTATTGTTCTAGAGTCAGCAAAAGGCTGGTGGTTGGGAGTCTTACAAAGATACAGGTGTTGGCTCCAGTTCAATATCTGCTTCTTGTTTTTACAAGTGATTTAAAAAAAAAACAAAGCAAAAATTCTCACTCCCTTCAAACTTGGTGCCAATTTACGCACTCCAATGTGCGATTTCAAACCAACAGAGACGTGGTCACCCCGCAGAGGGTGGCACCTACCTGACACCCCTGTGGCTGCCCAGCTGGTCACAAGTGAGTAAACACCTGTGCAAGCAGGAGAGCAGCCTTGTCTCACCCTGGGAAAGATGCAGATCAGCCTTCATATGTTGACATGCTCCTAAGGTGATCTATAACTCGTAAATGTCGCTTCCTGTGGAAAGGATGGCTCCAAACCCCTCACATTCAAGTTCATGGTGATAGTGTCCAGGGCTTCGATTCTTGATCCCAGACAGTGTTGCAAGTTTTGCCCCCTTGGTCCTGCCAGAAACACAGCCACAGTGCAACCAACTACACTGCAGACCTGCTTGACCCCAGGGTGAGGAAGGGCTGCAACCATGGGAGTCTGTTTGTGGGAGAGGAATTCTGGGGTCTCCAGGTGTAGTGGATCCAAATTTGTCCACCATCTTGCCCTTCCCAGCTGTGGATCATGCATTTGTAGTGGGTCGCGGATCTGGGGATTTGTAGTTCTTCAAGCTGTGCTCTACATAGAGATTTATGTGCATTTCTTGACCCTTGGGGTCACACCCCAGCCTTGGGGTTGGGGCCAAGGTGTCTTTTGGCAGGCCAGCCTCTGCTACCCGAACAGAAACCCACTGTGTGCATTGGACACCTGAAGTTATTACATCCTGGAGCAAGAATGTTCTTTCTGGAAATCCTGCTTTTTTCCCTGCCCCTCCTTCTTTTGAGGGTAGGTCTGTTGAGCCTCGAATCAGCATCAGGTCTTCCTCACCTGCCTCTGGTCACTCAAGGGATTCCTCTTTCCTTGTTTATATGGCAAGCTTGTAGGATTGAGGATCAGTTTTTGCACCAGACTGGCTGGGGAATGCCCCTTGTGCAAGGGGCTTGTCTGATTTTGTAAAATAAGGCTGTCAGGGATGCTCCTTCTCCTCCTGCAGAGCCTGAATGGCAGAGAAAATTACCGGCCATTGTCTGGCGCGCTCAGCTCCGGGCACTGGAGCTTTGTTCCTTGCAGGAGTCTGTAGCCGCGGGCTGTGCACCGCGTGCCGATCTTCCCGGCTGCCTTCCTAGAAGGAAATGCAAACTATCCAGTAATGATGGAGGCTTGGAGCGCAGCCAAGGTGCCTGCGTGTTCCTGGAGGATTCAGGTCAAGCAGAGCCTAGGTGTGCCTGCAGCTCTGCTCCCCACTTGACCTCTGCCTGCTGAAGTGGGTCACGTTTCTGCTCCTGTGCCTCGGCTGCGAAGGGCAGCGTGTGCCAGCGAGAGCATCTCCCGTGTCTGGCACCTCCACGCTTGGCGTCTGGAGTGGCAGCTGGAGGGAGGGGACCAGGGTAGGTTTCAATGCGCCTCCCCAAGGGGACAAAGCCAGCAGTGTGGCTGCCTGGCACAGAGCAAGGCTGCAAGGGTTGCACTGTGCCAGCAAAAGTGACTCGTGGCTGCTTGGTCTCTCCTGGTGGGTGGAATGCTGGGGGCAGCAAGAAGCTGCAGCTGGAAAGCTTGGATCCAGCAGCTGGGACTCCATGGGAATGAGGATCATCTGGTGATGGACACCTTGGCACCCTGTTCCCTCCGCTCTTCTGAGAGCTTAAAGATGGCACAGTGCCTGTAGGCCCAGATTTGGGGCTTCGAGGTACCCTTCATGCATCACTGATGAATTCTCCTCCTTCCTTGTGTAAGGAGCAGGAGATTTTGGCAGACCCCATGTTTGCAGCTCTGTAACTCACCCAGCTTGAGCAGCATGCGGACATGGCAGAGGGTGCTGCTGCCCTCAGTCCAGGAGTTGTGGCTGGGGTGTGTCTGGCCCATGGAAGTGCCAGTGGATGCGGCTGTATCTGTGGTGCTCAGCTGGTGCCATCGAAGGGCTTGGGATGCTCTTCTAACCAGAAGTGAGAAAAGCCACAAAACCTCTGCTGTTGCAAGGTGCAGGGGCAGCTCCCTCTGAGGACAAGCCATGTGAATCACCAAGGGGCCTCCAGTGGTCTTGCAGGGTCTTAGGAGCTTCCGTGGAGGTGAGGACTTTTGGAAAACCCTTAAAGGTAATGGTCCCTCAGGCTCTGGCATGGGAAAAGCAGATCTCTTATGCAAGAGCTATAAGAAGCCTGCTGCCTCATCCATTCCCTTTTGTCTTACATGCATTCTTGACCACCTTAAGCTTTCCTTTAACTCCTGGGCTAACACTGTCCCACCTTGCTCCTTGTGCACAGCGAGTTGGCTGCCAGGTCAGTGTGCAGGAAGTCTCTGCCTGTCCTGTCACACCAAACCAAGGCTGATGTTTGAGGAGTCCTTGGGCACTCTTTGACTTTCAGGTCATCTCGAGACAGCGTCTGGAGGGCAGCACCAGTAAATCTATTTGAAATTCTGCCTTCCTGCAGGGGAGGAGGAGAAGGTCAGATCTCCAGGGCATTCATGTTCCTGTTTGCTGAACTGTGGTGGATTTAAGGGGAAAAACACACCTGAGTGCTGGAGAGAAAGGCAGCTCTTCCCCTTGTCTTGCAGAACTACTGGGGTTGCCAAATGACTCCAGAGCACGAGTGATTCTTGACAAGCAGCTTCCAAAGTTGGCTGCACCAGGTACTGGTACCAGCTAGACCACATTGCTCCTGTCCACCATGCTGGGAGCCAGTCTGGATTCCCTTCTCCCGCTGCTGTCAGGTGTATGTGAATCTTCAGGCCCTGGCAGCTCTCTCTGACTTGCCTCCACTTGAAAACAAACTGAGAGTCTTGGCAGAGCTGGATTCCTTGCTTTGCTGCTATTTTTAATCCCTTGTTAGAGTTCATTTCCTTTCTGGTGCCTGGTTATTTTCTCTTCAAGGTTTTCTGCCGTTTGCTTATTTGTCCACGTCCTCCCCACCCCCCGCCCTGAGCTGATCCTTCACATCTGTTTTCTCTCTGGACGCCGGAGAGGAGCCTGGAGGCATTCAGCAACACCACCATGTGCAGTCATGAGATGGCCCTTGTGAATGGCCACCACGACAGCCAGCCCTGCTCCAGGCACCACTGACCCCAGGGCTGGCACAGGCAGGCCCCAGAGCACTGCTGGGTGCTGGGCACAGTCGGGTGAAATGACCGTAAGGGAGATGCTGGAGCAAGAGGTGGCTTTTAGCATCACTTTATCAGCTCCAGGTATTGGTTAAAAATCATAATCATGCCTTTTTCTTTGTATCACCAATCCTGCTTCAAGTCAGATGTTCTGGAGCACTTTCCACACTACTCAGCTAATGTATCTCCCCTTCTTGGGTTCAGGAGCTTGGGTTTGGGATGTGACAATGCTTTGGTGTGACCCACAAGGTCCTACTGCCTCCTCAGCCCTGGAAACCTGCAGCTTCCCATTCCAGGAGCCCCTTTTGTTTTCTTCATGTTGGGCAGCTAATTTCTGAGCAAGGAGTTGAATTTTCCATGCCTGACTTCACTCTGTTTTCTAATTTGTAGGTTTTTCCAGTCCTTTTTCCTCAGTCATTGTATTTGCCAAGTCTCAGTGGCTGTCAAACAGTTAAACCCCCGAGCTCCCAGTGAGGGGGGAGCCCAGCTCGGGGTGTGATGGATTGCATTTTTATCTCAGTTTCTACAGCCAGTGTAAACGGGCTGGTGAAACACTCTTTCCACTCAAGATGTGCAATGGTGTTTCCTTAAATCTGAATCCGGCAGGACCAAGATCCAGCACATCTGAAACAGGGCTCTTTGGAGCACGAATGCTGCTATATGAGAAATGTGTTATGCAGGCGCCGGGCTGTTTTACATGCCGTTCCCAGCTCCTTTGGAGCTGAGACATGGAATCACTCATCAGCTGCGTCACGGCGTGCCGCTGCCGAAGCCCCCACGGTGTGAACGTTGGCAAGGGGAAGTGGACAAATCCCGCCATTAATATTTAAACCCAGCACAAATCCCGTTGTTTGCTCTTAAATGTTTATCCAGCTCCCCAGCGTAATTGGGCAGCCCGTTATCTGCCGGGTTGTGCTGCACGTGTGGGAATTTGCTATTACAGCCCTCTCTCTGAATCTTTTATAGGAGAGAAAAATACATTTACAAGCAAATTCGGGCTTTATTTGGAGGCGCGGGAGGCGCGTTGCTAATTTGGCTGCGGCCCGAACCCCAACGTGCGAAGTGCTCAATGTGTTGCGTGGGAGGAGGAGGTTTTATTTAGCTGCACGCTCCCTTCCTCGCCGCTCGGGCTTTCCGTTGCTAACGCTATGTGTGAGCAGCAGGCACGGCGGGGTAGCCCCGGGAACCCCCAAAGAACGCACCTACTTTTTACATTTTGTGACCTCCTCCTCCTTAATCTGTCACAGCGGCCATGGCCATGGTGAGGGATGAGAGATGAGCTGAGCTTTGGTGGGATGGGTCACCCCAGGTGACTGTGCCCTCCTGGTCCCTGCAGACAGACAGGTGACCCTGTAGAGGCAGTGGAGGCTGCTCTGCATGGCTGCAGCTGGGAGTGGCGGGCAGGATGGTGGGGAGGAGGATATTAAGAGTGCAAGCGTCTGGGATACCTAGCGATGGGGCCGGATAAGCGCTCATGGTAGACAGATTAGTCATCGGTTCCTGATAGGGGATAATCACTGGCTTGTCTGCTCTTTATCTGCGAGATAAGGATGAGGCTGGGGGAGGGAAGGAAAAGGCACAGAAAAGCTCAGAGGGCCAGCAAGGACTGTCCCTAGCTGTGATTGTCCCTTGTGGCATATGACAGAACTCTGAGCTGACTCTGGTGGTACACTAAGCAAGACTCACCCTTTGCTGGGGGCTCAGGATTTAACTACTTCTTCAGGGGAGTGGGATCAGGATCCAGGCATATGTGGCAAAAGTCCTCATGCTCGTCCAGGAACTGTGTTTTCCTTTCTGCTGCTTCAGCTCTCGTCCCAATTATGTGGTTGTGTCAACTATAAATTATTCTGCAGAGGGAGCAGCAGCATCCTGTCCCTTCAGCATGCCTAGAGCTTGCTGGAACTTCTCTCAGGCAGTGGCTGTTAGCAGAAATTAAAGTAATTTTGTAAAGGACATTAAATACAAATAACTGTATCTTAGCGGGTCAGGATTGTTCTCAGCCTGCTGGAGGAGCAGAACCCCTGAGGTTGATGTTGTCTTGCTAACAAGCCAGCAAGAGACACTTGCCCTGCTGAGCAGGCATCCTGGAGCACAATTTTCACGAATTGTATTTGAGCTCCTGGTTCAGCAACGCACAAGGCTGGGATGTGCGCAGCATCCCAGGCTCTCTCTGTAGGAAAGAGATGTGTGCTCACCAACCAGATCCCAGTTTTGGAAAAGACATCATGAAGATTTAATTGGGAATGCGTCAGCTACAGCATCCCATGGCTCTTCCTGTGCTGACCTTCTTCCTCTCTTGAGAGGGAGATAGGAGAAGCAGACCAAAGTGGAATGGAGCATCCTCCAGCTGCAGCAGTCCCTCCTTGGTACTGGTTTTCCCTAAGGAGTTTCTATAGAGCAGGACCCAAAAGCAGACAGCTGAAAATCCAACTTTCTGTTCCATTTTGTGCTCTTGGCTGCTCACTGGAGTTGTGCTACTGCCTGTCCTGTGAGCCCTGGAACCCATGGCCAGGACGTAGGGTAGTGCTTGGGCAGGAAAATGGGAATTGAAAGGGGCAAGGCAAGGGAAATGTGGTCCAACTTGTTTAAATCAATTGTAGGTTTTCTTTCTTTCTTTTGTTCTCTGGAAGATGAAATGCAGCCTGTGAACGCATGTGTGTGCCTGCCAAAGGCCCTGCTCTGGTCACAGTTTGCTCTTTGAAGGATTATTGATCCTTTGTTCTTTCCCATGGAGGGTCTCTCTCAGGCAGGTACATTGATGCCCAGGGACTTGTCCCCTGTCCTAAAGCAAGTGAGGGGCAGGACCAGGTGTTTAACCCAGGGCTCTGGAGCCCAAGTGCAGTAGTACCTTTGTTAGACTGTTCCAGACATAGGGAAGGGCTTGCAGGAATTGGAGCTTTACTGATGCTTTAACAAACCAGTGATGTGGAGCAGGAGCACGCTGGGCACTGCCTGGAGCTGCAGAGCACTGTGGGCTCTGCAGCTGTGCTGCCTGCACTCCTGGGGCTTGGGAGGAAGGCAGGTCCCTGGTCTTCCTCAGCCTCATTTCACATGGGGTGCAGAGGGTGAGGGGCCATGCAAGTGTTAGCCCTGTGGTCAGGATATCCCTCCTGATGGCTGCTGCCAGTACTGTGTTAGGACAACACATTGCTGCCACTTGGGCTCACTGCTGAGGAATCAAGTTGGTTTTCTGTCACCTGAGCTGATAAAGTAAAAGGTGGGTTCCTAATAAAACAGAGGTAGGTGCACTTCTTGCTAGTGGGACTGCTGACCCTGCTGCCATAAACATGGTTGTCTCTCTTCTCCTTCCCCATCCTCTCAGGCGCTCCTGACCCCACTGCTGGGGCGAGCATCGATGACGAGAACTGCTGGCACTTGGACGAGGAGCAGGTCCGAGAGCAGGTGAAGCTGTTCCTATCTCAGGGAGGGTACTACGGCTCGGGGAAGCAGCTCAACTCCATGTTTGCCAAGGTGAGGAGCCGGCTGCTCTCTCCCATCTCTGCTCAGCGTGTCACGTAGCTGGCACTCGCTGGCTGCCCTGGCAGGGTGCCCATCACAGCTGGGAATCTCTGCTCCAGTGCCTTCTCGCCCTGTCGCGGAGCAGGCAGTTGTAATCCAGGCTCTGGGTCAGGCCTGGATTGTCTCACCTGCTGTCCTGGCAGATCCCTTTCTCCCATGGGTGCTGTGATCCCTGTGCAAGGAAGGGCATTCCCCCATCTCCCCTTCAGCGCAGTGGGGAAAAAGCCAACCCTCCAGAGCCTACCCAAGACCGTGGGAGGGTGGAACCATAACCCACAAATCTCACCAACCCATGGGGCCTTTCTCTTTCTTTGCAGAAGGGCTTTGCTTTCATGTTCTTAATCTCAGTCTCCTTCACAGCCTGGCTGTGGCTGCTACTCAGCTGGACTCCAGTCAGCCTCATCACAGCCATTGCATGAGGGTTATAGTGTGTGATCGTCCATTATACATGCACACACACACACACATATATGTGTATGTATGTATTTACATACAGTCTGAGCCCTCAGGCTGAGGAAGCTGTGGGTTGCCAGCCAGGTGAATGTGTCTTAAACACCTTTGAGGCACCATGGTTTGTCTCACCCGAGACTTTCTCTGTCCTTTCCAGGTCCGGGAGATGCTGCGCATGAGGGACTCCAACGGGGCCAGGATGCTGACGTTGATAACAGAGCAGTTCATGGCCGATCCGCGGCTCTCCCTCTGGAGGCAGCAGGGGACAGGCATAACAGAGAAGTGCCGGCAGCTCTGGGATGAGCTGGGTAAGGGTCACTGCCTTGCAGAGAGGAGCAGAGTTACCTGGGCTGCTGGGCCAATAGGCATCATTACAGAGGCCCTGTGGGGCTCTTTTTTGGGAATGGAGACCCTGAGACATGCCAGGACCTTACTGTATCCCCTGCTGGGGAATCACTGTGAGACAGCTGGATCAGGCCCAAACCACACAGTGCAAAACCTTAAACTTGCCCTCTCCTGCAAAAGGATCAAGGATGACAGGTGTGCAGTGTGTTGCTGGTCCTGTGCTTCCAGCAGACTGGTGTTTGGTGAGCTGCCCCAAAGCCTTTGTGAGGGAGGACACAGGGCTGGTGAGCCCCAGGAGCTGGGTGTAGTCTGGATGTGGAAGTTCTGTTCCTGGGGGAACCTTGATCCAGAGAGGGAAAGGCGAGTTCTCAAGTCTCATCACATCTAACAGATTCTGCCTGCTGTGGTGCACGTTTCCAGGGTGAGGGGGGCAGGATGGGCAGCACAGAGCCTGGCTGTGAGGGAAATGCAGTTCTGGGTAATTCTAGCTAAGCACCTTAGACACCAGCTCAGCTGGCTGACACTGTAATATCATTAGAATAAAACATTTAGATGACGTGGGCTTGGGAGTAGGGTTGTGTGGTGAAGTTAACCCTGCAATTCTGGGCTCTCCTGGATATATGGGATCTGGGGCGAATAGTTTGACTTGAGCCATAGTTTGATGAGTAAGTTTGAGCTCCTCTGCAGCCTGCTGGTAGGAGATACTGTGCCAAGGGCAAGGGCGGATGGGCTGGCACCAAAGGGATATGGTAGAGCTGGAAGAAGGATTAGGTTGGTCTGGGATCTTGAACATCTGAAACTGCAGTTGGAAATCACAAACCCACCTACCAAGTGCCCAACAAATGCAAACAGAAATGAGGCTGGGAACCCTGGCCAAACTGTGCAGACGAGAGATCTGGGCAGGGGTGGGATGTCTTGTTTCTGTATGAAGTTTCCTGGATGGAAATAACCACACCAGCTCTGGAGAGCTCATCTGTGCTTGCTTGCCAAGAAGATATTTCCAGGATTTTGGGATGCTGCAGCTAGACAATTGGATATGCAAGGATCCTGGAGAGGTGGCCAAGTCCACCAAGCCAGAATTTCCACATTGAAGAAAGCAAGCACATTGGTGATATATGAATGGATGGGTGTGTGGGCAGGCCTGGACGCAGGAAGTAATTTGCTTAAAATTACAGATTATTTGGCCAGATTTCCAAGCTGCCATCCAAGCCGAGAGCCCTCCCTCCCTTCCTGCACAGGCGAGGGGAGGGTGGTTGCATTTCAGTCCTGGCTTAACTGTACAAGGACCAGGTTGGTGCACACAGGTTTGGTCGGCAGAGTGGGAGGAGGTGGCAGCACGTCCCCGTTGGCAGATGGCAAAGTGGCTGGGGAATGTCAGGGCCCTTCCAGTGCTGGATCAACACGACAGCAGGGGAAGTGTGGTGCCAGCCAACACACGTCAGAGCAGCTCGCCTGGCAGAGGCGCGTCACACGTGAGAGTCTGGGCATCTCCATGCTGAAGAGAAGCTCCTGTAGAGGACACGGTGATGTTCCAAGAAGCAACTCCAGAATGGGCATGGATTGTATTCAAAGCAGGGATTATTCCTTCATTTTACAGAAGCCTTTTGCATTTGGCCTTGTGCAGTGTTTACGGTAGGAGCAGAGCATATCTCTGAAGGAGGTGTGGAGGCACAGAGTGACCAAAGCTGCTCTGAGTCGGGGGTGTTCACCAGTAACAAACATCAGGAATGCAGAGCAGTGTCCTAAACCATCCCTGGGTGGGTAACAGTAGCCAGGGCAGGTGGGGCAGTGGAAGCACCACATCCCACTGCCTATTGGCTGTGGATGCCAAAGCTGCCAGTATTACCATTACTGCTGAAGGGAGGGATGAGGGGCCTGTTGCCAGCTGCCACGGGAAGCCCTAGCACAGACCACAATCCTCCACCACTTAGAAGCAAAAAAAAGGCCTTTTGGAAATTATTTTGGGCACGTGTTTAATAATTAATCATCGATTTTAGCAAAGACTGCATCACAGACTTGCGTGGGATTGGAAGAAGATCAGCCTTAAAGAAGATTGTGGATTTATGCTGTGGAAAATGTAAAGGATTTTGCAGGATTTCAGAGTTACAAAAAAAAAAAAAAGGGAAATGAAAATAAAAACGGGATAGTTTGCTTGTGCATGTGCTGCCAACTGAATCTCTATTGCCCCGTCTGCTGGGGAGCCAGAGGAAGGACCTGCTGGATGGAGAGCTCAGCAGCGTGGGAGTATTTGCCCTGGCGCATTAGTACTTACGATTAAAGCCTAATTACAAAAAATAGACGAAAAACCAGCTGAAGTGCAGCCTGACCTTAATCTGCCTGGAGACGGGTTTATTTATCTCGGCCACTTGTTTACAGTGGGGAATTTCAGCAGATTAAGCTGGGGAGCGACCCTGTGGGAAACGGGAGAATTTCTTTGATGGTTGGGAAACTTGGGCGCGGGATCGGAGCGCCTGTCTGCTCTGGGGCCTGCAGCCAGGACCACTGGGCTGGGAAGGCTCTGACCCCCCCCTGTCCCTGCACCCAGCCCTGTCATCAAAAAGCATTTTTGTTTAGAGGCTTAGCTTAATCGTGATCTGCCGCTTTGTTCCCCACTTAACCTCCTGCTATCAGAAAGTTCAGATGAAGGTTTCTGCAGCATGTGAAGAGACATGGAGTCTGACCTGGTGTGGCATTTCGGCTCAGGACAGGAGTCACTTGTGCTGTCAGCTGATGTCACTTGACCACAGGGCTCAGAAAACCACTCTGTTATATCTCCCAGATAATTATCATGACTGAGACAGATGCAAATCTCACTTCCCTCCTAGTTCCCACCTCCCCACCACATCGTTCTTTCTGCAGGAGAGCCCAGAGGCATAATGTTTTGGCATGCAAAGATGCCTCAGAGGGCTCTCAAAAATAGGCAGCAAAGTCATGAGGCTTCGGAGGAACGCATATTAGCAGAGCTGTGGGAGCCAAAAATCCAGCGGGTGCATCCCATTCCTGGGGGCGGTGAAGCTGGAGCACCAAGCCTTGTTACTGCCTGTCAGCCAAGATCTGTGCACCCTCAGAGGCGTGAGTTGAAACTGCCCGAGGCTGCTTCTGACACAAGCACCCCCAAAGTGGGTGAAGAGCAGTGACAACAGGCGGGAGCACTGGTGGGAAGGGAATGCCTGACACCCAGAGTCGAGTGCAGGTTTTATCTCGTGGCCACCCGAGGAGGTGGGAAGTTCTATCCCCTTCCTTAAGGAAGACTCATTTTCTGGAGCTGAGACCTGATTTTTATAAAGATGCCATGTCTGAGTATTCCCCATGGAGCCTGCACGAGCCTGTGAGTGAGTGACATAGACCTACTCTGGTAAGGATGGGCCCCCAAGGAGGTACCTCTTTTACACATTAATTAATTGCTGATGTTGCAGCTCAAAAATCTTAATCGCCCCTGTTCATCAGAAAAAAGTGAGGTGTTGGTGGGGTTTCCTGGGGGCAGAGATTGAGCTGAACTGGGCAAGGGCTGCTTTGGACATTTGCTGGTGCTCGTGCCTGCAATTGCTTTTCCTGTGCCCATTCCTGGATGTGATGCTGCTGCCACCATCTGCGTTGTGACGCGGTGACGTCTGTCCTGCTGAGCCAGGCAGCTCCGAGGAGCCAGACAGGCACAGCCTCCACGCCTTACTAATGATTTGAACCAGACATTTCCACAAGTTCCAGCTGGCAAAGGATTGGTCCGGGACCATGAACCCCAAAAGTACCACCAAAGCTCAGCTGTAATGCAGAGAAGCACCAGAGTGGAGCCAGGGCCAGGACATTGCTGCTCAGCCTGGGTTTGCCTCATGTTGTCTGGCAGAGGGACCAGCTGCTCTGGCTCCTGTTGGATCTGCAGCCTTGCTTGAGGCTGTTTGGCTCAATGGCAGGGCTGGGGAGCTGCTGCTCAAAACACAGCCAGCGAGGGAGGTGGTTGGGGCTTGTGGAGGAATCTCCTTGTGCAGTGGAGGCATGTTGGGTGATGTTGTGCCACTGGCTGTCATTTTGGGATGGGAACTTTGGCTCTGGGAGTGATGGAGAGGTGAGGGACAGCAGGGAGAAGGAAGGTGCTTCAGGGCTCTGCTGAGCCCATGGAGGTGAGGCAGGGAGGGTGTTTCTGCAGGAAGCCGAACTATCCCACGTGTGTGACAGGATTTGACATGGACAGAGAGAGGAGCAGCAGGAGCTGCTCAGCCTGAGGGGATCCCTGGGGATACCTTATATTGCAGCTGTGTCAGCCTACAGCCATCCCTCCCCACAGGGAAGCACAAGGGAGGGGGCATGCTACATCCTGGCAGCCATGCAGGGAAATTTGGGTAGAAATTGAGTTAGCTAAAGAAAAATTAACGGGTTTACACTTACTCAGGTTGCTGTAGCCCTTATCGGAGCAGTGAGTGACTCGGAACAGTCTGTAAGGCTCAGTTAGCAACACCAGCATCGGCCCTGTTTTATGAAAGGATGAGCTGGATCTTAATGATGACAGATGTCCTTGGTTCTCATTTTGTCTCTCACACAGCAGACAGCATCACCAGCATCATGTGAGGTCCCGTGGTTGACCCAGAGGGTGTCAGCCTGGGTGTCCTGCTGGCGAGCAGCTTGGCTTGTGAGATCCGAAGGACTTGCATCAGGGAGGGCTCTTGTCTGCAAGACATCAGGCCAAGCTCCAGGTTCCTCTGCTGGTTCCTCTGCAGGCTTGGGGCTAGTAGGGATTGAAAAAGAAAAAAAAAAAAAAGAAAGAAAGAAAATACACCAAATCTCCTTTTTAAATAGTTGAATGCAAATGGCCTGAAGAACAATAGCAGATGAAATAGCATTCAGAGCGGGTTTTAAAGCGCTTGGAACGTGGGTAGGATCAAAATCAGGTTAGTCTTTGGAGATGCAGACTCTGCAGCTTGCCAGGGTGTTTTTAAGCATGCTTTGATGTGTAGTTCAAACACTAGATTTGTCCTGGCAGACAGAAGCACTCACAAATTCATACACAGCCGCTCTCTCCTTCCCCCCTCCCCACTGTCCCCCATCTCATGAGATTATAATTTAGCTTCATTACGAGGGAGTTTTACTTTGTCCTGGTTTCGGCTGGGATAGAGTTAATTTCTTCCTTATTTAGAAGCTGTGTAAATCCCCCTCCTGGGTCTCTGCATTATGCTGAAATGAGTTTACAAACCTCGATGGAACCTTGCAGGCTCTCGGGGCATCCGGAGAGCTTTGCCCCGCACGCATGGTGGTGGCAGTTCCGTGATTTCTTGGCTTTGTTTAGGGGCCCTGTGGGTGTGTGTGGTGTTAAACCCACACTGCAAGCTGGAAGAGAAATCCTGCTGGCTCCGGCAGCTGCGCAAGTGGGGTGAGATGGACGTCTGTCCCCTGGAAGATGGCAATTATGGTAACGAGCTTCCCAACATCACTAACGCGCTTACGCAGAGCTCCGGTCACAGCCAAGGTGAGTCTGGGCAAGGAGTGGAAATCCAGCTGACAGCCACAGGGATTGGGTCCAGGTCAAAACTCACCCCAAAGCTGAGAGAACTCGCGTCAGCTGCTGGTTATGTTTCTGGGAGTCACAGGAATACAAAATATTTGTCTTCACAGCCTCTGGTTTTATATATAAATCTTTGCTTCTTTGCTACAGGGGAAGGTTGCCCGTGTTTTGAGTTTAGAGACTGTTTTAAAGCAGTTTGACTTTGGGGGAGTTTAGTGCAGGTTTGGGCATAGGGTCATACAGGAAAACAGTGCTGCTTGCAACAGAGCAGAGCTGAGCTCAAGTCCTGGCTGTAATGTGAGAGTGAGGAGCTGGAGATGGTGCAGAGCCCATTTCCCTGCCCTTAAGCCTCACTTAAAGGCTGTGATTCAGGTGGTGGGGAAGTCATTAGCCAGGAATGTTAACGCAGTTCAAGTGCAGAGCACAGACAGAGCGATGTAGTTAAGGGGTTGTTCCTTAGTGCTAAAATATTTTCTCAGCCGCTGACAAAGCATTTGATCCCTTTAAGTTTAAGCACTCTTTCTCCTTCCTTTTGCCTGAAGTAGACATTAATTGAAAGTTATCGCTCTTCGCATGCCTTTGTCTGCTGCACTGGAATTGCTCTTTGGTGTGTTATGTGTGGGCAAAGTGGGTGGAGGAGAGGGGGACAGCAGCCATGCCGCAGGGGAAACTTCATTCTTCAGGGTGGGGTTGGTCCTGCAGCAGCAGTTTGGGAGCGTGGCTGTCCTGCCAGCCACGCCAGCCATGGCCAGGACCACATGCCCAGCCTCCCTATGCTCTTCCTCAGGGAGCAGCTTAATTTAAACCTGGCCTTGCTCCATGTCCTGCATCCGTCCCAGGACTACCCCTCTGGTGTTCCCAGCTCTCCCA
Organism: Camarhynchus parvulus; assembly: GCF_901933205.1. NCBI lineage: Eukaryota > Metazoa > Chordata > Aves > Passeriformes > Thraupidae > Camarhynchus > Camarhynchus parvulus. Next base: position 9,502,615 of record NC_044578.1, read on the forward strand.
AGGATTTGCTCTGGCATTTGGGGAAGCTTGCTAGGGCTGAACAGGTCATTTTTTTAAGACCTGCAGGGAGTTCCCAAAGCACATGCCAGGGATGTCCCTTTCTCTTCTCCCTGTGCTCCTGCCTCTCCAAGAAGGGGACTGAAAGCAGCACGGATCCTGGAGGTGTCCTGGGGTTCATGTTTGTGCATATGCAAATACTGCTCCAGATTGTTGACAGCCTCTTTTATTACTGAAGAACAGCTGATTCTTGAAATCCTTCCTGGTGAAGTGAGCAGCCTTGGTTCTCAACATACAAACACCTGTTTAATTTCTCTCCACCTCAGGGTGCCTGCAGCATTCCGGCTAATTGCTTGTTGCCATCGTTTCCGGAGCATGTTTACCCAGCCTCCCTGGATCAGCTTTGAACAGTGCCTTTTGTTTTCCACCCTTGAATGCATTTAACTCGGCCCCTCTTGTGGGTTGCAGGACCTAACATGGAACGTTGCACCCCCTTTGGGGCTTCCCGTTTTGCAGCCTGCCAGCTGTGTTTGGCCTTCATGATCCAGTGTGGCTGGAGTGATAGTGGGATTGCTCCAGACAGGTTTTTTCCTCATATCAAACCACTTGTCTTGATCGGTCTGGATGGGGTGAAATGCTAATCCAGCATTTGGTAGTTTCAGAAATGCCCATGAAGTTACAGAGCAGCTCTGAAGAGGAGCAGATATCCAGTGCAGGGCAGCAGTGGGGTTTCAGATGATGCTGTCTCCTCCCTTCCAGCCCCCTCACACGGCCCACAGAGGTTGCTGGGGATGGTGGGTTCCCCCAGTCACTGAGAGGCACCTGAGACACACTCGTGTGGTTCCCTTTGTGGCTTCATGTGCTGCTGGTCTAAGAAGCTGCAGTTCAGTGAAGCTGAGACTGTGTTGGAGCAGAGGAGGAGAGCTCGTGGTGCTTGCAGGGCAGTAGTGCTGAGGAAGCCCAGTCCTGACCCAGGGGCAGCTGCCTGCATGTTCAGTGTCACAGAGGAGGGAGCACACTGCCAGGTTTCAAGGCATCAGCCTTGTGTGTGACAGTGGATTGTGGTCACAAAGCAAATGGGTGCGTGGTGCCTGCCTCTTTTCTCACCTCTCTGACCAAGTCAGCTATTCTAGCAAATGACTTAGCAGTGCTGCCTGAGGAGACATTAGTCAGCAGACTCATCCAAAGCCAGAGCCCATGTCCATCCCAGAAATTACTGGGGTGAGACCAGGTTTTGCTGTCATTGTAAAGGCAGGGCTGTGCCCAGGGAGGTCATGTCTGGGAGGAGGAGCAGGCTGCCCCTGCCCCAGCAGGGCACTGATGTTTTTCTCTTTGCAGACTCCCTGGCCAGGCCCAGACGAACAGTGTTCACGCGGGCCATCGAGGGCTGTGACCTGCACTGGCAGGACAGCCACCTGCAGCGCATCATCAGCAGCGACTTCTACGTGTCCCCCTCCTACCAGCGGGAGGGGGAGAGCCTCCTCTTCAACTCCCAGGGACAGCCACTGTGGCTGGGTGAGCATCCAGACCAGCAGCCCCTCTCATGGCCGGTGGGGGTTGGGTTTCTAGGGGAGAGGAGTCACCTGAGGCTGCCCTGGGTCCTTGCAAGTTCCTGCATCCTAGACTGAAATTGCTACCCTGGGCCTTAGCCTGAGGAGTGGGGGGAGCAGAAGAATTCAGTGCCTACCCACACCCCAGCCACAATCCTTAGAGCAATCTCCACATATTTACAGTCTGGCCTTCTCTCAGGCAGTTTGGACCAAGCTCATCATGTCCCCTTTCATCTTGCCAGTGTTTAGCTGTCCCCAGACCAGCCTCTCACTATTTCCAGTACAGGGGGTCTGGACACTTGAAGTCTCTTGAAAATTGACTGCAAAGCACAACTGTATCCTCCAGATTTTCTGTTTCCTGCTGTCCCCTTCTTTTCAGTCTTCCCTTAAAGGCAATTAGCAGTCAGTACAATTAAGCCTCATGGGAGCTTAAGGTGTCCTGGGCCAGGCAAGCCCAGAGGCCTCCTGTGTTGTAGACTTTTAGCCCAAGTACCTCAAGCCGCACAAATTCTCTCCTGCAAAGTCGTGACCCCAGGCAGATCTGTGGACCCTCGACTGTTCCTTGTCTGGGGTGAGAATGGGTGGCATGAAGGGCTTGTGGGGGAACCTGGTGTGGCTGTCAGCTCTAAGACAGACCCCAAAATGGGAGGTCTGTCCCACCCACCTCCAGGAAGGGGGATTACTTATCCCCTGCAGTCCAAGAGTTATGAACACAGAACAGGTCAAAGCCCAGTATATGAACACAGAACAGATCACAGCCCACCCATTGCACTGTTGTCCACTCCAGAAACTGGGGTCTGCCACCAGGAAAGAGAATATTTGCAGTTGTCTAGAGATGTAGTTTCTGGAGTAGCAGGCACTGAGTCGCTGTTAATGCCAGGAGATAGGAAGGGCTCATATGTAGGCTGTTGGTACACTTCAGCTGGAGCAGGAGAGGGTATTTCTACTCTGGGAAGAGTTCTGGGCAGCTGCAGGCAGGAGGTCCCCTTCCCACACAGCCACAGGCAGCAGTGGTAGGTTAGTGCATCCATGGACTCCATCTAGAAGGGATGTGGTGGCCACAGCTCCCCTCTCCTGAGCCTAATCTGAGTTCTGGTGAGCCCTTTTCCCCAGCTAGTTGGTGCATGTTATTTTTCTGATGTATTTGCCATGATGTTTGGATTTTGCGCTTTTGCTTTCTTGGCACCTCTTCAGGGACTCGGTGCTGGGAGAGGAGGGTGATTTGTCAGCAACTTCCAGTGATGAATTCAGTGAGAAGATGAATATTTCATCCATTTAGCAAATGAATAGAGGGAGCAACAAGAAGCTCTTTTACAGATGTGTTTGTTCTGGAATCTCTTCCTCATGTATTCCTTGTGGGTGACCTTTGGGATGTAGATACCCCATTTGTGGAGGTGGTTGTCTGCATTTCCAGAGCTTTCTGAACTCTCCCAGGAATAAAAATTATCCCTCTACGATAACTTCAGATCATCTGTGTTTGCCTGGGTTTTTTTCTCCCCTTGGTAGGACATTTTGAAAGAAAATGGGATTTTTGCTGCTTGTTATGCAGCATGTCATGTCATCTGCTCCTGCTAATTTCTCACTCAGTCATAATCCTCTCCACAGTTGCTTGTGATTTCAGGTGAGCAATAAGCAGCGGGAGCAGATGAATTCCTAAGCAACTGTGAGTCTTGGGAGGGGGTTTAGTGCAACTGTTCCTAATAATAAAACACCAGGTAGGAGAACTGCAGAAGAGACAGGATGTCTGCAGAGCTCACTCCATGGAGGTGTTAGGGAGCCAGTTCAAAGCATCACCCCAAGTCTGCCAGTGCCCCCAGCACAGTGGTGGATGCCCAGCCTCACCCTGTGCCCTGAGAGCAGTGAGAGAAATTGAGATAAGCCATGCGGATTTTAGGAGAAATGAACGGCAGGGCTGTAACAGCCTGCGTTGGAGCTGTGGTACTGCAGCAATGGTGTGTTGGAAATGCTGCCATTAGATAAGCTTTGTGGAGGTGGGGATTTAGGTACTGACGTGGCTGCTGTGGGTAGAAAGTGGCAGGAGTCCCGTTAGTATTCCTGGTAGGCATCCATTCCAGGAGCAGGGAGAAAGGGATGAGTTCAAGACAGGAAGCAGGAGTTTAGCTCAGGTGTGGGGAACATGAGTAGAAGGTGGCCCATGAGTCCTGTCTATGCCTGTGCTCCTGTGGTTCAGCCGTGCCCCTGTTCCTTGCCTTGCAGAACACGTCCCCACAGCCTGTGCTCGGGTGGATGCGCTGCGCTCCCACGGCTATCCCAGAGAGGCTCTCCGACTCACTGTTGCCATCATCAACACCCTGCGACTGCAGCAGCAAAGGCAGCTGGAAATATATAAGCATCAGAAGAAAGGTATGAGTAGGGCTATGTGACAAGTGTCTTGTGACGTCTGGCCCGGGTATCCTGGTTGGAAATATCTTTTCTGCTTTGATGAGGCAAACATCCAGCCTGTATGGGCAATGATGTTTTGAAGGAACTTAGGAATAAAACAAGGATATATCATCTTTGGAAGGAGGGTCAGTTGTCTCAGGAAGTATTTAAGGGGGTTGCTAGGGCATGTAGGAAAAAAAATTGAGATGTCAAAGCTCAGTTCGAACTTAATTTGGCAACTTTTGTAAAGGATAATAAAAAATGTTTTTACAAATATATTAATGGCAAAAGGAAGGGTAAGACCAACCTTTGTTCTCTACTGGATGCGGGAGGGAACTCAGTAACTGCAGATGAGGAGAAGGTGGAGGTCCTTAACACCTTCTTTGCCTTGGTCTTTAGTGGGAAGATGGCTTGTCCTCAGGACAGCTGTCCTCCTGGGCTGGTAGATGGTGTCAGGGAGCAGAATGGGCCCCCTGTTATCCAGGAGGAGGCAGTCAAGAGAACTGCTGTCCTGCTTGGATGTTCATAAATCCATAGGACCAGATGGGATCCATCCCAGGATGATGAGGGAGATGGCAGATGAGCTTGCAAAGCCACTCTCCATCATTTACCAACAGTCGTGTCTCGCTGGTGAGGTTCCAGATGGCTGGAAGGTGGCCAATGTGACACCCATTCACAAAAAGGGTAGGAAGGAGGATCCTGGTAATTACAGGCCAGTTAGCCTGACCTCAGTACCTGGCAAGGTAATGGAACAGTTTATATTGAGTGTAATCACACAGCACTTACAGCATGGCCAGGGTATCAGAGCCACCCGGCAGGGGTTTAGGAGGGGAAGGTCATGTTTGACCAACCTGGTCTCCTTTCATGACCAGGTGACCCACCTGGTGGATGCAGGAAAGGCTGTGGATGTTGTGTACCTGTACTTCAGCAAGGCCTTTGGCGCTGTCTCCCACAGCATTCTCTGGAAAAGCTGCAGCCCATGGCTGGGACAGGAGCACTCTGTGCTGGGTTAGGAACTGACACTAAGCTGGGAGTGTGTGTGTCCATCTGTTGGAAGGTAGGAGGGCTCTGCAGAGATAGCTGGAACAGTTTGATGGATGGGCAGAGTCCAATAAGATGAAGGTTAATAAGTCCAAGTGCCAAGTGCTGCATTTTGGCCACAATAACCCCCTGCAACACTATAGGCTGGGGACAGTGTGGCTGGACAGTGCCCAGGCAGAAAGGGACTGGGGGTACTGGTCAGCAGCTGACTGAACGTGAGCCAGCAGTGTGCCCAGGTGCCGAGGAGGCCATCCTGGCCTGTGTCAGGAACAGTGTGGCCAGCAGGAGCAGTTTTTTCCCCTGCACTCAGCACTGGTGAGGCCACACCTTGAGTGCTGTGTCCAGTTCTGGGCCCCTCAGTTTGGGAAGGACGTTGAGACACTTGAGAGCGTCCAGAGGAGACAAATGAGGCTAGAGAGGGGCTTGGAACACAAACCGTGTGAGGAATGGCTGAGAGAGCTGGGGGTGTTTAGCCTGGAGAAAAGGAGACTCAGGGGTGACCTTACCACTCTCTACAGCTCCCTGAAAGGTGGCTGTGCTCAGGTGGGGCTGGGCTCTTTCTCCAGGCAGCACTGACAGAACCAGAGAACACAGTCTCAAGCTACGTCAAGGGAAATATAGTTTGGGTATTAGGAAGAGTTTTTTATGAAAGGTGATAAAGTTCTGGAACGGCCTGCCTGAGGAGGTGATGGAGTCACCATCCCTGGATGTGTTTAGGGGAAGACAGGATGTGGCACTCAGTGCCATAGTTTAGTTGAGGTATTAGGGCATGGGTTAGACTCAATGATCTTGAAGGTCTCTTCCAGCCTAGTGATTCTGCAACAGAATTGTGCTGCCCCACTCAGAGTGGCAGAGATGGGCAGCACTGCAGGGAACTGCTTATGTTCTAGGGAGACAAACTGAGTTGCTTGAGCCAAGTTGAGTTGATATCCACATACTAAGGACACAGCTGCCCACATGCTGTCTTCAGGCTGCTGCAGTGGGGATGTTCTTGTTCCCACTCTTGCTGTGTCTGGTTGTCTGTAAGGGTTGCCCAGGCAAGTGCTGCCCGCATTAAAGAGGAGCTGCCTGAGTGCAGAGCAGCAGTAACTGGCTGTGTGTGCTACTTCCACCTTGCCTTTCCTGAGTCAATGTACCAGGAGACAAGCCCAGTGTTCCTCCTTTTGCAGTTGCAATTGGCAGGGAGCCGGGGTCAGTTACTGCAGTGCTGCTGAAGGTCAGTGACTCCTGGTCCTTGCCAGCTCAGCCAGCTTGAGATCACCAAAAGATGAAATTTTAAGACTCACTGGAAGTCTTGGTCATCTCAGGAGAGATTTCTGCTTGTGTTTCCAGAACATTCAGGCTACCATTGCAAATCAGTCCATGAGCTGCAGGTCTGGCATTATAGACCTTTTCTTTGGGACTCTGCAGACCCTCATGTCCTCTTGGAACAGAGAATGAGTCACTGCATCTTATGTGGCCTTAGGGACACCTTTTTTTGTGTCTGTGCCTGCTCCCTCAGTTGTCTGTGCAGAGTGGCTTCTTCCTGCCCTTGTGAACTACCATGGCAGAGTTGGCCCTAGAGGTTGCCGTGATGAAAGTTGTGGGATAAGAAAAGTCCTCTGATCTCAGAAGCCTCTCTGGGTGCAGAACTTGTCTTTAAATTCCTTACTTTTATTGTTCTATTTTATCTAGAACTGCTGCAGAGAGGAGCAACAACCATCACCAACCTAGAGGGCTGGGTAGGCCACCCTCTGAACCCCATCGGCTGCCTCTTTCTCACCCTGACTGAAGCTTGTAGATTAGAAGAGGAAAACTGCCTTGAAATTTCAGGTACCAAGTGTTCCTCCTGGATCCCTTCCTGGTGTCTCTGGCTGAGGTGGGTGCAGATCTGGGGCTCTGGACACCTGGACTCTGAGTCCCCCCTCTCCGCCTTGGCAGGAGCACCAGGGCAGAACTTCAGTGCAGACAGGGAAGGTAGTGAGTAGAGAGAAATAGAATTTTCTCAGCCCCAGGGTTTGCAGCCAGAGCAGAGCAGGTCCAAGGGAAGGCTCTGGTGTCAGTTCTCCACCCTGTTGCACATGTCTTGGGTCTCCTGCATCTCCTGGTGAGAGCAGGAAGGGAGGGTGAGCCCACATCTCCCTCTGGGAGCTTTCATCTATCGTTTCTGGATAACCAAAGCAGGCAGGAAGGGAAGTGTGGGTCTTGCTTTTAAAGTGAGAGATTTTTCTCTGCAATGATTCTGCTGTCTGGGAAGACTCCTCTAACCCCACTGCATCTCCTCTCCCTCCTGTCAGACGCTGGGGACTCCAAACCGCCAGTGTATCAACACGTGCCCGTTGTGACCGGCAGCCAGGACGGTGACGAGTCCTACCTGTCCCTGGCCTTAGAGGTGGCCCTGATGGGCATGGGTCAGCAGAGAGTGATGCCCGAAGGTCTCTATGCCCAGGACAAGGTGTGCCGCAATGAGGAGCAGATCATTGCCCGCCTGCAGGACCTGGAGCTGGACCCGGTGCTGGTGCAGACCCTGAGGAAGCAGTGCATCTTGCTGCTGGAAGGTGGGGCCTTGGCTCATCCAGCTGACTTTTGTGTCTTAGCCAAGTGTTGGTAATGTCTCTGTGGTGCCCTTTTCAAAATTTATGCACATCCTGCTTCTTCCTCGCTGGATGTGGTGCAGAGCCTGTAGGATGGCTGCCTGCCTTATCACCTGGAAAAGCAAGGGTTTGTTGGCATCCCTAGAAAAAGACCAAGTCAGAGGCAATATGGAGAAGGGTGCTGAGCACACGGCTTCAGTTTATTATTTTCTTTTAGAAAAGGAAAGAGCATCCCTGGATCCAACTTGAGTAACACGCCAGGGAGCTGAACAGCAGATCCTCAGAGCTTTGGGGTGGTCCAGACTCCAGCCACAGATCCTGCTGTGCTAATTATGGCTGATGGGCTCTGCTTCTGCCTAGGTGGTCCCTTCAGCGGCTTGGGAGAAGTCATCCACCGGGAGAGCGTCCCCATGCACACCTTTGCCAAATACCTGTTCTCTGCCCTGCTGCCCCACGATGCTGACCTGGCATACAAGCTGGCTTTGCGGGCCATGAGGTTGGTGCATGTTGAATTCTGTCTCTGCTCCCCTTTTGCCTCTCTCCTGTGCTTGTTGGGAAGCTGGGATGCTTTGCAACTTTAGAGCAGGGATGGGAGTGGAGACAGGTTTGGAGCTTGCTGTCCATGGGATCTTTTGCAGTGTGTAGGACCACTGGGCACAGCAGCAGTGCAAAGAGGTTTCTACTCTCCATTTGGGTGATTCCTGGTTTATAAACTCCATTTCTGTGGATTTGTATGGGTCCAATAAAGTCTGCTGGCCCAGGCCTCCACCCAGCCACTCGCTCCAGGCTGGACCTGCCTGCCCCTGTGACAGGGACATCCTCTGCCAGAGCAGGTCCCAGACACACACAGGACTGTCATCTGCCTTCTGTCTGCCAGGCCTCGGGCACCCTGCAGCCCTCCCTGCCTGCGACAAGGGCTGTTATCCTGGCACAGATGGGTGGATGGTTTGCCCCAGGCTCCAGGGTGTCAGAGAGCCAGGTGGAGAACACAGTTGCACTCTGTTCTCCATTAAAACCCGTCTCTGTCTCTGGGACTGGGGAAACAGCTGATACTGAGAGCTGCCCTATCTCCTTCCCCAGTCCATGACACACTTCAAACATCAGCCTGTGTATTGTTTGACTGGGTGGGTCTTGCAAAAGCTGGCATTTCCTCAACAAGTCAATGCTTGAAGCGCTGTCAATTCCAGAGCATCCTAGTGCTCTCTCCCTCTACCACCATTATAAGTCCTGGCCCAGAGCATTGCCTTTTTCAGCATTTCCTCAGTGAAATGGAATGGGTCATCTCTCTCCAGCACTGGGGGGGAAGTTTGAAATCCCCCTATTCTGGGAAGAGCTGCTGAGGAGGCAGCCAGCCCTAATAAGCAGCCAAGAGCCTCTGTGGTGTGTGGAAGCACCATGTCCTGGCAGACCTGAGACCTCTGGCCATTGAACAGGACTGAGGGCCCCAGGGATGCCATCTGTTAATGCCCATCCCCTGCTCCCAGCTAGGACTCCCTGTCTTGGGGTATCTGTGTCCAAGGCTGGAAAAGTTGGGCTTCTGCTGCCCTGTGGTTACCTCAAGCCTGCAAGTGAGGATAGCAGAGACATTTGGATGCTCTTCATGTCCAGGCTGCAGTTTCCCTCCTGCATAACTAGCTGTCAAGTTAGCAACACCAGCACCAACTCAGGGGTGTAGGATTTGTCACTATGGCTGGTGAATTGAGAATCCTGCTCCCTTTCTTCAGGCTTGCTTCTCCCCCAGGTTTTCCAGACTTTTGGATGTGCCCACAAAAACAGGTAACCTAACCTGGCTGCAGAGGCCCTGGAGAAATGTGCTGCTGCTTCTGATCATAACCAAGCATTTTAAGAAGAACCAGATGATACAGTCAGGAGTTCTGCCGGGTGCTTTGACATGAAAGGAGCAGGAGGGGAGGAGGGATTTTACTTTTTTTTCTTCCTTTTTATTTTTCTGTGAGGTCTGTGCTTTTCCTTACAAGTTTATAAATCACTCCATGGATCTTTCTCCCCCCTTTCAAGTCAGTCTCAGATTGATGCTGTGCCCATGTGCTGAGCACGCAGCCTGGGGAGCCGCACACGTGCACAGCAGCAGGATGTGTTCAAAGGCATTGCTGCAGGCAGCTGCCTGCAGGCAGCCCCTGCCTCGCCTTGGCAGCACCTCAGGGACAGGAGGTGAGGCTGGGGCTGGGCTGGGCTGGGCTCTCATGGTGCCTCCTCCTGCTTGCCCTGCAGGTTGCCTGTCCTGGAGACCACGGCCCCATCCGGCGACGTGACTCACCCTCACCACCTGGTGTCGGTGGTGCCCAGCAGGTACCCGCGCTGGTTCACCCTGGGGCACCTGGAGTCACAGCAGTGCGAGCTCGCCTCCACCATGCTCACGGCAGCCAAAGGTTGGTGGCACGGCAGTTCTGGGACAGGGTTGGTGGGATGATGGTGCACGAGAGCATGGAAGAGGTTTTTTCGGGGCTCTTGCTTCTGCTGGCACTGGCAGGGACTGGCTGGGTGCCCCACTGGCAACCTGCTGTGGGCAGGGCACAGTGAGCTGGCCTTGAGAATCTGGGGTTTCTGGGATTCTTGTCCCAAAGGGCTTGTGGTCCAGCAGGGCAGGATGGGAATTTCCAATGAGGTGCAGGCAGGCCTTGAAGCCACAGTGCTGCAGGTCCTGGGTAGTGCCCCACGTGATGCAGGACCATGCCTGCTCTGCAGCACAGTCAGCTGCCAGGCCAGCAGACCCTGCCAGGCATGTCATGAGGTCATGCCATGGTTTAGTTTGAAGCTATTTATCCTTTCACCTCTGCTTTGTCTCTTCCACCCTGTGGTGATAATCCTGCATGGGCTGTGGGAGAGAGAAGACCTTCCTGTGCACCAAACCAAAAGTGGCTTTTGTTGGATATGTAATCAGCAGTGCTGGGTTCTGCAAAGGGCTCATGAAACACCTCACTGGTCTCTTGGGCCTCTTCAGTTTCTGCCCAGGCACTATTATGGAGGAGAACACAGGCTTTTCATTAGACATCCTCCTGACCAAAAACAGACCCCATCAAGGTGGCAAGAGTCTTGTGTCCCATGAGGGTCAGTGAGCCAAGCAGTTACCACTGCCCTCTGATGTCCTGGTGCTGCCAGCCCGACAGGGAATGTTTTTCTTTCCCAGTGAGAGGGAAGGGAAATGAGCTGTCAGAAAGCTCCAACCTTGCTGCCTTGGCAGCCTCTTCTCTCCTTCCAGCCTCCTCCTCTAGGCTGCTTTACCAGGGCTGATGGTGTTCTGCCTGATTTGCAGTGCTCATATGAAGAGCTGGTACTTGGCTTATCCTTCAGGTATTTTTCTCCCTTCCAGTGCCTAATGGGATGAGGTTTTTATGCCGGTGATGTAGGGCTGTTGGATTGCATTTGTTTTTCCGACTGTCCCCTTCCTCAGGTGCTCCCCTGCTGCAGCATGTCCCAGTGTGATCCTGCAGCCTCTCTTGCCCACACCCCTACGATCCATTTTAGGGAGGTTTGGATTTTGGTGGCAGTGCAAGCGGCTGTGGTGGGTGGCAGGTGATATCTTTAGCTATGAGTCACCCGAGATGTCTCTGTGTGTCCAGGTGCAGCACTGGGTTTTTCACACTGCTGTGCATGATTTGGTTGTCTTTGCATGAGGTTCATCTGCTCAGTCTATGAGTAGGAGTAGAAATTAAGCTGGAACCTAATGTGGCATGTTAGCACCTCTGGTCTGCACATATCCCAAAGGTCCCACTCCCCACACTGTGTCCCACAGGCACTGGTAGGTGATGGGTGCAGATCATTATATTAATGTGCCTTGATGTGTCCCTCTTCCAAGATCCTGCCCCATCTCCTGGTGCCATCATATATCCTAGCACCCACAACCTCCTGTAGCAGGAGTACTGCAGCACCATTGGGTATTGTGTAATGAACCTCCTTCTTTGGGGATAGCTCAGCCTGTCTCATTTGTGAGTGCTGTGTGCCTGAACTGGGACATTGAGGACCAAGGTGCAGCAAGTCTGGGTAACCCCAGCCCAGCCTTGCAGAGGGAACTTGCTGGGCAAGACAGTGTGTGTGCAGGAAACAGCTTTTCCTCTTCTTCCTAATGTTCCTGGATGAGGACTGATGTTTTTGCAGCCATTCAATACTAGGCATCTCCCCAAGCCCCTCCTTTTCTGGGAAGAAGCTGCTGTACAGCTGTCAAACTTGAAGCCAGGGTGGAATGTCCAGGTGCCTGGAGATGTCTGCTAAAGACAGGACATGTCTGGGATCACTCAGGTTTGTTTGTCCTCTCTGTGAGAGGATGAACTTGAGTGAGGACGCTTGCTGTAGGATGGATCACTTCCTGGGGGAGGTGCTCCATTTTAGACTGCTGGACTGCAGGGCCTGATCCAGCATCACTGTGTGTCCCTCTGTGTGTGTGTCCAGAGGGGCTGGCTGTGGTGCAGGCAAGAGATGGGGCTCCAGGGCAAGTTGGGGGGGTGCCTGAGCCATCTGACCGTTCTTGCTTGCTCCCAGGGGACATGCTGCGCCTACGCACGGTGCTGGAGGCCATCCAGAAAAACATCCACTCCTCCTCCTTGATCTTCAAGCTGGCTCAGGATGCATTCAAGATTGCTACGCCAGCTGACAGCAACTCTGATACGACACTGCTCAATGTGGCGCTGGAACTGGGGCTCCAGGTATGCAATGATGCTGGGGATGCTGGTGGCCCTTCTGCCCCTCTTGCTATGGCAGCTGTGCTGGTTATGGTGTTCCACCAATCAGGGTGACCCTGTGTAAATTGATCCCTGCATGGTCCTGAGCAGGGGACCTCAGCCCTGGGAAACCCCTGTGCTCACTGTGGTTTGGGTGGAGGTGAAGCATTGCCGGTAGTTGGTAGCCAGTTGAACCAGGGGGATTTTTGGGGAGCACTGCTCTGTTGGGTGGCCTCACTAGAGCCCTGCAGGGCAGCCAGTCACCCCAGGTTTGCCTCGCAGGTGATGCGCATGACGCTGTCCACACTCAACTGGCGGCGGCGGGAGATGGTGAGGTGGCTGGTGACGTGCGCTACTGAAGTGGGTGAGTTCCATGTGCGATCTGGCCTGCATGCAGTGGGACCAGGGCTGGGCATGGAGATCCTTGGGTCATGCCTATCCCTGAGCATCTGAGTTCTCCTGAGTCTTTAATTTCTTCTTGGGTAACTGAATTTACCTCAGAGCACCAGTTGACAGGGCTGGGACTGCAGCAGTGGCCGGTTTTGAGACATGGATGGGTGCCCTGTACCTGGCCCAGGCCAGTGGTGGTCTCTATGCCTTGCAGCATGTCAGTGCTGGTTGGCCTCTGCCTGTCTGTCCCCCTCTGCCCTGTCCCTCTTGGGGCAGAGGCAGCAGCACTGCTGTGGGCTGTTTTTGCCCTTTTTCTGGGTCTCAGAGGAGCCCCATGAATTCAGTCAGGTTCCAGGGATATACTGTGACCCTGATGTTTTCTTGCAGGAGTGAGGGCCCTGGTGAGCATCCTGCAGAGCTGGTACTCACTGTTCACTCCTACAGAGGCCACCAGCATTGTGGCTGCCACAGTGATGTCCCACAACACCATCCTGCGCCTGAGCCTGGACTACCCACAGCGGGAAGAGCTGGCCAGCTGTGCCCGCACCCTGGCCCTGCAGTGCGCCATGAAGGACCCCCAGAACTGCGCCCTGTCTGCCCTGACCCTCTGCGAGAAGGACCACATCGCCTTCGAGACTGCCTACCAGATCGTCATTGACGCCGCCTCCACCGGCATGACCTACACCCAGCTCTTCACCATCGCCCGCTACATGGAGCACCGGGGCTACCCACTCCGAGCCTTCAAACTGGCCTCCTTGGCCATGACGCATCTCAACCTGGCCTACAACCAGGACACGCACCCAGCCATCAATGATGTGCTCTGGGCCTGCGCCTTGAGCCACTCTCTGGGCAAAAATGAGCTGGCGGCCATCATCCCACTGGTGGTGAAGAGCGTGCACTGTGCCACTGTGCTCTCGGACATCCTTCGCCGCTGCACCATGACAGCGCCAGGGCTGGCCGGCATCCCTGGGCGCAGGAACTCGGGGAAGCTGATGTCCACTGACAAAGCCCCCCTGCGGCAGCTGCTGGACGCCACGATAAGCGCCTACATCAACACCACCCACTCCCGGCTCACCCACATCAGCCCACGGCACTATGGGGAGTTCATCGAGTTCCTCAGCAAGGCCAGGGAGACCTTCCTCCTGGCACAGGACGGGCACATACAGTTTGCCCAATTCATTGACAATCTTAAACAAATCTACAAAGGCAAGAAAAAACTGATGCTGCTTGTGCGAGAACGGTTTGGGTGAGCCCCGGCTCCTGCCATGCTCACTGGCAGGGTCTGGCCGCAGCACGGGGACTCGGGAGAGAAGAAGGAAGGAAAGTGGAGATCAGCTTCCCCCCATTGGCAGAGGCTGCTCTGTTCTGGTCTTCTGTTTCTTTTTTTTTGTTTGTTTGTTTTCTTTCTTTTTTTTTTTTTTTTTTCTTTTAGTGTTACTCTTTCTTGGATTTAACCATTTCACACACTGAGAGGATCCAGAGATTCCTTGGGCACAAACCAAAAGGCAACCACAGGGAAAAAGGATGGTTTACTCAGCCCCCTGCCCTCCCTTGCCAATACCAAAAGCTAACCTGGAAATCTAATACCTCTTTCCTGAAGGACATGGTCGCTGGAGGGATACGAAGGTTGCAAAGTAAAAAACCTTTAAAATTATGTGGGGAATTTAACGAAACAAAACAAAAAGAAAAAAAAAAGGAAAAAAAAGCAAGCAAAGAAACCTGCGACACTAGAACCTCATGCGTCACCAAAAGCAATGGCTTTGCAGAGCGCTTCTCCCGCCCGCCCGAGACATGCAAACTCCTCTATTTGTGAAGATACTTCAATAAAAACAAGTAAAAGTAACTGTTCTCAGGGATTGCTTACTAAAAGTAACACAAAAAAAAGCATTTATGATACTGTAAATACTATAGTATATGTGTCAATTATTAAATTGTAAAGTTATAATTATTTATAATTCTGTCTTTTATTTGGGGGATACTTGAAATTGTTGTGGGCTGGGGCGATTATTTTTATTATTGCTATTGTTATTATTATTGTTATTATTATTAAAACTGTTATTTAAAAAACCCACACAAAACCACAGACAAAAAGAGGAGGAGGCACGCGAACATTTCTCAGGTTCCCATGGCATCGTCAGCAGCAAGAAGGGTGTGGGGGGGAGGCAAACATCTACTCGACTCACAGCCCTGGGACAGACAGACGGACAGATGGAGGAGCAGCAGCCCAGCAAAGGAAGGAACTCGGTGCGATGCTCACTCGGACACACGCAGATGCTGGCCATGGAGGACTCGGCCCATGGCAGGGCAGGTGCAGGGTGTGAGTGCCTGGGCGGGCACTGGGGCTGTGGCTTCGGGGGAGGGAGGGGCAGCCGCGTCACCTTCCTGCACCGTTCCCAGCTCATTCCAGCTCCGTGGTGCAGCCAAGGCTCGGCCCTTCCCAGCTCACCCGGTGCTGGGGGCACACACCCTCCAGCCCCAGGCCAGTGGCTCTTCAGTTTTGGTTCATTTCTTTGCCAGCAGGTTGGGAGGGCTGGGGGGGGCCAGGGCCAGTCTGGATGGTGACTTGTAGTTGGGGAATGCGCGTTAGTTATCTGCTGTCTGGTTTAATTTTTTGGCAAGTGACTTGTGTCCGCGCTCTGGCCAGGAACCCAATTGTACTCGGTCTGTGTCGCCACCGAAATAGCGGTCTTCAACCAGTCTGTTTCTCTCTTTTTTTCCTTCCCTTTTTTTTTTTTTTTTTGCGTGCGTGCGTGTATGTGTGTGTGCGACCTCTTCATCTGATGTTTAATAATAAAAGGGATGAACGTTACAGCCTGTGTCTTTCCTGCCTTTCTCTGAAGCTGGCGGGGGCTCACCACACTTGTGCAGTGTTGCAGCCCCCTGTGGTAGCCAGCTCCTGTGCCCCGAAGAGGGGAACAGAGCAGGGACAGGGCACCCTGGTTGCTTCTGGGTGCAACTCCCTGCCATGTACAATGTTAGCAGGTCCTTGCCTATGCTGGAGACACTGCCCTATCCATGCCAGCTAGACCACTGTTTCTCCATGTCTTGATCCATCCTGCTGCCAGCCTGGACCACAGTGAGTGTGCTGCAGTGTGGGATGGGGTGGCAAGGAGTTGTAACTTGGGGTTCCTGGGCTGCTTTTTGCAGGGTTTGCTAAGCCCCAGGAAAGCTTGGCCCTGAGGATCAGAGGAGATGGAGAGATGTGCATGGGGAAACACTCTAGGGACCAGGGTGATGGTCCTAAAGAGGCTTTGGGAGCTGGAGGAGGAGGGCCATGGTTCCTCTGTTGCCATCCCAGCCAGCGTGGCAGGGTACTGGTGGTGCTGTGTCACAGGCTTCTGCCATTCTGCCACCTGTCTCTCCCAGGTGAGTCCTGCTGGCTCTCCCAGCCCCTTGAGTCTACCCTGAATTGTGGGCACATTGCCCATTTCAACCTGAGCAGGACTGTGGAACAGCTGATGCTAGGTCTCTGCCAGTGGTGGGCTGTGAGCCCCAAGCTCCCACGCTGTGACCCTGCCAGCCTCAGGCAGCTCACCTTCCCTAGCAGGGCTGAGCACATCCATCTTCAGGACATGGCTGTTGTGCCCTGGGCTCACATCCTCTGTTGCAAGCATAGACACTGCAGCCTGGCAGGGAGAGGCATCCTCCACAATTTGCTGCCATTCCTGTTTCCCCATTTTGACCTGCAGGATGGGGCTCAGGGGCTCCCCTTCACCACACATGCTCCTCTAGCAGCCTGCCATGACTTTCCATCTCCTTCAGGGCCATCCAGTTCCCCATCCCCCCAGCCAGAGCCACACGGCTGCTGCAGAGGAAGTCCTGGTTTAATGCTGCAGCCCAGCCTAGAGTGAGCCCTGTGACAACATGGGTGACTGTGCCCAAACCAGAGTCCTGTCCCCAAGGCGCCAGGCTCAGCTGTGCTTGTTGATATGACGGGAATGAGCATGCACAGCTTCCACAAAGGCACCCACATGTTCAGGGTTCATGTCAGGGTAGAGGCCGTGGCCCAGGTTGGCAATATAGCGTTGGGTCCCAAAACTCTCCAGCATCTTCTTCACCAGCTCGCCAATCTTCTCCTGTAAGTATGGTAGGAAACCATGTGTCAGACCAATCCAGCTCAGGTTTTTCATCCCCACCAGTCCCCTTCAGCTAGCCTGAGGGGATGCTGGAACATGAGCCAGTGCTGCAAGTGGCAAAGCTGAGGCAGAAGGCCTTTAACACAGGCTAGAACTAGCCCTAATTGCTGGCACTAGCCATGGCTCACCTTGGGCGCATAGAGAGCACACGGATCCAGGTTCCCTTGCAGGGTGACATCTTTTCCTATCTGTGCACTGCAGCAGGGAGGAAACAGGTGAGTTGCTGCATGTGGTAGAGAGACTGAGGGCAGCCAGGTGCCTGCAGCCCCCACCGCAGAACACCCAGGACCCCTCAGCACAGCCTTTAGAAGCTGTAGCATGGTGGCCCAACTATCCCCACCTTTGGAGCAGCAATGTCCAGGCCTGGGATGCCTCAGGGCAGAGGAGGAGGTCAGAGTACCTGCCCAGACACCTGAGCCCTGAGTCAGACTCTTACCGAGCTTCCTGGGGCCGGATGGTCCAGTCGAGACCGACGACCTCGTAACCGGCGTGGGCCAGGTCGCGCAGGGCGTAGTGTGCATCCTTGGCAAAGATGATCTGGGGAGGGAGGAGATGGGCAGCCACTGCTGCAGCTCAGACCCCTCTCCACAGGCTGGACTGAGGGAAGCAGGTACCAGGGCATGCACCCCTCTCCAGCAGTGCCCAGACGTCATGGTCAATCCAGGCAGCCCTGACTCACCATGGGCACCAGGGGCAGTGCCTCCTCCTTCAGCTTGCTCTTGACAGCCTGGGCAATGTCCCGGATGTAAGGCAGGGCAAAGTCCTGAAACAGCTCCGGGCCCAGGTGCCCTGCGTGGGACTCAAACAGCTGGAGCGCCTGCCAGGGACACAGATTCCTTTAGGCTGGAAAAGACCTTTAAGATTATTGAGTCTAACAACCAAGCACTGCCAAATCCATCAGTAAAGTGTGTCCCCAGGTGCCACATCTACTTGTCTATCAAATACTTCCAGGAATGGCAACTCAACCACTTTCCCGTGGGACTAGGAGAGCAGCAACTCAGTCCCTCCTCCTCCTTCCAGATGCTGGATCCTCTCTGCTCCCTATCCCCTGCCTTCCTTCTTGGCCTTGTCCCCACTGCCCCAGGACACACCTGCGCGCCAGCAGCCACCTGCCCCACCAGGTAGTCGATGATGACATCAGCCAGCAGGCGTAGCAGACGGTGGCTTGCCTCGGGGTGACGGTAGAGCCAGCTCTTGGCCTTGGCCATTGTAGTGGAGCCACCACCTTCAATCATGTAGGACATGAGTGTCCACTGTGGAGGAGTGAAGTGAGGAGAGTGATGGAGATGAAAGAAGACACAAAATCCCAGTTGCAGTGCTGAAGGTAGGACCTGTGAGCACTCCAGGCCCTGGGGCACAGCTGCTCCTGTACTGAATGCCCCCCATTACACACCCATGTAGCACCCACAGCTGGGGGTGCCATAGCTGGTCTGACCCCGGAGACAGAGAAGCCCATCAGGGAAACCCACAGAGAGGAGCCACACTCCTTACCGGTGCCCCCGAGAAGCCGATGAGCGGCACCTTGCCCTCCAGGCTGTGCCGTGTCAGTGTGATGGCCTGGAAGACGTAACCTAACTCTGCCGTGACATCCACCTTCTGTCGCAGTTTCAGCAGATCCTCCACCTCCTTCAGGGGCTCTGTGAACGTGGGTCCTTTGCCAGGGACCATGACAACCTCCATGCCCAGTGCCTGGGGACAGGGGAGAATGGAGAAGCAGGAATGGAGCAGCCCTGAATTCTGCCCTGTTACCAGCTGCTGTTCTCTGTGGCATTGGCCATGGCTCTTACCTGGGGCACCACCAAGATGTCAGAGAAGATGATGGCAGCATCCAGGGGGAATCGTCTTAGTGGCTGCACATAGGAAGAGGCAACATTAGTGAGGGGTTGTGACTCCCTTCCCATGGAGGACCTGGTCAAGCACAGGAGGCAGTGGAATCTCCAAGGGCTGCACAATTTACTAAGGCCACCCAGGATGGCCAGAACCAAGGTTTCTACCCATCCCCATGTGGGCAGAAAGAGGGGACACACAGACCCCTGAGTGATGCTCACCTGCAGTGTCAGCTCACAGCACAATTTGGGGCTCCGGCAAGTGGCAAAGAAATCCTGTGACGCCCGCGTCTCCCGAAACTCTACAAGGGACCACCACAAATGTTACCGGGTGCTTGCTGAGGCTCCCTCGCTACCCCTCGCCCGCCTCCACCACTCACCTGGCAGGTAGCGCCCCGCCTGCCGCATGCACCACACCGGGGTGTGCTCCGTCTGCTCCCCACGCGCCGCACGCAGGAAAGTGTCATTCTTCAGCTTGGGGAAGCCTTTGGGGCTGCGGAGCAAAGAGCAGGCACAGGGTGTCACCCACGAGGGGTCTGGGAGCCCTGCCAGTCCCCCACGACTGGGGCACAGGGTGCCAGATTAAGCCGCTCGTCCCCACTCCCTGACCGCAGAAGAGGCTTGCGCCCAGCTGTGACAAGTGCGATAACTTCTCCCCCCACAGCCCAGGACTTCTTCCTGCTCAGGACCGTGGGCCCCCCGGGAGAGAGGCGATGAGGGCCCGCGAGATTAAGTTATCGGGGCCACCAGTTGCTCCCGCCTGGAGAGATTTGGGACGAGCGGGGCGCGCAGTCCTGCATTACTCCCGGTCTGTGCCAGGCCACGCGTTCCCAGCCTCCCCGTCCCCAACCTCCCCGTCCCCAAGCCTCCCCGTCCCCAGCCTCCCCGTCCCCAGCCTCCCCGTCCCCAGCCTCCTCGTCCCCAGCCTCCCCGTGGGCTCTGCGGCTGCTGGAGTCCGGCCTGCGCCGGGAAGGGAGACCCAGGCAACCGCGGGGCCTATGGGAACAAAGTCCCCAAAACCTCCATTTGGGACCAGGGACTTAACTAGGGACATCAGCTGCCCTGCTGATCCCTCCCAGTGCAGGATCACCTCCCTCCGTCCCCGCCCGGAGCCCCTCCAGTGACGGACTCTTGTGCCAGCACCATAATTCCAGAGCCACTCCAGTGCCTCGGCGGTGTCCGGAGAGCCACACCAGTGTCCCCAGTACCGGATCTCATCGCGAAAGCACAATCCCCAGTGTTACCACAGTGCCAGATCGCCCTTCCCAGAGGCACACCGGTATCCCCCGGCAAGTGCCGGAACATCGCCCCGTTACCACACTAGGAAGGGACGCAGGCCTGCCCGGTCCCGGTTACTCACAGGAGCCGATCGCCACCCGCCATGCTCCTAAGCCGCTTCCCGGCCTCTCCGTTGCCTCCCGACGCGCGCGGTCCGCCCTATCCCGGCCCCGTCCCGCCCCGCCCCGTCGACGCCGCCCCGCCCCGTCGACGCCGCCATCTCGACGTAGTCCCGCCTCTCCCCCCGCCAACATTTTGCCCCGCCTCTGGCCCGGCTGCCCGCCCCTCCGTACGCTGCCATCTTTCCCCGTTCCTTGCTCCTCTGTACGTGGCACGGGCGCCGCCATCTTGCTCTACGTCCGCCCCGCCGGGCGCCGCCATCTTGCCTGTCGGCGGGCGGGGTTCGCCGTAAACCGGAGGGGCGCGGAGCCGGTGCCCGGAGCGCGATGAAGGCGGGCGGGGAGGCGCCGCACCAGGTGCTGGGCCGGCTGCGGTTCCTGCTGCAGTGCAGCGAGTGCTTCCGCCGCGCCCGGGCGCTGCCCGCCGCGCTCTGCTACGTGCCGCGGGAGGTGCAGTACAAGATCTGCAAGGACCCCTCGGCCCCCGCGGCCGCCGCCGCCCGCAGCCTGCTCAGCGTGTGGGACAGCCCGGGGCCGGCGCGGGGCGGCAAGCGGGCGGCGCGGGCCACGATCGAGGTGCGGAAGGGCGGCTGCCTGCGCGCCACCGGCGAGGAGTACTGCAACAGCGCCGGGCTCTGGGTCAAGCTCAGCAAGGTAACGCGGGGGCGGCGGCCCGCGGAGGGCCCGGCCCGGCCTCGCCTGACCGCCGGCTGTCCCCACAGGAGCAGCTGGAGGAGTACCGGAGCGGCTGCGATCTCGAGGAGGGATGGGTGCTGGTGTGCAAGCATGCCGACGGCGGGGACCGGCTGGTGCCCGTGGAGTCCACGGAGCGGATCCAGCGGCAGCAGCAGCTGTTCGGGGTCGATTACAAACCCGTCATCAGGTGCGGGGCCGCCGCGGTGTCCCGCTGGGTCCTTCCCCGGGGGCGCGGAGGCGCTCACCCCTGTGCCGGGCTCAGGATGCTTCCCCTCGGGCCCTCCTGCCCTGGGCTAGGGAACCCCCGGCCTGCTTGGACAGGTTTCATGGAAGTGAGGCAAGAGGGATGCCGGATGTGGAGTGAATCGGGTTTGGCTCGGGCACTGTGCTTGTCACATGCCCAGCGGGGTGTGGAAGGAGTAGACATGGGTGGAGAGGGCAACAGATGATGCTGCAGATGATGGAGGATGGAGCACGGTGGGGCTTTAAACGCAAATCTTCCCCTTACAACTACTACTTGTCACCAACTTCTTGTTCCTCTGGGATGTTCTCACTCCACTTCTCTGTGTTGTTTCAGATGGGAGCAGGTGGTGGATCTGACATACTCCTTGCGCCTCGGAGCAAAGCCCAGGCCCATGGAGCAGGATGAGGCTGCAGTAGAGAAGCTTCGGTATGAACTGTTTCCTGGCTTCTGCTATGGTGGGGGACAAGCTCCTGTCTTTTGTGACTGCCCACACAGCCGTTTCCTGCAGACCTGGGGGAGAGGGGGGAAGACAGGCATCTCTGCACAGCACAGTCATGTCCTAGATATGCCTGCAAAAAAGCAGGAAACCGAGCAAGGCAAGCAGGATGTGGACCTTCCTTTTTTTGACCCATTAGCCTGGCTGCCTCTTGCTCTCCAGACCCAGTAATCCCTTTTCCCTGCTAGGTTTGTGCCCCCAACATGGACTTACGAATGTGATGAGGACCTGGTGCATTTCCTGTATGACCACATTGGGAAGGAGGATGAGAACTTGGGCAGCGTTAAGCAGTACGTGGACAGCATCGATGTCTCGTCCTACACGGTGGGTTAAAGGGACAAGGCTACATCAGCCCCACTGTGCTGTGGGGCTGGGGAGCATGGGTAGTGCCTGCTGTGCTGCTCTGGTCTGGACTGCACTCTGTCTGAGGATGTGGGAGAAAACCCTGGGGAGTATCATGCAGCATGTTGTATAATGTAGCCCCTGGAGGGAAAGTGGTTTGAGAAGCCGGTGCTAATATTAGCTGCAAAGCTGATGTTAGGGAGGGTTTGATACTCTGTGCTGTGTGTGTGACCCCAGAGCACCTCGGAGGGTCAACCCCAGTGTCCTGTGTGCTCTGCACTCCCAGTGTCCACCCACAGCCCAGCAAAGGGAACAGCCCAATGTGATACCCTCTGACACTGAGATTCACTCATCTGATCTTCCTTGCATTCACTTGCCTTCTTCCAGGAGGACTTCAATGTGTCATGCCTGACCGATAGCCATGCCGACACATACTGGGAGAGTGATGGGTCCCAGGGCCAGCACTGGGTGCGGCTCAACATGAAGAAAGGCACCATTGTTAAGTGAGTCATCTCTCTCTGCTCTACAGAGTCATTTCTGCTCCACATGCTGGCTAGTGACTGGGGCAAGCTTTGCCACTCCCTCTCTGCCTGAGTGTCATGGCCCAAATTTGCCCTGCACTCCCTGCCCTTCAGCCCTTACTCTGGCTCTGGGCTTGAAGTTGGCTTCAGCATTGTCAGAGGTACCTGGGAATCCCAGCTTGGTAACAACATGACCAAGTGATGAGCGGGAGTAGTGATAGGTGTTCAGATGCACTTGCCTTCTCCTTAATGTCCTGCTTGCCTTTGCAGGAAGCTGCTGCTGACAGTGGATACCACTGATGAGAACTTCATGCCCAAGCGGGTCGCTGTGTATGGGGGCGAGGGGGACAATCTGAAGAAGCTGAACGACGTTGGCATTGATGAGTGAGTGGTGGAGGTGCACAGGGTGTCATGGCTCTTGCAGGGGCCCAAGCTGCTGAACACTGGCCTTAAGCAGGCATGCAGTACAAGCCAGGCTCTCTGGGATGTGGGTTCACTCTGCCTACAGTAGCATGGTACAGTCATCAGGGCTCTCCTAATCCAATTGTGGGACACATCAGAATCACAGTACCTGGACCTGAGTCACCAGCAGGTTCAGGAATTCAGCTGTAATTGTAATCAAGAACTGAGTTCTTGCCACAGGCTCCCATTTCAAAAGATGCAAACTGTCTTCCCTTCTTCCCTTACAAGTGTCTGAGTGGATTTTGGCAGGATGGATGAGGGAACCGCCCTTTAATCCTCATCTGTTCTGTGTTTGCAGGAGCTATATTGGGGATGTGTGCATCCTTGAGGACATGACAACACACCTGCCTGTCATTGAGATCCGGATTGTGGAGTGCAGAGGTAGGGCTGGTTGTTGTGGCCACATCCATAATGCACCTGTAAAATACTGTACATTAAGAGTTTATGCTGTGACTTGTACTTCTTCTCCCTGTGGGCTGTTTTAGATGAGATTCAAAAAAACCATGGGAAACTTCTGGGAGATCTGAAGTTTTGCACGTTCTCAGATTTCATCCTATCTTTCTCTGCCTTCAATAATTTAGTTATTTTTCTCCTGTAAATGCCCTGCTTCTTCTTCACAGAGGTATTTGGAGCTCACAGTGCCCAGTCCCAGAGCTGGTGGAGCTGGTACATTCCTACTGTTTTTGCTTATAGACTTCCTACACTTTATTTAAGGCTTGCTTTCTTGTGATCTTGACATATCATTTATGGTCTTCCTTGGCAGATGATGGGATTGATGTTCGTATCCGAGGCATCAAAATCAAATCCTCCCGACAGAGGGACTTGGGGCTCAGTGCTGACATGTTCCAGTTGCCCAATTTGGTGCGTTACCCTCGCCTAGAAGGGACTGACCCTGACCTGCTGTACCGACGGGCTGTGCTCATTCAAAGGTACTGTGTGGAGGGGGGCAGAGGTGCCATTGCCTGCAGGGATTGCTCCCATCTCCAGCGTGTACATGGCTGGAAGCTGTAAAAATATGACACTCCTCTTGAGACAGATGTCCTGGACACTGGAGAAAATAGCAACCATTTGGGGACAAAGTGGGCTCTCTGGGGTGGCTCCCTTGTGCTTTCAGAGGAGTTCTGTAGCTCAAGTTTACAGTGTCTTGTGTGTCGCAAGCACAACATATCTGTGCAGTGTCGGGGGCAGGTGTATGCAGAGTCGCTTGTAAGGGATGCAAAATCAATGCAGTGCCCAGGGAGTGGGAATTTAGTACCAAAGGTTCCATGAGGTAAAAAACTATGCTGGGTTTCGTTTGGATCAGTTATTTTTCTGCTTCAGGGATGTATGGTCTAGAGTAGACATGAGCAGATCCCCATCACTCCTTGTTGCAATACCTTCTTCTTTGGAATTTAGGTTCATCAAGCTCCTGGACAGTGTCCTGCATCACTTGGTGCCAGCCTGGGACCACACTGTTGGCACATTCAGCAAGCTCAAGGTGAGCAGTTGGCTGTGTGTCTTGTTGGGGCCTCAGTCTGGCAGGGTGATGGTGCTTGTGCTGTGGCAAGGGAGGCAGGCAGGGCTTGTTGCCTTTAAAGCAGCTGGAGGGAAATACCTTCCTGAGCTCAAGTCACTAACACTGTGAAAGGTGATATTATTTTCCTGCTTAACTGCTGATGTAGAAGCATGTACATGTGGGCTGACAAGTGGACTCAAACCAGAGCATCTCACCCTCAAAGGGACTTGGATCATAGCAGCACTGGGCATGCAAGCTGGATCCACATCCCCTCCAAGATCTCAGCCCAGGACACTCTGTTCCTGCGCTTCCTGCCAGCAGCTTTGAGCTGGCTTGTCCAAACATCAAGGCTTTTACCAGTAACATTCTTCCTGGCTTTAATAAGTTTTTGCTTTTCATCCTTTACATAGTGCTGAGTTCATCCATCCAGTTGTCTGTTTTCCTTATATCCCTCCAAGAATACACATTCTGGACATTACCAGGATAGGCCTATTCTGTGTGTTTCCAGGCCTGGTGTCAGAAAGCACTGTAATTCCTGTGCCAGGTCAACATGGACCCAAAGCATTTGGGGTTTTTTGTTTGTTTAGAGGAGCTGGCTTTGACTACTAAAAGGGATAGTAAGACCAGTGTTCTGGTAGAGTGAGGGTAAAGGAGACTCTAAGGAACACTGGAGTGTGAGCATCAGATGACAGCTGGCAGATTGAAGGCTGAGCTTGTTATCTCCCTTAGGCCAGAATGCAGAATCTTTCAGAGGCAGACGGGAAGCAAATACTGTCAATGAGAATGTCTCTGTGCAGGAAGGCCCTGGGAAAGGGAGAAACCTAGAGGTGTGATGGCTTCAACAGAAAGTAATGACATGTTTTGTGGGTCCCTGTTGGCAGCACATCAAGCAGTTCTTGCTGCTGTCCAAGAAGCGTACGGCTCTCATTACCCAGTGTCTGAAGGACTCGGAGACCAGCAAGCCCAACTTCATGCCAAGGCTCTACATTAACCGGCGCCTGGCCATGGAGCACCGGGACAACCCTGCCCTGGACCCCAGCTGCAAGAATGCTGTCTTCACCCAGGTACTGTTCCTCCTGCAAGGGTCCCTGCTGCTCTGGAGAGACTGGGGCATCCCAAAATCAAAATGATCTGCATTAAGATGGGTGGAAGGGAGAGCTTGGAGCTGGAGACAGACCAAGCCTTCAAGGCTTCTTCATGTGACTCACAGGCTCCGTAATTACAGGTGCTGATGGTCCCATAAGGAATGATATCTATAAGGGATTTAGGATCTCTGAGTTAAAATCTGTACTCTATCCTGGATGCTCTCTGTGGCATGTTGTTAATGGAGAGTGTAACAGTCCTGTTGCACTAAAAAGGCAGCAGAGAATTTTCATGTGACAGCAGTCAAGTAGCTGCATAGAGTTCTGTGTTGTGGTTTTACAGCAATGCTGATCTTCCTGTGTGCATTCTTCTCCCAATCTCCAGTAGATCTGGGGCTCTGTGCGTGCACAAACACCCCAAACTGCTGTGAGACTTGATGTGTTTGATGTACCTGTCTTCATGTGGCACCAGTTCTCCTGGAGAGGGGATACCAACCTTGATTGTCTCTGCTTGTTGCAGGTATATGAAGGCCTGAAACCCTCAGACAAGTTTGAAAAGCCTCTGGATTATAGGTAAGCAGTGTCTTGGGAAGGGAAGGCACCATGCAGAGCTGGGAGCTGTGTCCTGTTACAGCAGGGTGTTTGGGAAGCCCATGTCCTGTACTCTGGAGAGGGTTTGCTAGCACAGGAACCAGCTCAGCCATGGGATCAGGGCCTGTTCCCCAAGGTGTCACCTCCCTACTGAGAATGCAGCTGTCTCTGGAGATTGAGATCTTGTCCTGTCCTAAACTCAGACTGTTCCACCCTAGTCCCTTGATGTCCCTGCTGTGCCTGTCCCAGCACCTCCTTGGCTTTGAGCAGCACCTCAGGTGATGCCTGGTTCTCCACAGGTGGCCGTTACGTTATGACCAGTGGTGGGAGTGCAAATTTATCGCAGAGGGCATCATCGACCAAGGTAGGGGCTGCAGGAGGCCAGAGCTCCTCTGGAGCAGTCGGGGGCTGATGAGGTGACTGTTGCTGTAGGTGCTTTTGTTTGGTTCCAGTGTTAATTCCCGTGGAGGAGAGAGGGAAGGCAGGTTGCCTTGTCCTGCCACCTCTGGCTGTGTCTCAGATAAAGAGTGCTGTTTGCTGGGAGGGGGACCAAATTTCCATTATTCACTAACAGCAGCTTTACCAGTGCCAATGATCCTTCTGGCTGTTCTCCACAGGCCAGGCAGGGATGTTCTTTTTCTTGTCTTACTTTCTCCAGTGACATAAGGCTCTAGTAGGAGCCTTCTGCTCAACCCAGGGCCAGGAATCCTCATCTTTGCTCCATAACTCTGAAGATCAGCACATGGGGAGTTCACATCACTAAGAATACCCTTCTTTTGGGGTTGCAGGTGGTGGTTTTCGAGACAGCCTAGCAGACATGTCAGAGGAGCTGTGCCCCAGCTCAGCAGACACCCCTGTGCCTCTGCCCTTCTTCGTGCGCACATCCAACCAGGTGCTGTGCGTTGGGATGTTTGGGGCAAACCCTTCCATGCCTGGCAATGCAGCACTGTCCCTATCCCTTTGCATGCCAGGGACATACCTACTTGAAGCTTTTCTTTGTGAGGGGTTTGCTTTGTGGTATTTCATTTTAGAATATGCTGACAAGTGCCTGGATACTGGTCTGTCTCTGGGAATATTGCCAAGGGGGATGGGGGGTTTAGCCCACTCCTGCTGTGAGAAGTGCCCAGAGGCATGGCAGGAGTAGTTTGTGGTGTTTCATGCTGTGCTGAAATTATGACTTGGAGTTTTGCCTCTCGCTCCTACAGGGTAATGGCACTGGAGAAGCCAGGGACATGTATGTCCCCAACCCCTCTTGTAAAGACTTCGCAAAGTACGAGTGGATTGGGCAGATCATGGGAGCAGCTCTGAGGGGCAAGGAGTTTCTGGTAAGTTTTTAACCCCATCCCTCTGAGAAGATTTGCTGCAAAGGGAATTGATAGCCCTCTCCTGAAGCCTGTCTAACAGGAGCATGGAAAGGCTCTGTGGTCGCATACTGGGAAAAGAGGTATTTGGGGCCAAGCAGTTTGGAGAACTCACAGCCTGAGTTTTGGGGGATGATGCTGAGAGCTTGGGAGATAGCGTTTGGTCTCTACTCAGCTATGATGAGCTCTGCATGTAGAGGGAGAAGTAGGGAAGGCTCTTTGTGTCTGCATTGTTGAGTCCTATCTCCATCTTTGGTGAGGTCTCATTTTGACACAGACTCAATAAAATCTCTCTTCTTCTTCAGGTCCTGGCTCTTCCTGGCTTTGTATGGAAACAATTAACAGGGGAAGAGGTCAGCTGGAGCAAAGACTTCCCTGCTGTGGACTCCGTGTTGGTGAGAGGGACTGGGAGGCTGTGCCTATCCTATTCCTTGTGGCACTCAGCAAGGTGCTGATTTGTGTCCCTGTCCTCATGTCTTCCTCCTATGATATGTCAAATAAACACAACAAAGGGCAACTTTCAGCTATAAGGATGCACCAAATGCTCTTACAGAGATACAGCCATGCTGACTGCTGCTTTAAGCATGCAATGACCCAAGGTCTGCTAAACAGCTTTAGGGCAGCATATCCCATGTTGTGTCATTGTCGCTTGTCTGGGAAGGGAGAAGATGAGGGCTTGGGCACATCACTGCTCTCTGACCATCTCTCTAACATGGACTTACTTGGTGCCTGGACAGGTGAAGCTCCTGGAGGTGATGGAAGTCATGGATAAAGACACCTTTGAGTTCAAATTTGGGAATGAGCTGACCTACACCACAGTGCTGAGCGACCAGCGCATGGTGGAGCTGATCCCCAACGGCAGCAACACCGCTCTGCGCTACGAGGACCGCAGGGAGTTCATCCGCCTGGTGCAAAAGGCTCGGCTGGAGGAGAGCAAGGAGCAGGTGACACTGTCTCACCCTGTGGCTGGTCATTGGCTCCCAGACACCTGCCCACAGCCTGTTTCTGGTAAAATGCACTGTGGTTAGCATCCCTGTGCTCATTAGGGCAATGATATGCAACCCTTTCAGTGGGGTTCTGGAGCCTATGGAGCTGTTAAGAAGCAAAGTGGCTTCTAGTAGCACGGGTGATAGGGGGTTTTATTCACAGCTCTGACACAGGCTTTCTCAGTGGGTGCATCTCTCTGGGATCCTGTCCTGTTCCTTCAGGTTCCTTGGAGCATGTGCAAAGCAGTCATATGGCTTGAATCCAGTAGTGTCCCTAGGGTTAACCTTGAGTCAGGGAAATGGGCAAGACATGCTGCTTACCTGCCTTGTCTCCTTTTCAGATCATGGCCATGCAGGCTGGGCTGCTGAAGGTGGTGCCCCAAGCTGTTCTTGACCTCCTTACATGGCAGGAGCTAGAAAAAAAGGTCTGTGGAGACCCTGAAGTCACAGTGGATGCCCTGAAGAGGCTCAGTAAGTGAAGGGCTTTGCTGAAAACTCTTTTCCTGAAAGCAAGACTGTCTTCTGTCTGTGCTGGCACAAGGAAAAGCGTGGGAGGCCAGTATTAGCCTTTCTCACAGTGAGACTGTGGTCCTGTGTACTTCTTGCCTTTAGCTGGGTGCTGATGAGAACAGGAGTGTCCTTTGACTCCGTCCTGGGCCTCATAGTAGAGGCTGGGTCATCCCTTGGCTGCCAGTATCTGAGCCCCTGTGGAGCTGAGATGTGGATCTGGCTGTGCTTCCTGGGAGGGGCCTAACCATCTATGTTTCTTGCACCTTGGGTCTATGTGGTCACAGCCTGCAGGCACTACTGCCGAGGAGGGAGGAGCTCAGATCTTTATTAAACTCTTTTCTGTATCCTTTGTGACAGCCCGGTTTGAGGACTTTGAGCCACAGGATACCCGAGTTCAGTACTTCTGGGAAGCACTCAATAACTTTACCAATGGTGAGCAATTTTCTCTGTCCGTGCATATCTTGTGCCATGACAGCTCCTGCCTGCTGGCTGGGGGCTGGGAGGGAAACCACTCAAGGAAAGCAAGCAGCTAGGCTGAAGGGACTGCTCGCTAGTGCTGGGTTTGCTGATGTCTTTGCTTTTTCTTCACAGAGGATCGCAGCCGCTTCCTCAGATTTGTCACTGGCAGAAGTCGCCTTCCAGCACGGATCTATATCTATCCAGACAAGATGGGGTAAGTCCATTCTTCCGTAGACTGCAAAGCTGACAGATCCCACACCACAGGGGTGTGTTGTCTGGGCTCCCTGCCATGCTGGCCTGCTGGTTCTAACCAGTTTGTCACGTTCTCCCCAGCTCAGAGACAACAGATGCTTTGCCAGAGTCATCCACCTGCTCCAGCACTCTCTTCTTGCCCAACTATGCCACGTAAGTTTTGGTGCTTCCCTGTGTCTGGAAGACTGTGTGTGGGCTCTCTTCTTAACCTTGGTGCTGATCCATTGGGCCCCATCACTTTGCCACACTTCCATCCCCTGCCTGTCCCTTGTGGCTGCTGAGTTTCTCTCTGTGAGTCCCTGGTGAAGCATATCCTCCATTTCAGAAAACATCTTGTCCTTTCAACTGGCAAATCCAGCAATGGCAGCTCCTCCTTACCTTTCTCTTTTTTTCCTTCCTGCCATCCCTAGAGCCAAGGTATGTGAAGAGAAGTTGCGCTATGCTGCCTATAACTGCGTGGCCATTGACACAGATATGAGTCCGTGGGAAGAGTGATGTTGCAGCCTGACCAAGCAGCATGGACAATTGTTCAAGAAAACCATGCAGTGGGAAGCATTCCCTTGTCCCCACGGGATGTGTATATATATAATAAATATATAGGTGTGAAGCCTGGCTGCCAGCAGTTGACATGAAGGGTTGGGTCTTCAACAGGGTGGGAGCTAACTTGGATTGTAAATGTGATTGTGATGATGGAACCCTGGCTGAGCCCTCATGCATCAAAAAGCTGGTAGGCTTTTGTAATGAGTTTCTTCTCCACGTCATCTTGTAGCTCCACAATGCTCACTCCTTCCAGGCTGCACTTTGCTCAAACAAAAGTGGGGTAAGGAGACAAAGCTGCACAGCACTTACAGCACAGGACAGAACTGTGAGCTGCTTCTGAGACGAGGGGGTGGCCAAGATGATCGGTGTGTCCTGACCATGCTCTGTTGCCTTGTTCCTGCTCTCAAATGAGGTCAATGGAAATTAGATCGTTCATCTAGGATTAAAAAGAATGGGGCGGGCTGGTGGCAGGTGCTGCAGGGGTGTCTTTGGCCACCAGGTGTCATAACAGACCTGCACAGCAGGACTGTGGGAGATTCCGAAGGGACTCCCATGCTTTTACATCACACAGAATCTGAGTTCCTGTCATTCCTGGCACCTCTTACACAGCAGAGACTGCTGGGGAAGCTGCTCCCTCACAGTGAGTGGGAGCTGTCTGCTTCCCTTTTGTTCTTTTAGTTCTGTATCCAGCATGCTGGTGGCCTGGCAGCTGTGCTCCCAGGCTCTTTGGGCCTCAGTTTACCCCTGAATGGCAGTGTTACAACTACTCTCTTCTAGTTCTCATGGAGATCTGCTGTCAGGGCCAAGTTCATCTTCCAGACTGCAGAGGTTAAAGCAGTAGCAGGCATAGCAGTGCCAGGCTCTGCTGCCCTCCTCTCATCCATGGGAAAGGACATGGAGGTTTCAGGTGAATAGGAAGAGCATTTGCCCTAGGGCAGTGTAGAAACCGGGTACCAAGAGTTGGAGCTCCTTGAGCAGATGGACACATGCTCTGTGAGTGAGGGTGGGCAATAAAACCTTCACAACCATTTGGAAGTATTTGTGGATCTTCCCAGCTCTGGCCAGGGCTGGTCATTGCCTAGCACTGGGAGCTGCTTGATGTTAGTCTGCATTTGTACCTCCAGCTCTATCTTCAGCCTGTGTGGTCTGTTGGACCTCCACTACTGTGAGTCACAGAATCACTGGGGCTGCACTGGAGTGGGGCTGATGCTGTGAGTTAAGATTAATCCTGTCTTAATGTTTCATGGCTTTTTCTCCTCTGTTGAAGGAGTCTGTCATCCAGAAATCACTTCCAGTTATAAACAAAGTCCTTCCCTTCACTAGTTTCTTTTGAAACATGTATTCCCAGAACTGCCAAGGAGGGTTTTTACTAAAAGGGATGTAGGACCAGGAAAGAGCATGTGCTGCCATCTGCATCGTGGTGAGTAGAGAGAGCACAGGGTGAATTAGGGAAGCTGTTTATGGCAGCCCTTGCCTGCAGCAGGGCCTTCCATGCTCAGCTGCATGGGTGTGAAGTCCTGTGTGCTGGAGGAGGTCTTCTGTAAACCTAGAGCTGTTCCAGAATTGATCTCTGTGGCTTTGTGGCTGATTTCAACCAGCAGTGTGAATGGGAACAGGAGTGGAACCAGTGCTGGTGGCTGAGTCACTTCCTAGGGTGTCTTTTAAATGGGCATGAGTAAGCTGGTGAAAGGACTTTGATCTGCTGGCTTGCCCTCAGTCAGGAGTGTTGAGGAAGAAGCCTGCAGCAGTGAGCTGGGATTTGAAATAAGCTATCTGAAAAGGGACTGACATTGGGATGGAACTGATACTGCTTTTTCCAGCCTTGTCCTCTTACCTCTACCGGACATTAGCAGGAGGCCACATTATTAACTGAGCAGAATTAGAAGCAGCAATAAAATAGACTCCTCTTTTTATTGCTGGGCAGGTGTTAGTTAGTAAGTAGTTCAGGCTGTGATGGATAAGATGGCACTAGTCTTTGGTGGAGGGTGAGCTGATGTCACCTGCTGGAATGGGCAGGTTAGGAGCCAGAGCTCCTGCAGGTTAGGAGCTAGAGCTGCTTGGGGTGATCAGTTTTAGGGGAACAAGCACCTCTGGCTCCCTACCCTTGGAAGCAACTGCAGCTGAAGGAGAGTAACTGAGGCAATTACAGAGGTATACCCAGAACACTTCAGGTTTCTCACTGAGATGTGTTTAGACAGCTCTGTTCCCTCTCATTATCCGCATACACAGCCCCAGCCTTCCATGATGAGGAGAGAGCTGCTGTGCAAGGCGACACAGAGAGCAGAACCTAGCTGAAGTGGTGGGATCCTTCCCTAGAAGAATTGTGGCACCTCTGTCTTTGGAGATGCTTAACACTTCTTGTACAGCCCTGGGCACTGTGATCAACCTTCCAGTCTCAACCTACTGGCTTTAGATCTAGGCCCTCCATAACCTGAAGCACTTGATGACTATGGAGTTATCAACTAGCTTTTTCCCACATTTCCTGCATTTCTCTACTCTTCCTTCCAACAAAGTCTTTTAGCATCTGAGACCTCTTCTTTCCTGCCACTGAGTGCTGCCCAAGGGCTTGCTGGACTCTGGGGAAAGGCTGTAGCTGGTGTCAGGGATTTCTGTTCAAAAGATACTTGTAGTAGCAGGACTCTGGCCCTAGCAGAAAGGGAATCACCCAGGATGCTCTGGATTTAACTCCTACAAGCATACTGAGAAAAAGTTTTTTACCATATAAACTATTGTTTTACCGTCTATTTTGTGTTATCACCATATGCATGTTGGAGAATTGCAGCAGTTGCTGCTGTGGTGGTGTACTGGGGTGGAGAGACCAATGAAAGCCCCTCTAGTAGGGAGAGGAGCCCATTGCAGCAGTGAGATTGTTTGGTACATGGTCAGAGGGTCTGGAAAATCATGGCAGCTGTGGAACAATGCCAAGATAACCCACTGATTGTGCTGTTAAATTTGCTGTGCAAAGGTAAGCTGGGAAGAAGGGGCTGGGAGTGGCCTGGATGTCCTCTGCGTGATCCTCTCATCTGCAGCGTTTTAAAGCCAATCACAAACTGAATGTCTGCTGTGACAGCCCAGCAAATTGTGGAAAAGGTCAGCCTGGCTCAACTCTGGCCAATCTCGGGGCCCAAAATAGGTGTTAGATCAGTGCTGGGTCCCGTTTCTTCTCTGCTCTCTAAAGCTGTGGGTAGGAACTGTCTCCTGTTGTGTTTCACAAGGGACAAATCAATTGCCCCTGCCCTGGAGTCCTGCTGCATGTGGCCTGGGGCAAGAGAGTCCTGATTATCAGGAAGCAGCATCTGTGTGTCCTCGCCCCAACAACCAGTCTCAAATCAGTGGAGATTGATTTTCAAGCCAGTGCCATCCTAAGGAAGGTGCTGGTGTCTCTGTGCTGCTGAGGAGCATCTCCATGTGCCAGAGCTGCAGCTCTACAGGGTGGGTAGGGGTGAGCTGGGGGAGGGAGTGATGTCATCATGGTTCCATGTAACCACTCGCTCTCTCCTGCCTTCAACTTGCTGGATTGTGATAGAATAGTGTCAGGTGATCAATAACGCACATGTAGTTAGCTGTTCTTGTTATGCTACTACTACCCTGGAGTATGACAAACTCTTAGTAGTTTGACAGGTTCTGTCTGTCCCTGCCTCGTGTAGGATCTAGAATAAAATGAATGAACTAACTGCTCCTGGCCTTCCTGATGATTTCTCAGGTCTGCCTGGAGCTCCTGTGTCCTTCTGTTGGGTTAAATAGTGGATGTGACACTTGGGGACATGGTTTAGTCATAAAAATGGCAGTGCTGGGTTAACAGTTGGAGTCTATGAACTTAGAGGTCTTTTCCAGCCTAAATGATTCTGTGATTCTGAGCAGCAATGAAGACTGGTGTTGTGAGAGGCAGCTGGAGGTGAGGCAGAAATCAGCCCTGCCATGTCTTGCACACAAAGTAGCGTCACATAGGTGACTCAGAGTACTAACTGGCTTAACCGTTTACAGCAGCTCTGCAAACCAGTGGTACAGGGTGACTGGCTGCAGGAGGGCCCAGGACCCTCCTGGCTATGGTTACTGCAGGTAAGAGCAAGGCTGAAGTCTACATTTCTTCCGCATCGTGGTTCACGGCAAGGGAGGTGGCCATTGCTGCGGTGAGGCACAGTCATTCGTGTTCAATAGCTAACACTGCAGGGATGAACAGCTGTTGGATCTCTCTGTACTGTGTCTTTGCAGGCAGGGATAGAGCTGGACTCTGATCTGCCAGGAGAGCAGGCGGGCACCAGGGGACCTTTGAGCTCTGCCATCTGCTTGTTTCATGATCCTTCAACTCAGCCCTTTGTGCCCAACCTGAAGAAAGTAAGGTAGCATGGGGTGGAGCTGAGTTGCTCTCTGCCATGCCTTGCTGTGGAATGCAACAAGCAGGCATGACATGGGGTGGCACACTCCATGTTCAGGGCAGGGTGGGGTAGGTGGGGTTTGGTGCTTTTGGGTGTAATGGCCTCACTCCTGCTGCCAGGATGCCTCTGCCACCTGGGATAAAGCTGTTCCCTGCCTGTCCTCCTCCCCAGCAGTGCTTGGAGCATCTCCACCTGCTGCAGGCCTGCCCAGGGCAGGGATATAACAGCCAGAAGCTGGCTCTCTCATACCAGAATTCCCACTAACCTCTTTTCCCTATCCAGGCTGGAGATGTAGCCCTGTGCCCTGATGCCACAGGACTCCCTCTCTGCTTGTCGGAATGCAGGCAATGACAGAGATGTTGGAGGCCGGGAGAGAGCACATACTGAAGTGGGCGTAACAGAGTCACATTTTGGCAAAGGGGGCCCGGAACTGGAGACCGGAGCGCCTGCGGCCCGAGAGTGATGAAGAAGCGCCGGGGCGTGCCCGGGGCACGGGCGGAGCGGCGCCTGCCTGGCGTGGAGGCGGCAGCTGGGAAGTGAGCGCTGCCCGAGGCGGGGCGGCCCGGAGGGAGGCGGGCACGGCGGCCGCGCCGGAGGCGCCCCGGCTCGGCGGGCACTCCAGAGCGGGCACGGTCGGGGAACAGTCGGGATAGCCCGGGGCGCAGCGCAGCGGCGCGGAGCCGGTGCCCGGAGCGCGATGAAGGCGGGCGGGGAGGCGCCGCACCAGGTGCTGGGCCGGCTGCGGTTCCTGCTGCAGTGCAGCGAGTGCTTCCGCCGCGCCCGGGCGCTGCCCGCCGCGCTCTGCTACGTGCCGCGGGAGGTGCAGTACAAGATCTGCAAGGACCCCTCGGCCCCCGCGGCCGCCGCCGCCCGCAGCCTGCTCAGCGTGTGGGACAGCCCGGGGCCGGCGCGGGGCGGCAGCGCCGCCACGATCGAGGTGCGGAAGGGCGGCTGCCTGCGCGCCACCGGCGAGGAGTACTGCAACAGCGCCGGGCTCTGGGTCAAGCTCAGCAAGGTAACGCGGGGCGGCACCGGGAACCACCCGGGCAGGCCGGGTCCCGACAGCGGTGACAGGACGGGATGTGCCTTCAGGAGCAGCTGGAGGAGTACGCGGGCACCCGTGGCTTGGCGGAGGGCTGGGTCCTGGCGCAGAGGTTCGGAGAGGGAGGAGATAAATTAGTCCCGGTTGACTCCGTGGAGAAGATCCAGTGTCAGCACCAAACGCTGGGGGTTGATTACAGACCTGCTGTCAGGTATGGCCCCGGGCAGGAACTGGGCTCTGGGCGCTCGAAACGCGTGTGACCGGTCCCCACAGAGGACTTGCAACCCAACCATCCCAAATCCCTTGGACACGCCCAGCATAGCCCACTCACTCCCTCCAGCGCAGGGGGGACCCATCCCCACCGAGTACCGGCGGGCAGGTGGGTGCTCCCTCGTAGATTAATCCTGTTTGCTTGTGGCAGCGCCTGCACAGAATAAAGATGATACCAGGGGCGTTCTGAGTCGTTTGAATTTGGGCTGAGCCCAAATGACACAGAGGTTGTGCAGCGATTAGAGAGCTCAAATTTTATTTTCCTGATGGAAGGTCACGTGCAGGGCGGGATTCCCCTGCTCTGTCCCAGCCTGTACTCGGGTACAGGGACACTCATCCTTCCCACAGCTGTTCCTGGGTGCCCCCCCCCC
Organism: Camarhynchus parvulus; assembly: GCF_901933205.1. Classification (NCBI taxonomy): domain Eukaryota; kingdom Metazoa; phylum Chordata; class Aves; order Passeriformes; family Thraupidae; genus Camarhynchus; species Camarhynchus parvulus. The sequence goes on from NC_044578.1 coordinate 9,538,676, forward strand.
TCCCGCAGTGCCCCACTACTGCTGACTACACTTCAGGCTAAGGCAGTAATGGACACACTGAGCACTGACACATCTTTTCCATTGTGTGACTTCTCCGCCTCTGCTGCTCCAGCTGGGAACAAGTGGTGGACCTGACGTACTCCATACGCCTTGGAGAGATGCCCAGGCTCATAGAGCAGGATGAGGCTGCCGTGCAGAAGTTTCGGTATGAATGCGTCTCCTAGAGCAGGATTGCAGCATCCTGAGGGGCTGCTGGACAGGGCCTGGATATGCCTGCAGGGCCAAGACTGGCTTCAGGGTCTGGAGGCAGGAGGATGAGTGCCACAAGATGCCTTTTACATTGGTACAACGGCACTGCTCAAGCAAAGATGGCCTTTGCTCCACAGACCATTGGAGTGACAGTGTGCTGCTATTCCACTGGGTTGGAGTGGCCATTAATACCTGGTGTGCTGGTGATGAGCTACAGCCATGCCATCTGTCTGCTGCAGCACAGTGGCCTGGCACCATGTCACTTTGGTGGCCATGAGACACTGCAGCCAGTCTTAGCTGGGGCTGGGGCTCCTGCACACTGCTGGTGGGCAGGTTTGGGGTGCAGCCTGGTCTCCTCATCCTGTTAACACAGAGCCTCCCTGCAGGTCTGTGCCCCCAGGCTGGACCTATGAGCACGACATGGAGCTGGGGCGCTTCCTGTACGATCACAGTGAGAAGAAGCTGCAGAGTGTGGACTGCATCAAAGAACACATCAACAGCATCGAGGTCTCCTCACACGCGGTGCGTAGTGGGGCTCCTCTGCAGCCTCAAATCAGCACAAGACATGTGAGCATCAGCACAGATGTGGGGTGGAGTGGTCAGCTGTGGCTGTCCCCTCTGCGAGGGACAGGGCATGGTGGGGGGTTTTGCTGCTCTAGCAAAGCTGTCGGGAGCTGGGTGTTGGGGTTAAAACCCCACTGTGTCTCTGGGGCACTGGGGATCCACAGCCATGCCCAGTTTGCTATGTCAGGGAGCCACCATCCACCCACAGCCTAGCAAACCGAGCGGCTGGCCTGTTCCTGTCCTCCTTTGGACCCACAGAACATATCTAAGAGGAGGCCATGGTGTGTCCAAGGATGCTCATCTCCCTCCCTCTGCTCACTTGCAGGAGGATTGTGCTGCAGCCCATCTGACAGACAACCTGACATACACCTTCTGGGAGAGCAACGGGCCCCCAGGGCAGCACTGGGTGCGGCTCAACATGAAGAAAGGAGCCATTGTCAAGTGAGACCTCGGGGTGTCCCTCCATGCCAACAGCTGTGCCAGGGAAGGGCAGGGTTCAGGGCAAAGCACCATGTTCCTCTTCAACCCTTTCCCCCTGCTGCACCTGGGGGCATGCGGTTGAGGTGGGGGACAGCTGCTGCCAAAGGCACCCCAGGAAGATACAGCCTCGCCCCAGGCCTGGGACAACTCTGGGAATACCTCTGGGCCCAGGCAGCTCATGAGGGGAGGACAATGCTGTTTCTTGCTCTTCTCACCCCCAGGAGGCTGTGGCTGATACTGGATGTGCAGTCCAACTCCCATGTGCCCAGGCGAGTGGCTGTGTATGGGGGAACACTAAGCAGGCTGCAGCACCTGAGAACAGTCCTAGTTAAGCAGTGAGTAATGAGTGAGGAGCAGCCTGTGCCCAGCTTGTGCCACACTCCTGAGCTGTCTCTGCACCCTGAGCAGATATTAAGGGTGGGGCTGGGGTTGGTTCTGAGTGACTTGCCAGTGACAGTGGCTCTCCAAGGGTTTGAACTCTCTGGGTGCAGGCTATGTCTGCTCCCACAAGTGTGGTGGTCCCTTGCTTCCATGTGCCAGTCAAGTGCCTTAATCTCCTCTCCTGCTCATCACCCATGCTGCAGCAGCTGGTCTGCAGTGTGCTTCCTTCTGCCTGGTGACTTTGGTGGTCTTTCTTCCTCTTCCTCCTCACTTCTGGAGCACACACCACTGCTGCCACCTTCCCGAGCATCTCTGCCATGCTGTAGCCAAGAAGTCCTGGGGTGCTTCACCTCTCCATCTTCACCCAGGCCCTGAACAGCCTTCTCAAGATGTTCACTGCATCTGAATGCTTGTAGTGTTTTTTCCCCATGGGCTCACAGGACTTTGGTGGGACCTTGACAAGGCATTGAAAATACACTTAGTAAATTGCTCATTTACACAAGTCCCTGTTTCTTTCAAAACCACACCACCCTTGCATGACCAACTCTGCTTGAAGGATGGTTCTGCCCTTGTGAGATGTGCTGGGACCCCCAAGAACAGTGACATGCTCTCAGCTGTCTTGTCTTTCTGTACTGCTTTGAATTTGTGCTCTTTTCTGGCTTTTTGGATGTGGCTTCCACCTCCTCCAGAACGTCTCTGTGCCTCTGACAGCCTCTTCTCTGCTTGGGCACCTCCTGCCACAGCCCTGGTGAGGTGGGGGGGCTTTTGCATGGGTAGAAGCACATCCTTGGCTGGGGAGCCAGAGTGGCCTGTGCCTCGCTGGCCACCTCACCATTGTCTGTGCCTCATGGCTCTGCCATCTCCCTCCATGCTGTGTGCAGGAACAGCTACCAGAACATCTGCATCCTCCGCGACATGAAAACCCACATGCCCGTGCTGGAGATCCGCTTCCTGGAGTGCCGGGGTGAGCCTGTGCACCCAGACTGTGCCTGCCAGCCCAGCCTGGCCCTAAACCCTCAGCTAGTCCTGACCCTGTGGCTCTTCCTACCCCACTTGCTGCTTTTTGGGATCCACTGGCGGGAAGGTTGAGGAATGAGCTTCATATGAGATGCTGCAGGTGCTGGGGGCATCCCGGCCACGCTGGCTGCAGCACACGCAGCCTCGCTGTTCTTTGTTGGCAGTCCGAGGGTACAATGTCCGTCTGCAGGGGATTAAGATCGTGTCCTTCTGGGAGTGGGACCTGATCCTGAATGCTGGCGTGTTCCAGCCCGCCCGGCTGGTTCGCTACCCTCTCCTGGAAGGAGTGGATGCCGACGTGCTGTACCGGAGAGCTGTGCTCATCCAGAGGTACGGCACAGGGATGCCACAATTCCTACAGTGATCTCAGTCCCAAAAAGCAAAGTGCCTTGGCCTGTAGGGCAGCCCCAGGCTGGGGTCAACACTGGCCCCACAGAGACCCTCTGCAGTGCAGCAGCATGGGCTGGGCTGCTCTTGTTTGCAGCATTTTTTTTGGGGAAACGAAATCAAGTGCTTGGACAGAGGGTGGGTGCTCCCCTGGCGTCTGATGTCTTTCAATGGGCTGGAGGGACCCATGTGCAGGGAGCACAGTGCCCGGGGTTGTGGTGAGATGTTGCTCTCCTGCAGCCTCACACTGCTTCTCTCCTGTCTCCAGGTTTGTCCAGCTCCTGGAAGGTGTCCTGTGTTACCTGATCCCCCTCTCTGAGGACAGCATCGGCACCTTCAATGCACTCAGGGTTAGCATGTGCCAGGCTTCCCTGGGATGGTGCCAGTAGGGGCATCTCCTCACAAGTTCAGGTTTTCTGGGGGCTGTAGTGTTTCCTCTTTATCCAGCGGGGACAGACCAGCTTAGGGCTGAGAGCTGCCATGTTTGGCAGTGCCTGAGGGATGGAGGAGCATCCCCTGTGACACCAGGGCTGACTTGAGGAGTGGAAAAGACAGCAGGTGGTGGCAGGATCAGACCTCTAACCATCCCTGCTTGTGCCTTGCTAGAGCATGAAGCCATTCCTGCTGCTGTCCAAGCAGAGTGAAGCCCTCATTGCCCACTGTCTGCAGTCCTCAGAGAGCTCTGCTCCTGACAGCCTGCCAAAGCTCTACATCAACCGGCTCCTGGCCCGGGAGCACCGTGCCAACCCCGCGCTGGACCCCAGCTGCAGGAACGCCGTCTTCACCCAGGTATGGCCTCACCATGCCCTGTGCCAGGTACCTGTCACTTCAGCAGGTGTCTTGCCTCCATCTCATCCCCTTTCTGCTCTGCTACTCTCCAGCTGTATGAAGGCCTCAGCTCTTCCAAGAACAATCAGCCCCTGGACTACAGGTAGGTTTTCAGTGTCATATTTGTGGGGTGTCACTTCCGTAGAGCAGGGTGCAAGGGGATTCCAGGTGCTGCTGGTATGCTCAGAGGAGGGATGTGCATGTGGCTGTTGCTTCCCCACAGGTGGCCCCTGACCTACAGCCAGTGGTGGGAGTGCGATTTCGTCACTGAGGGCATCATTGACAGTGGTGAGAGCTCTCCCCTGGTGTCTCGTGTGTTGGGGTGCAGCTCAGTGGGTGTCTACGCTGTCCCAGCTGCTCTGGGAGCGGCAGCCCCCTGCTCTGCAAACATGAGATCATTCCTGTATGTCCCCTACCCCACCAGTGCTGCTGCTGCTGCCCCAGGGAGGGGAGCAGCTTGGCCAGATACTGTGGCTCAGTGTCTGGCCCTGGTGTGTCAGGCACTGAGCATCCTCTGCCCGCCCTGCAGGTGGTGGCTTTCGGGACAGCCTGACAGATGTGTCAGAGGAGCTGTGTCCCAGCTCCAGCGATGTGCCGGTGCCCCTGCCGTTCTTTGTGCGCACCTCCAATCAGGTTTGGCATCCCACAGTCTGCCTGTCCAGGCCAGGGGAGTCAGTCAGCAGAGCTTGGGGTGTTAGCCCTACCTTAATGCTTGCAGGGCCATTGGCTGGGGCAGCTGTGCTTGTGCCTGGGTGGTGGAGATCTCCTGGAGGGGCGTAAAGGGCACGAGGGGCAGGTGGAGGGGTGAATGTGGGGGAGGCTGCAGGAGAGACCATGCTGGGCTTGTCACATCTCTGTGTCCTAAGAGTCTCTCACACAGGCTAACAGCAGCAGTGACACCAGGGACAGGTATGTCCCCAACCCCTCCTGCAAGGACTTCCCCAAGTATGAGTGGATCGGACAGCTGATGGGAGCAGCCCTGAGGAGCAAGGAGTTTCTGGTGAGCACAGCAGAGCCTTCCTGGCCAGTGAGGGGGCTTGGCAGGGGCCAGACTATCTTGGGCAGAGGGGCTGCCCATGAGTGAAGAGACAGGAGAATGCTTGTGTCCACTCCTTTTGGCAGATCCTGTCTTTGCCAGCACTGGTGTGGAAGCAGCTGGCAGGGGAGGAGGTCAGCTGGAGCAAGGACTTTGCCACTGTGGACTCAGAGTTGGTGAGCAGGGCCGGGTGCTGGCAGAGCAGCGCTGTGCTCTCTCATGGCTGCTCTGGCTCCACTGTGGTGGCTATTGCTCATTTGGATTGCAGGTGAAGCTGCTGGAGGTGCTGGAGAGGGTGGACAAGGAAGGCTTTGAGTTCATGTTTGGCAGAGAGCTGACCTACACCACAGTGCTGAGCGACCAGCGCATGGTGGAGCTGATCCCCAACGGCAGCAACACCGCTGTGCGCTACGAGGACCGCAGGGAGTTCATCCGCCTGCTGCAAAAGGCTCGGCTGGAGGAGAGCAAGGAGCAGGTGACACTGTCCCCCAGGGCTGACAGGGCTGCAAGGGGACCCTGCTCCTGTGGCAAGATGTCCTGGTACTTGCAGGACTGGTGGTTGCCAGCTCCAGCTGGGTGGTTTCTTTGTGCATCCCATGCCCAGGATGTCTGTGTGCCCTGGTGAATCCCTTCTGGGGTCCTGTGTTTGCTGTCCCCAGAGCCCTAGGTGGCTTGCCTGGGGCTCAGACCCACTGTGGTGACATGGAACCCATCCTGTGTCCGCACAGATTGCAGCCATACGTGCTGGGCTGCTCCGTGTGGTGCCCCAGCCCGTGCTGGACCTGCTCACCTGGCAGCAGATGGAGAAGAGGATCTGTGGGGACTCGGAGATCACAGTGGCTGAGCTGCAGAAGTTCAGTAAGTCACAGGGCCAGCCCAGAGCTGCTCCCTGCCCTCCACAAGGGCAGGGGATCCCCTTGATAATGCTTGTCCTGCACATGCATCCTGGTCATGGGGTGCCTGAGAGCCTGGGGGAGGATTAGGTAGAGGGTCCCTGGATGCTTCAGGTTTAGCAGCAAACCGCACTCTGGTCCATCTGGTCCTTAGCTGCTATGGGCAGAGTTGAGTGGCCACTCTGCAAACTAGGACCTCTGTTTCTCTACCCACCATGACACAAGGTGCTGGTCCCACTCAGGGGTGCCACGGGCTCTCATAGGCTCACTGAGAAGCAGAGAGTCTCCTCCTTTCCTTTTCTTTGCTGGCAGTTTCTAATTTATTCATTGCACATTCTTTGTTGCAGTCAAATTTGATGACTTCCCCCCTGATGATACCCGTATCAAGTATTTCTTGGAGGCACTCAACAACTTCACCAGTGGTGAGTGACCCCAAGCCTTTACACGCTCTTCATGTGCAGTGGGACAGGGTAGGGTAGGGGGCACCCCCTGCCCTGTGCCCCAGGGGTGCTCACCAGGTGCTTCCCTGGGAAGCGGCTGGGGCCATCCCAGCCAGCCCTTCCTGGCGTTCCGAAAGGATCCTTAGCTTTGCCCCATGCTCCTGGGCTGATTCTGCAAGGCAGATCTTGCTGGGACAGCCCTGTCCCTGAGAGCTGTGCTCTGTCCTTCCCCTCAGAGGATCTCAGCCATTTCCTCAAGTTTGCCACCGGCCGGAGCCGCCTCCCAGTTCAGATCAATGTCTACCCGGAAAGGTCGAAGTGAGTCCGTCCTGGCTGGGGTCCCTGTGCCATGCTGGGGTCCCCACATGATGTCAGGTTGCTGTGCTGGGGTCTGACTCTCCTTTCTCCCAAGCTCGGATGCGTGGGACGTGATGCCACAGTCCTCCACATGCGCCTGCAGCTTCTACTTGCCCAACTATTCCACGTGAGTTGAGCTGGGGATAGGGATGCTCCCCACTCCCTGGAGCTGGTGCTGGGGTTCCCATCAAGACTCCCCAGGCCTTCCCCTGGGGCATGTCCAGGCAGGCGTGGGGAGGGAAGCCTGAGGTTTTCTGTGGCCATCATGGCTGTGACCTGGCATTCCCCCTGCCAGGGCCAAGATCTGCGAGGAGATGCTGCGCTACGCCGTGTACAACTGCGTGTCCATCGACACCGACAAGAACCCCACGGATGAATGAGACCCCCGTGTGCCCGCGCCGTGGGAGCCTCAGGGACTCTGGATTCAATAAAACTGCAGGCCCAGATCCTGCTGTCCTGCCCCTGTTTGTGTCTGTGCTTCTCTGGGTCTGGCTCTGCAGCTGGAAGGGTCAGCACGGCGCTGGACGCTGGGTGCTGCCCGCACAGGCTCCTGCGGGGTGGAGAGCGTGGGGGCAGGGAGCGCTGTGAGTCCTGTCCCTTCTCTGGACATGGTGTGGGGAGCACAGCTGCAAACTGACCCCCAGTGTCCCGGGTACACCCCACACAGAGCCCCCGGTACACCCCACACACAGAGCCCCCAGTGTCCCCAGTACACCCCACACAGAGCCCCCGGTGCCCCCGGTACATCCCACACAGAGCTCCCAGTGTCCCCCCACTGTCCCCAGTGCACCCCACACACAGAGCCCCCAGTGTCCCCAGTGCACCCCACACACAGAGCCCCCAGTGTCCCCCCACTGTCCCCAGTGCACCCCACACACAGAGCCCCCAGTGTCCCCGGTACACCCCACAAGGAGCCCCCAGTGTCCCCCCAGTGTCCCCCATTACCCCCCGCAGTTCTCCCCGCGGCCGCCTGGGGGCGCTGTTCCGCCGAGCGCCCCCCGCCGCCGGGCAGGGATCCATGACTCGGCGCTCGGCAGCGCGGAGTCCCTTCGCTCGGTGTTCCTCTCGCCGTCCTGGCCGGGTGGAGGCCGCCGGCAGCCCAACGGGATGGCGGGTCGATTCTATCGGCGCTCGCCTGCGATCGACGCGCTCGGCTGTCCGCGCGCAGGCGCGGCGCGGCCGCGCCGCCATTGCTGCGCTGTCAGTGCCGGGAGCGGTCGCGGGGAGCGGAGCCGTGACCCGGCCTCGTCCCGCCTGTCCCGGTGAGGCCCTGCCTGTCTGTGTCACTCCGCCACACGATGGAGTTCCAGGCCGTGGTGATGGCGGCCGGAGGCGGCTCCCGCATGACGGACCTGACCTCCAGCATCCCGAAGCCGCTGCTCCCGGTGGGAAACCGGCCCCTGCTCTGGTACCCGCTGAACCTGCTGGAGCGCGCCGGCTTCGAAGGTGAGGCCCGGCGGGCTCTGGGCGTGCTGACCCTGGGGACTGCGCACTGCCCCTGCTCACCACGGGCTGTCCCCGCTCACCGCCGCCGCTCCGTCCGTTCCAGTGCCGTGTCGCAGGTGCCCTGTTGGACGGGGCAGGTGCTGTAGCACATGTCCCTTCCGCGCTGGAGCTGTGCTGTCGGCCCGTGTCACATCCCTTCGTGCCCTCTCGGCTGCGCTCGCTGTGCCTGCACCCCTCTTCTCACCGAGGGCCGCGGGTGTCTAAAAGGAGGTTGTAGAGAGGTGTGTGTCGGTCTTTTCTCCCAGGTGACAAGTGGCAAGACGAGAGGAAATGGTCTCAAGTTGCACCGGGGGAGGTTTAGATTGGATATTATAAAAATGTTTTTCACTGAAGGGATTTTAAAGCATTGGAAGGGATTGCCCAGAGAAGTGGTAGTGTCACCATCCCTGGAAGTGTTCAGAAACCATGAGTATATGACACTTGAGGACGTGGTTTAGTGGTGGTGGTGCTGGTTGGTTGGACTTGATGATTTTCAAGATCTTTTCCAACATTGCAGCGATTCTGTGATTCGAGGCCTTTCCCAGCTCTGATGTCATTCCCTGGGTCACTAACCTCGAGTCTCCCGTGTTCCTTTCTCAGAGTCATTAATGGCAGCCGTGAGAAGTGCCATCTCCCGGGGATGCCTGGTGGTTTGTTGTTTCAGCCTGGCCCAGGGTCAGGGTTGCTGGCTCTGAGGCGCTCAGTCCGTGTTGCCACAGCAGGGTGGGGACAACGGCACACTCGTGGTGCTCACCTGTGGGCTTTGTTTTCACTGGGACTAAGGTGCTATTTGGTACCTGGTGAGCTTCTTCAGTGTCTTCTGAGGTTAGGCTTTTGTTCATCTTTTGAGTGCTGGACCAAATCTTTCTGTGGCGTCCCCCCAGCTTCTTCTAAAGCTCCTTCCTGACACCTTTCAAGCATCTGGGTTGTTTGTGTTTGTCTTTTGTGTTTCTTCTTCTCTGTTTTGTCTCTGTGATTATTTTGTACTTCGTCCTGAGTCTCTGGCTTTCTTCCTGACTGCTTCTATCTTCTGTGAAGATGTGAAGATCAGCTCATGATTATCCATGTTAGCTTCTTACTATTTCAGTGGGAAGGAACAAAACTTAGAGCAAACTTTGCCTTTATTCTGTTTCATTAGAAAATCATAAAGAACTTCCGTTCTTTGGATTTGTTTTTCATTTGTTGTTTGTTGAAATCTGCATTCTGTCTGCCTTCTTTGCCTGTTCTCCTGTGGTGTTTTTTTTTTTTTTGCAATACTTTTATCCTGCAATGGAAATTTAGATAGTTAAAATCTTCTGTATAATCAGTATTGTCCTTTGTCTGGCTCTTTATTCAGAAATAACCATTTCCACTTGATGCTCTTGACCACTAGCACTAGGTGCTGCCCCTCTACACTGCCCTGGTGAGGCACATCTGGAGTGCTGTGTCCAGTCCTGGGCTCCTCAGGATAGGAAGGACATGGAGCTCCTGGAGCAGGTCCAGTGGAGGGCAACAAAGATGATGAAGGGACTGGAGCATCTCCCTTATGAGGAAATGCTGAGGGAGCTGGGCCTGTTCAGCCTCAAGACAACTGAGAGGGAAACTCAAAAATGTCTTACCAGTTTCTGAAGGGAGGTGTCAGATGGACCAGGCTCTGCTCAGTGGTGCCAAGCAATGGTACAAGAGGAAACAGGCAGAAGCTGATGCACAGGAAGTTTGACCTGAACATGGGGAAAAACTTCTTTAATGTGCAGGTGACTGAGCACTGGGACAGACTGTCAGAGGGGGTGTGGGATCTCCCTCACTGGGGACATCCCAGAGCCATCTGGACACAATCCTGTGCCATGTGATTTGAGATGACCCTGCTTGAGCAGGGAGGTTTGCTTAGATGACCCAGTGTGGTCCCTTCCATCCTGAACCATGCTGTGACTCTGTGACAGTGCTGCAGTGAGATCTTTCTCCTTTCTCACATGTAGTGCTTCAGCTTATCTGTCTCCAGTGAAAATGTGGACATGCAGGGTTGTATTCAATAAATGCATTCAGCTTCAGTAAGCAAACTGCCGCCTTCCAGCTCCTTCTGTGCTTCATGCCTGTGACCAAGCTGTACACCCCTGTATTAAATGATCCAGTGGCATGAGTTCTCTCCCTGGAGGATTAGTTCCTCATACTTGCTGTGTAAGTAAGTAGGTGTTCCATGGGTGACTCACTGTGTCTCTTTCGCCCTAATTGCAAGTGTTTCATCTCTCCTAATATTTTGGAGGCTTTTGCCCAGCTCACCAGGTTTATGCTGAACTGTGTGAGCTTACAACTTGCACTTGACACCAGCTGCCTCTTCATCAGTTAATTCTTTGCCTTATTCAAGGTGTGCTTTCAGTCCTTTTCTCTAGGTTCTTCAGCCTCTTTTGAATTCACACTGGCATCCAGTATGGGAGTGGAAGAGCAGCCATGTCTCTGGCACCAAAATGCCACGCAAGTCCCATGTTTACAGTTCCTTTCTCTTTTCTTTTAATAGATTCAAGATGAATCTTGATTGATGCAGATTTATTCCCAAAGTGTCTTCATCTTGCCTATACTATTATTATAATTATTATTTATTATTTCCCACAATTCTCTGTTAAAATTCCATGTGGAATACAATGTTATAGTGTTGAGGTGTTTTGAGGGGATATTTTAACTGGAAAATTTGGTTGTTGCTTTTCCTTCCCATTCTTAAGATTGGGGGAAAAGGTTTCTTGTCATCTTGTTTCCTCAGTATTTTCTTTGCAGAGCTTCTGTTCTCACATTCTTCATTTTGGAAAATATGCTTTCATGCCAGTGTTGATTTCCTTCAAATATGCATTTATCCTTTTTCTTTTGTAGATGGAACGAGTTTCTTGCTCATATATTACTCCACTTTCTTGCCAAGCTGATGCTGAGAAATAGTTTAACCATTGTATTGTAATAGTGTGGTTGGTGTTGTCCACAGAGGATTACACAGGATTGGGGCAGCAAAAGACAAAGCTCTAAAGTGTTGGTGACATGAACACGGGGTCTCATTGCTCTGTTTGAGGACATATGGTTTGAGGTTGCTGGTTAATGATACAAGAAGTGTGTGTTCTGTCTTGCTAGCTCATGCCACACACGCATGCGTCCCTTTCAGTAACAACCTCCACCCAGCCAAGCAGGGGAGATTGTTTTCACATTCATTAGAGTTTAATTCTTTTCTTGAAAAGTTACTGTTGCCAAAAGAGCTTGACTGGGTGGAGAACCCAGTTATGTTACTCAAGCCTTTTGACAGTTCCATTAGCCTTTCTAAATAAAAAAGTGGGTGTATCCTATTTGTGATAAATATTATTTAGATTTTTTTTTTCTACTTCGCCTCATCTCACTCTCCTTTGTCCTAGAGGTCATTGTGATTACAAGGAAGGAAATCCAGAAGATGCTAAACCTGGACACAAAAATGAAGCTTGATTTTGTGTGCATCAGTGACAACATGGACATGGGTACAGCAGATTCACTGAGGCATATTCACCAGAAAATTAAGGTATTACTGTCTTTTATTGAACTTAACTGGAAGTTATTTGTCTATAATTTTTTTTGTTGTGTTGTAAGGAGTGTCCTGTGTAGTGATACTGTGCATAACTGAATTTCCTGGTCTTCAAAAGAGCTGAATTTTGTAAAGGTCACCTCACAAGGGAACTCGCACAAAGACTGTGAATGATTGGAATTGAGAGCTGGGAAGGCTGGAGCCTGTTCAGGCTGGGCTCTGGCTGCTTCTTGGTCAGTGTTAACTTTCTGGCAAGGTAATTTAAAGGTTGTATTTGTTTCTATGATTTTTGATACAGAGTGTGATAGTTGTTGTCTGTCTACCTAGTGCTTGGCGGAGTAGCTGTGCACAAATGTTCTTTGCTGTCTGAGGCAGTGCAGTGGTGCTCCAGAGAATTCGTGTTCACTGCTGGTCATGACACAGGCGTGCCTGCACTCTTGGGTCAGTGACTTGTGCTGGGCTTCAGTTTTCTGCTTCTTCTCTGCTTTTGTTGCCTTGGTCTTACAGTAAGCTCTTCAGTAAACAGTGCCCAGATGTGATAAAGGGCTGCTGTTCGAATAAAACCAGCAGTTTATAGAATTTTAATTTCCAGCTGCATAATTAAAACACTCCCATGTAAGGCAGAAACGCTGCTCAGAGCTCTTGCTGTGATCTGGGACGGAATTTTGTTTTTGTTGTTGTCATAGACTTAATCATAGGATTTGTTCCATGTCTGTTTAGGCCATCTTAGCCAAATTGCCTGTTTAAATAAGTGTTGCAACAGAACATCAATGAGTGCTTAAGTCCTGAGGTTTCTTTTTGAAGCTCTTTTTGAAGCTAATAAAGTGCACTGTTACAGGCTATGTACTCCCAAGAGAAAGACTTCATTTGAGGCAAGGTGAAACTTCAAGGCAAATACAGATGTGTAGATGGCACAACGAGACAGGTCTGGCAAGGGATTAATGCACAGACTAGTATTTAGAGGGTGAAGAGAATACATAACAAAATCAAAATTAGCAAAATCAGTTTAACTGAACTGAGTGTTTCTGTCGTGTGGAGAATCACTTTTGTCATAACTCAGTTTGGCAGTATTTTTTAAATGTATGCATGCAACAAGGAAGTATCTGCATTGCAAATTGGGACCCTGACCTTACAGTTTTATTGTCTGATCAATGACAAGCCCATATATTGGGGTGTCTGTCTTTTTGGCAATCCAGCCAGGTCTGCTTAGGGGCCCTGGAAGCAACAAGTAGAGTGTCTGTGAGTTAGAAAATAGTGTGTCTTCACAGGCGGCAGTGTTGATCTTCTGTTTATTTTCCAGAAAAAAGGCTTAGAGAAGATGTGAGGTAGTCCTGAAAACCACGCAAGTTTTCCTAAGTCAGATGCTATGTATGAGTGGCAGCAGCTGCTTCTGCCCTTTTTATTCCATGTCTGCTTGCCTGGGCACAGAGGACAAAGTGGTCTCTTATTTGAAAGAAGCCTATACTAAGTTCTTGAGCAGATTGCTGCACTGTGTATTTTGGAGTCATTCCTGTAGTAAATGCATACCACTGGTGCACCTCTTACAGGGTATGCCCTCTCCTGTGTGATAGAGGTGAGAGAACTCCACAGTAGAGGTAGCTGAAAAGCTGCTGTATGTTGGCTGTGTTTGCGGTGCAGCAGGAGAGTGATCTCGTTGAAGAATGAGTTTCCCTGGTGAAAACAACTGCTTCTTGTGGCCATAGTTTGCTGGCAGGCTTTTTGCAGCCCATGCCAAAAGTCTGATGAGAAGTTTAAACTGGTTGCTGAAACTTAGTTGTCACAAATTGAGTTAATTGCCCACAGACAGAAGAGCAAGTATGCTCAGTGAAAGCGAGGTAACATGGCACAGCATAGACAGCTTGCTTGTGTGCAGTGCAAGTGACAGGGAGTAGAGCCAAGATTATAAATGCACAGTAAGAAATATGTCTAAGGGTAGCAGAACTGCTGATCACAAATTCTGAGATGCGCATAAAACACTCTAAAGCAAAACATTTCATGACTTGCTGCCTTGTCTAGCTTTGACTGGAGTCTCACTGCTGCTTGCTGTGCCTGCAGTTTTGGCCCTTTTTGTTGTGTTGCTCCTTGGGTAATGAGGTTTGATACTTTAAAGATTAGATGTCAAAATTAGACTTGCAGAATTGCATTCAGAAGTAGCAGGAGAGCCCATACATGCAAAACCTCTAAGGGCTAAGGAAGTGTAGTTTCTATTGTTTTCTCTCTTTACGGTGTTTTTAGCGGCAGGTAAGACTGACTTTTCATTCACAGTAACAACGATCTGACTGCCAGTCTTACTTTTTGCAAGTTGTTCAGAAGTTCATGAGAGCAAAGGAAACTCATTAAAGTTTTTGTTTGCTGTTTGCTCGCTCTACACACATAATAATATTTTTGACAATTTTGCTTCAAAGTTGATATACTAGATGCAAGTTCTTTCCTCTATTAGAAGTCTTCCTGTTATTTTTGGCTGTCTCAGCCTACACTTGATTGACAAGGTAGCAGCTTCATTAGGGTTTTCATGTTCATTACAAGTCTGAATGTATCCTTTTCTTGGATCCTTCATGCAATAAAAATATTATGCTGAACTTGAGTCCCAAAGGCACCTACATGAAAAGTAGTGAACACCAGAAAACTTGGTCCTGTAAGTTTCACTTTGTGTATTCCTAGGCCTGGGTGTCAGTCTGGCCTATTCTTTACCAGTACTTCCCTAACTGACTTGTGTAGTGGGTTGTTTTGTTTGGTTTTATTAAACATTCAGTTCTGGGGTCTGAATAGCAAACACCATTAATCAGTTTGTCCTCACAATTCTCCAACTGAGAACTGAGTCATAATGAGGTGAAGAGATACAGCTTTTCTTTAAAATCATATATACTTGATTTCTCCTCAATAACTATTACTAGTCCTTGTTTCTGGTTTTCACTGGTAAGCAGCACTGGCTGGAGCAGTCAGGTGAGTTGAATCTGGATAATAGGGAAATCATAAAAGTCTTGACCGTTTCAGTGGTGATACGTGATTACACTTTCTAGCAAGAGAAAAGATTGAGTGCTGTCTGCTACAAATAGGCTGTGATAGCAAATGATGCAGTTTGGTTTTGTAGGCAGCTTGTCTTTCAGTGGTAATGTTGTTGTTGTTGTTATTATGGGGAACAGCCTTTTTAAAAGTGAACTTATTTTGATGTTCCTTGTAATTTTATGTAATGAAATTCCCTGGCTCACTTAGGGAGGCTTTTTCTCTGTCGCTGTTATTAGTGGACATGATTTTTTCAAGTCATATTCTAAAGTCTTTTGATACATCCAGTATGGTTTTTTGCAGTCCAGAAATAGGTCTTCATTTATTTGACTTCTGCTGCCATTCTTAAAGGCCTTCTCTTGCAGTTCAATAGACCACTTAGGGCTGATTCACAGGACCAGTATGCAAAATGTGTGCCATGACCTGCCCTGTTATAGCACATAGAGTTTGCCTGGTAACACAGAACTTATGATTTTGGGGAACAATAACAATAAATTTGTGGTAGGAGCTAGAAGCCCAAGAGTAAATTGCAGTGTCTCAGAATGTACTAGTTGAAATAGTGTGATGATAAGCAGCCACTCTGATGGAGGAAGGAAAGGTTGATGCAAAACTAGAATGTATCAGGTAACGTATTCTTTATGGTACAGATGAGAAATCCATTGTATTGCTGAAGGCAATGAGAAGGGGTTGTTTGCCAGGAATGCTGAGCAGGTGTGGAACTCAAATGTATCAAATGTGGGACAAACACTAGAAAAGGAGATAAGATATTCAGAGTGGAGTATAAATGGGTTTAAATTAGTTGTGAGAAAACATAGGCTGAAAATTACAGAAAAGTTTTAATCAGAGCAGAATATGATTGTGAGACAGTTTTCCAGGTGTAAACAAGGTAAGAATCCCCCAATTTCCTCCTAGAATGAGAATCTGTTTTGTTGTATTTTTGTTTGCTTTTAAATAAACTAAGTAAATCAATAGCTGGAATGACAGGAGGCAAAACTCGTTACTCAGGTAACCCCTTTGAGGACTCTGTTTCTGTGACCTTCCGCTTGTACCATTCATCAGGCTGCCAAAGCTCTTTTTGTGGATTGTAGATTATTGTTGATGAAAAAAATAAATGGCAAGGCGTGTCACTATAGTTTACAAATGAACTCCTCTGAAATTTAGGCATCTCTAATATTTGACCATTTTGTTTCCTGTGCCAAATTTTACCAGACCCACACAGCTGCTGTCTGGCACCCCTCCCAGGCTGGGGCTCTCCAGGCAGCAGGTTGAAAAACCTGGTTAACTCATGAATCTTTGTTTTGGGTGGATTGGGTGTGCCTGGATCAAACATTTGTCTTCACTGAGTCTGTATTATTTTCATCTTCTATTAAGCATTTCTCTCCCTTGTGTCACTCAACTATACTCCAGACAGTGATTAAAATGTGGCGTTCCAGCAGAGTAACAGCAATGGAACAATTTCATATTTTCCTCCCTTGATGAGCCCTTAGCTGTGTTAATGGAAGCCCTGAATAATATGGTGTGAATTAATCAGCTTGTCTTCTGCTGCTGTCGCTGGTGAGTGCTTGTGAGAGAAATGTTTCATCTCAGGTGGTCCACCTGGTTTTCTCAGTTTCAAAAAGTAAGATTACAAAGTAATATAGCTCTTTAAAAGCAAAGCAAAACAAACCCTAAAAAGCTACCAAGAAGAAGGAGAAAAACCAACTTTCTTTGAGCAAATAAACAAAGATTGAAACTCCAGATTCTCTTGGTATGTGCATCTTTGGGATCCGTGTTGTGGAAAGTGTGATGTCACGGTGGTGGTCTGTGTGCTGCTGAGGGTCACTGATCCGTGGAGTCTTGGCCAGCACGGCGAAGCGCTCTGCTTCCTCTGCTGAAAAATCTCCTTTCCAAACACATGATGTAAGGAAGCTTGCTGGAACGGCTGGAAGATGGAATCTGAATCCTTTTGGTACGACTGAGCAGAGTTTGGTGAGCATGGAAAGAAAAACTTAGGTCCCCATAATATAGAGTTATGTATTTTTTTGTACTGTCAGTGGAAATAAAAAACCCAAATTAAATTCATTTGTAAGAGACAAGGTCTATATAATAGCAAGGCTGAACTAAATATTCTATTAATCTGTTTTGAAATAGTAAAAATAATTTAATAATTTTCTTCCAGCTCAGCTGACAGCAAACATTTTTTACTTAAAGTGTTTAAAATGCAAATAAAAATGCTGTCTTGGTGGTTTTTCTGTTTCTGCCTTTAACAGTGTTGTTAGTAAGGAAAGCAGATGTATCAGATGGCAGTTCACAGGGTATGTAGCATGTTTTTTCTCTCCCTGCCTCTTACTGAAAGCTGCCACCACTGAAGGCACTAGCCAACATTATTTTTGTTTTTTTAAACATTTATTAGAGTTTGCATGCCCAAGTCCCATTCCCAAAGCAGAGCTGATGGTCTTTGTAGAAAGCAGCTACATGGGCAGGTGCTCAGGCTGGGTGGCTGGGAGGAACGGTGCACCACTGCCTGACTCTGTGCTTGAAGAATGTGTTCAGGACTTTCAGCTGATCATTATTTTTTCTGGCAGGGTAAGAGAGAATTCAGCAGTTGTTGGGGGTTTTTGTTTGTTTGTTGTTTTATTTTATTTTTTCTAATGTTTCTCAGCTTTAGAAGATTCTAGCTAATTAAATTATTTTGCTGCCCAGGTTTACTATGGGTAATGGCTTAAACACCAGAAGTTTGAATAAGGCAATTAGCTGTGAAGATTGGATCAAGAATGATTATTAGGGCATTTGCTATTCTGCCCATTGTCCACTCAAGAGGATGCCTTCCATAATAGAGACTGCAAAACCTTAGGTGTTTTGCGAGAAGAGTCATTGACAGACCTGAGATGCCTGTCAGTTTCAATTGTTGCATCTCCCACTGCATGTCCTTTTCCTTTTCATGCTCCTGGGAACTCTGGGCCTGTGCTCATTATGTTAACCGATACCTCTTGTTCCCATGTAGAAGTTAATGGTCATTGCTTTTCCTGTATTACAGTGTGTGTTTTCATTTAGGCCCTCTGTGGTTTCTGACGAATTGCACAAATTCAGCCTATTCTGCTTGCAGACACAGCAAGCTCTTTGCATAGGCATATAGCTGAAGTAATTTATTTAAAAGCATCCTGGTAAAAATATTTTCCTGGTTTTGTCAGCCACTACTGGTTTTCATTTTTTGAGAAGTAAATAGTAGTGTTCATTTTGGTAAATCTTTGTTCATTTTCCCTATTTAAAATATATACAGCTGCCCTGTGTAAATAACTTACTGTGCTTTAAGGATGACACTGTGACAGCTGTAATGCCCACAATTGCCATGAAAAGCCCAAACATTCTGTGAGGGAAGATCTGTTAAGATCCAGACATGGGGAAGATACACAAGTAGAAATCCCACAGGCTAGAAACAAACCAAAGAAAGGCTGCAGGCAGCAAGGAAGGAATGTTCTTCCAGAAAAATGTCCAAAGAAGGTATAATTGCAGGTGATATTCTTCCCCTGAAAGAGAAAATGGAATTGTTTAGATCAGACGCAGCCGATCTGTGTGTGGGAGCCTAAGCACCTAGTTCCAGTTTTTGGGGAATGTGGGAGGAAGGAGATGCCAAATGTCAGCTCATGGACTTAATTGTGCTGGAGAGGGTTTTCCCCTATGTCTGGTTTTGCAGCTTGGTACAGTTGTGTAACACTGATAGTAGGAATGTGGTGTTGTGAACAGCACCGTCTATCCCAGAGGCTGTCACTCTTCTCAGCACTGGTTTTCTGTCACTGTTTAATTTGGTGAAAGCCATGGTAAAGATCAGTGGACTTTAGGATGCCTGGAATTTAATTTTGCATTTTTGTCATGCTGTGTTAACTGGGAAACCCAAACAGGTTATCTCGTTTTTCCTTGGTTCTGTACTGAAAATGGAAAAGCAAATGTGCATTTAGATTTTTCATGAAGCAAATTTAGATATTCTTCTGTAGTATAAATTCAATCAGCTTCTTTGGGAAGATGGTGAAAAATCTGGATGTAGACTAATAGTGCTGGAAAAAGCAGTGGAGGGCTTGGAGTTTTCATAACATTTTTCTTACAACAGCAGTTGCTGCAGTCCAAACCCCATTAGAAAAATTGGAAAGGTGCTAGAGGAGAAATGATCCTGTGTAGAAGATTAGTTTAGGGATCTACAGTTCATAATAGTACTTTTATTTACCACAGCATGAAAAGTGTTTAGAGAAGAGCCCCAAGATTTGAACAAGGCTGATGGTTTCAGGCAGGTGGTTTCCCCTCCTGTGCAGGCTGGTGCACAGTAGCAGTTTCACTGAGCTGTCTCACAGAGCTTCTGCTTTGCAGAGTACATCAGAATTTGGGTTTTCTTTTGAAGCAGTGTTGAAAATGGGTGTTGTGTAATGACTTGTTTTGACCTTGGCAAGGTTTTTTTTTAAATTTAAGATCGTGCTGATACTAGCTGCAGGATGGCAGAATGATTCCTGAGGACACATGCTTGTATGTTTTGGTTTTTATTTAGTGCCTAGTTTGAGACTGCAAGCAACCATTATGATCCTCTAGTCTTTATGGGAGTTTGCACCCACTAGTTGGGTCTGTTAGTCCCAAAACTTAGGGATGACTTAGCAAAAGTATTTCTGAAATATAGCAAGACTTTCTTTATCTACTAGAGTGTATGAATTGTCTATTACATACTTTGATATTTTATTACAGGTTTTACTTATTCTTCCTCTTAAACCACTTTGCATTTTATTCCTATGCTGATCACTGGTTCCTAGCCCTTGAATCCAGTCATTCCTGCTTTTTGTTGTGCTGCTGAGAGATCTGCAGTTGGGCTGATTGCTGGCTGTGGGCAAAGGCCTTCTTTCCCTTCAATAAGTTGAGCCAGTTGAGCTCCATTAGGACTACTTTTTATTGTTATTGTGTGTATGACTGCAGCACCTGACTGCCTAAGGCTCTGCTTACATTAAGTGTTAAGCCTGGGCTTGAGCTCTGGGCTTTGGCAGCAATTCCTCCTGCGCTGCTGCTGTTGAGGTTGGAGCCCGACTGCTGCCTTTCTGTTCGTGGGAGGCAGGATCCAAGATCAGCTGCACAGCAGGTCTGGCAGTGCCGCCGTCCAGGTAGTCCTGGAAACCTGCCTTCCAGGAAAGGAGTGATGAGGAGAGTGCCATTTGTTTCTGGAGCTTTGCCTGTGGAGAAGGGGTCTGTCCATGCACTGCATTGAGCCAGGAGAGAATTTACCTTGCCTGGCTTACCCTCCATGAACTGGCAAATGCAGGATCTGGGTGCTCCCCATAGCTTTTGCAGGCACAGTGCACACTTCTGGATGCCTTTAGATGGGAAAACCACATACTCAGGATTGGGACATAAACCCAGGAGATGACCCTGATCTCAGACAGATGAGAAAGCCTACCATTATAGGATCAACTGTGTCAGTCCAGTGCCCCAGGATACTGATAGGATGACAACTGTCAGTGTTCTGCAAGTGTAAGGGTAGCAGATTTCTTTTACTAAAAAAAAAAACAAAGACAGCAGAGGCTGAAGTCACACCCTTTAGAAGATACAAATAGATACTAGGGCTGTCATCCTGTATTGAAGTGAGGTAGAAGTAGATTTGTTAAATGCGTGACAAGTGGATGGGATAGGCTATTAAGAGGACAGTAAACAGGTTGTGGTTCGTGTGATAGAGAACAGAACCAGTGAAGAAGGGTGATGTGGGTAGAGGAATAAGCTGGGAAAATTACTTTTGGAGTACTGTATAAGTAGGACAAGATTGATTTAGTTGAAACTAGAGAAAAAGGTGGATTGCAAAGCTTGTGTTCCAGACCAGAAGTTTTACAGTTCAGTAAGTGTCAAAATATCAATTTTGACACTTTTATCCTGCTTTGAAAGTATCCTTTAGAAGTGTTTGAACTTCTGTTCATCTCTATAGTTCTGGGTTTGGTTGCTGAGAACTGTAAATTACACTTTTCCACCTCACATGTCAGTTTGAGCATAGGTAACACGACTTCCTTCTGGGAGGAGACAGGATGCCTTCTAGGCTTGAATATCTTTCCTGTTCCTAGCTTATATGTATGTAAATTAAAAAATATTGATTTTGGATGATAGCTCATGAGATGAGAAGATAACCTAAAATGGTGTTTTCATTGTATGGTCCAATCTGATACAAAACATAGGATGAGCCATGTGATGGGATTGGGGTTAAGCCTCCTCCCCAGCTTCTGGCATCTTCTTTGCAGCTTTCTTTGGGAAGATAAACAGTGATGCTGACAGGTTACGTATGTGAAGGCATTCACATTGCCTTAAGATATCTTCACATGATGAATTCAGGGCCATCCAGGAAATTAGAAGAGACTCCCTTAGCTCCTATATCAGACTTTTCTGTTTTTTTTTTTTTTTTTTTTTTAAGGGAAAAATAAGCCTCTAAGAAGCTCCTTTCACATTACACAGATCTTAAAAAATAATTCCTCCATCTTTTAATGAGGAAAGGTTGCTTCTGGATTTCAGATTGAGAGACATTCTGTGCCTACACTGTCCTCTATCCTCAGAATAGTTTAGAAGGTGCTGGTCTACAGCAAACTTCCTGTTGCAGGGTGACAGCAGAGTAGGTAAATGCTTTGTGTCTGCTAGGAAAGCACTAAATCATTATTTCCCTCTGAATCTTGTCATCAAGGACATTACATAAGGAGAGTGGGAATTCCCAGCCAAAGGCGGCCCGTTCAGTTGGTAGCTAACAAGATCTTACAGACATCACAAAATAAATGAAGTTCCCTGCTCCAGTTGCAGTAACAGCCATAGAGCTTCAAAGAGGTCACAGGTGTGGAAATTGGAGGTCTCTTAATAGAGACTGAGATAAAAAGGAATTATTTAAAGCCTTGGATGTAAGTTTCTGATCTGAAGAGTGGTGAGTAATGCAATTGCTGGGAGGTATCTTTGACTTTGCCTGGAGAATGCTAACAAGCAATCAAAATGCTTGCCCACAGCCAAACTGTTTTTTCCCTTTCCACTCTTTAGAATAATAAAAAGCATTACACACAAACCCCACTGTTAATGCAACATGTGGGTGAAGTTCCAGGCTATTGTGTATAAAATTCAGTCCTAATTCCAGCAGTAATTATAACTTGTTTCTCTCTCTCTCCCCTGTTGTTTGGTGACACCGCAGGAAGTGATGCAAAGTTCTCTGTTTGTGCATGTATTAACTTAGGTTGAGTATGTCTGATCTCTTGATTTTCTTTCTTTTCCTGTCAAAGTCTCAGCTGTAATACTTTGCAATTAGAAATGTTTAACATTTAACTTCAGTGTTTTGTCTGTTTTCAGTTCAGTTAAGAAGCTGGTTCTACTGCTTGTGGATGTTTTGCTTCTTTTCTGTTTATAATGCAATCTGACATTTGTTTTCCTCTTTCTCTTGAGGCTGATTTTGTTCATATTACAGTTTCCTTGCAACACATGTTTTCTCATTTTCTAGTCTGCTGTTTTTGAGGCCATCAGCAGTTTAGGCTGTGAGGTCCTGCCCTTGTCTATACTTGATAGAAAAAGCATAGTGAATACCACTAAAAATTCATAATTTGCTGCCAGCTATCTGTGGTAACCTTGACATCTCCTGTTTGATCATAAGGGCTCCAGCAATAATTGCTGAATATAAAAGGGTTTTTAGCATTGCCTTTGTATGCAGGGTGTGAGAAAGTCCAAGGCTTTTTATTTATGCTGGTATATTACACCATATAATTGCATCCATCTTTTGATCTGTGGTATGAATTAGTTCCATTGAAAACATGTTTTCTATTTTTAAATCGGCTGTCTTGATCCTAGTTCTTGAAACAATCTGCTTTTGGTCTTGTTTTTGTGTATATTTTCCATATTGTGCTGGGTTTAATATAGTTGTTGACCTACTGGTTTTCAGTGTTTTTTCCTTACTGTGTTCTCTATTTTGTATAAATCTCTTCATGTTTTATGTTACCCTGTTTTATTTATCTGGATCAAGTATTTAACTTATTTAATATCTGACCATTTCACAGTTTATAACATTTGATGGTGATGTGCTGTTAGCCAGTGTTAGAAAGGTAGAATGGAGAAGTGGGGACCTTAGTGCCGTGTTTTCATACTTGACTTAACTGAATACTCTGTATTCAGGGATGGTTGGGCTGAAAGGCCAGAGCTCCAATAATTCATGAAGTTAATAGGGATGCAGAAGGATCTTCTTGAAACTCGGATCATAGGTAGAATGATCTCTGCAGAATCCCACCTTTCTCCACTGGTCAGTAGCCTAGTCTCAGTTTTTCATTTGAGTGAATGAATTGCAAATCTGAGGTTAAAAGGGATTGCTAAGGCCCAAGTTAACACTTCCAAGGAGCATTATACTCTCCTTGTCTTTGCTGTGGCTCTTGTGATGCTCACAAAAACATGAGCTGTGCTCCCAGGAGGGCAGGGCTGCTGTCCCTGAGGGTAGCAATGCAGTGTTTTCTGGTGTTCCTCAACCCAAAATCATTTGCTGCTCTCTTATGCTTGGTGGCCTTTTCACCTGCTCTGTAGAGCAGCTTCTGTGGCAGAGCCCTGGTCTGTGATGAGACCTGCTCTTTGTCATAAAAGTAGTAGAGACCAAATGGCACACAAAATGTGTCAAGTTTGGCAGAGCAGGAAGATGCCAGATATTCCAAGTATTTGTCTCATGCGCCATCCATTAGATGGTCCTTCTTGATTTAAGACCCTTGCCTTGCCCTGCCCGTGGTTGTAATGTGTGTGGAGAGTGCATTCGTGAGTGCATTTTTTTACTTTGCAGTCGTTCTGCTTGAGGTGTGTGCTTGCTGGGGTTTTTTTAATCAGTTCGTGTTGATTCTTATCGTCTGTGTAATAGTTTGGGGTTGATGTAATCATTGTTACATGTATTTCATTAAGAGATGTGCGTGTACTTAGGCGTTTGCATAATTCATGAAGTCAAGTATGTTCACATACCCCTTGTTAGCACGTGAGTGCATGTAGTAAGTATGTACTTCTCTTCTTTGTATCAGTGGCTCATTGGGAAAGGTGCACTGCATTTATTTGGTGTGTATATATGTAAAAAACCCACAAGTTCTACCATTTATTTTCTTTCTTCTACACCCACCTCGAAAACGTAAAGAAAAAACACACACTTCTGCTAAGGTTCTAGGATAGTTTATTTTTTCATTCAGCCATTAGTTTATTCGTTCAGGAGTTGTACACTGGAAAAAAAAAGTGCATCCATTAGACAGTGAGGGCTTTATTTATGAGGGGGGTGGTGTTTCAAAGGGGAAGCTGTCAAGTCCCAAAAGAGCCTTTCATGGTGTATTCTCAGCGTGCTTCTGAGGCCACTGCTCTGCTCATCAGGAGGAGAGGCAGAAATGTGGGCTTTACAGAGCAACTGTGTGTTTCACTGGTCCCTGCGCTCACTGACGTTTATTTACATATTGGGAGAGTAAATGGGTAGAACAGATGGCAACCAGACATTTGGTGGTTCTGTTCCCGTATGCTCCTCAGGGGTCTTGCATTCAGTTTTTGCAAAAAGCTTGTCCTATAGGGAGGAGAAAAAACCCGGGAGCCTGGTCAGAACTATGAAATGCTTGTTGGGTTTTTGCATTAGTGACAGATTAAAGCATTTAGTAAAATGTGCAATAATTACAAGGTTTGTTTTACAAGTCCAGATAGTCATTCCTTAGTATAAGACTATTGGGGTGTCAGTCTCTCTCATTTGATTATTTCTTATTTTCATCACTGGAGCGAATGCAGCTAGATTTGAAGCTGGCAATCTCTTCTTTCTATAAAGTGAGTTTGAAAAGTACAGGTCTATTTATATGGGTCTTGAATACCTTTTGGTCTTTTCTGTAAACGTTGTTATTCATTCGTGCTCTTGTAAAAACAGAATATCTGAAAATTTTGCAGGATTTTCCAGGATATTTAATATGTGTTTCTTCACAGTTTACAGTTGTGAAGCGGGAGATTTGCTTCCACACCAAGCTGAATTTTTTTCTTATTTTCTTTGTGCACCCTGGAATGTTGGAGCAGGGCTGCTCCAGAGTGCTGGGCAACTCACTTTAGTGGTTTGGGTTGTTGGGGTTTTTTCCAATGTGTGCATGTTGGGTTTTTTTAGAGAAGTGCTAATTAAAACACTTTCCTTGGGCAAAACTGTAATATAAAATACACATTTTGAAACTATGTTAAAAGAAGTGATGCAAGTCAGGTTTTGAATGTGTAAAATTCTCAACCTGCAGATTGCTCCTTCATGTAAAGCGGCCAGGTGTTTCTCAGTAAAGTGGGGACAAATCACATGAACATGGAAGAGCTTGACCTTTTGCACAGCATGCCAAATCAGCAGCTCCAACAGTTTGTGACATGATGAATTCCAACACCTTATTGGTAAACACATGAAACTGCCTAGCAGTTATAGGAGAACCTGTCAAATAATGTAAATACCAGACCTCAGCTAATCTCAATTACAATGTGGAATCTCCTCGTGTTAGATAAAAAAGCAATCTTTTCTTTAATAAACCTTTCTGGAATGAGAGGTCAATGCTGAAATAGTTTGCTTTAAACCAACATAGTTTTCAAAAGTAAGAGTAGAATTGCTGATTGATCCTCCATGGATTAACTCAGATATTTTCTAAGTATTGTCTAATGCCCTTCTTATTAAATATTGTCTTTTAAAAAGATAAAATTAGGCAGCCATGTCACACTGCAGGGAGGCTTAGCATGGAAAATGGCAGCAGCGAAAGTGAAAATGGTAACTGTCAGAAAAGAAACACTGTCTTCTGGAGAGGCCTTTAGAAGGTTGATCATTAACAAAAAGTGGAAATTTGCTACTTTTGTGTCAGCCATGCTGCGCAAATATTATGTTAGGATTAGTTTAAATTAAGTTAATTGCTGAACTCATAGGTTTTTGGCAGCATATCTCACAACCCATATGAAATACAGAAATGTTTTTCTAAATAAGAGTTTTTAAGTGGATTATATTGATAGTGTCCACCGTTAATGAAGCTTCTGTGTCTTGCTCAATATGTGACAATGTTCCTGTGACTTCTGCAGCAGTTCTCTTAAAAACTACCTAAGGGATTTTGGAATCCTCTGAGATCAAAATAAAGTACAAGCCTCCTATTAAATAGGACCTAATGTCCTTTTTTTTTTTCCTTGTAATATGGAGTATTGCTGGTTTTAGGAAATGTATTTCTAAACTGAGCCCACCATCGCAGTGCAATTACTGAGTAAATCACATCCTAGATAGTCTTTGTTTTTTTTGTCCCCCAATAAAATAACATAGTTTAAATATCTTTTCCAGCACTTTGTTGCCAGATGCAAAGTCAGCTAAAAAGGAGTTCTTCAGAAGGATTTCTTTTCTACCTCATTATATAACTAAAAGTAGCTGTTGAAATAAGTGCAGAATTTCTTGTTGGTCTTGAAAGCCATGGCTTCTGTGTCCTTAGGAGAAGATGAAGACAATTCAGATGGTCACATATTGTATATGGTCCAGATCTGGATAAGCATTAACCAAACAACAGTAATAGCAGGACTCAAGAAAAGTGCACTGGTAAAAACCAGGAGCTATTTTTGGCAGTGGTAAATTTAAAAATAAGAAAAAAGTTAACATGTATATTTGGGTTTGGGTGTTCAAATGCTAGTCCATATGTGGTAATTTCTATATCTGAAAGGTTTGCTGGTTTTTTTTTCTTCTTTGACAGACTGATGTCTTGGTGTTGAGCTGCGATCTGATCACAGATGTTGATTTATATAAAGTTGTGGACCTCTTTCGAACACATGATGCTTCTCTCTCCATGTTAATGAAGAAAGCTCATGAACCAACGGAAGGGGTACCAGGACAGAAAGGGAAAAAAAAGCCAGGTATGTAGGAAGGAATACATATTTATTAATAAATTATAGAGAAACCACTGGTATGTATGATATGTTTAGTTATCAGTCCCAGAGCAAAAGAAATAAAAAAGGCACAGATACCCTATTTTTCCTCAGATTCCCTGGTGAGGGTGTGACTTGGTTTTTTCCAGCTCAGAATTAAGTATTAGACTCATGTAATCTTGCAGGCTGTGATCCAAAGCTCACAAGAGTTAAGGGAAAAGCTCCAGGTGACTTCAGTGAGTTTTGGATGAAACCCTGAATTTTTGTTACATATGAACATTAAAACCGTTAGGTTTTTCAAGAGCACTAAGCATCAGCCAGATTATAGCTGGGAATTTTACACTGACTGTAGGGACCGGCACTAGGTGGGTAACAAGCCCTTCTAGAAATTCTCCCCTCTCATGGTATGTAGTGAATTACTCTTCTGAAATCACATCCAGGAGCCTTTTGCTAGGCAAAACTCCCACTGATTTCAAGGAGCTGATTAGATGCTTATCTTGTCCATTTTACCATAATATCTTAGTTAGTGCCTTGTAATTTTTAATGTATCTGTTCTCACAACACTGCTGTAAGGCAGATCAGGGCTATTATACTCATTCTACTTATATGCTAAAAGTACTAAATACCACACAGTTGTTCCCACACCATACCTCTCATTTGCTGTTAATGATATCTGTTAAAATGCTGAGTCTTGGCTATTGGCAGTTTAGTAGGACCTGGTCCTTGATTAAAGCTCAGAGGCATTACTGGAATACAAGTAAGAAAATGTAGCTTCAAACTGTTTGAGAGAGGAGTGAAATGCAAGCCAACAGTTGTCTGAAAGTGGAGGAAATACGTTTTTAAAAGAAAACTTTTAGGCTCTGCATGAAGATTTTTCTGGAGCAATGTGTAAGGTTAGTAGGGCTGAAAGCATTTAGTACTTAGACTCTCAAACAGATCTAACTCCTCTATTTTTGAAAAGGCAGTCTAAGTGCTAATGGCACATAAAACATTGTCAAGAGCACTGCTACAGTGGAGAGTTGAGCATTCAGGAGTTGTAAACTAATGGGTCTGTGGTTAAACATCATAGTGCTTCCCAGCATGTGAGCTCTGAGCACACAGGGTGGGGGTGAGGAGGTCTGTGAGGATAAACAAGATTATCTGAAGGCTCTTTTCAAATATAAACATATCAGATTGTACATGCGTTCTTATTTTGCTTGTTTTTTATGTTAGCATGCTTGACTTTGTAGCATAACTCTTCCTACATGACTTGTTGAAATTTGTGTGTGTTTTTTCAGATCTGTAAAAGACCAAACTTGAAAAGACTAAAATTCCATTATGTAGAAGTGTTCTATCACCCCTGGTGTTTTTCTGTGGGGCTCAGATCTCCCATGCAAAGCACCACTTGAGCTGCCATGGACAGCAGTAGTGACATGTTTCCTGTGAACTGCCTCCAACAAGACATGAACTCTACCTGGCCTGTTTCAGTCATTTGTTAAAAGCAGGGAAAGGCCAAGACAGGAATCTTAGGTTCTTCTTCAGGTTCTGGAGGAGGGAAGTACATTTTAGGGAGTATTAGACCCTCCTGGCTTTCATTCCTACTTGAGTAAATCTACCCTATTGCTGTCAACATTACCTTTGCTCATCCATCTTCCTTTGTCTGTGCTGGCTTCTTGCTGCCACCATCCTTCATTCCTGTTCTCTTTCCTTAGTTTCCTTCCTCAAGGATCCTTGTCAAGAACCTGGCTTTTCTTTGTCATCTATTACTCTTTTCTTTCTGATGATGGATGGAACTGCCAGTTCCATCTTCTGTCCTGTTTCTGGCTTCTTGTCTTCATCTGGTTCATTTATCCACCTAGAGTCACCTGTTCTCTTCTGATTCCTGTCTCATCTAGTGTCCTTTAACAGGCAGTCACAGTTTCCAATAGTTTTCAGGAGCTGCTTTCTGTCCCTTCCAGCCTGTCTTGTAGAATCCTCATTTTTTTATGTTTTTTTCCTTTTACCTCACCCCCGTGAGTTTATGACTTTTATTTCCTTGTAAAAAACACCTTTCCCCTGGAACAGTCATTGCAGCATGGCTGTGGAGCCTCGTGGCTTGTGTGCTTTGCTTTTACCACCTGATCGTACAGAAAACCTTAGGTAGCACCTGCTATTTCAGAAATTGGAACAATCTATCCTTAAGAATTAAATATCCAGAAACATTAGCAGCAAAAATAGAAGGCTGGAGGAGAATAAAGCATGTAAAGATGCAGTTTTCCAAGAACTCGCTAGAGCTTTTCAAGGGAAGGGACACCAAACCATTTCTGCTTATGCTAAACTCTTTTTTTTTTCCTTAGCCTTAGAACCAACTGAATGGTTTTTGCTGACGTTTTTCAAATGCTCCTCTTAAGCAAGCACCTGGCATTGGAAATTTCATCCCAGACACTTAAAACTTGGTGAAACTTATAAGCACCCAAAGACAAGATATTAACATGGAGTATGTTAGGCAGTTTTCCATAGTAGGTGGCACTATTATCTCCTTCTCTAAATTATAACACATACAAGTTTTCATGTACTTGGACTCTACTGTTCAAGTGTTTGTATTAGAAAATTGATCCCATGACGAGCCACTAGATTTATTTTTTCACTGTTCCTACAAAGCAATTCGTTTTTGGAGAAGTATCAACAAGATTTTATTTCGCATATGTCATGGAATCTGATACAAAGTTGTTGCTTTTGGAGTATTATTGAACATTCAAGAACTGTGATATAAAGAACAGTTCTTAAATTAGCATGAATTGCAGTGTGTTAAGTGCTATAAATTCATCCTGATGGTTTCCTGCAACGTTTGACTCAGCTGCAAATTGCAGGGTCTAGTTCATTGGGTTTTATATTTAGGGGATCATATAGTGACAATAATAATCTCATTGGCTTTTTTAACTGAGCAGTAAGAGCAATGGCAATTAAAAAAAAAACACATGAAAATGCTAGTCAGTGGTAGTAACCCAAATAAACAGAGAGTGTTTGGAATTCAGGGGAATTCAGATACCCAGAATGGAGCTGTGTGCTTAAAGATGACCTGCAAGGGATTGAGTGGAAAATAGTGTCTGAACTTTTCTTTGTATAAAGAAAGGCAGAAAAGATGGGGGTGGTGACTCTTTTCTGCTTATTTTTCATGTCTTGAAAGCAGCAAGCATCCCATCACTGGTATTCTCTGTGTTTGCCAGAAGACCTCTTGGTGGTCTTGAAGGCTGCATCCTGTGAAATCTTCTCCATTTAATTGAAAGGGTGGGGATACTGAGTCTTTAACAGAGGTGTCTTTTTCTTGAGTCAGTAAATTATGATTGATTAGAAAGCATTTAAAAAAATACAACTGAAATTTATTTCTTTTTGTCACTAAAGTGCTTAACATTCTCTTATGATGTCATAATTTCTTTATATCATTAAAACCCTTAAAATTGATGGGGATCTGATTTGTAAGATAATTAATATATTGCAATAGCAGTGTCAAGTCCTTATTTATCTATTGTGAGGAGGCAAAACACATCCTGCATTTCATTTTTATACTTTAAATGATTTTGTTAAGTTACTTTCACTTTAATACTTTTCTCATACTTCTTGCAGGGATTTTGTGAGCTAGTTATGTGTCTGCTCTTCCATTTATTTTTTCCTTCCTAAGTGATGCCAGTGGGATTTGAAACAGCACTCTTGTACCTCTGGATAATTGATGTTAGTACATAAGTTTTGTCTTTTTTTAAATTACTGAAGTAATGTTTTTTATTGCCAGTATACAAGGGGAAACCTGGCCTGGCATCTGCCACAGAAAATCCCCCAGTGCACTCTCATGGTTTCACTGTTTGTATCTTACCTATCCACACAAGCAAGAGCAGCTGGTTTGGTGTCAGGCATGTGCTTGGCCCTGCTCTTATCAAGTTGGTTTTTTCCCTTTTTCCTGTTGCATAGAGTTTTGCTGTAGCAGTGTAATATGTTCCTGTAAGGCCAGGGGATGGGCAGGCAGGACCTGAACTTTTGGGGAAGTGTTGGGGCCTCAATGGAGGAAAGTCAGTCACTGTTGTATTTCCAGCCTGTCAGGAGACCCCACTTAGGTGGCAGAGGTGAGGGTTCATTCACCCCTAATCTCAAACTTCACAGCCCTCCTCAGAATGAAAATAGGCCCTGTTTTCAAGACTTACTCTGAGTTTTTACAGCAAGTAAGCTTTATTGTAATTGTACTAATTTTGTCATGGGTTTAGATGTTCAGGCCTATTTTTGTATTTCTTTGCTGTGTAATGAATTTCTAAGACGGGTTGGGGGTTTTCTGAAGAGGGTATGCTTGATTACTTAGATCAAAGATTGCACAGGAGAAGTTTCAACAGCTGATTAGATTTTACTGTTTTAATGGTATTTATTACTATGGTAACTCTGTAAGAACAGGTATAGGTAAAACAAGGGATGGGCCTGAACTAGGAAAAATAAAGTTAAAAATAGTTTGTCTGAAAATTATCTTAGAGAATTAGCTTCTTCTAGGGTATGTTGTTACTCCAGCGTGGTTAAAGGCATAGAACTTAGGAGATCAAATATGTGCCAGTTTGGCCCAAAATTACAGTATTTATTGGGAGAAAAAAGATTTTTGTTAAAATTGTGCTGTGACTTACTTGTACAGCCTGTGTCAGTAAAGATCAGTATATGGCTGCCACCAGAGTGGTAGCTCAGCTGCAGAGTGAAAATTAGAATGAGCTGCCACCACTGTATTCAGATGTTGTAGAAAACTGTTAAAAAATAAAAGCTTTACATTTTAGTAGGCCAGAGTCCTTGCTGATGCACAGTCACTGATTGCAGGAGATACAGACTGCCACAATAATACATGTGAGTGTTAGGTATTCTCTTGGTGGACAATTTTATAAAAAGATATTTAAACCAAGTTAACCCACCCAGAAGCATCATGGTAGAAGTCTTAGAATCTATGCTTTTATGTGTGTTTGTGATTTACGTGTTGGTATTTGTCTAAAATAAATTACTTGCAAAATGCTTACGTCTCAACTGAAATCATAATCCTCTCCAGACCCCCTAATTCTAATGTGGAGTGACATTATAAGAAGAAGCAGTTGGGTTTGAAGAACTCACTGCTTGCCTTGGATTTGTTGTTGGTTTAATTTAGGTAGCAGGGGTTTTTATTTACAAAAAAAACCAAAAAAAACAAAGAAAAAAAAAAGGAAAGCACAGCTTAAAATTGAGTGTTGCATGTCAGGACCTGTAGTTGGCATCTTCATAAAAAGGATGCACAAACCTTTCAGGGCAAATGTTTTGAATGCCATGATATATATCAGCTACTCCAACTGACAAGGAGTTGAAAAAGTTATCAACAATATTTGTTAAATTAATGGATTTGCTGGGATAGTTGGATTTTGTATTTTGGGGGTGGTTGGTGGTGCCATTTGTCTTTCCAGCCTGCATAAAAATGGGGTTATATAATGATTGTGTTTGATTTTCTACTTCAGTGGAGCAGCGCGACTTCATTGGAGTGGATGACACAGGAAAAAGGTTGCTCTTCATGGCTAATGAAGCTGACTTGGATGAAGAACTTGTCATTAAAAGATCCATCCTTCAGAAGTAAGCTCATGGGTCCTTGTAATAGAAACTGAACTTGGGATGAGATAAACTAATTGTGTAGTAGGAGAGATGGTTAAAGACAAAGTAGGATGAGAAGGGAAGAGGAAAAGCCACTTTTGCAATATTCTGGGAGCAGTATTTTGTTATTTGTTACATCATTGGAACCACTGATAGGCTTGTCTTATACCTTTATTAGGAAAAAATCCAGGGAAAGAAAAGAAATGCATGATAAGGTAACTCTTCTTGAAATGAAACCTATATTGCAATAGGTCAGATACAGTTTAGATTCAGAGACTATGAAGTGTTAGGCCTATAAATGAATAGGTCCTATTCCATAAATGAAATGCTTGTCTCACTGGTTGAGTCCCAAATGGATTGGCAGAGTATCCATGAGAGGCTCTCAGGATTTCATGACCCTCTTATGCATTTAAGGCACAAAATCTCAGCTGTCTTTCCAGGCCCCAAAAGATTCATTACAGAAACCATGCTATAGCCACCATTAAACTTAACTGGGGACTTGGATAAATTTATCAAATATGCCAGACGAGCTGAGCTTTCTGCACTGTGTAATTCATATCCATTAGTAGGAGAAGGAAAGATGACTTGTTCTTTATGCTCTCCAGTACAGTGATTTTAGTTTTCTCAGGCACACGTTGTCTGACGTGTTCTGTGCAAAGCTGTGTTGGCTCCTTGAGAGGCCAACCTTTGTAGTTTGTCCCAGGCTGACAGTCAGACTTTCACCTCTGTGAGATGAGACACCTGTGGAACAGCCATTTGAGATCTGGGAATTCATCCATGTGGACCTTTTAAGTCAAGGATGCAGACATCTGGGGTCTGCTCTCAGATAAATCTCTGCTGTGAAAATGCCTCTGGTGTGTGCTGTAGGCCACAGCTCAGTGTAATCTTTCCTTGAACATCCCACTACCAGATGTGAGGGAGATGCTCTGTGGCCATGGAAAGATGACACCTCCTCTGCCTGAGTTTAAGGATTATCCTAGAAGGAAGGTGATCAAGAGTGGGTCCTGTTAACTGTTGTAATGGAAGGAGTCTGTCCCAGCATGTTTCCACTGGCTCTCTCCTGGGCTTATCTTGGGCATGGCAGGGACCAAGCTGCAGGCAAGCCTTCTGAACATACACAGCAGCTGATTTGTATGGAGTAGGAAATTCATCACTGATGCATTCTGTGGGTTTGTGCACATGAAGACTAATAGATCTATTTTGGGCTAGGGGAGGAATATTTTATCTACTGTTAGTGACAAGCTTGTCTTCATGGCTTCCTCCTGGCACTAGAGGGTGGCTGTGATATAATGACTTAGAAACTGCTGTAGCATATGTGATCTTAGTTGACCCCTGATTTTACAGGTTCATCTAACCAGAGGATTCTCATTCCTATAGCTAAATTTATCAGGCTTTATCCTGCAGGCTAAACTTTGCCCTCAGTAGCACCTGTTCAGTTATATTGTCTTCAGCAGATCTTAAGCATTACTGTTTGGGATTTGGTGAATGGAGTGTTGATGATATACAGATGGGATAAAAATCTGTCTGTCTCCCTGTAGTTCTTGCATGCACAGCTATGAAAGCAAACGTAAAGTGTTAGCCACCCTCCAAGTAAAGCCCAAAGATAGTGTAGAAGAGCAAAAAGAGATCTGCTAAGTGTTAAAAAGAATAAAAAATGAATAAAAATGATGCTTTGAAGCATCAAGCAGAAATATTGGGCCAGTACCCACGTGGATGAGCCTCTGACATCTGAAACCGCCAACTGTGGATGTTGGTGTGCTCTCTCTGTCCTGCAGCTGCCATCTTCGGGAAGCTCTGAGGGAAGCAAAATATATATGGAAATCAAGTAATTTCATTTGAGGCAAATCCAGGGTAACAACAACTGTGGGAGCTCTAGGAAGACAAAGTGTTGGCAGCTAATGGTGTTTTAAC
Source organism: Camarhynchus parvulus (assembly GCF_901933205.1). NCBI lineage: Eukaryota > Metazoa > Chordata > Aves > Passeriformes > Thraupidae > Camarhynchus > Camarhynchus parvulus. Next base: position 9,572,645 of record NC_044578.1, read on the forward strand.
CACTGAGTTGTCTAGACCTGCTCAACCCCTGATTTTCTCATGTGAGAAACAAAAGCGACTCTTGAAACAGTCTTTGAAGTCTTTTTTTAATGCATCATACTAAAGAGAAAAAAAAAGCAAAAAAAAAAGCAAGCCCTATCTCATTTTCTTCGTGGATCATTTGATGTGACTGACTTTCAGCTGCCATGTTGGCTGTTTCTTGATCTCTGGACTTTGTTTTCATGAAATAACAGACTTTGTGGCAAGATGGTGGGAGAATTTCCAGTACACTTATTTGTTCTCTATAAAATACAATAGACATCTTGAGGGTGTTGCTTTTGTTTGTTTTGCTTTTAATGGTCCCTTTGAAGGGCTATAGTGGTCTCGTTACATGAACTCTAGAACTCCTCTAGTGCTTGTTTTGTTCTTCAGATCCTTTGTCTATTTTCTTTTTCCTGTCTCTTTTTAAGGAGGGGAGTGGAAGGAGGGACAGGGAGGGAGTGGTGAAAGGAATGGGAAGAGGGAAGATGAGCTTTTCTTTAATGCTAGGAATCTTGTTACTGGTAAAAATCTAGACCCCATACAGAAATGGTTCAAAGGCCCTTTGGCTTCCCCTCCTCACAGGAGGGAAGTTGTGTTGACAAAACACACAAAACTGTAGAAGGCTAATGTAAATCCTTGAAGAAAAACCTTTTTCCTGACCTTTGCCTTCTTCTTATCATTGGATTTCATGCTCTTCACTTTCCTGCCATAAAAGAGCAGCTGGTGAGGAGGGACAGGGGAAAACACACCTTCTCCTGAGTACCTTTTGAGTATTAAATATTTATTTGCTCTTGACCCGGGTGTTTTGTAGTGGAAGTGTTACAGAATGAAACATTTTAGTGGAATTTCTAAGCTCATGGTGTAACCTGTTATTCTCTTTCTCAGTTTGGTTAGGATTTATTTTCCAGATTAGTTATTTTGATTTGTTTTGTGGTTTTGTAAGTCGTGGATAGCCATTTTGGGTTTGGGATTGCATCTCCTTGTTACACCACAGAAAGGAGTCTGGATTTTGCTCTTTGCTTGCCAGAGCAAGTCTGGCAAAGCTTTCAATTTGGCGGGTAAAATTATCTTTTATTTTCCCTGTGCTGTTAATCACCCTGATGACAAGTCCCACAGGTAACATCCTCCCTCAGTAAACAAGTGGAAAACAATATCAAATACACCTATTCAGGCACGTTTTGGAGTGCAGCAGGCTGAGCCAAAAGACAAATTTATTGGTGGTGCCTAGAGAGACTAATGCTGCTGGGGAAAGCATTTTCAAGGAAATGGTTCCCTGTTTGGGTAATGAGAGCTTATAAAAAGCCATGAACAGCCTGTGCATGTCATTCACTTTGGCAAATAGCTGCAAGATGAGATACTAGAATGAAAGAAATACAGTTTGGGGACATTTCAGAGCCAGCTTAGGGCCCTTTGAAGAGAAAAAAATAAAGTTATGTGCTCATCCCTGGAGCCTGGTTTTGCTGGTGACATCTCTCTGACTTGGGTCTTGACAGGATGAATGAGTGAGGAAATGATGAGAATTCCATAGCTGCTGCCTCTGCTTTGGGAGGGGGCAAAGGTATTTGTTTTCAAAGCACGATTACAATGGACAGGGGGCTTTTTGCTCCACCTCTGATATTTATGGTCATGCAAAGTGAAACAGTAAAAGACACCTGTTGGAGCAGGTCTAAATTTGGAGCATTTCCTTTTAAGATCTTGTGGGCTGTGTAGGGGTGAGTTCAGTCTTCGTGGGTGTTCTGTCTGCACAGATGCAGGTGCAGGGCTTCTCCTAGAGAATATGTTAATAAATCACCATGACAATTCCAGCTACTTATTACCTCATGTGCTTCAGACAGAAAAGAATACCTCATCTATAAATATATACAGTACTAACATTAGTAACCTTGAAGTAACAATGCAGATCTGTTTTTAAGGTAATTTAGGAAAAAGAGGGGGTAAGATTGGGGAGTTTTTTCTTCCTTTTCTCCTTGCATCATGAAAGTAAAAATGGATGGTGTAGTATAATCTCGAAAGTCAGCATTGCCAAGTGGGTAGGTAAAGGGAGCTCAGAAACAGCTTTGATACACTTGATTTCCTTTCTGTTGCCTTGGGAGATATCATCTTTTTCTCTTTTTTTTTCCCTGCTGATAATTGGTTTTAAATAAATGGACCATATATAAACATGCTGCAACTTCCTTAATGTTTCTGCTCTCTAGAACTGTTGTTCTTGGGAAATTGGCATCTCTGAAATACTCTGCGGCTCCTGTGGTGGTTTTTTCTCTTTTAAAATATATGCCCAGCTGGACATACAGTTGAGTACTCCATAAGTCACATATGTCAAAAATATTTCATGACTTCTGATAGATTAAACAGCAGAACTTTGGTAACTCGGTTCTGTTTCGTTTGTGCATTTGGGAGATGTCCCCACAAGTGGTGCCACTGGCAGGGAACAGGGGGATCCAGTAATGCAACTCAATTGGAAAATCCTGAGGAGCAGTTCAGGACAGAGCAGGGAGCAAAAACTCTTTGCTGATCTCAACTGCCTACAGAGGGAATACACATCCTAGCTTTGGTGGTGGTCTTCTCTTTGAAAAATCAAGAGTTTTCACTATTAGCAAAGTTTTCTGACTAAGTTTCCTTTGCATTCAAGTGGTATTTTGAGAAATACCATAGAAAGTTGTTGGATATAACTTCTTTTCTCTAAATATGACCTCTATAGAGTGATGTCTTTTCTGTTGATCCAAATCTGCTCTTTCAATTAGTCCAGGTCTGGTCTTCTCACAAATAAAAATAAAATTTTCGGACTATCATCCAGAAAATAAGTAACATTCTTTCTGGCTCCTCAATCAAAAAATAGAAATTGTATGTGTTGATTTAGGTAATAATCTTTTTACAGATGCATAAGCCAGAAAAGAATCTGGTTCCCCTTCCCAGAATTGAATTGGTTTCACAGTACTAATAGGAATTTAGAAAGCTGTAAAAAGTTATTTTTGCCAGTAAAGCAAGTGGATGTGACTGAATCAAAACCAGGGAACTAAGTCTGTTGAATAGAAGGGTGTGACTTTTACACACTAACTTCTCAAACTATAATCACACTTTAAAAATGTTCAATCATATTTCTTTAGAAAGGAGGGTTTTGCTGAACATTTCAGAAAAAGATACTGACACAAGAGTTGTTGTTTGAGACATGAGCGTGGAATAGATGTTCTCAGGATGCCCTGAGTAGGATTTGCATGCCTGTTTAGTTTCTCAGCTCACTAAGAGTAACTGCTGTAGCTAGAAGGCATTCATTTTCTCAGGAAGTTTGCCCTTTGTATTATGTTATGCATTTAAATTTCACTCAACTTGTTCTACTTTTTCTGTAAATTTCTTGGGGATGAGTGTAGCCTTTAATTTCAGAAATTGAGTATTTTAAAAATTATTTACTATTTCTAAAATCAGTGTAGCCAAGTATAATGAAAGCTCTTGATGCTTTTATATGTTACACTTGTACAATAAACATGAACATAGTATAAAAGCAGTTAGTGAAACATTGACTTTATATTTTAAAGAACATAGTGCTATTACTGATTTTAATACTGTTGCTTCCATAGAATTTTATTGTTTTGCTGCTGCCATGTTATTTTATTCATACATTGGTGGGGGGTTGAAAGGAAAGTACAGCATATCTAGGTCCTATTTATAAAAGAAAGATCATGCTGTGTCTTGACAGCTTGGACAGGTAAGAGGTCATGAATCTCACGAATCTCAGAATCTGGAATATTAGCAGGAGCTTCTGTTGAATGTAGTTATAGAAAGGCTTATTGTCAATGGCTTTCATTTTACTGCAGGATTCTGGCCAGTGTTCTAGTACACATAAGGCTAAAAGCAGAGAGCTTGAGGCTCGGCATTTGGTTTCTAATCGGCAGTAAATGTATGTTGCATGGATTGCCATTAGTCATTTGTCTGTCTGTCTGTCTGCTGCGGTCTCAGACCAGCACTTAGCCCGAGATTCGGTTTTACTTTTCAGAGGTTTTGAAGGAGGAAGGGATGACTGTATTGCTTGGACACCCTCGAGTCCATGTGACTTGGTAAATGCAGTACTCTGCATGAGTCATTCAGTCTGGACAACACTGAAGTTGAAGCTCATTGTTACTCTAAGCCAGGCTCAGGTCCTAAAAAGATGATAAATGGTCCTTTCATTTTAGAAAGACATCTTAATGCTTTAATACAGTTGCCACTGTTTACTTTTTAGCAAGACTGTGAGTTACCTTATTTCACAGAGTTGATGAGGAAGCATAACCATTGTTCTTTTTGTGACATACTTACCCCAGTTGATCCAGATGTAACCTGTGTGGTCAAAAATTCCTCTGGATGGTTTGTGTAGGGCAGAGACACAGAACAATCAATTGCTTGCTTTCAACATAGATTTTTAGCCATAACGTGTATTCAGTGTTGGAATGTCAGGGTTTAGTTTGTGTCCACGATCCTTGGAGTGACCAGTAGGCGACAGAGGGGCACAGAGTTCTCATTGTGCAGTTGGGATGGTACAGAGAGGAAAAAAGCCAAAGGTCAGAGGAGTTATCCCTGCTTGTGCGAGCGCTGTCAGGCTCCCCTAGCACATGTCCGCCATGTGTTCCTCATCAGTGGGATGTGGAACTCCATGACGCAGAGCAGACTGGAATGCAGAGTTAGTTAACACCCGCCGTTGGGGAATTTATCAGCCAATGTGGAATATGGCGGGGGAGGAAACAGCCTAGTTTAAAGCAAAGTAAGGGTGAAATGAGGCATGTGACTGTTCCTCTTCAGTTAAAAGGTCTGATTCTGCTTGGGGATGAGGTTCTGGCTCATGAACCCAGCCAAAGTTTGTGGTTCCCTTACTGTTCTGTGTTACTGATGCATTTTCAGTCCTTTAAATTTTCATACTTAGCAGAAGGTTTTTGCAGTGGCAGGAGGGAAATACCCCTGGGATTTTTGCAGGGAACCATTAATCTAGTTTATTCCAAGAAATCCAGATTTTGGAGAGCCTTTCCTTTATCCTGGTCACCGAGACCCCAAATCACTAACTTGCAAGGACACATAAAAGTGATAGCCTCTCCATTAAATTAGCTACACTTGGTATCAGCTGAACTGCAGTTGCATAATATTTTTAGTGCTGATTTATTGCACTTAGTTCGTGGCTCCTGTGAACTCTAACCCGGGTGATTTACTGTGATGTTTCGCGTTGCGAAGGATTGCGAAAGTCATAATGGAAAGAGTCACAATTTGCAATTAGCTGATTGAAGGTGTATAGGGGCTCACATCCTTACTGGGTTTGCATTCTACTTTAGTTGCAGCAAATATATATCTTTGAGAAAGTTTCCATTCATTCAGAATACAATGCTGAATTCCCTGTTGAATAGCTGTAGTGTGGTTCTCCCCAAACAGCATTGTGCTGGCAGTTTCTGGAATTACACAGGAAATGAAGAGCATAGCAAACTTTCCTTTCTCTTGCTAAGACATGCTCCCCAGGAGTTCTTCCAGTAGATCAAGTAAATAGCGGAGATCTATTCCTAAGGGCAGCATGTTTCTGCTTTGAGAAATCCTAATTTTCTCTGGCTTTAAATCCTTCCTTTCTTCATCAAATTTATTGCACCATTTCCCTAGAGAAAACTAGAGAAGATGAGAGAGAGATTCCTTTTACAAGCAGTAAAACTGCTTATCCACTTTTCTTGGAGATTTCTTATAGAACTCTCCTTCCCCAGTCACCAAATACTGTGTACTCTGTTAAGAATGAAGAGGAGGTAGCTATTAGATCTTGACATGTGAACTGGCAATACAGAATGCTGTATCTTGCCCCATTACTCATTTTAGTGTAAGTTGCATGTACCTGCATATGTGCATATTGGCCAGCAGCAGCTGTTGGTATTTCTTGGGTTGATCATCTTGAATTCTGTAACCTTCTTAAAAATGTGTGTATATGTGTGTATGTATTCATAATCAGGTTGGTGAAAGCTCAAAAGTTTAAAAAATCTGGGTTAGTTGGTACAGGAAGATTTTAAAAAGGAATAACCTACGTCCTTCAGAAAAATTTGGCTGATGGACTTTAATTAAACTCCTAGGGTTGGAAGCGAACCAGTAAGAAAGCAGGGAAATTTAAGTTAAAGCTCAACTTCTAGTTTTTTTGCGTATAAATCATCCAGCAGCTGGTGAAATTTGCAAGAGCACCAGAGAGTGTCTTCTAGTATTCCCTTTGATTTTATTTCCCCTCCCCTTTGCTTTATTATTCCCAAGGTGCAGCATTAAATATAATTTCAGAGGCTGTGTGTGTGTCCTTAACTTCTCTGTCCCCTCTTTATGGTGTATGTGTTCATATATGTATACATGTATGTGTAATATATAGCTTTGTTCACTGATGCATTGGTACAGCATTTTGTAGAACTAAGTAAGTTTTTTGGTTGTTTTTTTTTTTTCCCCCAGATGAGCTACATCATTTCTGAAAATACCTCTGAAATTCCCACTTCTGTGACTTTGAGCCTTAGCCAGGTAGAATAGTAATAACAGAATCATGGCCAGTGGTGCCATAAATTTCAACTAAAGTATTGGGCAAGAAGTCTGATTTCTGTTTGTACTGTTGTTAGAGATATTTATGCAGGGCTGGTCTTTCAGCAAGTGTGATTATTTTTAGAGAGGCCCTCACTCCATTCTTGCTTTAGAATGTGCTGAGGATGTGTGTGGGGAACAGCACCTGACAAACAGCAGCCAGACAGAAGGAATAAAATCCCTTGGGAAATGAGACTTCTTTTTATGGCCATTTTTCACTTCTAAGGCCACTTGAAAAATATTGTTCTTCAGGTAGATCTTGTTCCTAGATCCCTGGGTTAGCATTTGGGTGCCTGCCATTTTCCCAGACCAAGGAGCTACTGAAGACTTAAGCTTTTCCAGTAGGAAAGTATGCAAGTGCATACTTTGGAGCACCAGACACTATTGAAAGAATAATGGACCCTTCCCACATTCAGCTCCATTCTTCTTGCACACAGTCCCAGACCTCTGGAGCCACTATGCTAGCAAACGATTACATTCTGTTTTTCTTCTGTAACTCTTCCTAAACAAAATGTTAATTGAGACATTGATTTATACAATTCAGATTCCTTTGTTAAGTCAGCATACTTAAAAGTAGCCTCTGGCTATTGAGGGGATAGATCAGTGAGACAAATTGGTGCTTGCTGGTATGTTTTTCTATATCTCACGCTTTGAGAAAATAGTATATATTTCAGATTTAAGGAATATGTCCTTTGCATGTGTTTGTTTTAGATGTACCCCCATTGTAGTGTAGCTTTGGAACACAGGATTCTATGTGTTCTCTGATTGATGTTGCTATATGAAAGAAGCATATGGGAATAAAACAGACTTTAGCTTTTTTTTTGTATGTCCTTGATAGATGCTAGAAAAAATATTACAATACTAGGGATATTATGTAGATTCCAGGCCTTCATATGTGATAGGGGTGACCCTATGCCTGGGGGTAAAAAATTTCTCTTACTGTCCTAGACAACTGTTGAATTAAAGTATTTGCAGAAAAGTTGTCTGACCTTACTTCTTCCTAATCTGTTCTTCTGTTCGAAAAAAATAGAAGTGTTAATCTTTTTGTTGTAGAGGACCATTAAAATAAGCGACCTTTGTGTTCACGGAGGAAGGGTTCTCTGGGAGATCTGATGCTGGGAGGGATAAACTTCATACAAATTGGTGTGTTATCACCTGTTTGCATTAAGGATGCCTTGTAATTTATACACAGAGATCTCACCTCTCTACTTGACTTTGTGACCTTGAGAAATCCACTTAATATTTGTGTCTCACATTTTCTTTGCTTTTTAAAATGAATGCAATATTTCTTTCCTGTCTCATAGGGGCATAACTTGTGAACATTTATGTCAGTAGTGTAAATGTAAAATGCTGCTCTGAGTACAGGGTATTAACTGTTGGCTTTCCCACACTCTGAGTCAGAATAGTACTTGTTAAAATGACCTGCAGGAAACAGCTGATCTAACACTGCATCCAGCCTGAGCTACAGGTCATGTTTGAACCCAGATTTTCAGTTTCAGTGCTAGTATTTTTGCATGTCAGATGCCTGTAGTATTTATGTCCTGTATTGTGTGTTACATTATTATGCACTGCTGTTCTTACCACTCCACTGTCTCTAATTCCCTTTCAATGTATTAATTCTCCTTTTTTTCTTTTTATTTCTACAAGGGCACTGGACATGCAGTGAAAAATTAAATCTATTTTATTTTGCATTAAATACAAGCTGCTCCTCGTGGGTGTGCAGGGATTTGTATTCAGGTGTGTGACTCCTGGCATGCATCTGAACTGGTTCTGCAAATGCTGGGTGAGTCTGGCAGGGCCCAGCCACGGCCCTGAGCTGACACCCAAGGGCAGCCAGGGCGCCGCTGGGCGGGCAGAGCAGCCCCAGGGCTTGTGTGTCCTGGGGAAATAGCACCAGGACTCCTTGGGAGGAGCCAGTCCTGCTGCAGAAACCCTTGTGGGCTTTGCCAAGTCCATATTGTTCCGCATAAAGGAGAAAAAAATGATATTTATGTTTCCTCAGTTCTTGCATTTGTTTGCTGCTCTCCTCTTCCAGTTTGGCCACCTGATGGCAGCTTTAAAATGCTGTGATGTCAGCTGAGGTTTTGTTACCTGTATGTATAGCTTTGGTCAGCACTTTCAGGATCCAGCAGAATACAAGTATCAAACAAGAGTATAATCTTTTATAATTTCTCAAATAATTTATTTTCACAGTAGAAGAGTAATTCCCTTTAGAAGGTGATCACTCCAGAGACTAACTGCTTTCATTTCTCCTAAACATTTTAAAAACGTGACAGATATTTTTGCAAGCAATCTGTTGTAAAACATCTTCCCAGTTGATTTGGGCAGCTGTGTATGATCTACTTCTTCACTTTTTTAATGTCAGTTTTATCCATAAATAGAAAGAGTGAATGTTTTCTGAATGATAGGTTATGATAGGTAATAAAAGTGATACTGCCCTACTGAATAGTGGCTTCATAAAGGTTGTGTGCATAAACAAAGTTATAATGAACCTGTAAATCAAGAATGCCACAAACAGCAGAAATGCCAGACTACAGAGCTGAAATAACCTTGCAGTTCAGTAGCCTGCTGCAATGAAATTTGTCACTTTACCTGCTCCTTCATTTCTGTGTTTCAAGTTCTAGCTGATTGATTCACCATCTTGGAGGCAGTGGATGAAAGGTTATGAACTTGTCAGTATGAGAAATGTGGCTAGTACTGAGTATGAGTGAAAGATCATTGCAAACTGCAGCACAATAATTTAAAAGTTCATTTTACTTTGATATCTGTGCTTTGCCTTCCTAATTTTTGTACATGGAAACATGTTGTGTTCACAGTGGAAGTGACTCACAAGCTCCAGTCAAGATTTCTGGAAGGCTTCGGTCTGCTACCTGCCATATGTCTGCATATCTACTGCTGATTTCACTGCTCTTCCAATGGCAATAAAAAAATTGGCCATGAGTGTTAATTCATGTCTCAGCGGAAATATCCAGAGTCTTCGGATATGGTATCTTAGGATATGGCTTTTTCCTAAGTTCTAGATACACTGACCTGTGAATGTTTTTATCATTGGGCAGTGCCTGAAAAGTTATTGTATGGTGAAGAGGTGAAAGCTGAACCAAATTGTTCAGCATCCAAAAGCTTGAAATGAGGAGGGGTTTTGGGAAGGTGATGTGAGGCCATCACTAACTGGGAGTTAAAGAGAACTGCAGTGTACAGCAAGGAAAAGTGTTGTGGCTGTGTCTTTGCAAAGGCTGATCTGACTTCTCTGTGTCAGAATTGTTGATCACTGCTTGCTGGGTGCTGCGTGCATAGGGAAAATTAGATGAGGTTATAAAGAGCAGAAAAATTGATGAGCTTCAGAAGTATTCATTCAAGGTAGACAATGACTTGAACTTGGATGTTGTCTCTAAAAGTGAATAATGTCTTACACACACAGTTGAGTGTTCATTCCCAAAATTCTGGGATATTTCAGCTTTTAAATCTATAGTGAGGAAGGATAAGCAATATCTGTACTCATGAGGATCAAAATGCAGTGGGGAAAAAAAGGTGTACGAGAGCCCATTCTTAGTAGTCCTGTTTGTTACTTTAAGCAAAATTGTCACCCTCCCTGCCACTGCTTGTGTCCTGAAGAGAATCCTTTGTTCACATCTCTGAGGACCATTGTCATCCTGTTGAATAGTAAGACCCAAAATTGGGATTAAGAGTTACCAAAAAGCAAGAAGCCAGTGTTCTGCTGTTACTTGATCATAGTGGACTTATTCGCTAAGCTAAGATTTTGACCCCTTAGGGGTTTTTAGGCTTCTGAATACTGCTCATTAATGTAGTTATTTCATTGCTGAATGACACCATATTTTTGTGCACTGATGTCAGTTCTAGCATTGTTTGAAAATGAGAGGTGTTTCTCCTTGCCAGAAGTAGAACTGTAGAATGGTTTGTACTTCCAGAAATTCCTTCATGGCTTCAGTTTGTGTTTGATTTTTGGCTGGTTTGCAAAAATATATGATCCAATCAATCCAGTCATGTTTTTAATTGAAAACATACATAGTTTGTGTATATTAAAAAAGGATCATTTGCATGTAGGGAAGAGCCCATGAAAGTGTGTTTGAGAATTCCTACTTGCATCTGGCATAGAAAAGTTTAGGCAATTATTTTGTGTGTGTCCACTGTGTATTTTTTTTTCTTTTTTTATCAATGTACGTCAGAGGTCTGAACACAAATAAAGCATGCTGTGCAGACTAATTAAATCAATGCCTCTGTGGAAGCAATTTAGTTTCTGGAATTGCTCTTCTAAATCAGAGATGTAAACAAAAGCCTAGTTATTTTTATATCATTTCCCTTTGCTTCATGTACGTGATTCTGGAAGTTGAAGACTTATATGTTTATGCCTCTTTTTACAGCAGAATATTTGCGTGGCTGAATTTTTATTGAAGCATAATTCCTGGTTTCCTTAAAGCTGAGCAAGACTACTGTACAGCGGGAACACCCATTAATTTGAGTTGCTGTGAAAGGCTTTTCACGTTAAAGCTGTCAAGGCAGCAAATTGTCCACAAGTGTTTTTTTTTATTAAGAGTTGTTTGCTGCTTTTGTAGAAACAGCTCCTTCAGGCACAGAAAGTAAATGGGGAGCTTTTCCTGAAAGAAGGGTGTGCAAAGAACAGTGTTTAGCTGATGGGCTCTTACTGTCCCTCCTTCCTTCTCTACCTACCTAGGGATGATACTGCTACCATTGCATTTTCTTCTGTCCCCAGAGACTCCTTTTTTTTTTTCTGAGATTGGCTTCAGTTTGTTGTTTCTTGGTTGTTGTAGTTTCCTCACAGACTGTGAGCTCATTGTGCTGGTTCCTTTAAAATGTAGAACACAAAGGTATTACCTGTCTTAAAAGTACAGAGTGTAAAGGACTGTACACTTGAAGATCTGGTCCATGCTCCCATTAAATGTGCAATTCCAGCTTTTCAGAATAAAGCTGTTTTCTAGTGAAGTCCAACATAATAATAAAATCTATTTGTGAAGAATACAGCTTCTGTGGTGTGAAGAATCAGACCCACCTCTTCTGTTGCAGTGCTAAAATTCCCTTTTATTTGTAATAGCAAATTATTTTGAGAGCAGAGCCCAGAAGCATGGAATTTTTTGAAAGTAAAAATTGGTCTTCCTCATGGTCTTTTAAGGCTTCCTGTTAATTTTTGTTGTACTTACTGTTCTTACTCTCTCTGTGTTTACTTTTTTTAACTGTCTCTGCAAAAGCAGCCATTGTAGATTTGGGCCTTTTTAATGTTATAGCACAGTCTAGAGGGTTAGCACAGGGCTTTATAGTTACAGATTGGTTCTAATACATTTTTTTCTTTATAAACTAAGGGCAGGACTGTACACGAAATCTGTTATTGTATTTGTGCTTTGTACTCATGCACTTGTTGACTGTTTTACAAGCCAGTAACGTAGTAGCCACAGGCTAGGAAGCTTGCCCAGAAATCTGGCATATTTAATTAGTGCTAGTAAACAAGCAGAGTTTCAAATTTAATTTTTCCTTCTTTAATTCCTATAAACCTCAAGCCATTTAAAACTTAATTTTGACACTAGTTTCATTTATGCAGTTGGATAATACTGAAACAGTCTACAACCACAGACAGAATGGTCCCAGTCTTTTCCAAGCAAGAAGGGAATAGAAGTTGTTTTGTTTTAATAGTATCTGAGGTTGATGTAAAATTGTAAATGATAATCTTCAGGTCATCCACTACCCATTTCTTTTTCTTTCTGTTAGGCTAAATGTTTCAAGATGAGGCAATTGTCCTACCATGAGTTTAGCCTTGCAAAGGACAGGGACTGGATTTGTTGCTGCTCTGGTTTTTGTACAGAGAGCTCTTCTAAGAGCAAATGATGGAACACCTGAGCTCTGGTACTTGCCATGGCCAGTTTATTGCTTCTAGGCTGTGAGGTTTAAACTCACTGCCTCAGGTGGTATAAACAACAGAGGATTCAGTTGCTGTCTTCTCACTTGCTTTTCAATACCTACTTGTGATCTGTGCTGAAAATGGTTCTCTACTGCTGCTTTCACTGTGAGGGACCACTGAAGTCTGGATTAATGACGTTTCTCTTACCTATTTAATTGCTGAAGCCACTCTATCTCCAGACAAGTAATGTGCTGGGTGTTGTAGCAATAAAATATGTGGTAATTCTGGCCAAAAACTGGACTTCATAACTGCAGCTAAAAATTTCAAAAATTAATATTGCAATTGTGAAAATACACAGATGAGCAGTGTTTTATTAGCTGTCCTGACAACTTTTCTTTCAAGAATGTGTTTTTTGTTGTTGTTGTTGTTGTTGTTGGTTGTTTGGGGTATTTTTGCCTACTTATTTATAAAGGCAGCTCCCACCTTAGTATGTGCTGAAGTGAGAAACTTCACTCTAGTGTATGTGAAGTTTCTCAGTCAGCAATAACTGTTCCAGAGAAGGAAGGAAACTTGCTCAAAGTACCTTCTCATTGCACTGAATTCACCAGTATTTTCTTCTGCAGTATTCTAATTGCTGTATGACCACTGTCCAAAGGAGTAAAATTCTTCCAGCTCAACCTTAAGCTTTTATTCAGGTGCTACTAATGGATGAAAGGTGAGAGAGATTCTTGGAAATCCAGCTCTGTCTTTAGTGCAGTATGTTTTCATTCATCTGGGCTTCATGCTATAGAGCTCCAACTTTAGCATCTTCCTGAAAGTGTTTTAGTTGTAGGTTAAGTTTCTTGCAGTAATAAGAAGCAGCAACTTCTGTTATAGCTATTAACAAGTCTGAAAATCTTAAATCATGAGTAATCTGGTCTAACCAGAAACTAATCCAGTGTGGTTGTAACTACTGTAATTACTTGTTTAAAAAAAAAGCAAATTTAGACCTTGGGTGAATGTTAAGGTCATCTTGTGGTGATGATACTTTCTTGTGTCTAGTCTTTTTTCCTTTTTTTTCCCTCTGATACTTACATTCCTCATTCCATGGTATTTCTAATGGTGTTTTGTAAAATGCCAGTTAGCTATTAAAAGAAGTAAGCATAAAGTTCTTTTGGGCTGAAAAGATGAGTGTCTGTCAGTGGCTTCAGTCTGACTTCAGTTCTCCTTTGGCTTTCAATTCTGCTGTCACTCTGCAAAAAGAATGTTACACTTGCTAATTTTAAGACATTCTTTTAATTAAGTTTTTGTTTGATACTGTCAAAATATTAGTTGATAAATTGTATAGGTTCTTTTAAACTAGAAAAGAGCATAAGTATATCTGTATTTCTTGTGTGATGTTCCTATCACCTGGGGAATTTTGCAGCAGGACTGGGCTGTAATCTAAAGTAGTTGATGTCCCAAGCTCTGTTGGCTCTCACTGTCCTGAAATCTCACAGCTCAAGGTTGATGCTGCCTTAAATCTGAGGGTGTATCTGAATACACAGGCTGAGTCATGACTTCAGTATAACCAAGTTAGGAAACCCCTCTGTTTTCCTGTAGGGAAGCAGGATTCATAAAGTCTGAGTGCTGATTCCTTAGAAGAATTTCCTCAACATATATTTTTGTTTTATGTACCTTTTCAGCACCGCAAAGTTGTGGAGCAACTGTGCCCTGGCAGTCACAGCCAGGCTCCCTCCACAGTGGCTGCAGAGCCAAGTTCTGTGCCCACTTTGATTCTGCCTGAGATAAAGCTGTTCTCGTTACCTAACTAAATATTTGGCACTTGCAGTTACTGGGATCTTGTCAGTATGAGGAGTGGTTGCCATGTCAAGTGGTAAAGTGTTGAGGTTCCAGTGGAATTGAGGTGTGAATAAATAGGGTAGTAAAAGCTTATTGTGAACCAAAACTGAGGCAGAAACAGTAGTTGCAAAAATCAACAAAAACCGCACAGGTCAAAGCATCAGCTAAGGAATCAAGCTAAGACCATCAAGAAGCAGGAACAAAGTATAATTCACTTAATTAGCTTTGCCAGGTTTAAGGCAGAAAGGCTGGATTTACATGGGCTGGATTTGAGTAGATTTTGGTAAAAAAACCATAACACTTAAATTTTCCCCATCTTTGGACTCAAAGCTCAATGTCTTGTTTTCTGGACTGTATGTTTTGGTGGGAGCCAGATGCTGCTTTGTCTAACATGTAGTCTTTCTTCTCCACTTCTCTTCTTCCTTCTAACCCTAATGATCTGCTATCAGGCTCTTGTCAGGTTGTTCTTCAGTCTGGTGAAATTTAACTTTCTTGAATGCAAATATATTCTACAGAAAGACTCACAAAGGTGCACTTTGTGTCATGAAGAGCCTGTTTGCTTGTCAGGCAAAGATCCTTGCAAAGGGAAGTGTGCATAGCAACAGGTTTAGAGAGATTTTTAATTTTAATAAGCTGGTGGTGCCGAAGTAGGTGATTCTCATGAGGTACCTGAACAGCAACTCACAATGGAAAACCCAAGGATATGTGTGACAGCTTCAATTTGTTCTGCTCCTGGGCCCTGTGAAATGCAAGAGAAACATTTATGCTTATTTCAACTTGGGAGGCTTTTTTTTGCTTATGCTTTTACTTACAATTTAAAGTTAGGGGAGGAAAAATTCTTTTTGCCTATGTATTTTAGTAGCCCAAAGATATGCCCTTATCTTAAATTCCCAAATTTTGTGGATCGGATATTTTAAGTAGGACCCATCTCACCTGGGAGGTGCAGAAGATCTTCAGAGCCTTGTCATGTGAGGCTCATGCTGCAAGTACAGTTTTATTTGCCTTTGAGTCCAGGCCAGTGGCATAAAGAAATTGTGTCAGCCTTGCTGTGTTTAAGCTACATATTGCTAGTGACCTGCAGCTTTGACCTAGTATTCAGTTTCCCATTCATTTACTGTAATTATTTGATTTAAAAAAATATATCATATGTCTACTGCTTAGCCCTTAGGGAACTGATGTAGGAGGGATCAGCAGGAGCTGCTGTTCTACAGTAGCCCCTATACAATCCTCCAGCTTTGGTTGTTTTCTTAAAACTTGTTCCTCTGAAGTGTTGTCATCCTTTCAGCCCTGGTGATTTTAGGGAACAATTATTTACTAAGGTGAATTTCCATGAGGCAGAAAGCAAAATGGGCTGAAAATTGGAAATTATTAGGGTTGCCAGGTGCAGACTTCTAGCTCTTTCTCCTTCTTCAGCAAAGAAAGCATTTCCCAAAGCTCGATTAAATCTCTTAAATCACAGTTTAGCCCAGTATAAGAAAAATAGCCTCAAACACCAGATCTGAACTAAGTGACTAAGCCATGTCCCGTTGTGTTGGAATTGAATTGGTTATAGCACACAATAATCTACTTTATTGTCATCCTGGCCTTAACTGTAGCATAAGATGATTACATTGAATGTGTATAATAATAAGGCTTACACTTTGTATATAGCCCTTTAAATATTTTGGCAGACCATAGAAAGAACCTTTACGTGCAAGGCTTGATTAATCCTTTTCCTCTGTGTATAGAACAAGTAGCTGCCAGAGCTCAAGGGTAAAACCTATTAATAATGTCTCTGGCAGTCCCCGCCCTCCTTCACAGTGTATTCTCTTCTGTTCACACCAAACTCCAGGCTTATTATCATTTTGGTCTCTCTCTTTTGCTTTCCCAGTTAATACATAGCAATCAGGGTATTCTAGCAGAAGAGTATCTAGTATAAAAGTGTCTAGTATAAAATATTTGCATGAACTCTGTTTTTCCAATGCCAGGGAAAGAGAAAAGGGGTGGTAGTGTTGTAGGCAGCCTGGCCCCTGCGTTGTTTCCTACAGCTGTTCACACTCAGTATGGTAGAGAAGACCCCTGGAACCAAGTTTAGGGAAGTGCTTTCACAGGCAGCTGTGGCTGGTGTGCTCCCAGGGGGATGCACAGGCATCCAGCAACGTGGCTGTGCAGCCCCCAGGGAGCACTCCACTGACTTGGGGTGGCTGTTGTTCTTGTTTTCATGTGGGAAAGCTGAAGCAGGATGAAGAAAAACACTTTTTTATAGGTTCATGTGATGGGGGGGCTGTGCAGTCATTGGCACACTTGCTCTTCAGCATCTAAGTCAAAAAAGATGTTAACTTTAAAACACAGTGTTGTTGCCAGGAAAATGACTCTTTCTACAGAGAGGTCACACTGGCTTGTTGTAAGCCATTACTGACCTTGAGCAAATATTAATCCTGAGTTCTGACCGCTAACCTATACTCTTTATACTAGAGAAAATGATTTAATCTTTGGCTTTCCATGAAGGTTAGCTCCTTTACCAAAAAGTTTTCAGCATGTTTTTGTCAAAAGTAAGTTCAGAGTTTGTATTATAGTCTCATGGGTATATTAATAACATAATACAACAAAGAAAAATGGCATGTGGTGAAGGTTTTAAGTGAAAAATATTTATTATTCAGAAGGCTTTCAAGCAACTTAGGTCACCAGATCAATAAAACATTTTCATTTGGAAAGTACTTCCCATTTCTGGTGCAGTGCCTCTTTAGCAGCAGCAGCTCTGAGGATGAATGGTGGGTAGTTGTTACCAGAACTGCAGTGTCCTGTCCTCCCTTGTGAGATCCTCCATGGACCAAAGCAAATTTTGCCCTCCTGCCTTTTTAAATAAGGTTGTTACAAAAGTACAGGGAGGGGAACAGAGGTCAGGGGTGTCCAGGGCTCATGGCATGTGTTGGGAGACACCTCATAGTAGCCTATGCCGTGTTGAGCTCTCGGGGCCCCATTGCTGGGGTGTTCCTCAGCCTGAACTGAAGCAGTCCCACCCAAGAAGTCGCATCCTGTGCCTCCCCTCTGCCCACCCTCCTCTGCAGCAGCGGCGGGGGGGCCCGGCCGGCCCCGCCACCGCAGCTCTGCAGCCCAGAGGTGGCAGCATTTCACCGGTGGGCAAAGCAGCCCCGGCACACAGTGGGGACATTCATGGGGATAAGTGCTTTGGGATCTTTTTGGCCAAAAGCACTGTGTAAAAAAAAAAAATTAAGGTCATAAGGTGTCTGGGATTTTTGAAGAGCCAGTGTAACAGTGGTCTTTTATTATTAGTGAGTTTACAGCCAAGAGCTGTCCCGTAAATGAGCAATGCGATTTAGGGATAATTTTTTTTTCCTTTAAAAGCAGGAATGCTTGAGACATTAAAGGTGGTCTGGCAGCTTTTGCTGTGAGACTTCTCTTCATGTTGATCTGTACACTGGCTTTGTATCAACACGAGAGCACCACGTTCTTGCAGACAGGCAGGGGTCAGCACTGTGTTTGAACTGGACTGCATGCTGCTTCATGCAAGAGCACAGTTCATGGTGTGGGGACAGGAAGAATGTGACAGAGTGTTTGGCTATATGGGCTGTGTGAGCTACATGCCATTAGTTAGAAAAGATGCAAGTCTGGAATGCATAGTTTGCACATAGCTTGCTGTTATTTATTTACTTTAGAAGGATGGGGAGGAAGATTAACTAATACCCATGAACCCACCTGATGTAATTCAGGTGTAGGTTTAGGAGCCAGGTTAATAACGGGTATGATTAGATTTTTATTGTGTCATTGCCTGGATTAGTGTTAGAGTACGGACAGCCTCAGGTCCTTGAGCTTATTTAAAGACCTTCATATTTTCCGTCAACAGCTGTATGAAGTTAGGGAAAGGGAGGCCATGGGATTTCTCTTTCTCAGCTAGTTTATTTGTGAGGTGGTGAGGTTAATGTGGCAATATCCCATGCTTAGTAGAGAGGCTTTTTGGCTTTAAGCATTGTGTGTGCTCCCTTCAGATTTGTGATTTTGACCCCAGCCTGGCATTATCACACTGTCAGTGGGAGTATGAAGCTGATTGGAACCTCAAGCTCTTGGTGGTAATCTCTCTTAATTAGTTTACAGTTGAAACAGTTGTCCAACTTCTTGCCTTTAAACAAGGGAAGTTTGCTCTATCAGTGGTTGATTTCCCTGAGGGAGGAAATCCTGAGGGGGGTTATCAGGGAAAGAAAAGCTCTGGGCTCCACCTTCAAAGCAATGCCATGTATGAAGCATGCATCAATCCTGTTAGTACTGCTTATTATTTCACAATGGCGTGTCAGGAATTACAGGCACAGACTTTTCTAAGGACTCTTGCAGACCTTTATGCACTCTCATCCTGAGTCAGGATTTTGTGGAATTATGTGCTAATAAAAGCTAATTTTACACATTGAAATTGCTCTTTTAATCTTTCCCTGACTTCTCCACAGATCTCTCCTAGCCTTCTAATTGTCAACTTTCTGCCAGGGAGCCCTCCGTGCCTCATCATTATAAAATCTGCCGTCAGTTAGCACACAGAGCTTCTAAGTGGGAGCAGCCCCCTCCCTTGCATGGGAGTGCAGACAGTAATAGACGCTATAGTGGCAGCACCAAAGGGAGTTTTACTGTGTATTTTAATGACTTGTGCTTGATTACATTTGCTAGATTGAACTGAAGTTCATTTAGTAATTGGTATGATTCTTACAGCGTACACATTTGACATTCCTCCCTCATTAAAGAGCTCCAACAATGGCTGTTGCAACTTTCATCTCAAGGGTGACCCTCTCAGATGCATATCCAGTCTTTTTCTTTTGATGAACCACCCAACCCGGCATTCATTAACACTTAACCATCTGCAGCCAGCCCCTCCTAGTACCTTCTCTCTGGCTTTGATGATATAATTAAAAGCCTTCTGTATTATCTCCCTCGAAGCAGTAAGTCTAGGTGCGTCAGCTCCTGCATTGTTTGTTATTCGATTCTCTCTGTATCAGCTGTTCTTGGACACGCTCATTTTTCATATGTTGTAAAGATTAGCTGATGGAGTGGGAGATCAGAGGCATGAGACAGGAGTGTGGCTCTCAATATTAGTAACCAGATGCTCATTTGAAATGGTGATGGGGTTTGCCGTTATCTGTTAGATTATTTGGCTCCTTTGCGTTTACCTGAAGATAAACTGATTTAAGCACTAGTCAATGAAAATGAGCATCATCTTTAGTGGCTTGTTATGATAGAGTGCTCTTATCAGTCTGGTTTAGTGTGGCTATTCTCTTCTTGAGCCTGGTTTACAGAAATCACAGCTTTGTTTATGCATGTGCCCAAACTTGCCTGTTTGACCTTTGAAGCTGTGATTATAATATTAATCTATGGGACTATTCTGTTGCAAATCACTTAGGTGGTCTGTATTTTAGAGGATTTCATTGTGGGACCTCCCTCTTGTCCAGCATGATGTTCCATTATTGTTTGTATATTCTACATTGAAAGCTAACTCAGACTGGTGTTTCAGTACATCTTCTGTCTGGCTGCTTTTTGTGGGGGTTGTTTTGTGTGTGATTGAGGAGCTGGGATAGCACTGTGCTACTATTTATCCACTTCAACTGATTTTGTGTAACTTTATAACAAAGTTGCATAGCTACGGAAAATCTTGGTACAATGCTTGCCTGCAGACACAAACTTGAGCCCACAAATCCTCAGTGTCCTGTGGTGTAGCTAAATAGCATTATTCCAGTTTGCAGGTGGGGAGACTGCCTGTGTGAGAGCCACACAGACACTGGTGACAGAACCAGCATTTACTGAGGAATTCCTGTTTTACAGCGTTGCTTGATGCCTAGCCCCTGCAGCCTTCCTCTGCCTGGTGTTTGAGGGCGAGTGTGTGAAAGATCTTGAATAGGAAGAGAAAAAACTGGCATTCTGGCACCAAAGAAATTTTTTATTCTTGTTTGTCATCTTCAGGTTAAGAATTGGATTTTTTCCTCCCATTTTTGCCTCTCCTTGCTATGTTTGCATGTTTATTGCCTGTTCCATTGATTTATTCAGTTTCCCAGTAAACTATTACATTTATTACATAAATGCAAAGGGACCGTTCTCAGAGAAGATAGGAAATTTCTCCATCTCATACCTACACAAAATGTGGAAACCATTCTCAGGATGCAGAGCAGGAGGGAATCTGCTGACTTCCAACTACAAGATCTCATTAAAATTAGTGGATTCCCTATCCTCTTTGCATAAGGAACATTGCTATTTGGGCTGCCTTCCACAGCAACATCTGGGCCACTGATAACATCAGTACTGGAGCATTGCTAGGTGAGCTCATGTTTTGTTAATGAAGTAATCTACTGAAAGTGCATATATCATTTTCTAGTACCACATACTTCACTACAAAGTGTTGTACTACTATTATAGGAGCTTTCCTTTTGCAAATGGGACTTAAAGAATTTTGTTATAGTTAAAAATATGCGTAGCTTGAATGGCATGCTTGAGAAATGCCGCATAAGTCATGAAATGTTAAGACTTAAATACTTTGGTAGTTCAAGGCATTAATTGAGAAATGCACTGAAAAATGGCTTACTAGAACACCTGATGTTCTTGGTAACTTTGGTGTTACTAAATGTTTGGTGTGGTAGATTGGTTTACTGTTTATATTTATATGCATGCCCAATTGTGAGTGATCCTTCTGCTGAGATAACTACATAATAAAAGTGATCATGATCACAAACATCTGACTTTAGTATGTTCTGGAATAAGCAAACCAAGTTGGATAGAGTACACTGATAAAATATGTTCATTCAAGCTTAATTATGAAATCCAGACATCAAAGGAAGCAAAATGAAAACAGAGACAATTTCAGGTGTGGATTGACATTTCTCTCCTTAATAGCCTCTGACCATGAGTGCAGTATGGATGTCTTGAACAGCTCAGCATAGTCCCTGACTGTTGTTGTGTTTTGTCTTTTTTAATCTGCAGGCTAAATATTCTTGTGGCTTTTTTGTTCTGAGAACTAGTGGCAAATGCTCAGGCAGCCAGAATGGTCTCAAATGAGGCCACAGATTTGTGGAAGGGAAAGTAATATTGGCCTAAAATATCTAGCTGGTTTGAAACAGGTTCCAAAAAGGGTTTCCATTATCCAAGAACAGAGAAAGCATAAAGAGAAGCAACAGAAGCAGTCAATGAGTCTTTATGGTTTAAACTTTGTTCTTAAAATTTTGAAGCTACCAGAGATTCCTGAGGTTCTGAAATATTAACCTGACACTGCTCCGAAAGCAAAGACTTCCCTGTTTGGCTTATGATGAGTGGGAGTTTTACTGATCTTTCCCACCTTACTGGGCTGGATAGCCAAATGCTTTGTAATTGAGCTGTGGCAATCATTTGTAATGTGTAGTGTAAGAAAGGTGAGCAGACCCCATCTCCTTCCCCTCTTCCCCTCCAGGAAGTGTTGGAGAAAATACAGTAGTGTTGTTGTGTTTGCTAGCAGAACATGCCCAGCCTTGCATATATATTAAGGCAGGCACTTAGCCAGAAGCTTTGAATTATTGTACCCTGACATTACCCGCTGTAACTTTTAGCACTCTGGGCCCATTACTTTGGCTTCCTGCCCAGTAATGTGCAATTTCCACTTACATGAGAAGATGTAGCAGGAGTAATGACTCCTTGGAGGAGGTGTTTTCTTTTGCAGCAAATCAGCCCAGGGCCAGCAGGTGTAAGTTTATAGACACAGCCCAATAATGGCAGCCTGAGCTCTTCTGTTCCAGCAATCCTGTTCCATGGAAAGGAACAGACCTTTGCACACTTGTCACTATCCCCTGACCTCATTGCAAAGTCAAGTTCTTGTAAACAGACATGCAAAAGCTCCATGATTTCCATTTTTTATTCTTTTCCAGGCACCCCAGAATGCACATCAGAACAGGGCTGGTGGATGCCCATCTCTACTGTCTGAAGAAATATGTGGTAGACTTTCTGGTAGAAAACAGGTAAGAAACCAAGCAACACACAAGGTAGTAGCAGGAGTTTGCATTGACCTATGATTTACACCAGAGCTTTTAAAGGAATTTTTTTTCCCATTAAATTATCTAGCATAAAATAGAAATGTAAAAGAAACCAGTTTTCAAAATATTTTAACTTTACTAAAAGAAGTGCCAGGAATTTTGTCTGAGTCTCTTATTATGATCTTTTTGAAAAAACAAATCAAAACAAAAATCCCAGCATAAGTGAACACTAACATTTTTGTCTCTTTTATGCATTCTTTCTTTTTCTAATGTATCTGTTCTTTTTGGCTGCTTATTTTACCAGGGCTTCCCTATTGTTAGGCTTGTGAATACATTTCTGACCTTTGATTTCCCCCACCACAGTCTGTTTTGGTCTTTTGCAATCACCTTCCTTCTGCCCCTTCACATCCACCACCACTGCAGGTGGGCTATCTCTGTAGCATCCTATGTTTTAGCTTGTGATATTCCTCTGTCAAAACTCTGAGACCACCCAGTGAGAGTAAGAAAAACATCCATTTATGGAAGTGGAGAAGGATCTTAGCTATAATATTTCATGAAACAGACAAAAAAAAACCCTGTTTGTCTTTTAAAAACAAACAAATGAACACTCCCCCTCACAGTAAGTAGTTCAATTTTGGAGTTATGTCCTGTTCCTAGACTTTTTATAGCCCTCTCATGCCCATTACATATACTCAATGCTCACTGAGTTCTCAAGAGTTTTTCTACCCTTTTAAGTAAGATAAAAGATACAGGGGCTAAGTGTTGTGTTCATAGTACATTTTCTTAGCAGATAAACTGACATGTGAAAAAACATTGAGGGTGGGAGATTTATGTTAGTCTTGACCATATACAAATCTGGTGATACAGCTGGATACATGCTTGAAGGAGCTCTTCCAGAATAAGGGTCTTGTGAGTGAGTTAAAATTAAGTAGAAAATCTGTGTTAACCCCGAGGGCAGTTTCTTACCACGCATAAGAATAAGGCGTAGCCAACACTTTGGTACACAGGGGCATTGTAGAAGTTACTTTAGTTCCCACTTGTGTACAGAAACATATGAAAGGTAAGAAAGCTTCAGGAACAGCACATGCTTTAAACCTGGAATAAACCATTTATTTAGTGTATTTTAGAAAGTTGGTGAGGGCTTGGAATTCTTGTTCGTCCTGTGGTAGCATGAAGCAGTGTTTACACCTTTCTTTTGTCATAATACAGCATGTAGGGCTCATTTCTTGAAATCCTACACCTAGTTTTGCTGGGATTGGACATTTCTGGCATATTAGACATTTCACACATTCAGTTATTTTTCCCTCATATTTCACTTGGTTTTGAATTTAGATCTGTGGGACAAGGATGGTCCTTGTCAGATATGTTACTCAGGTGTAAATAGCAGTAACTTCAGATTTCAATTTTTTTAATGCTATTTCAGTGGAAACTGGTGAAATCTTTGACTTTGTCAGTCAGGGTTTTACCTTGTATTAACCAAAGCCAGCAGAGTAAAACTCTTCTAGTTGCCCCCTGATCCACGTAGAAGAAAACTACTGACTTTTTGCAAGTATGACCGATGAGGGGTTTTTTTTGTTGTTTTCTATAGCAAGGTTATTCTCTGTCTTCACTATTTTTTGAAGCTGTGCTGCTTTTCTGTGACACTTCCATGACAAATAGATCATTACAGCAGCTAGACTGCATTTCTCAAGACCTGATAGCAACATCTGGCTTACTAATGGTAGATAGCTGCTTCATTCTCTTTATTACACAAATGCTGCTTATTCAGTCAATTGAGAGAGTCAATTGCAAGTAATGTGCTTAACTGGCAAATCTGGGGAATGGGACTTTTGCCATGAGGAATAACTTCAGCTTTCAGACTTCTGGCACTGGTGGGCATTTGCAGCTTGTTTTTCTTCTCTGAGGAAGGGGAGGACAGTGCATACCCAAGGATCTTTCCATGTTTGGCAGCAATATGCCAAGACCTTTGAAAGACTCTCGGGATTTTTTTTTTTTGCCTCAAAAGTACTGACATCTACAGAATTGTTTGGGTTTAAGGATTCTTTTTAATACTTTGGTTTTTAGTCCAGAAAGAACCTACAGTAAGATTTTGCCTCTCTGCAATTCTGCACTAGGACTGGAGAAGCTCAGATGCCTTGTTTAAGTTGTGTGTGTTTAAAACTAACAGCAGGGACTGAAGGGAACAGTGAAGCTCTTGTACAGTGCCAGGAAGTACTGACACAGTGTACTTCCTCAATATTACAATATTTACATTGTGTTAATATTTTAACAGCGGGGGTTGATGGCAGGCAGAACACCTTTTTTCATTGTTTGTAGCTCAGTGAAGCATTTACATTTTTTCAAATGTTTTTTTGACATACAAAAGTTGAAAAGATTTTGCCCAGCAGTAAAAAATTCAGTTGCTACAACTGGCTTTTGTAGAGGAAAATTATGATTACTTCCAGGTTGAAGCATTATGTGAAAACTGATGTGGTTATCTGTATGGGAACTGTTTCTTCTTCAGTGAGTCCCAGCTTAGCTGCAAAGATATGACAAGAACAAGCTCTGTCTGGGTGAATCTAATTTGTTTATAGCTGTACCTGTAAGAATAATCGGCATTCAGATTAATATATGTGCTGTAAATAAAGGAAAAAGTCACGAGCAACTAATATGAAAACAGAGGGAAAAAACCACGAAATGGCTAAACCTTGGTTCTGTCTAACTTAAAAATCTTGCTTTAGGATTTGGAACAACTTTGTTGAGTGGCAGCTTTGGAAAAAGGCTGAATATTCAGCTCCAAGATGAAATCTTGATACCAAGGGTTTTTCATTAGCTTTATCACTGTTTTGCTTTGTGGTACTAGACAGATCCTTTGATTTTTCTATGCACTTGTTTCCTCTTCTGGGTGGGATTGTTTGGAAAATAATCAGTATTTGTTTGGAAGCAGTGAGATTCTATGATGAGAGATGTTAGGAGAGGTCAAAATACTGTTTGGTAGCCCTGTAACTCAGTTTGTAGTCCTTTAATACATTTTTATGAACTATTTTAAAAGGCCTGAATTTATGATTATCCTGCCTGAAGTTTTACTGCTCTATAGCAAATCAAATTCTTGAGTTTTAAAAGGCAGAACTTGCTTGTGCCTTTGAATAAAAGTCAGAGGAAATATTCTGTTTATTAGAACACCCTCAAATATGTATGTCCAGACAAAAATAAAAAATGCCATGCCCCTAATGTAATTTAAACCTGGGGAATTTATTTTTCGGGAATGAAACTGCTTTTTCTTTCCTCTCCTAGGAGGAAAAAATGCATTTTGGCAGTTAAATCTCCATCTATCACTCATCCACTAGTTCAGCACTGGATCCTAGTGAAGTCAAGTGTGCAAGGGTTGTACCCTCTCCAAATCTACCAAGCTCAAACACTCATGGTTCCATGCTGGCTTAGGCAGCAGCTGGAGAAATTCTTGCCCATAGCAGTTTAATTCTGCAGCTGGAATTTGTTCCTCCTCTTCTTTCCATACTTCTGCTTCACGTGGGTAGGTTGATTAAAAGATGCTCTTTAATCAGCTGCAGTTCACTGGCAGCCTCTGCACAGGGGTGCCAGTACAGGATTGGGAGCTCTGCCCTCAGATGAGCATCTCCATCCCTGCATCTGCAGTGGATACCCAATCACTGCTGACTGCTGGGTCTGTCCATGTGAGATTCACAAGAGGTCACAGACCATACCCTGCTACCAGCTGGATTTATCCTGCCTGAACAGGAACTGTGACCTCAATGTGAAGCAGCTCTTGTTTGGCTGAATCTTCTGCTGGTGGTACCTGGCCCCGGGGTTTATTTCAGCAGAAGCCTTTGATTCTTCACCTGGTTCCTTTATTTATCAGTGAAATTAGAGTTGCTGAGGTTGGTCTTGGTGGAGAGTGTAGAGTTGTATCACACCTCCACATGGGAGGAAAGTCATTTAAAAATATGAGCTCTTTGTATTTAGGTGAGAGCTTTCCTTTCCTCAGCATTTCCTCTTTCAGAGCAAAGCCAGCCCAGGGATCTCATAGCTGCCACACTTTGTGGCGTGGGAAGACAGGCAAGCAGGGGCTGTGTGTGCTGCTGGAGCTGCTCTGCCAGCCCAGGGCAGGGACAGTTGAAGGTGAACACCTGCACCACACGATGAACTGCACAAGATTGCTTTTCTTAAAGCGCTCGTTGCTCGCACTGAGCCAGCAGCGAGACAGCAGCGGAGGCTGTAGCTGGCTGGGGGCACGGCTCCACCCCACAGCTGGCGGGCCTCACACCCCTGGGGCCCTGCAGTGGCAGCCAGCACAGTAGCCAGTCCCTTTTTTGGCACTCTCCTGAGTGCTAGGTTGGAATCCTGCCTCGCTGCTGCATTCGGAGCAGATGGAAGAAGAGAGTCCTTATTCCCTTTCCCCTGAAGTTCACGTGGAGCAGAGGGCAGGATGTGCCGTGTGAGCCCCGCGTGCTGCACTGACATGTGCTGCTATTTCTTTGCTGTGTGCTGACAGTTGGCTTGCTAGCAATCCCAGCAAAGCTGCTACCAGGAGAAATGGGATCAAAGGGAAGTTGCATGGTAGCTTGTGTTCTGCTTTTCCTGAAAATTTCTAAAGCTTTGGCCTGGTGAAGTAAGATACATAATTGAGAGGAGGGCAGAGGGGAGATAAGTATAGAGCAACCCCCTTTCCTTGTAAAGTTTTAACATGGAAAATTCAAACTTGCTTTGGAAATTTAAATCTTGAAGATATGTCTCTACATATCCTCTGAATATGCTTAAGAACATACGTAATATGCATTTATAATACATGTATATATGAATGGCATTGTGCCCAAAGTCAGTTGTGCAGGTACAGATGGCAGCATTTGTTATATTTGTTAGAATTTTACCATGCTCGCAGCCGAAACCTGTAGGCATATGGGGACTGCTGTTTTCACCCCTCATTGAGATAGACCACAAAGTCCAAAGCCAGATCAAGGCTGCCTAAATCAAAGCAGTATTTGGTCCTAATCAATAAGGTCACCAAAATAATTTTTCTCAAATTTCGTCAGTGCAGGAATATACTAATCAATAATATACTAAACAATAATATTAGGAATATACTAATCAAACCTTGGTTACAGGTTGAGCATACAAAAAGCCACATTAAAAAATACTAACTTTGTTAATTGTAGCACTTGCCAATTAATAAGTGCCACAGCTGAGGCTCCCTTTGCAACTTTTTGCTTTTGTTTTTCCCACATATTATGGTACAGCCTCAGTTACATGACTTTGTACCTTGTTTGGGGTTTTTTTTTCCCCTGTCTGTGACCATTGCATCATTTATTGCCTGAGATGTTTACTGAAGGAGACACTGTTCAGTGTTGTACATAACTTCTGTAGTTCAGGTGAAGGCCGCCAGCCTTAATCCCTGTTTAAACCATGTTCTGAAGATAAGTCAAATACTTTGTTTTGGAAAGGTAAAAGTAAATACGTTCCTCTTGGTGCTCATCACTGATTCTGTAATGCCCATTAACTCTTTTCAGCTCGTCTGTTAGTGAAGCTGTGGCTTTCCCCTTCTGAAAGTGGGAAACCAGGGTACACAAGAGCTGAGGTTTGAAGCATCTTTGTCTTAAGTATGCCATTTTTAAATTATTAATGTTTTACAGGGAGCTCGTAATGTTGAAAAAGTCTTTTCCATTGATGATAGCTGTTGCAAGATAATAATCAGTGGCAACCTGCAGAAATTAGATTTATGTTCTGCATGCAGCACCATCCATAAAATCCTCGGACAAAAGGGAATTACAAAACAAAAGTAAAACTCAGTTCTTCAGGCATCATTCATTTGTCTTACATCTTAGCAGTTCTTTTCTCCTCTTGCAGCCCTCTGCCTTGTACATTTAACACACATGTTCTAACAAATGAGGCATTCTTCTGCCTCATTACACAAAGGTGATCCATCCCCAGGGCATAGTCCATCTTTGCGTTTGGTGAAGAAGAGATTGAGATTGGGGAGAGAGGAAAAGTAGGTGTGTTTTTAAGGGTTGTATCATAATGTGAACACATGAGGTCTTAATTGAGGTATAAACAACGTGCTTCTAGTTTTTCTTAATTTGAGTGCCCAAACTGTTACCATTATATTCTTTAAGTGTGTGTATATATATTTAGGTATGTGACACTTCTAGAATTAATCAGTGAGTCTACTGTGACTCTTGCTAACGGACTAGCTGTTATCAACATAGATTTATCACCTTTCAGGTCAGCGACCAGAAGGAGATAGGATGCTCTAAACTTCAAAGAATATCCATCTCAGCATTTATAACCTTGGCCCAGAGCATACTCTGTTTCTCTGTGGAACAGAGCACAAGTACTTCAATTGCCTTGCAGAAAAGAGAGAATGGAGCATGCCCAAGGTAGAAGTACTTCTACCTTTTAGAAGCAAAAAAACCCAAACCAAACAGATCTCTTCCAAGCATGTGCAAACAGTGTTTTTTCAGACCGAGCCTGGTGTAGTATGGGCACTTTTCCTGTTTACAAATGTAATGCCCAGACGAAAAGACAACCCTGTGCTGTGCCAAATTCTAAGCATGGAAGTGCAAGAGCTTTTCAGCACAGCAGATGAAATATTTTTAACATGATCAAAACAAAGGGGTTTTTCCATAATTTTGTTCTTGGAAATAGCTGAGACATTTTTGATGACGCTATCCAAAAACATAATCAGCTTGAGGGAAACACCTGGCATGGGTAATTTCAGCCAAAACAGTTACACTTTGGCAAAGTTTACAAACAGATGAAAAGAGAAACTTAAAATAGGAAATTCTGGGCAATTTTTCTTCAGGCACCCTAGTTGCCCCCCCTCTGAATGGTGGTCATTTCAGATTTGGTGCAGGCAGATGTCAGTGTGTGTTTGCTCAGATGTTCTGGGTTCTCTGTTCTCCACCTGAGTGTCACATGCACTTTGTGACATAAGATCTTCAGGCTTCATTTCTAAAGACTGTGTAGGCATACGTAAAACAAAATTGACAACATGCATATTCCTCTTATATATTAGGACATTTCACATACTTTTATGATGTCCTTCCCCCTTTTTCCTCCACCCTTCTTCCTCCTAAAACCACATAAAATTTTATTGTGTTTAGTAATGTGTTTTGAAAATCACCGTTTTGTCCAGAATCTAGTCCTTCTGAAGTTTTGGATGTAGAAAAAGCCTCAGTTTCCCAGGTATAGTCACCTGGGAAGTGGGCAGCTCTTCCTGTGGCCAGAAGGATCAATTATGGTACTAGAAAGGCAAGAATGACAAACAGCAGCACTGTGCTCACGTCAAAAGGTCTGAGTTAGCAATTCACAGTGCCTTATCCTGGGAATGCTGAGTGCTACCATCTTGCCTGCCACCAGGGAAATCCACTTTCCCTGGGGAGCCCTCCTCTCAGGGTGCACCCTCTGAGAGTCTGAGCTGTAGCTAAGAAAACAAATCAGCTTTCTGCAGTTCTTCCAGCGCTGGAGAGCCGCCTGCCAGAATCTGCCAGTAGAGAAACTCTTTTCTGAACTAAGCAAATTTGCAGTAAACTTTATAGCCAAAGTCAGTATGATTTGTTTACAAAGTTAAACACTGGGGTTTGGGTTGGTATTTTTTTTTAACTGCTGAAATAAATAAGAGCAAATTGTGTGAGGTCATAGTGCTCTGCCTTTCCAAACTGCTTCAGCTGCAATCCCAGAGCACATTTCTCTGCTCAGCTCCCCTCTGCTGTGTCCAGAGAGCCTCTGCTGGGCCAGCACCAAGAGGGAAGAGGAAGGTTTGCTGTCTCAGTGCTGTGTTGGGAGATCTGTGGCCATGAAAAGAGCTGCAGCAGAGCCACCCTTCTCCTCCCTCTATAAAGGGCAGGGCAGTGTGAGATCTTTGGAAACTGGAGGTGTGAGTGACTGTCTCTGGAGCTCCTGCTTGGATGGCTGTGTGCTCTGCTGTACACAAAGGCCCCTGCAGGTTTATATTAAGGTACTGCCCAGACTAAACCAGTGCATTTTTTCTTTTTCCCCTCTAAATGCCTTTTTATCATTCAGGCTGTCACCTGTGTTTCCTGGCAAGGGCTGCTGGCTGGGGGAGGTCTGGCAGAGCTGAACACCCAGCTTTGGTGGTCTTTGTGTGGCTGCCTGAAAGATGGCTTAAAACAGAACCTGCTCTGTGAATACCTGCAAGTTAACATGTGTCAGCCGTGTGGCTGGAAGGTTTTTCCTTTGCTGTAAGGAGAGATTTTATAATGAATACTTTCCTTGTGATTAAAACGGATAAATAAACAAATAGCTCCTACAGGAAGTATACTGTGTGAAGTCAGGGCAAATAGATTGTAACTTTTCAAACAAGGAAGAGAAAAAGGGGGAAAAACACCCCGCAATCAACCCAACCCAGGCTCCTCCTTAGTGCATTTAATCTATTACAATGTGAAATGGCAATTCATCTTCCCCATTTCCTTTCCTTGTCAAACATATCCAGCTGTTGGAGCTTTCCCTGCTCCTTACTAGAAATGCCAGGATTTAAAATTTGTTGATGTCCTCATCCTCCAGGGTATCATTACTGCTATCGTCTTTCCATGGTACCAATCAAGCTTATTCCTGAAACCTCAGGGGGAAAAGCCCTAATGATCCAAACTAGATTTAAACACATTATGATTTTCAGCAAATGCCTTCTGTAAGAAATACAATTCCTTTTCCTGTTGGCAGACTACCTGGGAGTAGACATATCTTTGGATATGCTGCATTGGAGCTAATGCTGCTCCTAATGCAAGTTTTTTCTAAGGTAAATGTTAAAATGTGTCAGTTTTGTTCTCTTACTGTGACTTACAGCATCATATTATGACCCTTTGGATTCTGTAAAAAAAGTAAATATAGGAAGGGCATGAAAGATGTCATTCAATTATAGAATCATAGAAATATTTAGACTGGGGAGGAATGTCTAGCAAGACCTAGTCCAGCCTCCTGCTCAAGTCTAACTCCTGTGTTGCTCCGGGCTTTTCTTTGCAGTTGAGTTTTGAAAATCTCTAAGGATGGAAACTGGGTCTTGTCCCAGGTCTGTACCACTCACTGAAAAATTATTTTCTTTATGTCCCAACTGGAATTTCCCTTGTTGCAGCTTGCATCTGTTGCCTCTTGCTCTCTCACTGTGCCCCTCTTGGAAGACTGTCTTCTGTATCACTTCACTTGTGGTAGTGGAAAATGGTAATCAGATTCCCCCACAGCCCTCTCTTCTCCAGGCTGAACAAACTCAGCTCCCCCAGCTTCTCCTCCTGTGTCATGTGCTCTTGGCCCTCTTGGTGGCCTCAGCTGGGCTTGTTCTGATCTGATAATAAACATTAAAAATGGTTAACTATTTTTCCACTGTTTGATGCAGTTTCAGTTTCCGTGGGTAACCTTCAGTGAAGCTGACTTTTGTCTTCACACGAGATGCAATTTCAGAGCCGAGAAGTAATGAGTTTACCCATCTTTGTGTGCTTTTTTCCCATTGATTTTTTTCTTCTTAAGTCGTTGCCACTTGGGCAGTATCACCCTAAACATTCCTTTATCAATGCAGTACATTTTCTGTACCCAGCACTACTTGCATGTAAGAAAATACTTTGGGTAAAGTTACTACCTTGCCTTGCTGGGCATCTCCCTGTGAGGATACAATCCTTATACTATGATATCATATATGCGTCTCTTGCAGTGAAAAACAAAATTCCCCTGTATTCTTCCTTCAGATGATGTGAATGTACAATTCTCAAGATAAAGTTTTCTTTTCTGTCCCTCTCTGTTTTGCTTCTAAATCTCTTCTTCCACAACACCTCAGTCACTGATATATCCGTCTGAAATGCTGAGTCCCCTTTTACTGACAGGTTGAATTTTGGGTAAAGACAGCAAAAAATTATTGTCTTCCTACTATTCCGCTTTTTCTTACATTTTTTTTAGATTTTATTCTGGGTGTTCAATGTTAAATTTCATTGTGCCTTAGCAAGGCAAATGAAGCATGAACAATCATAAATATGTCTCTAACACTCTTGCTGACTTTATTATTGCATTGAATTATTTTTGTGGGAGACTTCTAACTTCCTGCCTATAGATGGGACAGTAAATGTTACCAGTGATGATAGGGCACTCATACATGAATAGAGTAGCTAAGAAGTGTCTTTGTTAAGTTACTGAACCATCATTCAATCAGTAATGGTACTCTGAGTTCCATTTTGAGTGTGATAAGGAGCCTAGAGCATGAGGTACGGATTGTTCTTAGAACAATCTTGAATCAAAGAGGAGCAACTGTGAATTTCTTTACTTAAAGTGAAAAAAAACTAAAAAAAAATTAAGTATAACATTTTAAATAGTCTATGGGAAATGCTGAATGCTGTCTAGTTAAGCTCCTGGTTTTGAAGAAGTCCAAGAGCTGAATGGTGAGAAGGAGTGATATTTCCCCTATATCAAAGATGCAGAGATGAACTGTAGCTCCCACAACATTTTACACCAAACTTTTATGGATTAATACCACCTGGAAAGAACATTATGAGTAAAAGCTGTCTCGTGAAAAAGAGGAGATGGGATTCATTGGCCAAAAAGCTTTCAAAGTTCTTCAAGAAAGAATAAAGTGAAGACAAAAAAAAAGTTTAGTGTTATCACAGACAGAAGATCATGTTGCAAACACCATGGTAAAAAGAACAGAAGAGTTGTCCTACAGGGAGGGGTGGAGCAAGGATTAGCAATGAGTATAGAGGATAGGAGTTAAGGTAGAGGGATGGCTGGGGAGAAGGGTGTATAAATGGTACATGTATAGGTGGAAGCAGGATTGAATTGCACATCAGAGCTTCCAGTTTATTTCCCAGACTGCTGAGAGAAATTAGTCAAACTGAGAATAGATCTGTTTGATTGCAGACCACCAAACATAGTATCTGCATGGAGAAAGAGCAAAGTCATGTGGGCATCTCCAGTGCCTGTAATGCAGTAGTGGAGTGGGGCGGAAGAGGTTGCCCATGTGAAGCTACAGCCATGTCTGGATTTTCTGACACTTACGCGTTTTATACAAGTCTGAAGTGTTTAAATACATAATTATGCACCTAAAGTTTACATAACTCGGTTTATGGATACATGTCAGCCTTATCAAATGCATCATATATATGTGTTTGTTTAGGCAAATTGTCAGAATGCCTGCTTCTTTTTCAGAAAAGGAGCCTAATTTCAAAGGCACTTAGAAAAAAATTGGTAAGTCAGACACAGATGGCTGCAAAGGCGGAGGTGGGAGAGAAACGGGAAAGATGAGTTCTGGCAAGGAGTTCCATTTGTTGCAGGTGCGCTTGTTTCAGAAGAATGGGATGCTGTCTGGGAATGAATGAGATCCATTCCTCAGCAGTGTGTACAACTTGCCAAACACCCTGGGTGGCCTCCGATGGCCTCAGAGACTTTTGGTCAGAGAGAAGTTCTAAAAATGTCTAAACTTGCTGGCATTCCTGTGCAAAAGCTGTGTTAGTTGGGAGCTGTGGGGTGTTGCTGGCTGTTTGGCAAGTGGGCAGAGTTAAGGTTACTTAGATGACCTGTGCTGAGTGTGCACACGCTTTCAAAGGATTTGAGTATGTAATTGAGGAGTTTTAATTTCTGTGGTCAATTTTTCAGAAAGCTGCCTTGTTTCCCAAAGGGCTTTTTGGCAGAAGTGGAAGTTAGATCCCTGCTCCTTTAACTGCATCCAGACTTGGTGGAACTTGAGAATGGCTTTTATGTGGTTTGCATCCATACCATCCCTTTCATACTTTGATCTGGTTTCTGTCCATGTTATGGTGCCTGTGACTGTCACTTGCGTGTCTTCTGCTTTCCCTCCATCATCCAGAATGTGGGGTTTTGGTGGTGATTCTGCAGTTTTGGGAAGTCATTCATAAACTTGAGCCTGCAAAGCTGTGCAGTTTTACTGGCTTGCTGTGTAATGGCTTTTGAATGAGTCATGCACGTTCTTGTGAGCTTTGGGAATATGTTGCTGTCAGGCTTGAAGGTTTTAGTTAGAAAATAGTATGGAAAGACAAATGAAGCACAAATGCAGTCATGTGGAATTACCTTTTAGTAGAACGTTTCTCGAAGTTTCCTTGTCTTCTCCCTAGGCTTTTAACTTCAAAACTAAGAGACACTGACAATTAATATGAAATTATGGCAGGGTATGAGAAATGTATTTGCTCTTTTTGTGGTCCAAATTTTGAGAGTAGAACAGGAGAAATAGAACATAGCAAGATGAAGCAGATGTTTAGTGCTGTGACAAGTGCTGCAGGTTATTGAATTAGGCACAATCAATTGCCTAGTAACTTATTGGCTTGCCTGGTTACTTTAGAGTTTTCCTTTATTATAATTGGTCTTGGTTACACCAAAGAAAGGCAAAAGGATTATTGCAAGATGTAAGGGCAGAATTAGCCTTCTGCAGAGATGTGGCACACCCTAGAGATTTATCACTTGATTTTTTTTTCCTTTTTAATGTAGTCCTTCTCTGCTTTATCCACATTCTTAGCATATCTCAGAAATTCCAGCATTTTTAGTAATGAATCGGTGAGAAGAAGGGGAAAAGTCCTGTAATTCCTTTTTCCATTGTGCTTGTTAAAACAGCGTTGTGGGAAATGGACCCAAACACTGTCTTTTAAGTGGTGTTGAGTCTGAGGCAGGTGGTATTAACTCAGGACTACATTAACTCTTTTCAAATCTCTTTCCTGTTTCCTTGAGGAAACATGCCTGGTGTATATATGTGGCATGGGCTGTTTGCCTGCCTCTTACATTGACATTTTAATTTGGTCCATGATATAAATATCATTTCCCTAATCCCCCTTGCCCTGACCCTGTTTTGTCTGTTTTGTCTTTTCTTCAAAGTGAGTTGACTTTTTTTTTCTTGAAGGAGGGGGGAGGAGATGGGAATGGTGGCTGGCTGCTCTAGTTTGGAGCATTAAATGCTCAGGGAAAAAATCTCAGAGTAACTGTTGTTTCTTTCTTTGTATTCACATGGAAATTTTTAATCTCCATCAAAGGATCAGGAGAAAATAACGTTGAGATTCAACAAGAGAGCTCCCAGCTTACATGGAATTTTTAAATGTTATTTGGCTTTATCCTTTAAACGATGAGAACCATGAACTATGTACCTACAGGGTTCAGAATTAACTTTTCTTTTTCTTCCAATGCACCCTCTTTTTTTTTTTTTCTTCCCTCCCTTTTTCTTACATCTTTATTGTTCTGTATAAGCATGCAACTCCTTTCTGGCCAAAACTGTAAGTTGCCTTAGGATTTGTTTAGTTGTATTTATGTATACATTTCTAACATTAATTATGAGCACCAGTCTGAAATACAGCCTCATGTTCTTTTGATGTGATCTGAAGAATCTCTGTTGAAGGCCATGGAGCTAACCCAGTGTACACTTGCATAGCTGTACAAGAGCTAACATTCGCCTATTAAAAAAAAAAGGATACAAATAGATATGAAAGGGCTAATGATCTGCTTGTTTGTAGTGGGGAATCACAAACACTATCTGCACCTGTAGATGTAGCTGATTGTGCTGACAGTGATAGCAAGGAAAGCCCCCTGCAGCTACCCATGGAGGGTGACAGCAGATTTCACAGGTGGGTGCTGACAGCAACAGTAGATTTCATGCTTCATCACAGATTAATAAAACAGGGAGGATTTTCGAATGCTAATACTCATTAATACTATTTTATGGTGTTTAACATTAAACATGGAAAATGAAAATGAATGACAGCCGGTAAATGGAACTGACAGTTGTGTTCAGGGTGTCTGAAGCTGGTGAGAATTAGCTGCAGGAAGCAGAAGCTGTGGATGCTCCTGTTTCTGCTGTGGATGCTCCTATTCCTGCTGTGGATCAAGCCAAACAGCACCTACAGTTACCTAGACTTGTGCAAGGTCACCTAAACTTAGATTCAAATAGACTCTTGTACTATTGTAAAATATTTTATGAGATTCCTTTCCTTATCATCATTGGTCAGAACCATTATTTTCCATGTCTTATGACAGAGTCTCCAGCAATACATATATCTAAGAACAGAAATCACAGCCCATTAAAGCATAATTGTGAAATCATTTTTTGTCCTTTTTTGGGGTCTTTTTTTAAGGGGACAGTATGAGTTTTTTCCCCCAAAACTCTTCTTGTGTTTCAGTTGGCTACGTTGTTCTTCATTTCTTGCTGAAGTTTCAATAAGCTTCATCCCAGAGGCAATTGCTTTTCAGCAACAAGTAAAAGTTGGCCCTCTGTGGGTCATAATGTAATGTAATACAATACAACATACATAGATACAAACTTAATTCTGCCATGTTGTAGACTGCTTTAAGTTTATTTGTAGTTAAAAGTCTCTGAAACACTCTGCATAGCTGTGTTTAAATTTTAAGCTTATTGACCTAGGGTGTTTTCACCCAACGTTCTTTCACAAGTAAGACTTTTTAATTTAGCATGAACCTTATCTGTGCCTTTAATGAGATGTAAAGATCTCAGAAACACTGGGAATACAGAGAGTGCACAGGGACCGGGGATAAAGGGATTCTAAAGGTGTAATTATGTCTTGCTGGTAAAATAACAGTTGTCTGACCAAGTCACCATTTTTGTTCCTTAATGTTTTAGGTTTTAAATAAAATTGACCTTGAATATTCTAAGTTTATATTGTGTGAGTCTGAGTCTGCAATCCACATAGCTGACTGCAAGTAACTGATGTGTTAAGCTCTAAGCTCTTAGGTACATTTAATATTGAATTTTCCAGGGGGTACTTTTGATATTTAGCTATTTCATCTTCACTTGAATTCCGACTTTTTTCTTGCACTTGCACCATGAATTTCAACTGCCCAGTTGTCTTCATTTCCCACATTCATGCACTGTTTCTTGCCAACATCCCCTGTGGTTGTGACCTGCTGCATGAATGGCAGGGATGATACTTCTTTTTGCATGCTTAAAATGTGATCAGTATCAGCCTCTTTCAAAATTGCTGCCAACTCTTGTTCTCAGGATACTGGAGCCACATAAGGTGCTTCAGGGATTAGTGTGTCCCCCTCTCTTCATTTACAAGAAGACATCTAACAGCACTCTCCATTCTTGGTGGTTTCATTAAAAACCTGCTACTTTCTGTTGAGGTGGAAACAGACAGATAGAACTTGAAAAATCAAAGTTTAGGGAATGAAAAGTCATGAAAAAGGGCCTGTCACTTGGGCTAGATTTTATGAAAACATATTTATTTTGGCAAATGTTTCTCAAAGGCAGGTTCATGTTTATGCTCTCTACCCTCTGGAGTTTGCTCTGAGGTGTCAAGAGCATGCTTACTCCACATTGGCTTAGAATTGGATTTCTGCCAAAATTTTGTGTGCCCTCCTCTCCTTCCACTCACCCTTTTACTTTCTTTCTCCTGGTTGTAGGAGATTTTTCCTTCTGTAGATCTCAGTGCATATTTCATTTTCACTTCTTGGTGCTAACGAAAACAACGAGCTTTAGAGACCAGGGGGCTCCAAGTTTTAAAACCTGAAGAGAATAAAAAGGATGCTTTCTTCAGCTTATACAGTGTTATGTTTATTTCTTCTTAATACAGGCATGTGAAGTTTGGGATTTGGTTGTAAGAATTTTAAATACACTAGACCAGAAACCTTTTTGGTTTGTCTTCTGTGACTAGGTTACAGGCCAGTTGGTTCTTCCAAACTCCTGCTAATTTTTGTCTTTTTTTGATTAAGGGTCTTCAGTCCCTCTGCGTTTCCTTTGACTTCAATTCCTTTCCTAGTTCCAGCAAGATCTTTGGTTTCTCCCGCTGTTGACAGTCAGATAATAGTCTCATGCTATCATTTTGTATATCTTAGTATGCAAGATCTGTTGCAAAAAATTCCCAAATCTTTCTCACAGAGGGCCTTACTGTGTATTTTTACTGCTTTCCAAAGGCAAATTCCTTTAATGTTGCATATAAATTGCTTCAGCAGCAAGCAGAGGCGAACCTTCCTGGTTTTCCTTTTCCAGTAAAGAGGATGTGTTTCTGAGCCACATCTTATGGATGACCCAGAGATTTGCTCCACCTTTGGCAAAGGAATGTGGCTGGCACTTCAGAGAATTGCAGGAAAGCTTCAGGAGTTTGGCCAAGAAAGATTAAACCATCAAAAACCAGGCAAAACTGCAAAACTTTGTCTTTTCCCCTTTCCACTGCTTTCATTTCCTACCGTGTTGTGTTGTCCTCTGCATCAGACTATTTAAGACTGCCAAATACTTGGGTATTTTATAGGTAATATATCTTATAAATGCCATAGCCAGCCTCTGAGGGAAACAGAGGATTGTCGGTTTTGGATGCAGTATAAAACCCAAGCAGGAAATCATTGCTGAATGGCACAGCTGCAGGCAAACACTGGGAGCTAGTAAACTGCCCATCTGCACAGCCCCACGTGTGTGGGAGCGCGGGGCGGCGCGGCCGCGGCTGAGCGCGCCTGTGAGTGGTTAGCAGGCAGAAATTCGGTGATTAGGGAATGCAGTGTTTCACTTGGTTAGTTCCTGAAATACAGCTATCTGAAGGTGATTATAATCTTATTTTCGAGCAGGAAGAGAGACTAAAGACTAGAGTTTTTCCTTGACTGTAATAAAACATAAAAGCAAAGTTTCAGAGGTAGGCTGCAGGAGAGAGGATGTGACACAACCTGAACTGAGGGCTGAAGAAAAAGTTTGTCAAGAAAAAGAAACATTCTGTATTTGTTCATAGGGCTGAACTGGCAATCACACCTGAATCTTCCCTTCAAATCTAGGGACAGGAAAGACTGTTTTGGTCCTTAGGTCTGCTTCACTATCATTGACCTGAACAGGGGCCTGGGTGGGCTTTGAGCTGGTCTTAAAGTTTGAACTGTGTAAGATCCCTGTTTGCTAGAGATTTTGCCAACCAAAATAATTTGCACTGTACTCATTCTAGTACTTGCCTTTGGTAATATAATCTGTTAGTTAGTTCCTAGTTTTGCTGTCTTCCATTCTAAACAACTCCTCTTTCTTTCTGGGTTGTTATTTGTCGAGCTCCTCTAGCCAAACTCACTGTGTTAGTTCTCCAACCCTTCCTCTGAAGTTTAGCACTTCCTCTTACACATGCCAAGTTTGAGTTCATTTTCCGCATGATTTTCCCAAGTACTACTTTAAATAATCCACAATTCAGTAACTAAATGGAGATTGTTAAAATAATGAAACAACAACAATAAAGCTATTTTAAGACTGCACTCCAACTGTAAAAACTGTTGATTTGGTTTTTTTCCCAAATACTTTATTGAAAAATAAAATTTTCTTCTCATAGTCAAAATTAAATTTGCGGAGTTATAATCCCATGGTACAGTAGACTTTCTACATTGATATTTGTCTTTTGGGAGAGTTTTTTGTTGATTCATTGCAATGTATAAATCAGTGTAGGAGTAGAGATACACTAGTGATTGGGACCCTTGTTTAAGGCATAGGTGATTTGGGATAAAACTCCTAATGGATACAATAAAAGTTGAATTCTGTACAAGGGGAAAATGGGTGTATTGTCAGCTGAAGCCTCTAGAAGCTTTCAGTTCAGTTACACCTTTAATATTGGAACATCTAAAGAATATGAAGGTTTTGGGACCTAAACTGAAACGTCTTAATTTCTCTTGTTAAAGGATTGAGTCTTTAGAATGTTCTGGATCTGTCATTTGAACAGGAATATCATTAATGCATTATAAAAATTTTACTT
The DNA here is from genome assembly GCF_901933205.1 of Camarhynchus parvulus. Taxonomy (NCBI): domain Eukaryota; kingdom Metazoa; phylum Chordata; class Aves; order Passeriformes; family Thraupidae; genus Camarhynchus; species Camarhynchus parvulus. The sequence continues at coordinate 9,612,496 of NC_044578.1, forward strand.
TAGTGATCTGATATTTCATATATCCTTGAGCATTTCCATATTTTTATCACAAAGAAGAGGAACTGCTTAGATTTTCCCTCTGTGGGTGCTTTATTCTCTCTTTTCCAGTCAATTGATGCCATTTTTAAGCCATATAAAGTGACTTCAGTTTTTGTCATTACAATGTTGGTACTTTCTGCATTCCATCTGCACACAATATGAATTGTAGGATAATGACATATTAAATTATAGTCACATCTGTTAAACTATAGGGGGCATAGTTCTGAAAATGAAGCTTTTTCCTCATTTTGAATATTTCTTTATATTTTAACGCATTAAGGAAGCAGGTGACTAGTGGACATTGTCTTAATGTCTCTTGCCATTTTGATTTGTCCTCATGAAGTGTGCAAAATGTCTGATGATGTTATGCAAAGAAAATGAAGACATAAGTTTTAGCATTCACAGACCTCATGCGTCTCTTTCTCCAGGACAATCACATCTCTCCGGAGTGAACTGATTCCACATCTGGTTAGGAAACAGTTTTCTTCTCCTGCATCATTGCAGCAAGGACTAGACAACAAAGAAGAGGACCAAAAGAAAAAAGAGCAAGCATCCCTAGGTCAGTACAATATCAAAGATTTGGGTTTATGGAAGTTTTAAAGCCCTTATGCTACAGCTGAGCTATGGAGTAGAGTACAGAACTAGCCTGAAACACTATTTTAGAGATTCAGCTTTTTTTCCCTAGCAAATATTCTAGTAGATTTCTTTTTCAAATACTATTGTGTACTTTATACATTTTTTGTCCTCCCTTATTTTGGTGTAAACCAAAATTAGAAAATCAGCTAGGAGCTCTAGTTTGTTTGGATTTTTTTTCTGGAAAAAAAGTTAGATTCATTGTTGAAAATGTAATTTTAGGAGGGAGTTCCTAAAATTGGGTAGGACACAGACTAAACCTTAACCACCCTGTACTGGGAACTTGACAGGATCTCAGATTCTGGATTTTATTTCTAGTATTTCTGCTGTCTCCTTGTGTGACCTTGGGCAAAACATTGCATCTGTCCTGATTCCTTAATTCACACCTGCAGAATAAAAATAAGCACTTACTCACTACATGTGATAAAATCTGTTAATGATTGCTGAGTATCTAGCCATGGAGATGAGGTGAGGTGAAGATTTCCCTTTACCAACAGTATTTTAATAGTATTCCTCTTCAGAAGGTATTTCATTAAATCCTGTCTAACTTCATGCATGTGTGTGTTCTCCAGACATTTATAGTTTCATAAAGGAAGATAATAGCTTGCTGAAACCTGCTCCAGATAACTCTTGTTGGAATGATCACAGAGGAGATATGAATGAGACTCTCCACGAAGGGAAGGTGCGCTGCTACGTCCATATCATGAAGGAGGGGCTGTGCTACCGAGTGAATACTCTTGGGCTGTACATTGAAGCCAACAGACAGGTGAGGAAAATACAGAGGTTCCACCTGGGAATCCAGCAGTAGCTTACAGGACATTTCACCCTGCAGGAGTGACTCCCTGTGATACAGCTGAGGAGAATGTGGGAATTGAACCAGAGCCACGTTATCCAGGCACACATCACCCTGCTGCTGGCTGGATAGGACGTGAGGCCAGGAAACAGTTCTGTCACTGATTTACTCTAGATTTGATTTAGCTGAGAAAACCCTCACCCTACACACTCTTGTGGGTTTTTGGGAGCAGCAAGACCTGCAGCAAAAGAGCCACAAAGTGTGGAAAATAAGAATGGAAGTAACTTTGATAGCTCATTTAATCAATGTCCTCCATGTCCTAAAAGCAAGGTCAGTTCTGACTGGACTCTTCCTAGCAGATGTTTGTTTGTGATAATAGCAAAGATTATTAACAATTTGAAGAGCGATGTAAACTACCCTTTCATGTAATTTGCCTAATGATTTCCATTATAAAAGGATTCTTTTATGAACTGGTTTTCCTACTGTGTGACTCCAGGTACACACAGAGGTGAACTCTTGATCTGAGTTAGTATCTGTTGCAGCTTTCACTTTCACACTACTGAGAATTCATAAAAGAAAAAAAATAACAGATGAGAATTAGGGAAATCCTGTACTACCTAACAAGCTGGTGATTAAAAGCTCTTAATATCTTTGTGGGGCAGGGTTGTGGGGAGTTTTTTACTACACTGGCTAATGCAATGTACAAGCTCTCTGTACTTTGCTCTGCTAGTGATGAACTTCGTTGTTGTCATGAATGGACAGTTTCCTCTAGTTTTGAAAGACCAGTAAGGAAAGACTCAGTATTTCTGGAAGTGGGGCTGGAAAGGTGATAAATTTGTATTGAGAATTCTGGAAGTGGTCACTGCCTTGCATTTGCTCTCAGACTGAATTGCTTTTTTTTTGACAACATTAATGGATTAATTCATGCAAATCAGAATTGCAGAATGGCATCATGAGTTTACACACTGGAGCTCTCTCTCCTTGATGTTTGTAGAGGAACATAGAAATAAAGTGATTTGCTTTGTGCTTAGGGAGATGAGGAAAAGAGGCAGCGCTGCTGTCAGAGAAAACTTCCCCAAAAATAGCAGGAGCAAGTGTGCCCAAAGGGTTAAGGGAGAATACCACTTGCTAAGGGAAGTGTGCGTGTACATTTGGCAGCAGCCACTTCAGTAAAAAGTTATTGAGTTAAGCCAGTCAGACTCCATGTGGGATTTTTTGTGTTGGTTTTTTGTTTTTGGTTGGGTTTTTTTTTAACCTAAATATTCTACATTTTGGTTAGTTCAGGAAATATGTTTGCTCCTGGGTGGTACAAAGAATTAGTGTTTTGAAGTCACATTGGGGCCTTGAACGATGGAAAGGATTTTCTTTGAATTTTGAACTGTTTCAGGATGGTAAAATTTCTAAGGAAACTATGTGGAGGTAAAACATAAAATGGAGCTTAATGAGGAGTTGTGAGAAAGCAGTTCCTTTTTTCAGTGCCACTGCATTTTGTTTCTCTTGCTAATCCTCATAAAAGATGCACATTTAATTTGATTGGGGGGGAGGGGTGCAGGGTTACCTGTTTTGTTGGTCTCTAAGGAAGATTTTGGGTGTTTAGTTTGCTCTTATCTTGGCCTTCACAGACCAGATTCTGATCCCTTTGCTGCAAAGTCAGGACCTATAACTTTGAGATCCCAAAGGACAGACTCACATAGCAGTAGCAGTCCAGTCCAGTAGCTGTGGGAAGGAATGGCATCCTAACCCATTGCCCTTCTGGTGAGGAAACACTGCTCACATCATTTCACTTCCAGCTGGGTTTCTGGATGCCTGCAGCCTGTGTGTGGGCAGGTGGGTTCAGGAGGGAGTTATCTTCAATAGCAGGAAATAGTTTCTTTGTAAGATGAATTAAATCCAAACACATCTTAAACCTTCCCTTGACCCAGGCACTCCCTCTGACTCCTGTCCCCAGTCTAACCTTTCTTTTCAGAGCAAAATGCTTGAGCTTGTAGCTTTCGTGGGTTACCCCTCAGGCTGCACTACCACTGACTGATTCTAATAAGGCCTTTGCTCTGGCCAGTAAAATCCTTTATTTATTTCACCCCACCACCTTTCCACTGGGGAGGTCAAGAGCCTTTCTTCATTTTTTTCCCTTCCTGCAGATCAACACTGGATAGTAGGAATCTTTCCAACCTATGCTGTAGGTATGCTTTAGTGTGTGTTCCTGTCCTGGATCTTTGTGTCAGGTGACATGTTGGGACGTCTCTTCACCCAGCCAGCATCATCCAAGCAGATTTGCCTAGTTTGTGGTGTTCTGGTAACCTGGTGGTTTTCTGTAGTGCCTGCACCTTGAACTGAAGGATCTAATCTACTCTTGCTTTTTAAAAAATAAACAAAATCCAAGTCTAGTAGGAAGGGCCAACTTCAAGATATAAAGAGCTACAGATGTGAAAATGTCTACTGAGGCAACAGGCAAATTGAAATGATAGCTCAGAAATGTGAGCTCATCTGATCCCATCTTCTTCAGATCTGTGGGATTTGCTTTTTGAGGTTCACTCCTTAGCCATCAGCTCTTGTTATCCCAGCTTTCTAAGGAAATAATTTTACACAATTGTACTGTGTAGCAGTTCCTTAATAGCAACTTTGGAAATTGCTGGCAACATTCAGCCAAATTTAACAGAGCAATAGAGATCTCGGAGATAAGCTTTTCTAAGAGTTTTGTAAAAATAGGTGCTTGGGTAGAGAAAATGAAGACTTAATGATTGCTGCTTCCTCCCTTGAGGCAAACTCAGTTTCACCATCACTGTGCTGAGACTCCAGATGACCTCCCAGATGGACAGTGAGTGCCCACATCGTGGATCGCCAAGCAGCATGTGCAGAGCTCCACACCAGCCCCAGCACATGTTGCCTGTCATTCAGCCATACAATTTGCTGTGACAGAGACCTCTTAGCCCTCATACATCCCTGTCTCTCTGTCCTACCAAGAGGCATCATACATAGCATCACCTCTGCCCGTAACTGTAGCACTGTGTCTGTGCATTGCTGCAAGGCTTCCACCTCCCTGACATCCCCATCCCTGCTGTCGTCACTTCTTCTGTGCTGTGTGACCTTGGCTTCAGCCAGGAGATGCAGAATGCCTCAGGCTGCTCTTTCACCCACAAAAAGAGGAATGATGGAGTGATATCCCATCCTCCTACAATGCTAGCTCCCCTTCCTTTCAGGAGCCAGTTCAGAATTGCTCTCCATGGGTTTGTTCTTGGCTACCTCATGGGCTGTGTCTCTATTACTGCTGCTGCTCTGTCTGCTTATCTGAAACCTGCCTTCTCCCTGTCGAGAGCCTTTTCTTGTGCAGCTTTCCATCGTCTGGAATAGCCACTCGATCAACTTTAGTTTCTTTCTGCTTTAACATCTGAAATACAATTTTGTTGCCCACGCCTCAGAGTACTATCTTATGGAGTGGGCTAGACACAGTCATCTTTTTATGCCAGTTTACTGGTTTATATTTGTTATTACTTGCTTCCCTCCCTTGCTTTACTGGACAGTGTAAAACACACTGAGCTGCATTAGGAATGGCACATGCTGGACATTGTGGTGACATACAGGATGTCACTGTGCTCAGCTGGAGCCAGCCTGCTTGCTGTTGCTGATCCACTGCTTCTCCACAGGTGGGAAGTTGAGTTGAAAGGAGACATGTAGTGCACTGTGGTAGCACTGTACCTGTCTCCTTTACAAAAGTGGGAGATGATAAATCACACACAGCTGGTGGACATTTGAAATGCAGTGACCTACCTTTCCCCATAATTTAAAATGTTTGTGGCAAATACACTTGTGCAATGGAAACCAAAGCCATCTTTGAGCTGTTTATGTAACTTGTGGGTACAGCACTATCATGTTAATTTGTGATGTGGGTTTTTCATGTAGGTTCCCAAATTATTGCTTAATCTGGGACTCGAAGAGTCATTGGTTCATGGGTCTGCACAGATCACTGATAGAGGCATGGTAAGTGTTGCCTTTTCCCATCTCTGTTCTTTCAGTAGTCTGCAGCCATTTGTTTCAAGAACTGCTTACTAAAATTCAGTCCCATTGTTGGAAGTGAAACCAAGTTCTGAAGTGTGGAATGGTGGAACGTAGGTGATGCAGCCCAGAGTTTTGTGTAGGCTCACCCATGGGTTCCTGCCTTTCAGTCTCTCTCTTTTGAAATGGTTGGTAAAAAGTCTATCTTACTCCCAAGTCAGACACTGCAGCCTCTTGTTCCCTCATGGCAGTTCCTGGTAGTTGAGCAGTTTGCCTCCCTAAGGACACCAAACCTAGAAAGGATCAGTATTTTAGCTTTGCTTCTTGCTAATGTGTTTTGGTTGAATGCCAGCTTCAAACCTCCCTTTAACAGGTCTCACAGGGCAAACCTGAGTGAAACCAGTGAGTACCAGCAGGAACGTGCCTACAAATCCAGATCCACTGGATTTTTTTAGGAGTTTTACCAGGCTAACAGACCTGGGAAGACTGTCTGTCTGCCTATGGGGTGGGCCCTAAATTTTCAGGTCTTTCCTCTGCCAAGGATCCCTCAGGGTAGAGCCAGGTAAACTTTATTGATGAGTGCTTGAAACGTGCTTTGGGAGAGGTGTATGGAGAACATGTATCAGAGAGCTCCATGTACTTTTGCTAGTTTCTGTTCTTTTCTTCCCTAGGTTGGGTCAGACAGTATCATTGGGTCATCCACACAAATTGGAGAGAAGACATCTATCAAACACTCCATCATCGGCAGCATGTGTACCATAAAAGACAAAGTTAAGATAACAAACTGTATCATCATGAATTCTGTTACAATTGAGGAAGGGTAAGTTACCTTTTTGTACCTTACTTCCCTAAATTTGCAGTTTCTTTTTCTAGATAGATCCTGAGTCAGTAATTTTTGTCCTGTAAAGAATCCTCAGCCATAAGAGATGATACCAGGGGGTGTGTTTCCAAAGACCAAGTTATAAATAAGTCTCTACAAGCAGTCCAGAAGTGCACAAGTGAAACTAACCAGAATCTTGGAACATAAATGTCTTCTTTTCACAGTAGACCCTGTCATCTTCAGAATGTGTAAGTAAGCTAAGTGGATGTATGAGTCTGTATGAGCTTGTGTGTCACTCTTCCAAGTGTTATTTTAGTGGCTGGATTAGTGAGTATCCCTAAAATATTTGAGGCTCAAAGCATATTTTAAAGAGGTATGCTTGCCAGCTAGAAATATTCTTCTCACATTTGAACATTACAGCTTCACCTAAAATGTCATTTTCTTTGGCCCTTTTTTTGTCATCCTGCAACCTTTACTTTACCATTGCCTATGCTGAGTAATAGAATAAATTAATAAACTTTTCAAAGAGAAAATCTGCCAACTAGTAGAGGTTTCTCATTCACTAAAGACACTGACTAAATAGTTAGCCTTGAGCTGTACATTTCCAAATGTGGGAAAAGTGGCCTGTCTGTAATTGTTGATGTCTGCATGCCCCCATCTTTCCATACATGCTGGCTTCCTGTGGATGTCAGTGGAAAGGAAACTGCTGATTGAGTCTGTGCAGACCTGTATAAAATCTCTGCTCCTTCATGGCTTGAGGTTTGCTTAGGGCCTCAGGAAAAAGGCCAAACTCTTAAAAAATGCCTAGTTGGCTCTGAAAGTTGCATATCTGAAAAACATAAAACCCCAAAGGATGTGGGGTCTATAGAGGATACTACTGTTACATAACTAAATTACAGGTAAGTATGGTACCTTACCACGAAGTGTTTGTCTTTAATAGAAATCCACAGTAATTTCAAGCACATCATAAATCAGAATTCCATTGAGTATAGAAAATAGCTGGTTTCCAGTTCAATCACAGATGGATCCAGTATGGCTGTATCACAGGCACTACTGTCATAAAAAGTAGAGGAACCTCTCTCATTTGATCGTGAGCCCCTCTGTCATTTTGATTAATGAATTGATGCCACAATCATAATGGTTTGGTTTTGCATATGAGGTCAGCAGCTCTACCATTAAATAGCAGAGGCAGCTAAGTGTATAAATAGCACTATTTTTTATGAAGAGTCCCAAATCATCTTGTATTTGTCTGCATTGGCATTTAGTAGTGCTCTAAATCCTAAATCGATCCCAGAGCTGTTGTGGTAAGCATTTCACAAAATTCCACAAGCATTGTAAAGTTGGTGATATATTATTTTTAAGAGAGATAAACTGACTTTTGGGTAACATTTTTGTGAATTCTAGAAAACAATGTGATCCCTAGTCACTCTTGGTGAAAACAATATAGCCACCAAAGAGTGAACAACCTCAGAGTCCCAGGGATTTTACCCCCTTTAGCTGCTCTATGGTTACTGCACGCTGATGCACTGGAGTAAAATTTGTAATTATTCCTCTCCAGACAGAATTAAGACTATAGACCCTGGATCTTTATTGCAAAGCATACTCTAATTAATATTATGTAGATCTGCACAGATACTGAGCTGATAAATTATTTCTTATTGCATCATAAGTCTTAAGATTTGAGGGGCATGAAGTCATGCATACATAGGTAGTGAGAAACAGAAATACTTTAGCTGCTGAGTTTTGTTGAAAGAAGCCTTGCTTGCAGTGAAGGATTTCTATGTATTTTTTAATGTATTTTGACTGTCTTTCATTACTTTGGTTAAATCTGATGGATTTTTGTTAAAATGCTAATCATTCTTACTGGTGTTGATGGATCCATTTGCAACAGGTGGATAAATTATATGTGGTTTTGCCCTAAACTGTCCACAGTGGACAAACCCTTATAAACACTTCTTCTCCCAAGTGTCTCTAAAACAGCTCAGGCTTTATCTAATCACAACTTCAGAAAATGTCTTCATCTTTAATTGGAAAGTCAGTATGTGTTGGCTGATACGGGTCAAAATGAGCATTATAAAGTTCCTTGACAGATCTAATTCATTTTTTATGTTGCACAGCAGATGTCCTACAAGTAAGGCGATTTTACCAACTAAAGTGTTGTATATTAGAAACTTCTGAAATTGCATTGAGAAGTGGATTAAAACTGTGTCATTTAAAGAATATACATTTTTATACTGACATGAGCAGCTCAACCAGACTAATGGTCTAGTATAATAATGCCCAAGTCAAATGTGAGTGATAACTGAAGGCCATTCTCAGGAGTGTTCATCACAGTAACACCAGCTTGAAACAGTAGGCTGAGAAGGCTGCAGTAGGACACTTTTGGACAAAGGGGTATAGATAACTCAGAAGAAAGAAAGATCAGATAAATCTTTAAAGTTGGGATAGTGGGAACAACCAAAAGCAAAAATTGCTCTGCATTCTAAGTTCATTTATCAAGAGCTACATGGCACTGCCTTAGTATTTCCCTTACCTCTTCTATGACCTCTAGCTTCTCTGGGTTGAATCTTTCTTTTTTTTCTCCATCTGAGCTGCAAAAGTGATCAGCAGCTTCAGTTCACTATGTCAATATAGAAAAAGCAAAACGAAATAAACAAACAAACAAAACTCACCAAAACCAAAATTTAAAATGTTTATTTCTTGGTAGTTCTCCTATGTGATTGGGGGTCCTGTGCAGTAATTGCTGCAGCATCAAGATCCACAAATTATATCTCCAAACCAGTAGAAAGCTTTTGAATAGCTTCACAGCTGGTATTTAATACCAGCTTCTGAAATGGATAAATTCTTGCTGTGTAGGTGGGCACACCACAAGGTGCTTAGAACAAAACCAGGTATCTCTTATTAGGCAGTGATTGCCTCGTTACTGGAAGATCAGAGGTCATGGCCTAGATGATGATAACTTTCCCAACTGAATGGATCAAGTAACTGGGGTTAGTTTGGACAGCCTATTGCATACTGTTTGCAAATTATGATCTGTCCTTCAGCAATGGCTGGTGCATTTGATACTCTGGAGTACCAGAAGCTGAGTTTGTTTGCTTTGGTGTGTAGGGCTTCTATTACATTATATATGTCTCCTGTGAAGTGATTTGAGTAGATATGAATCCCCCCTTAGAAGAGATTACAGGGGATTAAAGAAGTTAGTAACAAGGCAAAATAATTGGTAGTCCTTTCTTAATGTGTTTCCCACTGTGCAGCTAATTCTTCCATCAATGAGACAATAAAATAGCAAAGATTACATATGTGCTGAATGATAGACATACTTGACCAAGCTGGGAGGGATGTAATTTATACAACAGCACAAGTGCTGAGAGATGCTGGCTGCCCAGGTGGCAGGCTGCAGTGGCAAAATGCTTCTTTTTTTCCCTCTGGATGGCTCCCTAGAGCTCAGTGACAAACGACTGCACTGAGTTACATAGTTGGAAAAAATCTACTAATCAAGTTAAAATCATTGGTTGCTTGAAAACCTTGTCTGTGTGGATGTTCCTGCAGTAGCTGTGTGTGTCCTTAGTCTCTGTAGTGGCTCAGGACTGCCTCTTCTCTTTGCTCTGTTTTCATCAGGGGTGGAGCAGCGCAGAAGGTCCCTGGATTGCTGCATCTCTGGTGCAGGAGTCCCCTCATTGTAGCTCTCTTGCAAAGGGACAGTATGTAACACCCACAGACTTGACTGAAGCTTGGTTGCCCAGGGGATTGTGCCATTTGGTAAATGAAAAGTAATGCCTGGTAGATTTAACCCCCAGATAAGCATGGCTGGCAAGCTGGTCACAGCAGATGAGGAGAAGGCTGAGGTACTCAACCACTTCTTTTGCCTCATTCTTCACTGTCAGTCTCTCTTCCCACACCTCTCAACTTTATGGACCATAACTCATATGATCAGACATCATACTGATCAGAAGGCTGAAGCACTTCTCCTGTGAAGACTGAAAGAGTTGGGGTTGGTCAGAAGAGAAGGCTCCAGGGACACCTCACTGTGGCCTTTCAGAACTTAAAAGGGGCTTATAAGATTGATGCTTACAAACTTCAGGCTGGCCTGCTGCAAGAGGACAAGGGCTAATGGTTTTAAACTAAAAGAATGTAGACTAGATATAAGGAAGAAATTGTTTACTGTAAGGGTTTTGAGGCATTTGCACAAATTGCCCAGAGGAGCTGGGACTGCCCCATCCCCGGAAATGTTCAAGGCCAGGCTGAATGGGGCCCTGATCAACCTGGACTAGCTAAAGATGTCCCTGCTCATTTAAGGGGATGTGGACTACATAGCCTTTAAAGGTCCCTTCCAACCCAAATTACTCTGTGGTTCTATAATGTTGTTTCATTTGGTATACTTAGGCACACTTAGCTGTTTTGAAATGTGACTTAGATATAGATGGATTAATTTAGTTTCAGGTTCCCGTTCTGGCTTTTGTTTTAGCAGTCAGTGGTTGCTTTGTTGGTTTTTATCAAACATTGTCTTTATTTTTACCAGTCTTGTTGTTTTACTTCGTTTGCTACCTTCTGGCAGCAGGAACATCTAATTGCTCTGGTCATACAGGACCTTGTGCTGAAGCGCTCTGAGCATTACAAATAATATTAACAGGAAAAACATGTTGGATCCTTTATTCCATCCCTGCAGATAAATATTTCGAAATCCCTTGTTTGTTAGTAAAACTATCCCAGTGTATACACTTACGGGAAGGAGCTTGGCCATTTTATGTGCACATTATATCCTTTTTCCTTGGTCGTGGAAAATTAATGTTTCCCTGGTAAAGATTCAGGGCAAGGGACTGTTTAGTAGGGAAAAAAATCTGGTCTTTGGACTACTTAGAGGTTAGTTGAGAAGGCAAGCATGAAAAGCTCAGATAAATACTGAGTCTGCTGTAAGCCACGCTTTGAAAAGGTCTTGTTGACATGGTGGTAGTCAGTACCATAAGGACCTTGTGGTACATATAGTCTGAAATGAAGTATTTTGCTGCTTTTCTTTTTTCATGGAAATACAGGAAAGCATTCTGCTTCAAATGATGTTTTTATGGAAATCATAAATAGGCTGCTCTGATTATCAGAGAGAGCAAATGTCCCAAGATTTGCTTCTAGATTTCACCTCTACAGCAAGAAAGTACCAGATCTTCACAGAGAAACTAAGGAAGCTAAACCTATCTCACCTGTAATTTTACCAGAAAAACTGTATCCCAAACCAGAATTACCAATGGGAAAAGGAGGGTGTACCCTCCAGAAAGGAATTTACAGCAGATATTTGCCAGTTAGCCTTGATGCAGTGGGCATTTTGCTCAGGAACTGTAAGAGTGGGGCTGCAGGTGTGACTGAGGTTATTGAGTTTGTGCAGGGGCAGGAATCATTGAACAATGCCCTCATATCTTTGCTTGTAAACTTTGCAGCATGTTGTTGGAACCACATACAGACATTCTACCCAAAAGAACTGAATTGCTGAAGTTCCCCATGTGGCACACAGCTAAGGTCACCTTTTGGAAAGGGAAGGGGTTAAAAAGGCAGATCTGTTTTGGGTCAGGCTGCACTGTGATGCCAGCAAATTGCAAAGTGTTGCAGCATCAGGAAACTTGGAATGCGAGGGTGGTGACACCAAAGGCTTCGAGTTACAAACTGCAGGGAGGTGATGTGAGTGTTGAGGACAGAGGGAGAGTTAGAAGAGTGCCACAGGAAGATGTGGTAAACCCTGGGGTTCTGACCCCCTGGGCAGAAGGAATAGGCTGGAGTAAAAATTAGTATGAAGGACTAAAGTACCCAGATATGTGAAGAAAGAACTGGCACCAAAAATGTTTTGTCAGCCAAAACTAGCATCATCCTTCTTCAGTCATTTGAAGACAGTAAGTTATGCACTGGATTTTGTTAAAGGTGTTCTGGCTACCTATGTGAAAGTAGATGGACTGATGTAATTCTGCTCAGTGAGGGGACTGGAGAGAGACCGCATGTGACTGGTTAAGGCTACTCTAGTTTACCACATGTCTTCAATTTATTGCTACTTTGTATGAGAAAATGTACAAAGGAAGAAAACAACAAGCAGGGTGAGCTGGATTGAGTACTAACTGCAGATTGATTGTGAAGTTTATTGGTTGTTTCCTCAATAGTGCCAAATCAGCACCTGACATAGAAACAGTCAGTGGTTTGAAGAAAGTTGTAATTAAAACCAGGGTGGAATTGAGTCTTTGTAGGGTTTTCTTACATAAGTAGTCTTTGTCCCTTGGACAGTGTCAGTACAAAGGAATGATCCTATTGCCAAGGCAACATATTTTACAGTACCTAACCTCATGAAAAGGAATGAGGAGGTGAAGTTATTTCCAGCGCCATAACTTGCAAAGCTGAAAATAAAGATCTGCTTATGCTGAAATTCCCAAGCATTTCGTATCTTGAACCATTTTTAAGATGGCTGTTGTCTCCTGGACACTTTATCTCACACTGCCAGTTGGTTCCCTGCCTCCCTAGAAAGAAGAATGAGTTTACAATAGATATCGCAGAAAGCAGATGAAAAGTGAGAGCTTCATTCAGAAAAAGTACATGCTCATCTTAAATATATGGATAAACTATATGATGGATATGGATAAAAATTAAATTAATGAAGAAAACTATATGTACTGTAGTCCCCGCCTGTAAAAAGGGGTCTGATTTCTCTTGTTTATGTAGCAGTTCTGTCCTTTCTGTCAGACCTCTTGGTTTTAAACTGTGAGCATTTTTGGTCAGGAGTTACAATTTTCATTCTACTATTTAATTCACTGCACATGCTATGTAAGATACTGAATAGAGACAACCTCTGGCCAGCAGAGTCTCCTTTCAGGAAGATAAATTGAGGAAGAAAGTGCAAGGTAGGAAACTAGTAAGTAGGAAGTAGTGGAGCTACTTGCAGAACTGGTTTTCAATTACTTTCAACATAAGATTCTACTGTATCTAATGTATTGAGGAAATTTCTCATATAATACCTGTTATCTTGTGAGTGTCTGGAACATTATTACTAGCAGCTCCTCAAAAAAAAATTTCTTCTGTCTAGCTTCCTGGTACATCAATCTGTCTTAAATAAATCACCTGTTCTTTAATCTCAGATACAGATGTTTCCCTGATAGTGCAGGGAGCTCATCCCAGTTTTCCAAACATCTTGTACATCAAATGTTGAACTTAAAGCACAGATGAGCCCTGAAAAGTGGCATTTTAAAATATATCTCCTCTCATTCTGCTGATTTGCTTCTTCAGGGGGACAGGGTTATGTCTGACTTCAGAGCTATAAATAAGCTTCTGTCTTCTGCTAACCACATGGGTCTAATCAAAAGTATGGAGATTTTTCAAACAGCTGATTGCTGTTGGATTTTGGTGGGAATCTGGGTGTGAATGTCTCTGATGCTCTTTAAAATCTTCTCCCACCTGGGTATGGAAGACAAAGAAATTATCACATTGTGCCTCTTACGTTCCTGAGGAGACAAGAGTTGAACAAGTTCAGCTTGGATCTAAGAAGCCAGGTTCAGTTGTAAGGGTGACATCTACAAAAACCTTTTCCATGTCAACCTAGCTCACATGATATGGAAACTGACTTAACCAATAATATCTTATGAAGGGCCACAGCTCTTAACCCAGAACTGTGCTTCAAAAACCCCAGAGAAGGTGTCCTTTTTCTGTGCCTGTTACCTCGCTCAGTCTGTGTGAGTTGGTGGGAAAGTGAGGCAAACCTAGAGGTGGTAGTGAACATATAATTTTCCTGCTTTGTTTCTTTCACGTAGACACGATAGCTTTTCCTGGCCATCAGTGAAGTGTCTGTAAAATCTTGTAGGACCTGGCCTACACCTCCCACTCGGCGAAAGAGAATCCAGAGGGTGGTCAGTTTTCCTCTGTGTGGAGTTTCCCAGTGTAAACTCCTTGCAGCATTCTTTTGCTGAAGTGTGCAGCCCTGAGCTTGCAGCTACATAAAAGGCCACCAATTTGTTTGTTCCAAGATGAGCTGGATGTAACTGAAGTTTCAGAGGTGAGGCATGACCTTCCTGGCGACCTCCCCCCACACCCAAAGTTTCACTTAATAAAACGCATTAAGGTATGTTTGAGGCAATCCTTTAAGGTCAGTTGAACTTTCACTGGAAAGTACGAGTGCTGGCAAGTATATGCAATATGTAATGCAAAATGTTTAGGGTGTGGGGAAGAAGTGTAAAGGAGCCATACCACAGTGATGAGCTTGGCTAGAAAACAGACATGAAACAAGTTCCTTGGTGAAAACACCCTCAGAGACGGGCAAAGAATTTAGAGGGGTAGAATGATTTTGTTACCCCCAAGGGGAAAAACAGGAGATCAAAGGCCAAATTCACTTACGAATGCTTGCTTTGAAATATATCTATAAATTATAGCATGTACTGCTGGCATCTATTGTAGGCTTTGGTATTTACTTGAGTGTATAACGTGAGATTCATAGTGCCCAGAGTTCTTGTGTTTGTATGTAAAAGTGTGTTGATGTAAAAATGTATTGGTGTGTAAAGCATGCTGGCAAAGGCAACGTTTCAGGTTCCCAAGTTCTCTGTTAGTGTTTTTGCCTCTCCCCTCTTTTTCTATGGTCTTTGTGCCTCATCCCTATGATCATGAGTCCCAGCCACCAGCTCACTATCTAGCAGGGGATTCCTTCAGGGGTTGCTGTAGGTTTTAGAACTCTCCCTGACTCCTTGCCACGTCTTAGAGTTGTTAAGGTGCCTGTGGTGGCTGTTATCTCCTTGGTCAGGACAGAAGGGGATGTTGCTCCCAGGGGAATTCACGTCTGTTACCCCTCAGTCAGCAAAGTAGCTGCTGAGGCATGTCACCCTTTGCTTTTAACTCCGGCGTCAGTCTCTCCGTTTCGTAGCTCATCTGGAGGCGCACGAGACCTGACTGCTTGGCAGGGCAGAGCAGTACCAACAGGCTGTCCTAGGCTTTGTGCTCCAGGCTCACTTCCTTGTGAGTCTACAGTTTTAAGCATTGCATTATAGACACCTCATTTGCTTTGCTGCCCAACAGAGATTATGTTGGGGTTTTGGCACAATTGGATTAAAGTACCAGGCCTGGATAACTTCCATTGGCATTTCAGGAGATTTGCTGTAAGGCAAACCTGTGACATTCATACCTTCCTAAGCTTGCACAACCAGGGCGAGAGCTGCAGTTGAGGTCTTGACCTCAGTTACTTAAGCCCCTTTCTCCCAGGAGCGTTCATCACTTTAATCACAGAGTCCTAAATAATCAGTGGGTAGCCTGTAATTAGGGGGTTGTGTCTTGGACTCCTGCTGCCTGCTCCTGGTGTGCTGAGCACTGCGTATTTTGATTTCCCGTTCCCCCAAAGGATGTTTGATCTCAGATTTACACTTCAGAAAATTAAGAAGGGTACGGCACCTCAGTCCCTTGGCAAGCTTCCTGCTTTCAGTGGTAGGTGCCTTGCTTTGCCTGAGTATCACAGTGCTGCAGCGATTGACACACTTGATTTAAGAGTTTGATTTATAGACCGATACTTGGGCTGAAAGTCAGCAGTTCCAGGGCTGCATAAATCAGCCTGTCTCTGGGATTCATACTTCCTTATTTATAATTTCGACAGGAGATGGAATTCTTTCCCAATTCTTTACATTTCTTTCAGATGTAATCGACCACCCTGTCCTTTGGTTTAAAGCTATGTGACTTTGCCACAAATAGAGGGAGGGGAAAGTAAGCCGAGGCCAGGAATTGCTGTGCTATAAAAGCTCCATATTGTGTGCTCTTGGACTTTGCTTTCTCCCAGCTTCCTTCAAGCCCACACAAGAGATGGACTTGAGGTTTTTTTGGCTTTCTTCCCCTCCCCCCTCCCTCCATACATACGCTGACCTTTTAGAAAAATAAATAAAAGATAAAGAAGGACCTGGAATGTTGCAGAATGTGTGTACATTTTGCTCTCTGTTGTTTTCTGCTGGGATTAGTTGTTTACAATGGGGGAGAGAGGGAGGGCAGAGGAAGGGAGGTCTGTGGCCTTAACTGAAATTAGTGGCATTTCAGAGTGATCTTGTTAGGTGGTCTGCAGTTTAAAGACCTAAATCCTTGTAATCCCCCCATGCCTCCTTGGCCACTACTCCTTTTGCTCTTGTTCTCTCACTTTCAAAAAAACCCACCCCAAAGTCGGGCTCTGTCTCTCAGATGCAGGCACGTAGCAGACACACAGACATAGGCACACACTCTCTCATATGCTCCCATTTACACATTGTACCTGTAGAACAAATTAATGCTTTAGCTACATCTGTTCCCACTACAGGACTAGGCTTGTAAAATGCTCTCTCTAGAATGCAGATGTACACTGAATATTTTTATTTATTTTCTGAAAAACACCCAGCTGCCAGACTTTCAGTTTGTGATTACACTTAAAACAAATTCAAATTGAAATTTCAGCTGTAAATCAAATGCCCCAAATTAGTTCCTCTTGTGGGTTTGAACATGCTCTTTGGATTTTAAGGTCAGGAGATATCCGTTTTCACCGTGCTGAAAAGTTTAAAAATATACTACATTTTCAGGGGAAAAAATAAATATGGTTTGCATTATAAAGCAGTACATCAATGTGTGCGTATGCGCACACACACCAGAGCTGATGAAGCTGGATGCTGTCAGAGCACCTTTGAGGGCTAATAGCACCTAATTGTTATGGAAGGCAGGAACTGTGGTGGCAGTTTAGTCAAGGAGACTACAGCAGTGCCCTGAGATCTGATATTCTGATATTTACCCTGTAAGAGAATAAAAGTTTATTCCTTACTCTTCAGCTTGAAAAAAATAGTAAAAATTAAATAAACACACAAAATACTTCTCTTGGCAGGCTTTATAACTTTTTTTTTTTTTAAGAAAAAAGGCATTTACAAGTGGTTTCAAAATGGCTGTGTTACATCTGTCAGCGGGTGAAGGGAACACCCACAAATTGTGTTTTTATCTCTTGAAGTTTTGTTCCACTTGAGCAATAAAAGCCGGATTTGCTGCTGGTTTGTGTGATTGGGGTAATCTGAGCATTGAGTATGGCTTTAAAACTTCTGCAGTTGGTTGGGTTTATAAGTTTTAAGAAACTCCTGGGGTGGTGGAGTTCTTGGGTTTTGTTTTACCCTGGCACCAGGGAAGGGTTGATTTGCAAGCACCTGGCACAGACAAGTTCATCTTGGTTCCCTGGCCTGTCCCTCCCAAAAAATGGTTTGGCAGGAACCCCCATTATCTTTGATGTTAATGTCATCAGCAGTTTCTTGGTTACAATGCTATTCTTTCTCGGGGAGTTGAAAGCCAATGCTCAAGTAGGCTCTGAACACACATGCAGTATTCTCCAGCCTGAGCTCCAGACCGACAGCTTAAATCCCCTCTCTTTCGGGGAATATCCTCCTGCATGAGGATAATGCTGAGAGGTGTAGTGCACTCACAGCTGCTCTCATGCTCAGGAGTAGTGATAGATGGTGGGAACCTGAAAGTTTCAGGGGAAAGCTTTCATCTGACTGGCTCAAAGCATTGGAGGAGGAGGTGTGCTGGAGTGCATGTTTTGGATAGGAGCCATTTCTGTGGGAAATGAGCAACTTCTCCCATTCCCTTCACTAGTCCTAAGCTAAGTCAGGATGGCAGCAGTGGGCAGTCCTGCTTCCAGTGATCCCTTCCCTAGCCCAGCGTAAATGCCAAGTTGCTCTTGCTCTCAGCAGCTGCTGTTGCACAGGAGATGGCCTGAGCCGCTGTGCGGGCACACAGGCTATTGGAAAGGAAGCAGATCGTGACAGTGTGAGAGCAAAGACAGGCAGAGGTCTGCTGTGTATCTTTGCCGCTTTTTATCTTATTAGCATGTTAGTAAAAACCATGCCAAAGCAACCTGAGCTGGTTGCTGTAGAATAATTGCTCATATTGCCTCCTTATAGGTCAGCAGAGGGGGAGTTTAAGTGAGTTAAAAGAATAATTGTTCAGAGGGGACAGTCTGTTCACGGGGGGTTGTAACTGTGAACCACTGCAACTGAGGTCCAGTTTTATTGCTTTTACTCCTGCAGAATTAATGGTGGTTTTGTGGGGCAGATGGTTTCTGCTCTGACTCACACAAGCAACAGAGTTGTAATATGTTTAATGATAAATTCTTTGTTCTAGATAATAGTGTTGTGTGAGCAGGAAAATACTATGAATTAATTTTGGGATCAGCGGTCTGGAGTGAGGATCGATGTTTCACACTTCTGAGGACCTCAGCTGACTACTGCTCCACTGAATACAGAACTGAGGCTCAGGGCTTTGACCTGATACCAAAACTGCTCTGTTAATTCAGGCTGATAGTTCTGTCCACAAGCCAGCTTGATGTCGGACTGCAGCTGTGCTTCACTAGAGCTGAGAGGAGTGGTGGTGCCCATAACCAAGGTGGGGAATGGCTGCAGGTCATTAAATTGTGCAGCTCATTGCAGAGAAGGTGATTGAAGCAAAAAACTTCTGGTTTTGACAGAGATCAGTTGTTGGACTGATAATATTCACAGTTATTGTAATTAATATTGACAGAAATACTGGGGAGCAGATATGAGATGCTATGGCTCACAGTAGGATTAATATTGGGCTGTCTAGGGGGAGCAGATTACCTGAATCTCTCCAGACTTATAGATCTCACTTATACCCTCTTCCCAATCAGCTGATTTTGATGAGTGTTGGTATTTTTAGATACATCTTAGCTGTATTTTCTGTCCTTCAGTGACTCCTATCTACCTTTGCACATGTGTAAATAAGGAAAGAAATAATTTGATTCACAGCTATTTTCTTCTCTGTAGCTTTGAAAGAAATTACATTTAATGCTGTTTAACACGACACATCAAGCTGAGGGAATAGCATTTCAGGACACATCACAGATACTAGTTAAGATTGACAAGTTCCAACTTACTGGAAGAAGGGGCTCAGAGAAATGCAGTAACTCAGAAACTCTCAGCACAGAAGTTACAAACCCAGCAGCTGGACTCTGAACTCCTTTAGTCTCTGGACATTGGGATTGGCAGATTTGAAAGCTGATTATTGCAGATTCAAATACATTTTGGAATAAGGTGGCTTTTACAAAAGTTCCATCCTGTGTAGCATTTCAGACTTAGTGATGTCAAAGGCAACATGAATGTGAAGATACCCAAGGCAGGTAGTGTAGGTCTAGTGTGGGTTTCACTGGTTTAATACTGCAGAATAATCATGTTTGGGTGCTTGAATGTAACATGAACAAAGCCAACCAGCTGAGCTATTGATCTGCCCCTTCTCTCCACCTTTTCTTTGTGCCTGGCAAGTTGGAATGCATAAAACTGCTCAGCAAAATTTGCAGAGAAAGACTGTGCTGCTGCTCCTGCTTTTAGCTGGGGAGTTGAGCAGAGAAGCCACCCCTGCAGTTACCCAGACTGTCTGTGGAAAATACAAGACTTGATCCAGGTCCCAGGTCTTTATTTATTCAGTTAAGTATTTATTCTGTTGAGGAAATGTAGAGGAAAGCTGTTCTAGCAGGAGGCAAAACTGCAAACTCTTTTTTGCAAAGCCAATCTGACACCTGGCATTTAAGTTTTTCCAGCAACTGGGTATGAGGATCAAGAAAAGAATGGAGTTTTTGAGAAAGGAGCTGAACTGAACCTACTTACAGGATCATGTCACAGATAGTCATTAGATATTCCAGTGGATAACTTTGTTTTGTATCTGTCATTTAAATTATTTTCCTGCTTTGCTTGTGTTTATGTTGTAGGTGCTGTCTTCAGGGCAGTGTTATTTGTCATAATGCTGTGATAGAGAAGGGTGCAGACATCAAGGACTGTTTGATTGGAAGTGATCAGAGGCTGGAAACCAAAGGTAAGTACAAAAGCTGTATTTACTGTGCATTTGTCATAATTTTCAGGACTTTTTCCTTGAGATTTTACTCCAGCTTCTTCATGAAGTGATAGTAAACTGTGGCAGTTCTACAGTGGGGTGTCCTATAATATCAGGACTTTTTTTCATCGAAAGTACAGCTTCTTGGCATAAGTTCAGTGGTTTGCTCCTCTGAAGTTGGCAGCAAAGCTCTGTTGTTCTTATAAAGAACAATATTGGGTGCTGAGACGGTCTTTTCCCAGAGACCACAATTAGATCAGCCTGAGGTTGTCCTCAGCAGAAGGAGCCATTATTTTGACTAGTAATCTTTGTCAGTGGCGGGGGCAAAGCAAGCAAATCTATTGAACACACAGACATCCTTCTCTGTAGATGCTCCCAACCCACAGTGCCAGTGTGTTCACTTTGCTCCAAGATAAAACTCGAGGTGGAACATCATATTAGGACCTGCTGTGCTCAATATGAAATACAAGGGCAGTTACATTCAGATCTGCTTTACTGCCATGAAGTACTATTTTGGGGCTTCAGAAAGGATACAGCTACGTGGCCCTCATTTATACAAAGTTCAGCTGTCCAGTGGGAGTGCTCGTGGTGAGGGCTCGGTGGTAACCGCATGAGTGGAACTGTTGATTTCCTGCCCTGAGAGATAATGGGCAGGAAATGGCTGTTTCAGTGACTGCATCCCAAGCAGAGGCTTTTTAATGAATATTTATGGTTGGGGTTTGGCAGATCCTTGCTCCAGTGTGTAGACCAAGGACAAAAGTGAGTTCCTTTGCAGGCTTCATGTGAAGTTATTTAGTCAGATCAGGATTTATTTGCTTGCTTTGTCTTTGTGGGTGGATTCCCAGTTCTAAGTGTCTTGATACAGAGCAGGGTTTGAACTTAATGTAGTATAGGATAACCTGTTGTCAGCTTCGCATATGACAAGTTTTCCTTAAATTGAAACTAAAAGTACAAAGGACTCATGAAAACAAAGTATTGATCTTGCAGTTGCAAGTCTCTGATACTGTAGGTAACACAGTGAGTTCACTGTGGTCTTGGTCTCTGTGTGGCTGTGTCTACTCATAGCTTTGCCCATCACACCAGTCTGAATTGATGTCCTTTGTGGGGTTCATTGCCCCCTGTCATAGACTCATTTAGGTTGGAAAAGTCCTTTTCATATCATCAAGTCTAACCATAAATCTAGCTCTGCCAAGTCTACCATTAAACGATGTCCCTGAGTGCTGCATCTACACATCTGCATGAATCACCAGGAGAGATGAATTGGGTCGTGTTTGGTTGCTAACCTGTACAGTGAACTATGAGGACACAGGGTGTAGATTTAGCTAATATTTTAGGAAACGGGAATATATTTGATTTCTTTGGTAGATGATACCAGACAGAAATATCCCCCTTTGACTTTGATCACAACCACTTCAGAAGTATCTTCCAGGGTGGAGATCCTAGTCTAGTTGATTGTAGTATGAAAACTAGTCTTTTCTTCTTGATTGTCTTTGTCATCCTTGTCTGAATATTTTTAGAGTCTGTAGATGTATTTGCAGGGAGAATAACAGAGCTGTACCCATGGATCGCTTGCCTATTCTTGAGAATCTACTGCTCCCCTCCCCAAAGTTTAAACCCACTTCTTGGCTTAACTAGAGGCTGTTTTGAAATGCATGACTGACATTACAGAGACATATTCAGGTAGATTATAAATACACCATTATGCTGAGCAAGAGAAAATAGTAAAGCCTCAGTTCATTTTCCTGCCTCAGTTTCCTAACCATTCTAAAATTTCTTTGGGCTGGGGGTCAGGTTTGCCTTGGTGGTCTGGGATCTGTCTGTGAAGTTCATGACTTACTTCCTGCTCCATGGAGTCTTTCCAGCCTAGCATGTCTCTTCTGACCTTGAGTGATCCCATAGTAGACTGGGTCTTCTCTTTTTCGCTGTGAAAGCATGTCATGACTTCCTTTCCCCTGCCCAAGACTTCCTGTATCTTGTGCCAAGCTTTTGGTGTGGCCCTGTAAGTCTGTTTCCATATTGCACCCTTCATCAAGACTTTGGCTGTGTTTTTCTGTTTGGTAACTTTTCCTTCTTCAAACTTGAGCTTCCATGGCTGGGCAAAGAAAAAACCTAGTTCTCTTGGG
Organism: Camarhynchus parvulus; assembly: GCF_901933205.1. Lineage (NCBI taxonomy): Eukaryota > Metazoa > Chordata > Aves > Passeriformes > Thraupidae > Camarhynchus > Camarhynchus parvulus. The sequence continues at coordinate 9,634,721 of NC_044578.1, forward strand.
TAGGAGCCACCTTTTCTTGCAAGCTGATCACCCTTCAGCAGACATAAGCAGTAGCTGCTGGCTGCTGACCCTAGTCTGGGAGTTACACATTCCAGTTTCTGGGAGTAGAAACCTCCTCAGCAAAACTCCATACACCTTCCCAGAAACATTAAAAAAATAAAAATATAGCAGTCCCTTATTCCAGAACATCAGCCAGGATTCATCAAAGGTAGAAATATCCCTGAATCATCCTACACAGCCCCAAGCAGATCCCACAGTTGACTTTGCTGCAGAACTGGCTGTATGCTCCCTGCTCTACCATACGAGTCCTGGCCACACTACCCAGGCAGCTTGGGGTACAAGAGCTCTTTGAGCCAGCGGTGCACTGACCTCCTTTCAAAAAACTGAATTCCAGTCCCATGCAAGGAGGATGGCAGGAGAACAGCTACCACAAATGATAGGCAAACGTAACTTAAACCAGCTCTCATCCTTCTCCTTCTGCAGAATAGTATGGGTATGTTTAGGGTGGTCCAAATGGTGCAGCTGGGAGTAATGGGATTGAATTAAACACAATTTAGGTTGGCTATCTGGAGCATTTTCCTAACGATGTGGTCTGGTAGGCTGTGGGATAATCTCCCTGGGGACATGGTGGGAGACCTCATCACTTAATAATGGGCTTGGCAATCTCTTGACACCTAAATAGAGGGAATACTCTGCCACTGGTTACAGGGTAGATCAGAGGCAACCTGGTTCTTTCAAACTAAAAAGAAAATTGGAGACCCAGGAGTGCTGGCAACTGTCATCAGTGTCGTCCCAGTCCTGCACTGACTTCCACCCTGTCACAGCACTGGCCAGAGACAGTGCTTTTAAATGTCTCTGTTGAAGTCAAGGTATGGAGTTTTATTTAACTTCTGGATTTGCAAGCCGTGCCTCCTGAGAACCCTGCTATTCTCCTACTGCTTTTATTACCATGCCTTGGAAGCATCCACTTTCCTTTCTCTTTGATAGTTGAAGGAATTTGCTAGCAGAGAATTAACAGATGGGCTTTGTGAAAGCTACCTCACCAGGTAGCAGTTTGAAAAACATGTTGGTACCTAAGAAAAAGGCAATAATTCTTAGAGGAATGGGAAATGGCAGACAGCATTCTGAAAGAACATTATTGCACAGAGCATTCAATCACTGTTTTGAAGACAGTTATTAAGATTACACTGTAGCCTTTTTGATAAACCTGGTTTTACAGAGGAGCTCAAAAGCAGCATGTGCTCAGTGAAGTAGGACTAGAGAGAGGGAGTGCTGGTGATGGGCCAGTCGAGGAGTCAGATGAGCCTGGAGTCACCAAGTACAGCTCCCAAAGGAGTCTCTCAGCCAGATTCAGCAGGGAGAGCGTTGTACATCTGCTATCATTTAGCCAGGAACAAGCATGTATGGTAAAGCAGCCTAACCCTTCTTCAAGGTAAAGTGGCCTAACCTTTCTTCAAAGCAACACCAGGAGTAGAGACAGTAAACATTCACACAAAGTATAAAACTAGCAAAATTGGTATAAAATTCACTACCTTCTCCCTTGCTTTCATCTCTGTTGTCACTGGGGCAGGCATGTTTTATTTGCATATTTATTTCCAGCATCAGACATGGGGCTCCAACTAGATCTCTGTGTGTCCTACCTGATCCTGACTCCTGCTTCACAGCTCTCCACTATGGCTCTGTCTGAGCACCAGGCTCATCCCAATCCTAGCCTTCTCTTTGGTTTTTCTCCTAGTGTTTCTCCCATAGAGACTTTTGTTTTTCTCTCTTACTTGGTTATTCCCAGACACCCACCTGACACCTCCTCAGCTATGGTCTGACCATAGCTGCTATTTCCAGTCCCATGCTCCTTTTTTCGTCTAGCATTCATTCCCTGACTGCTTTCAGTTGGATTGCATCCCTTTCTCTCATGCCCAGGCAGGCTCATACTGGGCACAGGAGAGGGGTGGTTCTGTGCCAAGTGCTCCACTGGTCCATACAGCTTGGAGGAAGCCCTGCCTTCCTCCTGCACTTCTATGGTCGAGAGTGCTCACTGCAGTCTCTGGAGCTTTTAGCTGTCCTCCTGAGAACATGTGCAAACTTCAGATTTTTTTCAAAGGCTTATCACATAGCCAAAACTGTGTGGTTTCTCACAAGAAGAGAAAAAGGCACATGTCCAGTAAGGACTGGCTTCCGTTTCCAGTCATTTTCCAAGTCCTGTTCCAAGCTTGGAGTCCCAGGACTTCTCAATGAAACAGAATAAGATTGTTTTATTTTAATGAGGGCCAAAGAGCACATTTTTCTCTAATGTCATCCTCTAAATGCAGGTACATTTTCTGAAACCTCCACATATGAATGGTTCCCTGCTTGTGAGGAGGCTTCACATGAGCCAAGATTTAACAGGATAGGGACAAAAAGGAACTGAGAGACTTTCTGATGCTCTCACTGCATTCAAGGAAGGGCAAGCATCTGCTCTTGCAAGATGCTGAGTACCTCCTGGTGCAGTCTTCAGGGACTGAAAACACTTAGCACGACACAGGGTTGGGATCAGAAGGCACAGAAGGCATGCTGCTGTGCAGATGGGAGTTAGGAAAGCTCATGAAGAACAGACACAGACTAAACAGTGCACACATGTATATTGTGCACAGGGGTGCAAAATGAGCTGGAGGTGATGTAGGAATGGTGTGAATTTATAGCAAAACTGAGAGATTGGTAAGATTTCTCCCTGAAGTAGTTTAACTACTGAATGCCCATGACAAAGATATTGTTGGCAGTTAAAACAGGCATCTCTTAAATAGTTGACATTTTTGTTGCAGTGACTATGCAGTGACTATACTGCTAACTAATCCTAATAAGCCTCCTTTCCAAGTTGTATAAAAATGGTTTATGAGTTCTGGCCTTAGCAGTGGCGCAAAACTTCCTTAGAATATCCATCCAGCGATGCTTTGGCCTCCCTTCTGCTGCTGGGGACTGCCACACTTGTGCATACTGTCATTCCCAGCCAGAGAAGTTCAGGCTTCCTGAGTGAGCGGGTTAAATGTGCTGCCACATTCACAGCATGCTGATATTGAAGTCTACCCAGAAGGCAGCAGTTCATAACCTTGTGGAAATATTTTTACATGCTCCACGCGGAGAAAATAACTACTTCTGCTCTGGTAGAGCTCAGGCGCATGAAAGAGCCAGGAAGAACACCCCAATGGATGATGAGAAAGGACAAGGGCTTGTGTCTGGTGCTCCAGGCAAATATGGCACCTCTGCCATCATATGAGGAAGTTAAGATGTAGACAGTCAGACTGCTGTTTTTGAGATCCCTGTTTGCATTTGCTGGGAGGGAGTGATAGCCCATGGGAGCACTGATGGATGTAATCCAGTCCCTTCTGACACACTTTGCTGGGACTCTGTCCCGGTATGAGGACTTCAAGCATGTACCCCTCCCCAAGGAGCTTGCTATCTTAGGTGCAGCCCAAGCTCTGGGTCTCCTTTTCTCTTTACTAACTTTTCTTCTAAGACCCTGTGTGATCTCTTCCCTGTACATCTCTGTCCTCTTCCTTCACTCCTTCGATCTATCTGCTCCAAGCCACAGTAAAGTCATCTTTCATTGGGCACTGAATCACTCTTACCTTCACACTCTCAAGACACATCTCAAGAAGGGTTGAGAGCAAAGGGATTAATTCTGGTTGAATTATGAAAAAATCCTCAGCTGAACCATGGGGCCACCAGCACTGAGAACTGGTTGTTGTTGGATGTAAGGCAGAAGTAAGATCCCTGCTGCCTGTCTGTTGTGTGGGCTGGAGGCCCCAGCTGTGGGCCAGAACTGGTCTGCCTGAAGCTACCACCAATCCCCTGGGGTGAGCTGCACATCCCTTATTCCCTGCATAGAGGAATCCTGGGAGCAGCTGGAACACTCAACTCATGGGGATCATCGTTGCTGGGGACCCATGGGCCCATGTGATGCCTGCACATTGGGGCTGACCTGGCACTTGGGAGAAATTGTGAGACACGCCTGGCCTTTGGGGCCACAGCGTGGTCACCCTGGTCTCCAGTGATCATGTAAGTAAAGCTTGGCTGAGGAGAGAACAGGCCTTGACTGGAAAGTCCCACTGCTCTGTAAACACAAACAAATCAGCCCCCATCACCTGCTTCCCTTCTTTATCTGTACATGTAATTTAAAACACCCTCCAGCCTCCCAAAGTCAAGCTTCAGCTGCTTCCCATCCCCTTAAGCCCCTTTAGTTCCTCTCCCCCCCCTAACCTGGCTGTTTTTCCAGAGCCAACCATCACTGCAGAGACAAGTTGCTCTTCTCTCCCACTCTCTGATCCTTTCTGTCCTGGGTGAATGTGGTGGGAACCACCCACAGCGTGTTTTCGTGCATGCGTTTCTGCAGCCACCCCTCCCCCCCACCTAGTTTTTTAAGTTAAACTATCTCTTGCTTTAAAGAGAGCAAATACACAGCAGTGGCTTTCATCACTGCTGTATAATAGAGCAGTAATTCTGTGCCAGGGACTGTTTTCTATTTTATTTTAAAAGGTTTATAAAACAGTGTATGTAATTGAGTGAGTAAACTGAACGTTTTCTGGAGCCCCTGAGGGCTGAAACTTCGTGGTGGTCCTGGGCCTAGGCCCTAACCCTTTTTTTTCCTCTCTTTTTTTTTTTCCTCCCTTTCCCCTCCTTCCCCTCCTCCTTTACAACCCAGCGTTGCCACCAGCAGCAGCAGCAGCAATCTGTCTGGGGCTAATTGAGCAAACAACAAGGAGATGTTTTCACATGGCTTTTAAAGGAATGCTCCGGCATCCCCTTTCTGTGAGTGGCTTGGCAGGAACCTGCCAGGAAGGCTGGGGAGCGCTGGGTCCCCGGCCCCCAGCCTGCTGCTGGGGTTTGTGCTGGGCTGCGCAGTCATTTCCGCCCCTCTGTTTATTTGCATTACAATTTGTTTTTAGCCAAGCACCAAAAGCTGCTCTGCTCTCTAGCTCGCCTTGTGCGTATGTTTTTAAGGGGCTAGTGTACAGTATGTGTAAACAAATGTCTTCCCAAGCAGGAACACGTATATAACGAGTGACAGGTTTTTGATTTACACTCAGTAAAGTCTCCGTGGACACTCGGTTCAAGCACCCAGGCAGACTTCAGGCTGGGCTGCGTCAGCAAGTTGAAGCAAAGTGCTAATCAGGAGGTTGAATGTGTTGATCAGCTCTGGATTTGCTTAGCACCAGATGCTCCCAATCTGAGAAGATCTAGTTGAACATGATTTAAGGTTGAAGAGTCCAACTCTTAAGGCTTTCTCAAAGTCCTTTCTCTAATCTGTCTTCTTTCTCCGTGGGCTGAATGCATCTGTAACCCTGCCAGTGTCAGATAAAAGGCAGCCTGGTAAGAAATCCGTAATGGGGAGCTGGGGAAGGAGAAAGGGAGCTGAACAGCAAAGCATGTGAGGTACTTCTCCCTCCTCCCCCAGAGTTTCAGGCAGAGTTTCTGCGGGAACTGAGCTTGCTGGTACCAGCCAGAGCCACTGGCAACTGGCAGCCACGTCTGATAATGAAACACTATCCACAGCTCAGCTCTCTGGCACACACACTGGAGTCTGAATTCCCTTCACTCCTCAAGAAGGGCTTTGGGAATGGAAGAGGGAAGCAGGGTGAATCCTTATCTGCCTACCACGTCCCCTTGGGGTGCGGAATGGGGCTTTGTTTCTAGCAAAACCATTCCCTTTATCGCTTAAAAACTTTCTCGCGGATTTTGGACAGGCAGATTCATGTGTTTTCTTTAAGCCTTTACAAGAAGAAATACGTTCGGTGATATGAGTCCGAAGTAGCAGTGACATACCATGTGTGCCCTCTTTGGGGAATCTGGGCCATGGGGATCAAGGAGGAGGTGAAACAGGCAGAGGGGTGAGAGATGAGGGAATGCAGGCTCCAATTTCCCATGCGGCTTTGGCTGCTGAAGCTCCCTAAACTCACTGCTGCCTCAGTTTCCCCATCTGTAAAACAGGAATGCTCTTACTCACCCATTCTCAAAAAGCATTTTGAACTCATCAGGTGTAAAATACAAGACACCATAAGGCTGCTGCAAGCATGTCAGTGCAAAATACAAATAGTCTGTACCACCTCTGCAGCAAGGTATGTGACAGGACCCATCCCAGCTCTGCACATTTAGGACCGTGGAGGATGCTGTCTGAAATGAAGCAAGAAGTTCCTTATTAAAAAGTATTGCTACAGATAACCTATATATAGAACCATAAATTGACATGGCTCTCTATAAGCCTAGATGAAGGCATGTTTAATCTGCAGAGGCATAATATAATTACTCTCACTGGATGGTAGCCAGGGTCTTATTCACATCATAGAAATCAACATGATAGATAGTCTCCTTGGAGGAGGTTCAGGAATGGAGTCACAGGAGTTGCTACAGGGCCTTTTGAGATATATTGGGAAAGTTGTTGGGGGTGATGAATGTTATAGCAAGAAATGCTGCAGGTTGGATTTGAGGTACCTTGGCAAGGCTGTGTGGGGTCCAGGACGGGAGGAGAGAGGCGCTGAAGGCTGGACTTGGGGCTATTGGCAAGAGCTGTCCTGGAGAAGTTGTGTGGTGCTACCTACATCATGCTTGCACCTGGCACTTGTACAGTCAGCCCCTCATTTTCCTGAGCATTGCATCCACCTCTGCTCATCCTGCCCAAAGTGCTGGAGATTGAGCTCCAGGATGTTAATGTGAGGCTCCAGGACTAATTACCAGTTTACAATAAATACCCTGAGCAAAGAGCTAAATGTCTCCATCTGATGCTGCAGGTGAGAAGCAGCCCCTTGGTCTCCTTATTTTAGCCTTCACAAAGGGTCTCTGAAAGGAAGTGGTGTGGCTCACTCATTCTGTCCCTCGGGCTGAGAAGATTGCAAATGATCCATATGGTTGTGGGGTTGAGGTTGTAGTGAGAAATTATCTTGCCACAGTGCAGAAAGTTTATAGAGCATAATTTGATCAAACCTTTACTGGAGCAATGGTTTGCACGGCACAAAGGTTGCATCTTGAATTTTAAACCAAGAGAAGCACCATGTTGTCCCAGCCACTTTGGGGATTGCCAGGAATTTCTTCCTTTAGCCAAAGGTGGAATATTTGTTGTTTTGCAGCAGTCTTGCAAGATCCACTCCCCTGAGGGGAGGAGTTTTAGGTAGGTAAATAAAACACAACTCATCATTTCCATCATCCTTGGCTATCTACCCCCACTGCTGTGTAAGGTGTGGGAGACACCAGAGCCTCCACTGGCATATCCCAGCCCCTCACAGGCCTTGACACTTTATCCCAGGCTCCAGAGGCAATTGTTATTCCTAATTGCAGGAGGTAAGATGAAGAGCCTAGGGGCATGGGACACACCACCTGAGCTCCACCTGGATAGGTGTCCAGCTCCTAGAGAGCAGTTTAGATTCACCACCTCCCCCACAGTACCCTGAGGACACCCACTTTGAGCACACCAGCTTTGTGTCATGCTCTGAGGCCACATGCTTGGGTTTTTTAGGCACTGGGCTTTCAGTTGCGTGTTTTTATTATTTTGGCTTTAGATCCTTTATTTGCAGTCCTTCCCTGACAAGCTGCTTTTGCATTTTAAAGGGAAGGCTCTTTCAGTACAGTGCATTAACAGTGCTGGGGCAGGGACTGGCACATTAATGTGTCCACTGGGGCTGTGCAAAGCTCCTGGGAACAGGCAAAGGAGTGACCTTGCAGAAATTGCCCCTCCAACAAATTTGCTCCACAGGAGGGTCAGGTTTAAATTAAAAAAAAAAAAAAGAAAAGAAAAGAAAACACAAAAAACCTCTTGTTTTTTGGCTGCCAGGGCTGAGTTGAGATTGCTGAGAGGATCTCACACTGCCTTGGTGATGGCCCCCTGGTGCTGAGCAGCCCTTTTCCCCCCAGCATCCAAGCAGTTTGGGGTAGACAGTGCTCCTTAGGGCCAGGGTGGATTACTGATCTTTAATTTTATGTCTAATCTCCATGTTAGATGTTGATGGTTCCTTGCCTTGACCTAGGTGTACACCTGTCAGTAGCAGCTGTGACTTCCGTAGGGCCTCTCTTGTTTATTAGTGACACATACATGTGAAAACTCTCATTAGAGAAATCTCCTGATGTTTAGTCAGTTGTTTAGGCTTTCACCATGTGTGTGGGATACTGTCTGAGAGACACTGGAGTTCAGCAAATCTCTGTTTGAGTTCCCCAGAATCTGCTTTTCTCATTTCTTTTTAAGTTGCAGATTTGAAAAATGCAAGGTCTGAAGCTCTGCTGCAAAACTCAATTGCTCTTCTTTTCCTCCCTCTCTCTTTTCAGCCAAACATGTTAATGAAGTCATTGTGGGCACCGAACAGCTGATGGAGATATAACCCGAGTAGCTTTTAAAGATGATTTTATGGAAGCCAGCAGCAGAACCAGATGTTCAAGCATCGTAAGATCATCCGTACAGATCAGTACTGGCATGGTTTACCCTGTCATTGCTCCTTTCCTGTTCAGCTTTATATTTATGTCTTAATAAAGGAGTATTTGCAGAGCGGAGTGTCCGTGGGCCCCTCCCCCCTCATTGGGATGCGCGCGGGTTGGTGCCGGGTTAGATCGGCTCCTGCCCGGCCAGCGCACTGTACTTTTCCCGCAGAAGGGAGAGCGGGGACCACACAGACTGTGCCCACTCCAAAGAATGACTTAGCCGCCCTCCCTGTGGTGTAAATCACGTCCCTGCAGTCCTGCACCACCGTCCCTGAGCCTGGGAGAAACTGCTCAGGATGCTGCTTGTGCATCTCATCAGCACAGCAGGCGGACAGTGAGAACAGCGGCCGTGCCGGCTGCTCTTTGCAGCCCGGCAGCTTCGCAGCCTCCTCCTCCTCCTCACTGTCTCTCATGATGCTGCCCCACCACACAGAAGTGTTTAATCTGCTCCTCTTTGCCTCTGTAATGCAGTCAAAGAGTTCAGCACCCATTTCCATCAGGGCTGAGTTTGGTCTGATGCTTTGAAATTCTGCCCAAGAGCAAGTATGTCAGAGCTGGTGGAGCATGAAGGAGGCATGAGGTGTAAACAGTGGGTACTCCCTGCCTTATTTTGATGGTTCTTCCTGTCAATACACTGTTCCTAATCCCAGGCAAGAGGTCTCTCCCTACACTTGGATGATCTGTGGATGACTGTACCTGTGTCTCTGAGATGAGTTGCTCCTGTTAACGTGAAACACACAGCCCTGTGGTCAGGGCCTGTGCCAGGATTGTAAAGCACCTGGATGGGATTGAAACACAAGCAGTTCTTTAATGTTTATAAATTGGACACAAGTTCCTACCTAAAAGCTGTTTATTAGAATGTAGTAGGATTGAACAGGACATTTATCTGCCCCTGGCAGTTTGACATCCAGAGGTGCTTACAGCAACTGGCGGGGATGATATTTCATTAACTGAAGTGATAAATGTTAAATGTGTGCTTCATGGGCATCTGTGACCCCTGAGGAGAGTTACCATTTCCTAGTTAATTTGACAGGAGAGAGATTATAATCCAGACATTCCCTGAGTTTCATAAACAAAATCTTTCTTCTAAACGACCAGATTGGAATGGAAACTATGGGTAAGGACGAGCTTCAAGGTCTGTGACAAGCTGCAGAGAAGAAATGCACTGCAGTTCAGCTCCAGCTTTGTGCTGGAGGTTTTGTCTCGTGTATGTGCGCAAACATGTTCCTAAGGTACAGAGCCTTTTTCATCCAAGGATCGCAGAGGTTTTACAGAGGTTAATTAAAGAGAGTTCTTGTCTCTGTGTGCGGCAAGGGAGAGAGGCTCCATTTTGGGTGTGTAGAAACAGAAGCAGAGTGGAGTGTAATTACCTGGCTTTGCATTTTACCAGAAGGCTGGCAAAGCCTTGAGAGGTTTGCAGGGACTTTGACTCACAGTCCTTTTGCTGAAACACAAAGCCTTCTCCCCCTCTGTTTTTAGGATACATCTTAACTTCTGAAAGGTCTGCATTGCCTTGTTTAGCAGCTACAGCTTTACCTCCTTGTGCCTTAATTATATGTTAAAGTCTCAGTCCTTTTGTTTAGCTAATTTAAGAAGAGGGTGGGGGGCTCTTTACTGTGTCGGTTAGAATTTAGCATTAATTTAGTGTTCTCTGACACTTGAAAACCTGGCTAGGATTTGAGGCATTTTCTTTTCCTTTTCGCCTTTTACGACCTGCAGGTGTTTGGTGTGAGATAAAAGTAGATCCCAAAGTGAGATTTCACAGCACAAATTATCAAAGTGAAGATTCACTCTTGATGTAGTCTACGTGTGTGGCAGTAATTATGAAAAATAGTTCAGGATAATAGGGCCTTCAGGAATCCCAAGACAGGCACTGGGAGGTTAACCCTTCCTCATCTAACCTGGCCTCCACACTGCTGTCATCATCAGGTGAGCGTGTGATGGGTTGGGTCAGGCAACTTCACAAACCAAGTGATGTTAGAGTCATTGAGAAAATTGGGGAGGTGACTGAGGACATCAGGTTCTGTTCCCAGGTAATTTTGGATGTGACTGTTTGGTCCCAGGTCACAGAGATATTCTGGAAGGTGTTACTAGTACAGGCTGCTCACCAACTTTGAGGAATGAGGCACCTCTCAGACACAAATAAGCTGCTCTGTCACCCCCAGGCAGCTGAGCATTACAGCTCGTGCCCATCACAGTGTTACTGGTGTCAAAGTGGTGCTATATAGGCAACATTTCTCTGAAAGGGATGAAAGTTCTCCATCTCTGTAGGCGCTGGCTCTTTCTCAACAGACTCGTCCTGAACACTTCTTTGGCAGATGTAACGCCAGGGTTGCTGTGAAAAGGTTCTTGCAGTGGCTTGTCACATGATGGATCTGCATGGGGTAGAGCAGAGGTTTACCTGATGTCCTGATGGCCAGCAGGACCACTGGCTTTCCTGAGTGGTGTCTTGCCAGCTGCTCCCAAAAGGCTTTTCCTGTCACCAGGGCAGCAGGGTTGGTGTGTGTGTATACACCTGGCCACACTTCTTCCTATGGGTCCTGCCCTGCTGGCACACCATGGCAGAGGCACCTGAAGCCCTGACCCCTCACTCTGGCTCCTATGAGAGCTGGGTGCCCCTGGCGGCAGCTCTGCAGCCAGGTGCTTGCCAAGATTTTTGCAGCCAAGCCCGTTTGTAAGACACAGCTTTGGGAAGAGCATTTGTTGGGCAGTTGCAGGCACCCAGAGCCATGGCTCACCTCCCTCAGCAGTTTGTGTTTGCTTTTGTAGGTGGCTGTTGGGATCTTTCAAGAAGCAGCAGCTCATCTGATCCCTTCTGCAGTCAAACCAAAGCAGATGGCTCCCATCTTCCTGGCAGCCCTGGAAGAGAGCCACATGAGGTGAAGACAAACAGGCAGCCATTCCCAGGGATGGTGGGCTTCTCACCCCCATGGTGTTCAAATGGACACAAAAACTTTGTACCTAGCTCTGATCTTGCTTTTAGGACAGTTTTTTGGCTTGTGGGCAGGAAGGGGAGAGTAGAGCCTGAGCAGTCATATGGTCTCAGGTACAGAGGTCTGGCTCCCCTGGTCACCTATCCAGGTGACACTGTTTGTGCAGCCCTTGCAATAGGATTCTCCTGGACCTCTCGGGGTTGGGATCACAAGGACTTCACAATCTTTTACTGCCATCAGTCTCCAAGGTTGATTGTGCAGAGCCCTGCTCCTGCTGGCTTCCTTGCTGGTTTCTGCACGCCACTGTCATTCCTCTGGCTGCCTGGGAAGAGTGCTTTTCACCAATGCCCCTGGCCACCCTTTGGACTTTGCTGGTCCAGAGATGAGTATTTTCCTAATAAAATCTCACAGGTATGGGGAGCACCATTGTTTTCCAGAGGTGCCTTACTGCCTTCACACTGGCCCAAGTCCCCAGTGAGGGCCAGTAGTGGCTGCTGTGGTCCCTGCCCAAGGCAGAGTGAGATCAAGCCCCACGTGGGGCTCGCAGAGGAGCCGCCTGTGCCGGCGGCAGTGCTGTGACAGACGCACGCACGTTGCACAGTGTGTGGTGTAATCCAGCCCCAGGACACCGCAGTGCCGCCCTCCCGTCACACACAGCCACTCCTGTGGTGGCCTTTGGTTATCTCTTTTAAAGGATTGATTATTGCAGTGGGCAGTTGGGGCTGGGGCCTTTGCCATTGCGGGCTGCCCACTGTGCCCTGAACCTGGCGCATCCCAGAGCCATGGGGGAGCGCAGAGCACAGGCCCTCTCACTGGCCACCTGCAGAGTTAATGTGGGGATGTGGAGATTCCCTGACCAGCACCCAGCACCCCCCACCCCCTGCCCCAGCACCTCTGCAGCAGCCTGCCCGCCAAGGCTCGCTCCCTCTCAGCCAGGAGGCTGATTTCTGGATCCTGTCGGTTTTCACTCCATCTCCCAGGAGCCAAGGTCCACAGCCGCGCCTGTGCCTCCCAGACGGGCCGGCAGACGGGAACTTCCTTCCAGCTCCTATAGACAGACATTTTATATACGTTAAAATACGTGTGTATATAAATATGGAAAGCAAGAGCTTGGGAGAGTTTGAGTCTAAATAAACTTGTATGTTTTAGGCTTTTAAAATGCTAATGTTGAATTTCAGGGGATGGGGGACGGCAAGGGGATTCTTGGACTGAGGACCAAGACAGCTGATGAGCTTGGATCAGTGCCTTTACAATTCAAGGAAAAATGGGATAGTTTGGGAAGGAAAAAGGGATTTTCTTGTTTTTGTTTTTAGTAGAAAATAAAAGAAGCTGCCTTCTTATTTGCCTCCCTCCCCCAGCGTCGGAGCAGCAAGCGACTGGTGTTGTATGCATAAGCTATTCCTTTGTGCAACATCTAAATGGTTAATTGTGTTTGAGGAAGATGTACGGGCGAATGGAAGGACCACCCAGCAAGAGACAGACAAGAAAGAGCGATCTCTGAAATGTTTAACCAGAGAGAGAGCAAAGTTGTTTAAAAATATTTAATTTACAACATTCCACACTGCTGATTATAAATCGGCCGTCCAAAAACACTGCTGCGTGCGGGGAGGGATCCAGGCAGCATGAAACAAATTCTTGTGATTGTTTTTCCTATCTTCCTCCCTCCTTTCCTTGGGGAGTTTAACCCTGTGGCAGGATGCGGGTTGCCCCAGGCAGGGAGGGCAGCGCTGTTCCCCAGGACTGTGGTCTCCAGTGCGAACACCTGCGCCTGGGGCCGGGGTGCAGCCGCCTGCTGGCGCTGGGAGAGCTGGAGAGGATGGTGAGGAGCAGCCAACCAGCTACACTGGCAGCAGTGATGGCTGTGATGGTCAGTGGGTAATGGCCTTGCAGCCCCTTCCCTCTGATCTCCACCCCAGGGTTCCCCAAAGCATCCAGCTGTGTTCCCAGACAAGGAAAGCCATGAATCCCCTGGTGATGGGTTGAGAGACTTGAGGAGGCAAACCTGGCCAGTCTGTGCCATCCTTGAGACATTGCTCACCATGGTGATGATGGTGCCTGCTCTTTGGGTTGGCAACTCAGCCGTGTCATCCAGCCACTTCCAGCGGCGCCAGGAAGGACCCAGGCCCTCACAGGGTCATTGAGCAACAGCAACATCTTCCCCTGCTTGGGCCTTTCTGCAGAGGGGGTGGTTGGTGCCGGATGCCGGGAAGAAGGGATTTGGCCATGCTCTGCTTGCAGCCACTGCTGATCCACAGCTGGCTGTGACGCACCCTGCCGCCCCAGCCATGCTCCCTCGTGCAAGGGGCTGGGACTGCTCTCTGAGGAGTCCAGTCTGCTCTGGATGGTGGCCAGACCATCCATCCCATCACCTGGGGTTCACTCTTCAATGCTCTCACCATGATGTCCTGTCCAGTCTTCATAGCCCCTATTCTTCCTGTAGCAAGAGACTTCTGGGAGAGGAGGCTCCTGGGAATGGCCCTGGGAGACCAGGCAGTGTGCACCTGGTGGAGGTCTGCCCCTTATTCCTCAGCCCTGTCATCATCCCCCCCTCATGGATGTTGCCTGTGGAGTTGGAGAGCCACCGTCCCAGTAGGGTGCAGGGGAAGGGATGAGAGGCACAGTCCCTGGCTGGTGACCCACTCTGCAGAAAAGATCTGAGTGGAGCTGAGGGGCGGGAGGGATGCAAGAGGAACCAGAATCCAAAAGAGGTGGCTGCTCTCACTGTAGACCCCTCCTTGGCGTCCTCTTGTAGATCCCACCTTGAAGAGCAAAAGCCAGGGTGCTTTCACACGCCTGTTGCCCCAGGATCCCTGGCCACGGAGCTCAGGTGCCCGGTCAGCAGGGAGGGCAGGGGTATCGCCTGTTCCTGGCAAGAAGGGGGCACGGGGAGAACTGCAGGGCCCTTTGCCGGGGATTGCCACACACTTCCTAACCCCTCATCAGCCAGGAAGCCTCGCTGGCCACCTGGACACTTCCTCGCGTGCAGCGAGGGCCTGTGACAGCCCGAGGAGCCGGGGTGGGTTTGGCTGCTTGCCCCGGTGGCGAGCTCGGCTCTCAGTGGCTGCACCGCTCCGGGCCCTGCCAGCCCTAGCCGGTGCCGGGAGCGAGAGCGGAGACAAAAGAGCTTGTGTCCGCCTGCCAGCAGCCGGCCCCGCCGAGCGGCCGCCCGCCCAATTAAACCGTGCCCGCTTCCCATGCGGCAGGGGCGCCCGGCGGGCTCGCTGGCCCCCTCCCACCACCCACCGGCCCCAGGGGACCGCCACCCTGTGGGGCCTCCCCTGCCTCCCTGCAGGCGCCGGCGCTTCCGCAGCCCTTGTCCAGTATGAATGCGCTCCCTTGGTCCCCCAGCGAGGCCACCTCCACCGGCCCGTGCTGGGGATGGCTCGCCCCGACCCCGAACATCTCCTGTTCCCCCGGCTTTTCTCGCGCCTCGGGGCTCGCAGCACCCGCCAGCGCAAGCAGTGGAGTGCTGAGCATCCCTCCCTGCTCCTGCTGCCCCAGAGGAAGAGGTGGATCAGGATGAGACCTGGCAGCAGCAAACTCTGCCGCGGCGGGAGCATCCCCACACCCCGTCCCGACCCACGGGGCCGGTGTCACATCCACTTAGTTGGCTCCGAAAATCTCTTGCCCTGACACCTTGTTAAATACCCACCAGGGGTCACAGTTCCTGGGATTCTTTTTCCTGCTTTTCCTTTACCCGCTGAGACGTTTCGGTTGGCAGGAACTCTCCCCCCGCTATTAGGTATCTTTAGGGGAACAAGAAACCTAGATCACTTACAAATTAATTTGGAGTTAAACCTACAGAAAATGAGAAACATGCTGCTTTGCAGGAGAGAGTGCTTGGCCAGCGATCAAGAAAAATACATCCAAACCGCCCGATGCGGCGGCTCGGCCGCGGCCGGGGATGGGGGCTGCGCGCTCAAGGTAGCCGGCAGCTGTATTCGGGTGCACCTTAATGGAGCTGAGGCCTTCCCTCCCAGTTAAAAGGGAGAAAAAGGGAGCACCAACTTCCCAGCATGTGGGGAAACGCGGGGAAGGCTGGCATAGGGTGCAGCACTGCAGCATGAGGGGGTCTGCCTGCTCCAGCACCTTTGCCAGCAAGAATGAGGACCAGCCACCCCATGGTGTATGGAGACCTTTGCACCAGCGTTTCCCCATCGCTGCATCCCTGCGGCCACAGCAGCTTGTGCCAGGGCTCGCTCCCGAGAAGGGGTAGGGCGCCATGTCCCCTCATCCCACGGCGCCTTGTGTCAGCCCTCTGGCCAGCAAGGTGCCGTTGACCAAGGGCATGCGGAGCGGTGCAAAGGATCCTGAGCCCTTCGGCAGGCGGGTGGGAGCAGCCCCCGGTGCCAGGCGCTCCCGGAGGGTCACGGGCGCGCGTTTGGCCGCCACCGCGCATTGTGTCTGCTGCGCGAGCGGCTGTGCCGGGAGGGGGCCGTGCGGGGGAGGCCGGGGCGGCGGAAGAGCAGTGATAAGATAAAAGGTCTGCTTTCCCATGCCGAGGAGCCGGGGGGAGAACGCGGGGCGAGCGGCGAGGCCACCCAGGTTTCAAGCACTCGGCCTCGGCGCCTGACCCCGGCACATTCAGAGAGCACTTCCTAAATTTGTCTCCTGTGTTCCTGACTCACAAGCAATTTCCTCACCCATAAAACGGCGTCGGCATGAAAGGACTGGCCGGGACACCAATTACTTGTCACCGTTTTACCACCCCGCTGCTCACCAGTTTGCAGCCCCCGGCAGTGCCTGGCCAGGATCTCCCCCCTCCTCGTGGAGCCCCTCTGTCCAGGGGGACATGGCAGCTGGGGTCCCCTGTGCCGGAAGGTTCAGCGCAGCAGAGAGATCCCCAATGCCCTGGGGGCACCTGACAATGCCCCCAGGCAGAGCCATGCAGCGTCTCCAGTGCTCCTGGGCATCTGAAGGAATCACCCAGCCCAGCCTGCAGTCAGGGGGACGTTAACCATCCCCAGGCCCCTCAACACTTTACTGGTGTCATCCCTCTGCTGGCATTGGTATTAAAGATGCTTCTATGTGTCTGCATAGGAGGAAGCAAGGCTCCATCATCACAGCTGTGGTGGCACCACGAGCACAGCCAATGGCCCTGACACAAAGCCTATGGATCCACACTGGCACAGGGCATTGCCATTCGGGCATCACTGTGCCCTGCCTTGTCCCTGCTCCCTGTGCCCCTGTGCCACCTCAGCTGCCTGTCCCTGGTCCCCATCTGCTCCTGCGCTCAGGGGATGTGGAGGGGGACAGACTGGTGCAGAAGGACACAGAGCTGTGGAGGTCTTGGAAGGGTCTGAGCACAGCCAGGACTCCTGGGGAGCCCTCATCTGCCTCCTGGGCGTGGGGAGATGTTGTGCAGCTGCGCCTGCAGCCCGACCTTCCCCGGCAGCAGTTACCCACCGTCCCTGCAGAAAATCGCTCCAGCTCTGTGCCAGCACAGGGTGAGAGGTTTGCCCAGGGCCTGGCGAGCGCCACCGCGGCTGCTAAACGGGTTTTATGGTGGGATTTAGAGACTTTTCTGCTGGGTAATTGATTTGCCCAGGCAGTAAAAGATCAAGGCAGGGGCTCAGACGGTGGCTCCCTGCATCTGCCCACCGAGCAGGCCAGGGCACGGGTGGCTCGGGGCACGGCCGGGGCCAGCGGTCCCCAGTGCCACGATGCACAGCGTGGGGTGCCACGGCCCCACAGCGATGGCACGGGTGCTACGGGTCCATCCAGGAGCTCCCTTGCAGCACACCCCCGCTCCTGCATCCTCGCATCCCCCTCCCCAACCCCACCACAAAACAGCCCCCAAAGGAGACAAAAGGGGCTGTTTGGGGACCTGCCACCTGCTAGTCCCCATCCTACAATACCGCAGTAAAGAGGCACCAAACAAAGGCCTTAAAATCCTAAAGGGGCCCATTCATTAGGGTGACAAAGGGGGAAAGAACTACATTATCATAATTAATCCCGGTGCTGGCGGTGGGTGGCAGGCTCTCTGTCTTCCAAGGTGGTGTGGGGACGGCCGGTGTCACCACGTCCACACACTATTGTGCGCCGTGGCCTTGCGGGGCTTAGGCGGGTTTTAAGCTCTGTAAACACCACGGGACCCCCGCCACGGCTACCAGGGATGCCGTCCTTCCCCCCGGCCCCTCCCCAGCCCCGGCTGTTTGTCTTCTTGCTGCAGACCCCCCTAAAATCCCAGAGCTGGGATGGGTCCACTGTGCCCCCTGGGTGCACCTGCTCCCAAGACCGCTGGGGAGTGGGGAAGAGCTTGGAGCCCCAGGTGCTGCTGGTGGTGCTGGGATGGGGGCTTGCTGTCTGTATTCCATGTTGTATTTCCCATGGAGAGTTACTCCAGGTGTGATGTGCCAGGGACTGCTCAGGCTTTCCCTGGCCTCGGAAATGGGGCTTTATCTCTTCCCTATCTTATCCTTATCTGGGGGGATGAGGTAGACTCTGACCTGTGGACCAGCTGTTGGTTGTTCCCTGCTGTTTGGGAGGCACAGGGAAACTGAGGCACGGTGTGGCACCCAGAGATGCACGGGCATTTTGAGGGATGTTAACACCCTATCTCCAATCCCCTCTGCTGGATTCTGCTTCCCTTCTCTATCCCTTGTGATACATCGTGCCTTGGCACACACATGGTACTGGCTGAGGAAGCAATGGGGCCGGGGACACACTGACACTCCCTGTCCATCTGTGGGGCTTTCCCTGCGCCCCCAGCTCTCGGTCCAGCTCGTTGGGGTCCCAGTGCTGGGTGCTGTGCAGCGCTGGGGTCCCTGAGAGCCTGTGCCTGGCTGCGGGCCGTGGCCAGCGGGCTGTGCCGGTGGTTGGGAGAGCACCATCTGGTTTCCAGCTAACTAACGCCCGGCGCTGGCTCCCGGCAGAGGAGTTGCTGCTGCGGCGGCGGCTGTTTACAGCGTGCTGAGGCTCTGGCATGTCCCTGCCAAGTCCCTTCTGCTTCTCCCCCCGGCCATGGGGCTCTGGGGCTGCATGGTGGCCATGCAAAGCTCGGTTCCACGCCCCAGCCTCTGCCCAGTCTCTGCTTGCCCGGAGGATGCTGCTGCCCGCCGCGGCTGTTGTCCTGGGCTGCCCTTCCTGAGGAGTGCTCGCTGTGGCGGGGCTCCTGCCACGGGGATTTTCACATCCCCTTTGCTCAACGGGGTGGGACACGCAGTGTGGGGACAGGGTGGACTCCCCGGCCACTCCATCCTCTCTGTGGGTACTCTGTGGGTGCGGTGCCCTGCCCTTCCCAGCTCCCACCGCATCCTGCCAGCTCACCCGGCATCTCCGTGCGGCGGGGCCGAGGGTGGGCGAGCCCCGGGCAGCCCCCGTGCGGGGCTCCCGCAGCCTCCAGTGCCACAGAGACACTGCGCAGGGCGGGGGCTGCGCGGAGCCATTTGCCTTTAATTGAATTTATTTGTTACAACCCCAAACAATGTAAAGCAGGCTTCTCCCAGGCTCCAGCTGCCTGCCTGCCCATTAAAATACCATCTAGAACAGCAAATCCCCCCTCCCGCCTTGATATAAAACAGCCGGTCAGCAAGAAGCGGCAGGAGAAGCCTCCCTGCGTGCGAGCCGAGCCCCTGCTCCCCATCCTGCTCCCCCAGGGCCTGCAGGGCTCCCAGTCCCCTTTTGGGGGGCTCCGGGAGAAATAGGTGCCCTGCAGGGAGGCTCAAAGCTCATCTCTGTGGCGTCAGGGCAGAGCAGGCTGAGCCCCGTCCTGCCATTTTCCAGTTGGTTTTTCAATCCTCGTTGGCGTGGCAGGATCTGGCCCTGCCACCGGTATTGTCACTCCTGCTGCAAATCTTGGGATCCCCAAACCAGCTGCCCTTCTGCCGAGCCCCATGGCCTCTTGCTTGGGGTGCAAGTCACCACGCTGTGACAGTGCTGCTGGGGCACACAGGTCCTGGGGGACAGCTGGTCCCTGGGGACCACGGTGGCAGTGGGAGGGCAGTGGAACAGGGTGCATGGTGCGGAGCAGGCAGGGGTGCCGGGGGTGATCCTGTCCTGCATGGTGCTCCTGTGGCACGGCACCTGGTGCCAGCGTGTGGGGTCATGGAAGCTGGTCCTGTAGCACTGGGTGCCCATGTCCTAGGGAAACCCTTGGTACCCTGGGATGGGGCAGAGCCAGCTCACCCCCAGGCCCTGGCAGACACTGAACAGGTCTCCATGGGCCATCATATGACTTTTCTGAGGACATTGACGACATTTCACAGGGTGCAGGGCGGGGTGGGAGAGCCCCAGGTGGAAACCAATGATGACAGATAGGGAGCCGATGGAGAACCTGGGGAGGGGGAACCATCCCTGCTGGAAAGGAGAACGACAACTTACATTTTCAATATTAAGCTGATAAAAAGCTGCAGCTGCCCAGCGGTAGTGCGGGTCCACCGGGAAGGGGAATGGTGGAGCTGTTAATAGCAATCAGGCTGCAGAAGTGCTGAATAGCCGTTTCCCTTCTGTATTTGGGGACACGCCAGATGCTACAGGCCTATCGGTGGCCGAGGGAGAAACCCTTTCCGTGCCGCTGGGGCCCAGGAGAGCCCAGCAGCAGCAGGCTGGGCTGCGGGGGCTGTGCCTGGGGGGCATGGAGAAACTGCCCCAGACACTCTGTTTATTTATCGGGGCGTGCCCTGTTTTTGGCCAGGGAAACACCAGGTTGAGCATCTTCGGCGTTGCTCCAAGGTAGTGATGGGGGGATTGCACATGGGTTGGGTTCTGCTCCATGTTGGTTTACCAACCTCCCTGGGTGCCCTCAGCAGCTCCTTGGGGCAGCTTTCCTGGTGGGAGCAGCAGCAGGTCTATCCAATAAAGAACTGAGAAAGGAGTGAAATGAGCAGAGAAGCAATCCTAACCACCCCACAAATTATGGGTGCTATTTATCTCTGGCTCTTTTGCACTTTCCGTGCCCAATGGACGGGGGTTTTGTGCCCCTGGCCTCCAACTCTGGGGTGTTGGGCTTGGCTCCCCATGGCAGGGGATGGGGCAGCACTTATGGGTACACCCAAAGAGTGGAGTGTCTCCCTGCCCCCCACTGTGGCCTGGGGCGATATCTGGCCTTTGGGCAGGGCAGCTGGTACTGGGGGTGGGTGAACACCCTGCCTTTGTGGGGAGGGGAAGGGAGGGGGCTGAATTTTCTTGGGAAAATGTTTTAATTGGGATGCCTGATCCTTTGAGGGAGAACATCTGGCCCTTGAAGAAGAGATGCCCATCCCTTGGGATGGCTGTTGGAGAGATGCACAGACTCTGGAAGAACACTGACTACCCCTTGATATGGCTATAAGGGTGCTGCCAAGCCCTTGAGGGGTGGCCACAGTGGGATATCCAGCCTTTAGGAGGGCTGCCTATCTCCTGGGAAGTAGCTGCGGAAAGATGCCTGGCCCTTGGGGTTGCTCTGGGGAGAGGGGGAGTCTGCCAGCACTGGGGGGAAAGAGCATGTGGGGGAATGCCTGGACCAAGGAGGGTGGCTGGTGGGGGGTGCGCCCCCGAGGAGAGGCTATATGCACAACACCCTGCCCTCGGAACACGCTTAGGAGGGATGCCATTCCTTGGGGCATCTCCAGGGGGCCGCCTACCCTTTGCGGGGTAGCTGTGGAAGAAGGATGTGGGGAATGCTTTACTTTCCCGGGTGCCCATCCTCGGGGGTACAGCTGAGGCGGGGGGTGAGAGGGCTGCGCACCCACCCCGGGGGACGCTCACAGGGGGATGCCCGTCCCCGCGGCTGTCTGTGGGGCGCTGCCGGTGCCGGGGCCGGGGGTGTGGGGCAGCCCGGGGCTCGGGCCGTGCCGGTGCCCCGGTGCGCCGCGGCCGCGCTCCCCGCGGCGGGGCCGGTGCGGTGCGG
Source organism: Camarhynchus parvulus (assembly GCF_901933205.1). Classification (NCBI taxonomy): domain Eukaryota; kingdom Metazoa; phylum Chordata; class Aves; order Passeriformes; family Thraupidae; genus Camarhynchus; species Camarhynchus parvulus. Next base: position 9,655,913 of record NC_044578.1, read on the forward strand.
CGCGGGGCGGCGCGGGGGGAGCGCGGTGTGTGGCCGCCGGCGGCGGGCGCGCCGTTGCTTAGCAGCGGCGATGGGCGCTGCCGCGGTGGCGGCGGCCAATGGGAGCGGCGGCGGCGGCGCGGCCCCGGCGCCCCCCGCCCCCGCCTCCCCTTTAGAGGCGCGGCGGGCGGCCGGCGGCGCACACACAGCCCTCCATCCGCACCGGCACCGGCACCGGCACGGCCCCGCCGCGCGCATGGGGGCCGCCGCCGCGCTCGGCCCCACATAACGGGGGTGCCCAGCCCCGCCAGCCGCCCCGCCATGCCGGCCGAGCCCCCCCGCGCCGCGCCGCCGCCGCTCCGCGCCGCCCGCCGCAAGCCGCTGCCCGAGGTGAGTGAGGGGCGAGCATCGCCCGCTCTCGCGGGGGCTGCGGGCCGGGGAGGGGAGTTCGGAGAGCGCGGGGCAGCCCGGGGCGGGCCGGGAGGGTGCGGGGACCCCCGCGTCCCCCGGCTCGAGGAACCTCCGGCGCTCGCGGTTCCGCTCCGAAGCCGAGTGCGGCGGCCGCGGGCATCCCGCCCCGCTACGGGTCCCCTTCCCCAGGCAGGGGCTCTCCCCTCTCCTCCCCCGGGCTGACCCGATCCTCGCCCCATCCGCAGGGCAGGGCCGTGGGCCAGAGGACCCCGCTGTGGCTGCGGGCCCGCTTTCAGGCGCTGCTCTTCGCCCTGGGTTGCCGGATCCAGCGGCACTGCGGGAAGGTGCTCTTCGTGGGGCTGCTGGTGTTCGGGGCGCTGGCCGTGGGACTACGGGTGGCCTCCATCGAGACCGACATCGAGCACCTCTGGGTGGAAGGTAAGCGCGGCCCTGCGGGCTCGGCCGCCCGTGGGAACGGTCCCGGTCCCGCTCCCGGCCCCGGCTTTGTCCCCCACGCGCGGCGCGGAGTGCGGGGCCGGCCGGGAGGCAGGTGACAGCGCGGGAGCGGGGCGGGACGAGGAGGATGAGGATGCCGCCGCCGGGCGTCCCGTCACCGGGGCCGCGGAGGACGGGCCGTGGGTGCCCACGAGCCGGGGTCCCGTCTGCGCGGCCGCTCGGGCTGCGCCGTGCGCGGTGCTGGGTTGAAGAGGGACCCCCACGCGTGTCCCTGCGGGGGTCCCCGCGCGAAGGTGCTGACACGTGCGACGGGGATGGTGCTGGACACCCCCTCCCGGTGGGAAGAGCCCCCCGGGGCGGCCGCAGCCCCGCGCCGGGGCAGAGCTGGCGCCGCGGAGCCGCCAGTCCCGGCGCGGGACCCCGGCCCGGGGGGAACGGGAGCGCGGGCAGGGTCAGGCGGGAGCAAATCCCCGTTTCCGAGTGGAAGCGGCTGATCCCCCTCCTTTGTTATTAATAACTCCAGCGTGGATTTTCTCTCCCCGATCCCTGCAACCCTGCTTCACGGGTCTGGGATTTGCTTTTCCTGCGCCTCGCTTCGCCTTTGGGGGGCCCCCGGGGGGGCAGCACCCCGAGTCGCACCCCCGTCCGTGCCGCCGGGCGCGGCGGGGGGATCCCCCGGGCGGGGGTCCCCGCGGGGTGCTGTGCAGGGGCAGATGTTGCTCAGCGGAGGGGTGTCAGCCATCTTTGTGCGGGAGCGCTGCCTCCTCCCCCACGCCCCGCTCCCTGTGTGGTCCTCAGCTACTCTTGGATTTGGTTCAACAATAGAAGCAACTTTGCTCTCCCACCCCCTTTTTTTTTTTTTTTTTTTAAAAAAAGAGCTCTGCGCTCCCTGGCTGCTTGCACACAGATGCACGCACGGACCCCTGCCCAGGAATGCCCGGCTCTCCCACCTGCTCCCCACTCCCCAGGGATGTTTGTCCCCTCTCCCCAGATCTCGTCTCCATCACCCCCTTCCACTGCAACACGTAGCAGAGAAATCCAGTGATACGTCCCGGTCCAGCCAGTGCCTGAGCTGTGGCTGCTGAAGCAGGGACGTGCTCCCTCCGTGGTTCCCTTCACTCTGGGTCGTGGCTCCGGCTCCATTGAATTTTTATTGTGCTTTTGGGGTAGCAAGGAGTCAGCGTTTTGTGGAACCGTGGCCAGGAAGGCGGCTGTGGTTGTTCCTGTTAAGGGGAATGGGACTTGCGGCACATCAGGGTGGAGAGCGGGATGGGGAAGGGGCCAAGCCTGGGGACGGCTGGAAGCGCCCAGAAACCCGGCTTTTCCTGAGCCCCACTGAGCCTCCCTGCTCGCCCGGCCGCAGCAACAGCGACTGCGGCTGCTCTTGGGGGATTTCCCCCACGCTGTGGTCTGGCTGTAATGTGGGTGCCGGGGGCCTCTCTCAGGAACCTTCACTTTCTCAGGGCTTCTCTTCTTCTTCGGTGTCAGGAGTTGGATTTAATTTTTTTTTTTTTTTTTACTCTGTGGTGAAACACCGCTGACGTGGGAGTCCTGCCCCTTCCTGGGCAGCGGGTGCGCTGGGGTCTGTGCGCAGCCCCCGCTCTGGGTCTGTGGTGCCTGCCTGAGGACGGTGTGGGTGCCAGGGGCGCTGCTCAGAGCCCCTTGTCCTTCCTGGGAGGGCTCCTCCCCCGGGAGTGTGCACTTGGGGCAGACCCCTCCGTGCCTCGCTCCTGGGTGGCACAGCCCCAGCGTCCTCAGGCGTTGGCACAACCTGCGACCACCAAGGACGATGCGTCTGAGATGGCTTTAGTCCCATGGGGTGGCATGCGTGGGTCAGGATGTGGAAGGAAGGTTTGTGGTGACACTCTCAGTCTCGTCTATCAGCTGTGGGGCTGCCTCCCTTCCCCATAACCATCTGTAGGTCCCTGCCTCACCGCCAGCCTCAGCTTCTGCGTTTTCTGGTGAGATCAAAGCATCCCCCGCATATGGCCAGCCCTGATCACTGCACCCCATGCTGCTGCTGTGGGGATGGGCATTATCAGGGGACAGGAGGGCCTGGGATGCCCCTGGAGAGTGGAACACAATTGCCCAGACTCTGTGGTTGCATCCAGAGTTGAAGCTGCTTTGGGATTTTTCTCAGCCACTACTTTCTCACGTTCCCCCATGTGTGGCAGAGTTGGAGTCTGTGTCCTCTGCAGTCAGCCTGGTGCCGCTGTGGCAGGCTGAAGCAATGCAGTTCTTGCTCCTTGGCTGGCAAAGTTGGTATCCCATCAGCTTGATCCCAAGTGTTTGGGATCCCCAGGGTGCTGGGCACCTGAGCTCCTGCCTCCTCTGGGTCTGTGAGGAGATGTTTGTGGGACTGTGGTTCATCCCAGCCCCGAGGCAGTGCTGTAGGGTGTCTAAGGGGCAGGGTATGTGTGCAGGGAATCCCAGGCCCATCATCCCGGCCCAGTGGGTCCCAGCTCAGGGGCAGGGTGGCTTAAGGTTCCAGGAAGCCTCTGGTGACTGCACCCAACCACCTGTGTCTGCCTAGCCAGGCTGAGGGATGCGGGTGGTGATGCTCCAACCTACAAGCCACCCCACTCAGGTGAGGTCCCAGTGCTGCAGGAGCAGAGTGTGACCCTGTGCCAGGCAGTCCCCACTGCAGGCTGAGCTCAGCTCTCTGGGAGCTGGGATCCTGCTGAGCAGGGGAGAGAAGGGAGCTGCTTCCCATGGGAGCATGATGCTGATGTGCCATCCCCCTCCTCCCCAAACAGGGGAATAGGGTGGGCAGCCCTGCTTTGGCCCCATGACTGGGGTCAGCACTTGGGCCATGCTGATGGTATGTCCTCCTGAGCCTCAGCTGTGACCCCGGCCACTTGTGGGAAAGCAGAAAGTCCTCTGTTCCAATTCTGGGAATGTCCTTAGACCAGGGGGCTGGCTGAGGGGTTCTTGTGGTGTTCTGGGCTTATGCCTGACCTGTATCCCTGTTTGGGAGATGGAAGGAGGCTGTGCCACCCCATAAATTGGACTCGCCTGTGGAAATGTTCAATTAGGCTCCTCCGAAGCAATTAGCCACTCAGAGGCTTTGCAATCCCGGCTAGCGGCGAGTGTTGAGTTACCTCTGGACACCTGGCAGCTGTTCCTGGCTCTCCCAGGGCGTCTTTAGGGCCAAGGGGAGGCGAGCTCTGGGCAGGCAGAGCCCTGGGTGGTGAATGGGTCTGCCTGATTTATAGCGCTGAGGGCTGGTTCAAAGGAAGGCCGGGTTAATTCCTAACCGGAACAGCCCAGCACCCCGCGCAGCCGTCGCGCTCTCAAAGAGCTGCCGAGTCTCCCTGGAGAAGACCCTGTCCCTTTCCTGGAGGGGTCACGGACACCCCGAATGTGCTGCTGGGATGAAATAGGACGCATCTTATGGGGGTGAGGGGGATTTGCTCTCTTGTTCTCATCTTGGGGCACAAAGCTGAGACACCCCCAGCCCTCTTGGCAGTGGTTTCTGTCCTTCCTTGACCTCTGCAGCAGTTCTTGGCACAGGGCATCAGTTCCTCGGCACCCAGGACAGGGCTGGGATGCAGCCTGGAGCTCCCCCCGCGGCCGGCCAGCTCGGAGAGGAGGTGCTGGCTGGCTCTGTTTGCAGAGAGGGGCACAGGGAATGGGAAAGCCCCAAGAGGAAGCCAAGGACGGGATTGAACGCCCTCAGCACTGTCTGTGTGGCCTCTCTTCCCAGCTCCTGTCCCCACTGTGCTGGGTGGGTCCCGTGGAGGGGTGTGGGGCAGCAGCACTGGGGGCTGCAGGGATGCCACAGCCGTTCCTGGGTGGGCACACGGAGAGGTGGGTGGTCTCCTCGCTGGGTGGGTGGGTTTGTGGGGTGGGATGTTTGTGCAGGGGCTGAGAAAGGAGCGGGTGAATCTGGGGGGCTCTGTGTGGCTGGTGCTGACAGGTTGGGGGGCTCTGATGGCAGTTTGTCCCCGTGTCTGGGGCAGCAAGATGCCTGCTGGGATGTGCCCAGAGCTGGCTTCACTTCACTCCTGTAGGGTGGCTCCTGGACTGCCATGTCCCTGCTCTGTCCCCAGATGGGTGTCCTGGGGAAGAGGGTCCCCATTTCTCTTGGGGTGTGGCGACACAGGTATTGCTCTGCAGGAAGGACAGGGACAGCCCAGGGTGCCTGAGGACTGTCTTGCCTGGCCTGGTGGGATTTTTCCTTTGGCACCCTGCTGTCCTCTCTGTTTGCAGGGTCTGGGTATCTGTGGGGACAGTGTTCCCATCCGCGGGGGCTTGGAGGAGTGAGGAGCAGCTGGGGTGTTGCTGCCATGAAGTGCTGAGATCCCTGTTATCCCAAAAACCTGCCTGCCTGGCTCTCCCCTCTGCTCCAAACTCCCCTCTGGCTCTGAAAGAACCTTTCTTCTCGAGAAGGGGGGCAGGGAAGGAGGCTCACCCAGTAGCCCCCCACCCACCAGAAGATGGGGTCCAGGCAGTTCACCTTTATTTATTTATCTTTGGGAGGTGAGCACAAAACCTCTTGCTCTTCCTTTTCCCTTCCTTGACAGCTTGGTCAGCTTTTTTGGGCTGGAAAATTTTGCTAATTAACCCAAAGAGACTGGAAGACTTTACAGATGGCTGCGGCTTATCTGCCCCTGTCCATTTTGCTTTCCTTTTCAACTTATATTTTTTTTATTTCCTAGAAAGTTTGTTTTTTCTTTTTTTATATATATGATTTTTTAACTTGGACATATCTACGGACTTAGGGAACGGGCTCTTTTTTTGTGTGTTTTAAATGTTATTTGGCGGCTGGGAGGGGGCAGCGCCAGGGCCCAAGAAGAGGGTTTTATTATCTGCCTCTCCCTCGGGCCTGGAAAAGTGGTCTGAGTTCAAAAAATTCATTTCTTGCCTGAATGAAGCCAGCAATGTGGAAAAATTTCACCATTCAGAGGGGAATGAATGTATGTTTCAACCACACATTAAGTGACATTAGCAAGCAGTGGAGTGCCTAATGTGGCCATTTTTCACAGCAGCCAACAGAGGGGGTGATTAGCATAATTAGTACAGGCAGCCCTATACATATGGAAATGGCAAATGCCTAAATGCCAACACCAGTGGAAATTTATGTCAATGCTGACAGGAGTCTTAGCGGTGAATAGTTCCCAACTGAATCCCCTCTCCCCCCCTTCCCTCTTTTTCCCCCCTCTCTCTTTTTCGGGGGTCGCGCTGTCCCCTCGGCGCTGGCCGGGGCGGTGCGAGCTCCCGGCTGCCCCCCTGGCTGCGCTGGGAACCGCCGCCCCCCGATTTGGGGTAATAAAGACATTAATTTAGCTTCGCCGTTAAACAAAAGAGTTCGGCCGGGGCCGGCGGCTGGGGAGCTGGCCCCAAACGGGCCCTTTCAGCCCCTCCGCCGCTGGCTTTTTGAAGGCATCCCCGGCTTCTGCCGCCCCTCTTGGCTGAGCCGCCAGCCCCTTCCGTGGGGCTGGCTTCAGCTGGAGGAGCTGGGGCAGCGCCGAGCCCTCGGCCGTGCCTCGGTGCTGCCGGGGCACCCATCTGCCAGGCAGCTGCCCCCCTTCCCGGGAGCAGCCGCGGGGTGAATGGGGCCGGCAGGACGTGTTTTGACAGGATGGGGCCGCCGGGCTTTTGGCGAGGCTGGCGGTAGCGGCCGGGACAGGTAAAAATGGCTCTTTCAGTGTGCCCTGGGCGAGACTTCCTCCGGAGCAGCATGGGTCCTTTCACTGCCTCCCTAATCCAGCTAATCCGCCCCACAACACTTTGAAGGTGGCCTCCGGCTTGCACGCCGCTCAGCACGGGGAAGCTGCAGCCGAGGGATGCTCGGGGCGGTGCCTCGGGACCCCCTCCCACCGGGACGCGGGGCAGTGCTTGAGTTGCAGGGTGGTTCTGGCGTCCCTCCGAAGCCCCGGGGGCTCTGATTGCCCAGGGCCGGCATCTCTGCCCGCGGGATGTGCTCGGTCTGTGTTTGCCCCCGTGGGTGCCTCTTGTAGCAGGGGGTGCTGCAAAGGGGGTTCCCCTTGGGGATGGCTTTTCCCAGGGGATCTCAGCCTGACCCTGCCCCACTCCCAGCTGTGCCTTTGTGGTGGCTCCCAACCCTAGCATTGGGATGCTGTGATGTAGACAGGGAGCTGCTCATCCAGTCCCGTGCTAGTGGGCTCCAAGCTGGAGCTGGGATCAGGGCTGCAGCATCCCCTGGGCACCAGCCCAGTCTGGGACTCAACATTTGTTGTCACATCCCGTAGCCCCATTACACCAAGCGGGACAGGGCCTGATTTTGGGAGCCAAGTGAGAATGTGTACCCAGGAGTGTTCCCTCCCTGTCATCCTGTGCTACCCAAGTCACCCAAGCGGTGACAACACTGGCAGTGCCTGGGTGCCATCTGCACTGCGGTGGCACTGATGTTGACCGTGACCTCTACCCAGCCTGATGGGACAGAGTGGACTTTGCAGCATGTGTTTCCTGGGGAGACTCTGGTACCTCTCTGTGCTCCCCAGCACCTCCCACATCCCTCCCTCCCCTTCAGCCTTGCCAGGGCTCAGTGTGGGGTGGGCAGCCTGCCCGGACCCACTGCCCTCCCCGTGCCGCCCAGCCACGCTGCCCTGGCACTCTCAGCCTGCTGCCCCCCACCCTTGGGTGCTTGGAGACAGGGACAGGGCACCACGGGGTTTGTTCACCTCCTGCCCTGCCCTGGGAGAGCGTGGTGGGAGGTCCCCTTGCTGTCACAACCAGCGGGGTGGCTGCAAGGGGGCCAGCCCTGGGCTGGGGGGGCTTTGCAACTGCGCTGTGGGCAGAGGACCTGGCATGGGCTCATCTGACCCCAAACCCTCTGAGATGAGTCCGGGAGGTTCTGTCTATCTCTGGGGAGATGTGGAATGAGCTGGGATCAGACCCCTCCCAGGACAACACAGGGGCTGAGGCTCTGTCTT